>NW_027513051.1:677500-1877500 GCF_048772815.1 Callospermophilus lateralis
TATGGCTGCAAAGTCTTTAAGAATAAAATATTGGGATATCGTGGCTTAGATTTCCCAAGCTCTGTGGAAAGCCATCCTGGGAATAGATCTCATTTTCCAAGGGCGATTCTCATGCATGGCCTCCTAAAATTGCAACACTATTTATTGCAATACTTCTCTGAGGTCAGTTCTAAAACTCAGTCTCTAAGGGGAATCATACCAGAGTTCAAGCCCAGGTGAACAAAGTCATCTCTTCCAACCACCACACAAATGACCACAGTTAAAACCAAAACACTCCCATATGGCCCTCATCTTCTTTTATATAGACACTCATCATAACCACTGGCTGGAGGTTTCCATGAGGTGCGCAGACCAAGACAGTGTCCAAAATATGTTCCCTTTCCTCTCATTTGCCTAAAGTCAGGGTGGCCTGGACACTTGCTGTGAACCTGGAGTAATCAAATACTTCTCTCATTAATTCAGGTCCACTTCTCCAATTTGAGGCCAACTGACCGTGGGGTTTAGAATCTTTATTTGAATTGGAGTCATGGAAAACCCAAGCACCTATAGCCTAGCCTCTGTAAGTTGAAAAAATTTATTTCACTCAAAGAATCCCTATTCTCACTTGATGGAGGTCAGGAACCTTACAGAGGAAGGCGAGAGACTTCATCCCAAAGACTGCTCTTTTGGCCATTTTGGTTTGGGATGCACACATGGGAAATTTCTTTAAATCCATCAGGTGTTGAGAATCTAAGCCACAGCCTCACACAGGGCCAAGGGGCTGATTCAGACAATCCCTTTCCAAAGCAATTAAGCAAAGAGCCACAGGTATACCCATTCATTTCCATTTGAAAACTGTTTTCTTCAGGCTTCACAAAGGGATGGCCTGAGTCAAAGACCTTCCTGACATTCAGTGCAACAGAACAATAGGTAAGCAAAAGGCCCAAAGCAGGGTTTCTCCACTGAGACTTTCCTGGTCACACTGATATCTGAGTTTTCTGAGATCCTCGCCATTCACTTCAGCTATCCAGTTCATGGCCATGTTACAGAGTTTGGAGGGGGTACATATCTTGGACACAAAACCATGGGCTTATTCTGGAGAGTGGCCAGAATTCAGGAAGAAAACAGGAACTTAGAAAGATAGTAGGTGTTGCCCATCCATAAGGCAAGCTACAGTCCATTCATCAATTTGGGTGGATAAATGCTGTGAAGCTTTCTACTAGATAGGACACATCCATTGATGCATTTTTTTTAATGTCTACAACCCCGGACACAATGTGATACACAGACATAGAAACATTCGCCTTGTCAAACGACTTACTAGAAACAGTCCACTCCAAACTAAACAAACCTACTTTTCTACCTATTCTAAGAACATGACACAAGACCACAAACTCATAACCACAAACAAAAAGGCACCTCCTTCGCCCAGGTAGGTCTGTGACTATCCGGAGTGTCCTCTGACTTGTGGGCCAATAATGTTCCCCCGAAATGGCCTGTCCTGTCTTAGATCTGGTCTCCTTGGCCAACTCCGTGAAGTTGTCAGGAGCCAGTGGAGCCTCTACTTGCTTTCTCAGGAAAAGCTCTGCTTCAGAGCTTTCTTGCATTTGGCCTTCCTCACATCTGTAGGTACCAAGAAAGACTGACTCTGTCTTTGTAAATCCAAACAAGTGAGACCACTGGGACTGGGACTGGGACTGGATATGGGTGCCTGGCATCCTGGATCCCAAGTTCAGAGAGTTCCATCACCACTGAAGTGTGATGGAACTGTTTTTAGTTCCTCCTTCAGGAACTGAATGAGGTCACTCTCTTGGCAACCACTTTGTCCAAACGTTGCCTCCAAGGTTCCCATGAGATGGAGGCTGGCCCTAATTCCTGTGACACTTTAACAAGTTTGAATTGTATATCAACCATAATCTCCCAGGAACAGATCTACACACAGGCCTGGGTTGGCTCATGTTCTCTGCTTTAAGAATAGAAGCTGATTCAGACACAACCTTTATCCTGACCAAGCCGTTTGCCATGGAAGATGCCTTTTGCTCTCTCAGGTCCTTCATAGCTGCCTACATATTCTCCAGGGATCATTTCGCCATGGACATTTGAGGTTATCACCAGGTGGAAGATCCATTACATTCCAGTATTATAAGACCAACTCTTTCCCTGCTTTTCTGTAAAGTAAGATTGAGGGAATACTGTATGGTTAGGGTTAATAACAGGTTCGATTTGGGTTAGGAATCATTTTGCTGGGTGAATAATGGTATTGGGAACCTGTGATATTTATAACAATATAGAGGTGAAATGTATGCATGAAAACAGAAATCTAAGTATGATTTGAAGCCCAGAAGGGCATTGGGCCCTTGCTTGGGATACTTAGCAATGAATTAACTTCTGAACAGATGTCTCAGATAAATCGATATACAATGGCATATGACCTTGTACCTTGGATGATTGAATGAGAAAAGAACATCCAGTCAAAAAGGGATAGTCAGTAGGATTAGAAAGATAGTAGTTAGGATTAGGAAGAAGAGTGCATGTAGAATTTGCAACAAAAGTTCTTTAGCAATAGGTTTTCGGTTAGAGAATGAATTTAAATGTCAGCACATGTGAAGAGTCAGTCACAATGATGAAATTGGGAAAATATGTAGGAAAGCAGATATAAATAGAGACATTAGGTAATCAGGCAAAGTATATAGTGAGTGATAGGATTAGACATTTTCAACAGGGTTGAGGTTGAATATATTACCTTAGGAAGAAACAAATATGTAGTCACCAATAGGATTTACATTTGAGAGCATTAGGCAACCTGGACATGATATTTTTAGTAATCCATGTTCACTTTCCATTTAGGCTTTGGTACAATCATAAATGTGAACTTTGAATTCTGTGCCCAGAATATTTCTGTGATTAATATATATATATATATATATATATATATATATATATATATATATAT
The DNA here is from genome assembly GCF_048772815.1 of Callospermophilus lateralis. NCBI lineage: Eukaryota > Metazoa > Chordata > Mammalia > Rodentia > Sciuridae > Callospermophilus > Callospermophilus lateralis. The sequence continues at coordinate 680,433 of NW_027513051.1, forward strand.
ATATATATATATATATGTAGATCATTTGACATGAGTATTTCTCCACCATTTTTAGGAGCAATATTGACTGACTACTACTGACTGATAGGTATAGATTCTTTATGTGATTTGGCATCATGAGAAAACCCAAGCACCTCTTCATGGCTTGAAGAACTCATTTGACCCAAAGAGCCACAAGTGATGCTCATTCATTTCCGTTTGAAAACAGCTTTCTTCAGGCTTCACAAAGGGGTGACCTGAGGCAAAGAACTTCCTGATATTCTGTGCAACAGAACAATAGGTAAGCAAATGGCCCAAAGCAGGGTTTCTCCACTGAGACTTTCCTGATCACACTCTCCCAGCTCACGTGTAAAGTTAGATTGAGGGAAAAGTCTATGGTTAGGGTTAATAACATATTCGATTTTGGTTAGGAATCATTCTGAAGGATGAATAATGGTATTGGGAGACTGGGATATTTACAAGAATATATAGGTGAAATACAAGTATAAAAACAGAAATCTAGGTACAATTTGAAGCCCAGAAGGGCATTGGGCCCTTGAGTGGGTTACTTAGCTTTGACTTATGTCCTGCCCAGGTGTCTCAGATAAATCGATATTCAATGGCATAGGACCTTGTACCTTGGATGATTGAATGTTGAAGAGAATATCCAATTAAAAAAAGAAAGTCCGTAGGATTAGGAAGACAGATGCTAGGTTTAGAAACAAGAGTGAGTATAGGATTCGGACAAAAAGTTCTCTAGCAATAGGTTTTCAAGTAGAGAGTGAATGTAAATATCAGCACATGTGAAGAGTCAGTCACAATGAGAACTGGGGAAAATATGTAGGAAAGCAGATGTCAATAGAGACTTTAAGAAATCAGGCAAAGTTTAAAGTGAGGGATAGGATGAGATATTTTCAACAGGCTTGAGATTGAATATATAATCTTAGGAAGAAACAAATATATAGTCAACAATAGGATTTACATTTGAGAGCATTAGGCAACCTGGACATGGATGATTTTAGTAATGCATGCTCACTTTCCTTTTAGGCTTTGGTACAATCATAAGAGTGACCTTTGTTTTCTGTGTCCAGAATGTTACTGTGATAAAATGTATATGTAGATTAGGTGACATGAGTATTTCTTCCACCATTACTGGGAGCAATATTTTGAAGACGTATAAATTCGTATTGGGGGAACAAAGAGGTGTACCATGTGTCTATGAATATAGAAATAATGCATGAATAGACCATACTGTGAACAAATAATGTAACTGGTTCCAACTTTAAATAATTGATTTAATTAATATCTGAAAATGTAAAGGAAATCTTAAATTGATATACATACATTCATTATAACCAGTCATAAATCTAACGGTAATATTAGGGTTATGGTTTATCAAGAAGAATGTGTGAGTTTTGCTTCAAAAGTGATTATGGAAATCGAAAATAATGTGTTTGAAAAGAAGTCTCATGAAAAGACCAGTCAAAAAATCTGGAGGAATATATGTGTTCTGAAGCAGGAAGTGATTGAAATTGAAACAAATGCCTTTAAATTTGTGAACTTGTGGATGAAATATATATCCTATGATGTGCATAAACTGAGAAAATAGTAATGTGCCACTGTTGAATAAAAATGAACCGAAAAATACACATCATGTCCCATAGGAAACTACTTGCATTGATATTAAACTGGGTATTACTGTAGAAATATTAGGATTTGTATGCACCATCCACTGAAGTTATCTTTCAGTACTAGGTAACAAATATGTATTTCAGGTTGATGAATATTTCTGAGAATTATCTTGTGAAAAGTTGATCATAAATCCACATACATGAATATGAATGATTTTAAGGAGTGTATAATAAGACTCATATATTTCATATTTTGAAAAATTTGTAGAGTGTGTATTCCAATCAAAATTCATCATGAAATATATATGTCATCCACAGATGCAAAAATATTTATTTCACTGAAAATGGATTTATGTATAATGTTGTTCTACTAGGAAGCTCACCCATATTTTGAATTTTCAGTTCCAACAATGTTTAGGAGGAGTGATCTCTTCTCATAATTTGTATCTGCCAAGTCAGCCACCTCACAAAAATGTACATGTGATAACAGATAGGATACTATATGTGCATATAAAAATACATGTGCTGAATAGGCTACAGAGAAATGAGACAGGAATTTGTTGAGAGCCACAGCTGAAGGGGCCCCAGCAAACTTCCAGCTGCCAGCAAATTTCCAGCTGCCGGCTGATTATTGGCTCACAGCGACCTCAGCATCATCTAGCTGATTGGCTCCTCTGTGGTGATGCTCATTGGGCTGTTTCCCTGCCCTTTCAGACCATGGAGCTGCTCCTTGGGGAACTTTTTTGGCTCCACCCAGCCAATCGGCCTCAAGAGCAGTAGGATTGTGGCAGGTGGAGAGGCTTGTGTGTGTGAGAGAGACTTTACAAGGAAGCCAGTAGTGGCAGTTGGGCTCTGAGGGTTTTTCCTGAGGAGTTGTTTTGTTTGCCGTGTGTGGTTCTAAAAATAAAGTTAGTTTTTTTTTTTTTTTTTGACAAGTGGCTCCTGAATCATGCCCAGCCAGACTGCAGCATTTGGTGGCTCACATGGGGAACGACTGAGGGTAAGTGATAAGGTAAACTGCTTGCCCCTGTGGGCAAGGTGAAAGGATGGGTAGCCATTTTAAGATGACTCCTTTGTTTTGCTTCACTTTTGTTTTAAGTTGCCTGTTCCTGGAGATGAGTGGGACGGAAGAAAAACCACTCACATCTGAGAAAAAACTATTTACGTCTAAGGAACAGATAGGTATAAAGGACGGATGCACATGTCAGGAGGATAGAAAGGCTATAATGACTTTTTGTTGTTCCCTTTTTAATTCATTATTTCTCAGTTTTGTTTGGCGTCATCTTGTTGGGTTGTATTATAATAGAAATACGGGATCAGAAATTAGTAAAAAACAAACTGAAAGAGTGTTAAATAAATTGTTAGAGAAAGGAGGCATCTCAGAAATATCAAGGACAGTCAGGGCATTTGTTGATACAATACAAAAATGTAGCCCATGGCTTTTGAAGGAGGAGTCATTAAATATATCACAATGGAACCATCATGGTGAAGATTTAAAAGGATTAGAAAAGAGCAGCCGAGGGACTATGCCAGTTGGCACATTGCCATTGTGGACGTTCATATCTGGTTTGCTTAGTCCAAAGCCTTCAGTTCAGACAAAGATAGAGGAACCAAGTTTAGAGCATAAAAAGCAATCAGGGGCAAAGTTAAAAAAGGAGACTGCTACTAACACCTTTCTGTCACCAGAGGATGTAAATGTCCAACTAACAAGGCCACCTCCATGTGCTGGGAGGCCCCCAACCCCAACAGTTGATAGTTCGGATCCTGAGACAGGATCTCAAGTATTAACATGCCCTGTATTTGAGGTAGGAGGGCAGCGAATTCACCATGCTTTAAATTTCAAAATAGTGAAGCAGCTAAAAGAGGCTGTAACAACATATGGTCCTCAAGCACACTTCATTGTAAGCTTGGTCGAATCCATTAACACCTTGAACATGACGCCAGCAGATTGGGCTAATATGTGTAAAGCTGTGCTAAATGGAGGTCAATACCTATTATGGAAGGTTGCCAATGAGGAATTTTGCAAAGAGATGTCTAGGCGAAATGCAGCAGCTGGTTATCCTCAGAGAAATCTAGATTTGTTGTTAGAAAAGAGACCTTATGAGGATCAGCAACAACAAATTCCATATGATCCTGGCATATACGCACAAATTGCTGTAGAGGCAGTTAGGGCATGGAAGACTTTACAAGGACATGGAGGTTTACAAGGTCAATTATCTAAGGTAATACAAGGAGCTAATAAATCTTACGCTGGATTTGTAGATAGGCTTATTGAAACAGCTACAGAGTTTTTGGAAATACAGAACAAGCAATGCCATTATTAAAACAACTGGCTTATGACCAAGCGAATCATTGCTGCAGAGGTATCATTAGACCATGGAAACATGAAGATTTAAACACATTTATTAAATTTGGTAGAGACATTAATGAACAAGAGCAAGTCGTGGCAGCTGCAATAAAACAGGCTTTAGATGCCAGAGACATTAATGAAAAAGGGCAAATTGTGGCAGCTTTAGTAAAACAGGCTTTAGAAGACAGGCCAAGAACATGCTACAATTGTGAACAAACAGGACTTTTTAAAAGGAATTGCCCCATAGGAGGAGGGTTTAACAAAACTAGGTATCAAAGGACTAGAATACCGGGTATTTGGCCATGATGACGTAGAGGGAGACATTGGGCTAATGAATACCATTCTCAAACCACCATAGAGGGTACTTCATTATCAAAAAAACAAACAAGCACCAGGTGTTTATCCACGATATCATGAAGAAAGGCTTCCGGCTCCATTGCCAAAAAATGGAGAGGGGGGCCCAATGCTCTGGGGCCCGAAACCGCAAATATATGGAGCACTGGAGGAAACCAGCAACCCCATCAGTGTAGTGCCCACGACACATTGTTCATCAGATCCCTCATCAGACAAACCAGAGGGAGCGCAGGGTTGGACATCTGTGCCTCCGCCAGATCAATACTAACTCCAGAGATGGGAGTTCAAATCATTCCCACAGGGGTGAAACGACCTCTTCCCAAAAGAACAGTAGGCTTATTATTGGGATGCAGCTCTTCTACTCTAAAAGGACTTATGATGAGTCCTGGGGTAATTGATCCCGATTATGAAGGTGAAATAAAAATTATAGCCAGTTCTCCAAAGGGTATATCAGTAATTTCTCCAGGAGATAGAATAGCACAATTACTAATAATACCCAGCCCACATGATAAATTTTACAGTTATGCTGTAGAAAGAGGTTCCAAGGGATTAGGCTCCACAGGTGTAGATTGGGCTATGCTTTCTTTAAATTTATATTCTCGCCCCATGCTAAAACTAAATATTCAAGGACATGAATTCAATGGGCTACTGGATACAGGTGCAGACCTTAGCATCATCTGTCGTCAAGAATGGCAAAAACATTGGCCATTACAACAAGCCACTCAAACGCTTCGAGGCCTAGGAGTGGCGACTAATCCCCATAAAAGTGCAACGGTATTAGATTGGAAGGATCCTGAAGGATGTGAAGGAACTATACAGCCATATGTATTGGAACATCTTCCCGTAAATTTATGGGGATGAGATGTCCTAGATCAATTAGGTTTGACATTAACAAATAACATCAATCAAAATTCACCCACTATTATGGCTAGACAAGATTTTAGGAAAGGAAAAAGATTAGAAAAGCAAGAACAAGGTATAGCAGCACCAATACAAAAAGATCAAGGAACAGATAGATATGGGTTGGATTTTCAGAAAGGGCCACTGAGACAATAAATATTACTTGGAAATCAGAAAGACCAGTATGGGTTCCTCAGTGGCCCCTGACTAAAGAAAAGATACAAGTAGCCCATGACCTGGTCAAACAACAATTAGCGGAAGGACATATACAACCTTCTGTGTCTCCCCATAATACTCTCATTTTTGTCCTTAAAAAGAAATCTGGTAAATGGAGATTATTGCAAGATTTAAGAGCCATTAATAATGGGATGGTTATTATGGGACCTGCTCAATCAGAGATTCCTCAATTGTGTGCTTTGCCAAAAACTTGGTATGTTTTCGTTGTAGATATTAAAGATCGTTTTATTTTCAATTCCAATTTATCCTGAGGATATTCCAAGTTTTGCATTTACTATACCTGCACTGAATCATGAAGGTCCTGACAAGAGATATGAGTGGAAAGTACTCCCTCAAGGGATGGCTAACAGCCCAACTATGCGTGAAATTTATGTTAACAAAGTAATCCAGCCACTTAGAAATCAAATTCCTGAAATACAAACTTTTCACTATATGGATGATGTATTATTAGCACACAAAGTTAAAAACCCATTGCTAGAATGGTATGCCACACTTACAAACATATTAAAAAATTATAACCTAGAGATAGCAATAGGTAAAATACAATTAAATTTTCCAATTAATTATTTAGTAGCTCTATTATCCTCAACCATGGTCAGTCAACCAAAAATTCAAATACGAGTAGATCAACTCAAATCAATTAATGACTTTCAAGAGTTATTAGGAGACTTAAATTGGATAAGGCCTCATCTAGGTATACCAACAGGAGAGTTGGGACCTTTATTTGATATCCTAAAAGGACCATGAGATCCAAATTCACTCAGAATGTTAATGCCTGAAGCAAGAAAAGCAATAAAAATCATTGAAACATATATGGGAAATATGCTTTTGGATAGAGTTGATATAATTTTGCATTTATTATTTATTGTACTAACAACAAAAAAAATATTTCTACAGGAGTATTTTGGGAAGAAGGTCCATTATTATGGATAAATTTATCTTATTCTTCTAACACTATTATTACTTGCTATCCTGAGGCTGAGGGAGAATTAATACTCATAGGAATAAAAGCAGCAAAAAGAGTGTGTGTGGAATTTCACCCAATAAAATTATTACTCCATATACTATGAATCAAATTGATGAATTAGCTAATTAGTTAAATACTTGGGCAATAATCGTGTGTAAATCTAATGTTTCATTTGATAACCACTTACCATCTTATCTTTTATTGTCTTTTTGGTCATCGCATCCTGTAATTTTTCCAAAAATGACAAGAAAACACCTATCATGAATGCTCCAAATATATTCACCAATGGGTTAAATAATGGTACAACAGCAATAGTTACACCTGATCAAACTTTTATATTTTTAGTACCAAAACAATCAGCTCACAAGGTAGAGCTTAGTACAGTATTACAAGCTTTTGTGATTTTTAAAGATTCTGTATTTAATTTATTTTCCGATAGTCAGTATATAGTTAATGCTATAGTATCCCTTGAAGATGCTGGTAGGATTTCCTCTTTCTCTACTGTTTTCTCTTTGCTTTCCACTATACAAAGTCTAATCTGGGACAGAAAAGATCCATTCTTTATAGGACATATCAGGGCACATACAGGATTGCCTAAAGCCCTTAGTTTGGGCAATGATTTAGCAGATAAAACTACAATTGACATACATACATATTTTCTTTACACTAGAAGAAGCAATAAATTTTCTTAAAAAGTTCCATGTCAATGCTTATACTTTACAAAAGCATTTCAAAAAAACTAAGGAACATCTAGACAAATTATAAAACAATGTCAAAATTTTGTGACCTTTTTACCACAAGTTAATCTTGGAGTCAATTCTAGAGGATTGATACCTAACCATATTTGGCAGATGGACGTCACACACTTGCCAGAATTTGGAAAATTAAAATATTTGCATGTTACAGTTGATATTTGTTCTGGATTTTTAATGGGCTCCCTTTATGCTGGAGAAAAAAACTAAAGATGTTATAGCTCATTGCTTACAAAATTTTGCCACTGTGGGCATTCCAAAACAGTTAAAAACAGATAATGCCCCCGGTTACACTTCTAACTCTTTTAAACAATTTTGCTCATCATTTGGCATTACTCATATAACAGGAATCCCATACAATCCACAGGGACAAGGCATAGTTGAAAGAGCACATCAAACAATAAAAATGTACTTATTAAAGCACAAAGACGGAATTGAGAAGGGGTATATATTCCCCAAAGATAAACTTAAATTAACGCTTTTTACTCTAAACTTTTTAAACTTGGATTCATCAGGACTTAGTGCTGTGGAAAGGCATATGTTTCCAAAAAATGTGCATAAGCCCAAGGTACTTTGGAAGGATATTCTAATAGGACAATGGAAAAGTGTTGACCCAGTAATTGTCTGGCGTCTGTTTGTGTGTTTCCACAGGAAGAACAGCAGCTGATTTGGATTTTGGAGAGATTAACTAAAGTCCTGACCCAGTGATTGTCTTTAGTCAGGGGTCTGTTTGTGTGTTTCCACAGGAAGAACAGCAGGCAATATGGATTCCAGAGAAATTAACTAAAGTGATTTCTATATACCAAAAAGAAGATGATTTGGCTCAAATTCATAACAGCTGATATCCAAAACTCCAGTTTGGCTATCCTTACATCTGCGACAGAACCAGGATGCTTTTTTTCAATATCTATTTTATTATTGCCCTTTCCCACATCATGAAGTTCTATTTTTTATTTTTTTTTTTGAGCTCATACAGACCTAGGTTAATGTTTTGCTGATCAGTTCTATTTTTTGACTATAGAGTTTTTAGACATTCCAATGGTGATTTCGCCTGTAAAAAGTTATAAGGCCTTTACTATTATGTTATGTGTTGTATATATTATATTATTTGTGCACACTTGTGTTTTGTGTTTTATGTTTGAATGTACATATATCCATATATCATATATGATGTGCGCTCATGAAAAAATGGATCCAAATTTTTTTTTATTCACGTGATTTAAATAGTTTAATTTAAATTGGGTAAACAACTGTTGAGGATTGTTTTAATATGTGAACAAAAAAAGGAGTTTAGCAGAACTGTTTGTTGACTTTCACCTTTCCTTTTCATTTTATTTAATAATTCTCTTCAAGATAATGTAAATTGTTAAGATAATTGTGTTTTTTAGTGCCTTCTGGAATGGTAAGTAATTTTTTCTTTAGCCATTATTGCCAGAATTCCAATCTTCAACCCAGTGCTGGTGAAGACAAAGATAAAACCAATCTACAGCTTCTGCAATAGCCATCACTGAACTGCTTGCAGAACTTGCCTGGAATATGTATCACTTGTATGCATTGTGAACTAACATGTATGCATTGTGAACTATCTGTTGGTGCAGCAACTTGTGGTAGTGTTGGGGTAATTTTGCTGATGCTCTCATTGGTGGAACAATTTTTCCAAAAGGAGACATCAATTGGCTTGGTGTATCTTCCCTATTCTCACTTTATAGAGGTCAGGAACCTTACAGAGGAAGGCGAAAGACTTCATCTGCAATGACTGTACTTTCGGCCATTTTGGTTTTGGATGCACGCATGGGATCTTTCTTTAGATCCATAAGGGGCTGAGAATTTAATCAACAGCCTCACACAGAGCTAAGAGGCTGATTCAGACACATCCCTTTCCAAAGCAATTAAGCAAAGAGCCACAGGTGATTTCCATTCATTTCCATTTGAAAACTGTTTTCTTCAGGTTTCACAAAGGGGTGGCCTGAGGCAAAGAACTTCCTGACATTCAGGGTAACAGAACAATATGTAAGCAAAAGTCCCAAAGCAGGGTTTATCCACTGAGACTTTTCTGGTCACAGTGATCTGAGTTTTCTGAGCTTCTCGCCATTCACTTCAGCTATCCAGAACATAGCCATGTCACAGAGCTTGGAAGTGATTCATATCTTGGACACAAAACCATGAGCCTCTTCTGGAGAGTGGCCAGAATTCAGGAAGAAAACAGCAACTTAGGAAATTAGCAGGTGTTGCCCATCGATAAGGCAAGCCAAAGTCCATACATAAATCGGGCAGGATGAATGCTGGGAAGCTTTCTACCAGACAGGACACATCCATTGAATCATTCTCTTTTCTAATGTCTACAACCGCGATACCCAGACATAGAAACAGTCGCCTTGTCAAATGACTTATTAAAAACAGTTCACTACAAACCAAACAAACCACCTTTCCTACATATTCTCAGAATATGAGACAAACCAAAAAACCACACCCACACAACAAAGGCACCTCCTTCCCTCAAATGGGTCTGTGACTATCCGGAGTGTCCTCTGACTGGTGGGCCACACTATGTTCCCCTGAGATGGCCTGTCCTCTATGAGATTAGGTCTCCTTGGTCAACTCTGTGAACTTGTCAGAAGCCAGGGGTGAGCCCCTACCTGCTTGCTCAGAAAAGGCCCCTCTTGAGAGCTTTCCTGTTATTTGGCCATTCCCACATCAGTAGGTATCAAGAAAGATTGACTCTATCCTTGGAAAATCAAAACAAGTGAGACCAGTGAGACTGGGACTTGGACTGGCTCTGGGTGCCTGGCTTACTGGATCTAAGTTCAGAGAGTTTGATCACCACGGAAGTGAGGTAAGTCACTTCCTTCAGGAATTGAATGAGTTCACTGCCTTGGCAACCACTTTGTCCTAAGAGTTGACTCCAAGGGTCCCATGAGATGGAGGCTGCCCCTGCTTCTTGTGACACTTTCACAAGTTAGAATGGTATATCAACCATAGGCACACAGGAACAGCTCTCCACACAGGCCTGGTTTGGTCCATCTTCTCTACATTAATAAGAGAGAGGCTGATTCATACATATCCCTACATCCTGACCAGGTTGTTTTCCATGGAAGATGACTTTTGCTCTCTCAGGTCTTTCATAGCTGCCTACAACTTATCCAGGTGTCATTTATGTAGGACATTTGAGGTTCTCAACAGGTGGAAGATCGCCTACATTCCTCTATTGAAATACCAACTCCTTCCCTGCTCTTCTGTAAAGTTAGATTGAGGGAAGAGTGTATGATTAGGGTGAATAACAGGTTCGATTTGGGTGAGGAATCATTCTGAGGGTTGAATAACAGTATTGGGAACCTGCGATATTTACAAGAATATATAGGTGAAATATAAGTATGAAAACAGAAATCTAGTTAAGATTTGAAGCCGAGAAGGGCATGGGAACTTGATTGGGATACTTAGCGTTGAATTACGTTCTGAACAGATGTCTCAGATAAATCGATATACAATGGCATAGGACCATGTACCTTGAATGATTGAATGTAGAAGAGAACATCAAGTCAAAAAGGAATACTCGGTAGGAACAGGAGATAGTAGTTTTAGGAAGAAGAGTGAGTATAGGATCTGGACCAAAAGTTCTTTAGCAATATGGTTTCAGTTGAGAGTGAATGTAAATGTTAGCACATGTGAAGAGTCAGTCACGATGATGAACTGGGGAAAATATGGAGGAAAGCAGATATTAATAGAGACATTAGGAAATCAGGCAAAGTATAAACTGAGTCATAGGACTAGACATTTTCAACAGGGTTGAGTTTGGATATATAATGTTAGAAAGAAACAAATATGTAGTCACCAATAGGATTGACATTTGAGAGCATTAGGCAACCTGGACATGGGTGCATTTAGTAATCCATGCTCATTTTCCATTTAGGCTTTGGTACAATCATAGGAGTGACCTTTGTTTTATGTGTCCAGAATATTACTGTGATAAAATGTATATGTAGATCAGGTGACATGGGTATTTCTTCCACCATTTCTGGGAGCACTATTTTGAAGAAATATAAATTAGTATTGGGGGTACAAAGGGTATACCCTGTGTCATAGAATATATTGATAATGCATCAATTGACCATCATGTGAATAAATAATATAACTGGTTCCACTTTAAATAATGGATTGAATTGATATCTGAAAATATATAAGAAATCTAATATTGATATACAGTCATTCATTCCAACGAGTTATACATCTAATGGTAATATTAGGGTTATGGGTTATCATGAAAGGTGTGTGGGTTTTGCTTCAAAAGTGATTACGGAAATCGAAAATAATGTGTTTGGAAAGAAGTCTCATGAAAATATCAGTCAAGAAACATGGAGAAATACATGTGTTCTGAATCAGGAAGTGACTGAAAGTGAAACAAATGCCTATCAATTTGCTAACTTGTGGATGAAATATGTATCCTATGATGTGCATAAACTGAAGAAATAGCAATGTACCAGTGTTGAATAAAAATGAACTTCAAAATACACATCATGTCCCATAGTAATCTACTTGAATTGATGTTAAACAGGGTCAGTTACTGTAGAAATGTTAGGATATGTATGCACCATTCAACGAAGTTAGTTTTCAGTACTAGGAAACAAGTATGTATTTTAGGTGGATGAGTATTTCTGAGAATAATCTTGTGAAAAGTTGATTATAAATCCACATACATGAATATAAATGAATTTAGGGAGTCTACAATAAGACACATGTTTCATATTTTGAAAAATCTAGACAGAGTGCATATATATATATGTATATATACACACACACACACAGAGAGACATTAAAAATTGCAATATATATGCCAATCGAAATTTATCGTGAAATATATATCATCATCAGATCCAAAAATATTAATTTCACTGAACATGGATTTTTGTATAAGGTTGTTCAAATAGGAAGCTCACCCATGGGTTGTATTTTCAGTTCCAACAGCGTTTACGAGGAGTGGTCATTTCTCACAATTTGTATCTGCCAATCAGCCACCTCATGAAACTGTATGTGTGATAACCAGGTAGGATTCTATATGTGCATATAAAAACACATGTTCTGAATAAGCTAGAGAGAATGGGAGACAGTAATTTACATATTTGTTAACTTTAAAAACACATGGAAAACTATTTCAATTAAAAATTGACTAGATTTATTACTCCTACCCTATATAATGCAAAAGGCAATTCCAACTATACACCATGCCTCCTATGAAATGCTTGTATTTCTATTTTGTTTGAGTTATTTTTCTCCATCATATTAGGATTAGTAGTCAGAGTCTATTAGGATATGGGTTAATGTCAGGGATTCAGTATTTCAAATAAATGCTGTACACAAATTTTTGCACTCTCATACAGAAAAATGCCTTGACATTACCCTCGCCTGAAGTAAGACACAATTAGAGGAGAAGAGTTAAAAATTCTGTGAATACATATCTGGAATGGAATACGCTCAGGAGTTCACAACCTTGGAGGTGGTAGAGGAGTTTCCAAAAGTAAGGGACAGGGTAAACACTCAACAAACATGGAGCTCTGCTGGCCTAAAGACTTCTTGAGAAACTGCCTCTGAGGTTGCGCACTTGAAATATAAGTATTTGTCAGGAGCTTCCTTGGTAGTGAGACCATCAAAGCTGGGTGTGCATGTATGTGACCTGGAGGACATAGTATCTTATTTTCCACTGAACATGAGGCAGCAGTGCTGATTTCTCTCTATGTAGGTTAACAGTGTCCACTGGGGGCTAAGTTTCTCTCTGTGTGGACTGTGAAGCCATTTGGTCATCCTCCACTTTTCGTGGTATTTCTTACTGCTGCACTGGGAGTTTGTTATTTGCTTCACGAAATACAAGTAGTTCACCTGGTACAGTGCTGGAGGGAGTTCTGTCACGTGTGGTGGGTAAGGGTCTGCAAGAGAATGCACCAACCATGCTTCTATCCCACATAGCTTTTCCCTTGACCATAGCATCCTGATTCTGAACATTGCCCTGAAACCTCTCCAAATAACAAGATGCCTTTACATATAAGGGTCTGCTGGCTGCACCATGTCAGTCACAAGCCATTTGGAAGACAATGGAAGATCCCCATGGCCCCACCACAGATGTTTTATCACACACCTGCCCTCCACTGCTCTAGGCCCACTACTCAGAAGGCTCGAACTTACTGGCATCTCTGTTCTACACCATTTGCATGAAACCCAGTGAATCAAGGCACTGTCTGTTATACTCATGATCAGAAACCGGACATCCAAACTTTCTCCAGTGGTACCTGGTCCTGGGAATTTCAAAAATTTCATGGTATTTATCTAGCCATTTTTCAAGGATGAAGTTGGAGGCACTGTGGGTTTCAATTCATTCAGGAACCTTTAAATTTTGAGAAAGCTGATTTCAATGAAATCTCTATAGAACTCTCACAGACAAGGCTTCTCAAAGAGTGGCCAAAAGGTCACATGAAACCAGGCCCATTGAGGTCTACAGTGTGAGATTCATGTGTGTTTTGACTCTCAACTATGGCTGCCAAGTCATTCAGAATAAAATCATGTGATATCCTGGCTGAAATTTCCAATGCTCTGTGGAAAGCCACCCTGGGACTAGATCTCAGTTTCCAAGGGCAACTCTCATGTGTGGCCTCTTATAATCCCAACACAATTCATGACACCTCTTCTCTGAGTTCAGTTCCAGAACTCAGTGTCTAAGGGGAATCACACCAGAGTTCACACCCAGGTGGACCCAGTCTGTTAGGGTAAAAGAAATTGAAGTTAAAGTGTAAAATAGCGGGTGTTGTAAAGTTTCTAAGCTGCAAAGCCTGAGTTAAAATGTAAAGGACCAGGTATTGTTAAGTTCCCATGCTAAACCTAAAACCTGAAATTCCTGTAGCTGTTAGGACAATTCCTTTCACTGCCCATTAAATATTCCCCCTGACCATCCAGTTGTTTAATAATCTAGGACCCTGTGCAGCTTGGCACGTAAGCATATCAGGGCCCAAACCAATCAGTTTGAATGTACCCCCCTCCTTAGGATCGACCTATCACCCCCGCCCGACCTGATTCCACCAATGAATGTGCTAATCAAGTTTGAGAGTTGTTGTTCGATTTTCCGGCTGATCAAGATGATTTCCTCTGATATATATAAAGCCTCTGCCTACCCAAAAAGTGTACTGAAGCACTGCTTAACCTCTTCTCGGGGATCTGGGCCGCTGTTGCTTGTTGAGTGAGCACAGAGCCCCAGCGAACTGAATTGGATCCTCAATAAATCCCCATTGCTGTTGCATGAGCCAGTCTCTTGGTAGTCTCTTCCTCCGACGTCTGCTGGAATCTTACAAGTCATCTCTTCCAACTGCCACACAAATGACCACAATTAAAACCAAAAAAATCCCACATGGCCCTCATATTCTTCCATATAGACACTCATCATATCCTCTGGCTAAAGGTTTCCATGAGGGGCGCAGCCCAAGACAGTGTCCAAAATAAGCTCCCTTGCCTCTGGTTTGCCTAAAGTCAGGGTGGCCTGGACAACCTTCCTGTGAACCAGGAGTGGTCAAATAGGCCTGCCATTAATACTACTTCGGTTCACCAATTTGAGGCCTACTGACTGTGGGGTTTAGATTCTTTATGTGAATTGGAGTAATCAGAAAACCCAAGCACCTATGGGCTAGCTTCTGCAGGGCTTTTAAGAACTCAATTGACCCAAAGGATCCCTATTCTCACTTGATCGAGGTCAGGAACCTTACAAAGGAAGGTGAGAGACTTTATCCATAATGACTGCTCTTTTGGCCAGTTTGGTTTGAATGCACACATGGGATCATTCTTTAGATCCATCAGGTGCTGATAATCTAAGCCACAGACTCACAAAGGGCCAAAAGGCTGAATCAGACACATCTCCTTCCAAAGAAATTAAGAAAAGAGCCACAGGGGATGTCCATTCATTTCCATTGGAAAACTGTTTTCTTCAGGTTTCAAAAAGAGATGGCCTGAGGCAAAGACCTTGCTGACATTCAGGTCAACAGAACAATAGGTAAGCAAAAGGCCCAAAGCAGGGTTTCTCCAATGAGACTTAAATGGTCACTCTGATATCTGAGTATTCTGAGATGCTCTCCATTCCCTTCAGCTATCCAGTACATGGCCATGTCACAGAGCTTGGAGGTGGTACATATCTTGGAGAGAAAACCATGAGCCTATTCTGGATATTGGCCAGAATTCAGGAAGAAAACAGGAACTTAGAAAGATAGCAGGTGTTGCCCATCGATAAGGAAAGCCTCAGACCATTAATAAATTTGGCAGGATACATGCTGGGATGCGTTCTACTTGACAACACAAATCCATTGATCCATTCTCTTTTCAACTGTCTACAACCACGGACACAGTGGGATTCAGAGACATAGAAACACTCGCCTTGTCAAATGACTTACTAGAAACAGTTCACTCAAAACCAAACAAACCGCCGCTACTACCTATTCTCAGAACATGAGACAAAACCACAAACACACACACACATACAAAGGCACCTCCTTCCCCCAAGTAGGACTGTGACTATCCAGAGTGTCCTATGACTGGTGGGTCATACTATGTTCCACTGAAATGGCCTGTCCTTTCTCAGATCTGGTCTCCTTGTCCAACTGTGTGAAGTTGTCAGGAGCCAGTGGTGAGCCACTACCTGCTTTCTCAGAAAAGGCCCCTCTTCAGAGCTTTCCTGGCATTTGGCTATCCACACATCAGTAGTTACCAAGAAACTCTGACTCTCTCCTTGGTAAATCAAAAATATTGAGACCCCTGGGAATGGGACTGTGACTGGCTCTGAGTGCCTGGCTTCCTGGATACCAAGTTCAGACATTTCCATCACCAAAGAAGTGTGATGAGGTCACTTCCTTCAGGAACTGAATGAGGTCACTATCTTGGCAACCTCTTTGCCTTCACAGTTGCTTCCAAAGGTCCCATGATATGGAGGCTGCCCCTACTTCCTGTGATACTTTCACAGGTTAGAATGGTATATCAACCATAGGCACCTAGGGACAGCTCTCCACATAGGCCTGTTTTGGTCCATCTTATCTATATGAAAAAAAGAGAGGCTGATTCAGACACAACCCTTTATCCTGACCAGGTTATTCACGATGGAAGATGTCTTTTGCTCTCTCAGGTCCTTCATAGCTGCCTACATCTTCTCCATGGATCATTTCTGCATGGGCCTTTTAGGTTCTCAGCAGGTGGAGAATCCCCTACATGCCTGTATTTTGAGACCAACTCTGTCCCTGCTCTTCTGAAAAGTTAGATTGAGGGATCAGTGTATGGTTAAGGTTAATAACATGTTTGATTTGGATTAGGAATCATTCCGCTCAATTAATAATGGTATTGGGTACCTGTGACATTTTTAAGAATATATAGGTGAAATATAAGTATGAAAACAGAAATCTAGGTAAGATTTGAAGCCCAGAAGGGCATTGGGCCTTTGATTGGGATACTTAGCATTGAATTATGTTATGCACAGATGTCTCAGATAAATCGATATACAATGAAATAGGACCTTGTACCTTGGATGATTGAATGTAGAAGAGAACATCCAATCAAACAGGGATAGTCTGTAGGATCAGGAAGATAGTCGGTAGGTGTTGAAATGAGGGCGAGTATAGACTTTGGACCAAAAGTTCTTTAACAATAGGGTTTCGGTTAGAGAGTGAATGTCAATATCAGCACATGTGTAGGGTCACTCACAATGATGAACTGGGGAAAATATGTAGCAAAGCAGATATCAATAGAGACATTAGGAAATCAGGTATAGTACAAAGTGAGTGATAATATTAGACATTTTCAACAGGGTTGAACTTGACTGTATAATCTTAGGGAAAAATAAATATGGAGTCACAAATAGATTGACATTTGAGAGCATTAGGCAATTTAGACATAGATGTTTTAGTAATCCATGGTCAATTTCCATTTAGGCTTTGGTACAATCATAAAGGTGAACTTTGCATTTTGTGTCCAGATTATTACAGTGATAAAATGTATATGTAGATCAGGTAGAGTATTTCTTCCACTGATTCTGGGAGCAATATTTTGAAGATGCATAAATTAGTATTGGGGGTACAAATGGGTGTACCATGTGTTTATGAATATTGAGATAATGCATGAAGAGACCATACTGAGAATTAAAAATATAACTGGTTCCAACTTTAAATAATGGAATGAATTGATATCTGAAAATATACATGAAATCTTATATTGATACACATACATTAATTACAACCATTTATACATCTAATGGAAATATTAGGGTTATGGATAATCATGAAAATTGTGTATATTTTGCTTCAAAAATCATTATGAAAATCAAAAATAATGTGTTTGGAAAGAAGTTTCATGATAAGACCAGTCAAGTAACCTGCAGGAATACGTGTGTTCTGAAGCAGGAAGTGATTGAAAGTGAAACAAATACCTGTAAATTTGATAACTTTTGGATTAAATATATAATCTATGATGTGCAAAAAAAGAAGAAATAGTAATTTACCAGTGTTGAATAGAAATAAACGTCAAAATACATAACATGTCCCATAGGAATCAACTTGCTTTGATATTAAACTGGGTCAATTACTATAAAAATATTAGGATTTGTGTGCACCGTTCACTGAAGTTAGCTTTCAGTACTAGGTAACAAATATGAATTTCAGGTGGATGAATATTTCTGGAATAATCTTCTGAAAAGTTGATTATAAATCCAAGTACATGAACATGAATAAATTTATGGAGTGTATAAAAGACACTTATATTTCATGTTTTGAAGAACCTGGAGAATATATATATATATATATATATATATATATATATATATATATATATATATATATATATATATACAAAAAACACACACAGAGACATTGAAAACTGGCAATATATATGCCAATAGAAATTCATCATGAAATATATATCATCCATTGAAGCAAAAATATTTATTTTACTAAACATGGATTTAAGTAAAATGTTGTTCAACTAGTAAGCTCACCCATAGGTTGAATTTTCAGTTCCAACAGTGTTTAGGAGGAGTGATCTCTTCTCACAATTTGTATATGCCATGTCATCCACCTCACAAAAATATAAGTGTGATACCAGGTAGGATTCAATATGTGCATTAAAAATACATGTTCTGAATAGGCTTCAGAGAAAGGGAAACAAGAATTCACGTATTTGTTAACTTTAAAAACACATGGAGAACTTTTTCATTTAAAAATTGACTAGATTTGTAACACCTACCCTTTATCATGCAAAAGGCAAGTCCAACTATACAACAGGCCTCCTCTGAACTGGTTGTATTTCTATTTTGTTTGGGTTATTTTTCTCCATCATATTAGGATTAGTAGTGAGAGTCTAGTAGGGTATGGGTAAGTGTCAGGGATTCAGAATTTCGAATGGAAAATAGGAAAATTAATCTCATGTGTATTCAAATTTGTGCTACACAAAAATCTCCCCACTCTGATCCAGAACAATGCCTTGACATTTCCTTCACCACAAGTAAGACACAATTAGAGGAGAAGAGTTAGAAAATTTGTGAATACATATCCGGAATGGAAAATGCTCAGGAGTTCACAACCTTGGAGTTGGGAGAAGAGTATCCAAAAGTAAGGGATAGGGTAAACACTCCACAAACATGAAGTTCTTTTGGCCTAAAGACTTCTTGACAAACTGCCTCTGAGTTTGGGCACTTAAAGTATATGTTGTTGTCAGGAGATTTAGCTTCCTTTGTAGTGAGACCCTCAAATCTGGAATGGCATCTATGTGACCTGGAGGACATGGTTTCTTGTTTTCCAATGAACATTAGGCAGCAGTGATGAATTCTATCTTTGTCGGCAAACTTTGGCCACCTGGGTCTAAGTGTCTGCCCGCGTGGACTGTGAAGTCATTTGGTCATCCTCCACTTTTCATGGTGTTTCTGGCTGCTGCACTCGTAGTTTGGTGTTGCTTCAAAAAATACAAGGAGTTCATCAGGGACACAGTGCTGGAGGGAGTTCTGTCAGGTGTGGTGGGTCAGGGTTTACAGGTGAATGCACCAACCAGGCTTCTATCCCACATAGCTTGCCCTCTTGACAAGAGCAACCTGATTCTGAACATTGCCCTGAAACCCCTCTATATAATAAGATGCCTTTACATATAAGGTTCTGCTGGCAGCAGCATGTCAGTCACAAGCCATTTGGAAGTCAAAGACATATTCACATGGCCCCACCACAGATGTTTATCACACACCTTCACACCACAGCTCTAGGCCCACTACTCAGCAGGCTCCAACTTACAGGCATCTCTGTTGTACTCCATTTTCATGAAACCCAGTCAATCAAGGCATTGTCTGGTACACTCATGATCAGGAACCAGATATCCAAAGGTTCTCCAGTGCCACCTGGTCATGGGAATTTCAAAACTTGCATGGTATTTATCTAGCCATTTTTCAAAAATGAATTTGAGACACTCTGGGTTTCAATTAATTCAGGAACCATTAAATGGTGAGGAAGCTCATTTCAATGAAAGCTCTAGAGAACTCTCATAGGCAAGGCTACAGAAACAGAGGCCAAATGGTAACATAAGCAAGGCCCATTGAGGTCTACAATGTTAGGTCCATGTGTGTTTTGACTCTCAACGATGGCTGCCAAGTCTTTCAGAATAAAATCATGTGATATCCTTGCAAAGATTCCCAGTTTTCTGTGCAAAGCCACCCTGGGCCTAGATCACAGATACCAAGAGCGAATCTCATGCGTGGCCTCCTAAAATCTCAAAACAATTCATGGCAATACTTCACTGAGGTCAGTTCCAGAAAGCAGTCTCTAAGTGGAATCACACAAGAGTTCAAGCCCAGGTGAACACAGTTATCTCTTCCAACTGACACACAAATGACCACAATTAAAACCAAAACACTTCGACATGGCCCTCATTTTCTTCCATATAGACACTCATCATAACCTCTGGCTGGAGGTTTTCATGAGGAGCGCAGTCCAAGACAGTGTCCAAAATAAGCTCCCTTGCTACTCATTTGCTAAAGTCAGGGTGGCCTGGACATACTTTCTCTGAACCAGGCGTGATGAAATAGGCATGCTGTGAAGACTACACCGCTTCTCTACTTTGAGGCCAACTGACTCAGAGGTTAAGATTCTTTATGTGAATTGGAGTCATGAGAAAACCCAAGCACCTCTGCAGGGCTTTGGAGAACTCCTCTGACCCAAAGGATCCCTATTGATGGAAGTCAGGAACCTCACAGAGGAAGGCGAGACGTCATCCACAAGGACTGCTCTTTTGGCCATTTTGGTTTTGGATGCACACATGGGATCTTTCTTTAGATCCATCAGGTGCTGAGAATCTAAGCCAAAGCCTCACACAGGGCCAAGAGGCTAAATCACACACATCCCTTTCCAAAGCAATAAAGCAAAGGGCCACAGGTGATGCCCATTCATTTCCATTTGAAAACTGTTTTCCTCAGGCTTCACAAAGGGGTGGCCTGAGGCAAAGAACTTCTTGAAATTAAGGGCAACAGAACATTATGTAAGCAAAAGGCCCAAAGCAGGGTTTCTCCACTGATACTTTACTGGTCACACTGATATCTGAGTTTTCTGAGATGCTCGCCATTCCCTGCAGATATCCAGTACATGGCCATGTCACAGAGCTTGGAGGTGGTACATATCTTGGACAAAAAAACATGAGCCAATTCTGGAGATTGGAAAGAATTCAGGAAGAAAATTGGTAATTAGGAAGATAGTAGGTGTTGCCCATCCTTAAGGAAAGCCGCAACCCATTCATAAATTGGGCAGGTTGAATGCTGGGAAGCTTTCTACTAGACAGGACAAATACATTGATGCATTCTCGTTTCTAATGTATACAACCACGGACACAGTGGAATACACAGACATAGAAACACTCGCCTTGTCAAATGACTTACTAGAAACAGTACACTCCAAAAAAAAAAAAAAAAAAAAAAAACTAACCGCCTTTCCTACCTATTCTCAGAAGATGATACAAAATCATAAACCCACAACCACACCCACAAAGTCACCTCCTTCCCCCAAGTAGGTCTGTGACTCTACGGAGTGTCCTCTGACTGGTGGGCCATACAATGTTCCCCCGAAATGTCCTGTCCTGTCTCAGATCTGGTCTACTTGGCCAACTCTTTTAAGTTGTCAGAAGGGAATTTTGAGCCACTACCTGCTTTCTCAGGAAAGGCCCCTCTTCAGAGCTCTCCTTGCTTTTGGCATCATAATATCAGTAGGAACAAAGAAAGACTGACTCTGTCTTTGGTAAATCCAAGCAAGTGAGCCCACTGGGACTGGGACTGGGACTGGCTCTGTGTGCCTGGCTTCCAGGATCCCAAGTTCAGAGAGATCCATCACCAAGGAAGTGAGGTGAGGTCACTTCCTTCAGGAACTGAATGAATTCACTGTCTTGTAAACCATTTTGTCCTAATAGTTGCTTCCAAGGGTCCCATTAGATGGAGGGTTCCCCTACTTCCTCTGAAATGTTCACAAGTTAGAAAGGTATGTCAACCTTAGGAACCCGGGAATAGCTATCCACACAGGCCTGGTTTGGTCCTTCTCCTCTACATTAAGAAGAGAGAGGCTGATTCAGACACATCCCTTCATCCTGACCAGGGTGTTTGACATGGAAGATGACTTTTGCTCTCTCAGGTCCTTCATAGATGACTATATCTTCTCCAGGGTTCATTTCTACATGGATCTTTGAAGTTCTCAGCAGGTGGAAGATCCCCTACATTCCTGTATTGTAAGACCAACTCTGTCCCTGCTTTTCATTAAATTTAGATTGAGGGAACAGTGTATTCTTAGGGTTAATAAAATGTTTGAATTGGGTTAGGAATCATTCTGCGGGATGAATAATGGTATTGGGAACCTGCGATATTTATAAAAATATAGAGGTTAAATATATGAATAAAAACAGAAATCTAGGTAATTTTGAAGCCTAGAGGGCATTGGGCCCTTGATTGGGATACTTAACTTTGATTTACATTGTGCACAGATTTCTCAGAAAAATAGATATATAATGGCATAGAACCTTGTACCTTGGATGATTGAATGTCGAAGAGAACATCCAGTCAAAAACGGATAGTCGGTAGGATTAGGTAGATAGTAGGTTTAGGAAGAAGTGTCAATATAGGATTTGGAATATATGTTCTATCGCAATAGTGTTTTGGTTAGAGAGTGAAAGTAAACATAACTTCATGTGAAGGGTCAGTCACAATGATGAACTTGGGAAAATATGTAGGAAACCACATATCAATAGAGACATAATGAAATCAGGCAAAGTATAAAGTGAGTGATATGATTAGGCATTTTCAACAGGGTAGAGTTTGAATATATAATCTTTGGAAGAAACAAATATGTAGTCACCAACAGGATTGATATTTGAGAGGATTAGGCAACATGGACAGGAATGTTTTTAGTAATCCATGTTCACTTTCCATTCAGACTCCATTACAATCATAAGTGTGACATTTACTTTTTGTGTCCCGAATATTACTGTGATAAAATGTGTATGTTGATCTGGTGACATGAGTATTTCTTACACCATTTCTGGCAGTAATATTTAGAAGACATATACATAAGTATTGGTTGTACAAAGAGGTGTGCCCTGTGTCTATGAATATAGAGATAATGCATGAATTGACCACACTGTGAATAAATAATATAGCTGATTCCACTTTAAATAATGGATGGAATTGATATCTGAAAATATTTAAGATATCTTATATTGATATAAAATCATTCATTCCAACCAGTTATACATCTATTGTTAATATTAGTGTTATTGTTTATCATGAACAGTGTCTGAGTTTCGCTTCAAAAATGATTATGAAAATTGAAAATAATGTGTTTTGTAAAGAAGTCTCATGAAAAGACCAGTCAAGAAACATGGATGAATACATGTGTTCTGAAGAAGGAATTGATTGAAAGTGAAACAAATGCCTATAAATTTGCGAAACTGTGGATGAAAAATATATCCTATGATGTGCATAAACTGAAGAAATCATAATGTACCAGTGTTGAATAAAAATGAACGTCAAAACACACAGCATGTCCCATTGGAATCTACTCGCATTGATGTTAAACTGGGTCAGTTACTGTAGAAATAGTAGGATTTGTATGCAACATTCACTGAAGTTAGTTTTCACTAGTAGGAAAAAATATGTATTTCAGGTGGATGAATATTTCTGAGAATAATCATGTGAAAATTTGATTATAAATCCACATACATGAATATGAATGAATTTAGGAAGTGTGTAATAAGACACATATATTTCATATTTTGAAAAATCTGGAGACTGTATATATATATATATATATATATATATATATATATACACACAGACATTAAAAAGTAGCAATATATATGCCAATCGAAATTCACCATGAAATATAAATCATCCACAGATGCAAAAATATTCATTTTACTGAACATGGATTTATGTATATTGTTGTTCATCTAGGAAGCTCACCCATAGGTTTAATTTTCTGTTCCAACAGTGTTTAGGAGCTGTGATGTCTTCTCGCAATTTGTATCTGCCAAGTAAGCCACCTCACAAGATTGTACGAGTGGTACCAGGTAGGATTCTGTATGTGCATATAAAAATACATGTGCTGAATATGCTACGGAGAAAAGGAGACACGAATTCATACATTTGTTTACTTTAAAAACACATGGAGAACTCTTTCAATAAAAAAATTAACTAGTTTATACCTTCTACCCAATATAATGCAAAAGACAATTCCAACTACACACCATGCCTCCTCTGAACTGCTTGTATTTCTATTCCGTTTGGGTTATTTTACTCCACCATATTAGGATTAGTAGTCAGAGTCTAATAGGGTATATGTTAGTGTCAGGGATTTAGTATTCTGAATGGAAAATTGGAAAATGAATCCAATGTGTATGCAAATATGTGCTACACAAAATTTTTCCCACTCTCATCCAGAACAATGCCTTGACAATACTTTCACCCCAAGTAAGACACAATTAGGGAAAAAGAGTTAGGAATTCTGAGAATACAAATCTGGAATGGAATATGATCAGGAGTTCACAAACTTGGAGGTGGTAGAGGAGTTTCCAAAAGTAAGGGACAGGGTCAAAACTCTCCATATAACAAGATGCCTTTACAAATAAGGGTCTGCTGGCTGCATCCTGTCAGTCACAAGGCATTTGGAAGCCAATGGCAGATCGAAATGGCCCCAGCGCATATTTTCTGTCACACACCTGCCCAACATTGCTCTAGGCCCACTGCTCAGCAGGCTCCAACTTACTGGCATATCTGATCTACACCATTTTCATGAAACCCAGTCAATCAAGGCACCGTCTGGTATACTCATGATCAGCAACAGGACATCCAAAGTTTCTCCAGTGCCACCTGGTCATGGGAATTTCAAAAATTTCATGGTATTTATCTAGCCATTTTTCAAGGATGAAGTTGGAGGCACTATGGGTTTCAATTAATTCAGGAACCATTAAATGGTGAGGAAGCTCATTTCAATGAATGCTCTGAAGAACTCTCACAGGTAAGTCTTCCCAAAGAGTGGCCAAAAGGTCAGATGAAGCCAGACCCATTGAGGTCTACAATGTGAGTTCCATGTGTGTTTTGACTCTCAACTATGGCTGCCAAGTCTTTAAAAATAAAATCATGTTATATCCTGGCTGAGATTCCCAGTGCTCTGTGGAAATCCACACTGGCCTTAGATCTCAGTTTCCAAGGGTCACTCTCATGCGTGGCCTAATAAAATCCCGACAAAATTCATGGCAATACTGCTCTGAGGTCAGTTCCAGAACTCAGTCTCTAATGGGAGTCACACCAGAGTTCAAGCCCAGGTGGACCCAGTCATCTCTTCCAACCACGATACAAATGTCCACAATTAAAACCAAAACACTCCCACATGGCCCTCATCTTCTTCCATATAGACACTAATCATTACCTCTGGTAGCAGGTTTCCATGAGGGGCGCAGCCCACAACAGTGTCCAAAATTAGCTCCCTTTTTCCCTCATTTTCCTAAAGTCTGTGTGGCCTAGACACCCTTCCTGTTAACCAAGAGTGATCAAATAGGCATGCTGTTAATGCTGCTTTGCTTCTCCAATTTGAGGCCTAATTACTGTGCGGTTTAGATTCTTTATGTGAATTGGAATCATGAGAAAACCCATGCACCTATAGGCTAGCCTCTACAGGGCTTTAAATATCTCATTTGACCCAAAGTATCACTATTCTCACTTAGTGGAGGTCAGGAACTTTACATAGGAAGGCGAGAGACTTCATCTACAATATCTGCTCTTTTAGCCATTTTTGTATTGGATGCACACATGAGATATTTCTTTGGATCCATCTAGTGCTGAGAATCTAAGCCACAGCCTCACACAGTGCCAAGAGGCTGATTCACACACATCCCTTTCCAAAGCAATTAAGCACAGAGCCACAGGTGATGCCCATTCATTTCAATTTGAGAACTCTTTTCTTCAGGCTTCACAAAGGGGAGGCCTGAGGCAGAGACCTTCCTGACATTCAGGGCAATAAAACAATAGGTAAGCAAAAGGCACAAAGCAGGCTTTCTCCACTGAGACTTTACTGGTCATATTGATATCTGAGTTTTCTAAGAAGCTCGTCATTCCCTTCAGGTATCCAGTACATGTCCATGTCACAGAGCTTGGAGGTGGTACATATCTTGGACAAAAAAGCATGAGCCTATTCTTTAGAGAGGCCAGAATTCAGGAAGAAAACAGGAACTTTGGAGGTTAGCAGATGTTGCCCATCCATAAGTCAAGCAGCAGTCCATTCATAAATTGGGCAGTATGAAGGGTGGCAAGCTTTCTACTAGACAGGACACATCCATTGATGCATTCTCTCTTCTTATATCTACAACCATGAACACCGTTTTATATACAGACATAAAAACACTCGCCTTGTCAAAGTACTTACCAGAAAGAGTTCACTCAATCCAAACAAACCGCCTTTGATACCTATTCTCAGAACAAGTGAAAACCACATACCTACACCTACACCCATAAAGGCACCTCCTTTCCCTAAGTAATTCTGAGACTATTTGGAGTGTCCTCTGACTAGTGGGCCACAGTATGTTCCCTTTAAATGGCATGTTCTCTCTCAGATCTGTCCTCCTTAGCCAACTCTGTAAAGTTGTCAGGAGCCAGCATTGAGCAACTACCTTTTTCTCAGGAAACGCCCCTCTTCAGAGCTCTCTTGGCATTTTGCCATCCTCACATCAGTAGGTACCAAGAAAGACTGACTCTGTCTTTGGTAAATCCAAACAAGTGAGACCACTGGGACTGGGACTGGGACTGGCTCTGTGTGCCTGGCTTCCTGGATCCCAAGGAAGTGAGGTGAGGTCAATTCCTTCAGGAACTGAATGAGGTCACTGCCTTGGCAACCACTTTGTCCTAACATTTGCTTCCAAGGGTCCCATGAGATGCAGGCTGCCCCTACTACCTGTGACAGTTTCACAAGTTAGAATGGTATATCAACCATAGGCACCCGGGAACAACTCTCCAAACAGGCCTGGTTTGGTCCATCTTCTCTACATTAAAATTTGAGAGCCTGATTCAGACACAACCCTTCATACTGACCAGGTTGTTTTCCATGGAAGATGACTTTTGCTCTCTCAGGTCCTTCATAGCTGCCTACATCTTCTCCAGTGATCATATCTGCATGGATCTTTGAGGTTCTCAGCAGATGAACAATCCCCTACATTCCTGTATTGTAATACCAACTCTGTGCCTGCTCTTCTGTAAAGTTAGATTGAGGGAAGAGTGTATGGTTATGTTTAATAACATGTTTGATATGGGTTAGGAATTATTCTGATGGATGAATAATGGTATTGGGAACCTGAGATATTTATAAGAATATAGAGTTGGAATATTGTAATGGTCGGGCAGGCATAGGATGAAGAGACCACCAAGAGACTGTCTCATGCAACAACAAAGGGTTTATTGAGGGTCCAGCATGCTGGGGCTCAGAGCTCACTTGAATAGAGCAGAGAGTCCTGAGAACAGCTTAAACAGAGCTTATATACTTTCCTTGGAGAGGGCAGGGAGGGAAATTTATTGATGCGTCAGGGAGAGTGGGCAGTTTGCTTTCAACGGGATGATGGAGTACATTCTGCAGTTTGGCAGTTGGGGACAGCACATTCTGGGAACAAGATTAGCAAACAGTTCTCAAGATTTCAACAGTGTTTTATTAAGCATACAGAAAAATAGGAAGTGACAAGTACCTATTTTATTAACTTTTTATTCCCCAATTCTTCTTCTGGTTACTTTTAATCATGAAAGTGATCATTGAAGGGTGTCACATTTTATGTCTCCTAGTGGGGTATATTGTTGTCTCATTACCATAAGTTTAAATTGTCCAATTTGAGCTTCGAGAAAGGAAACTACATGGTTGAGCCATCAGGGTCCTACAGTTAGCAATAATATGAGGATTATTAATGGACAGGCCTGGGCTGATGAAAGCATAGTTAACCAGAGGGACTGTGTGAACCAAGACTCAAACCACCCTTTTTGGGCCTCTCTCTCTCGTTGACACTCTTAAAGGCATTTTCTTAATATACTCATAGGTTCTTATACAACTCCAGTATGGTCGGCATAAAGACAACCTTCTTCCCTCAATGCAGCACAAAGTCCCCCTTCTCTCATGAAGAGAAGGTTTAACCCTCGCCTGTTCTGTAAAACAACTTCAGAGAGAGAGGTTAAACATTCCTGTAAAGCTGTGATGGAGGTTTTATTATCTTTAATTTTTGGTCTATTGCTGCTTCTAATTGGGTCATTTGTTGTGTCCCATGGACTAGGGTTCCTGTGCTCACTCCTGCAGCAACTCCTATTCCTAATAGGATGGCTAAAGTGAGAGATACAGGTTCCCGGTGGAAACAGGTTGTATGCCCTCCGATTTGATCTTTAAATGAACATGCATCATCCTAGAACACTCTGGGAAACATCTGCACCATTACATAATTAATCACATCTGTTGACCATTTCATGAAAACATAAACAATGTTTATGTATATAGAATTATACTGTTGTAGGTACGGAAAAGGAAAGGAATCTAAGATAGCACCGAAGACAGGGAAACAGCCCTATTTGGTTGCAAACGGATTTAGAGGGTATTGCTTCTGTTGTAATCAATTAATCTTCTGAACCCCAAGTTTAGGTAGTTTCAGAATTTGTACCCAACATGTAAGGGAAGGGGCTCAGAAGTTCACAGTCTGCAGAAGTTCACAAAAAGCAGTTTTTGTTTCTGTTATTTTTTCCTCTGTTCTCGGCAAGTTAACTTTTCAAGGACACTTGGGACAGGGAGAGCTTTTTTTTTTCTCTTTTTTTTCTCCCTGCCAGCTGTTACCATGGAGCCTAGTTGGTAACTTCTTTACTTAGAATTGTAGCCATCTCTGTGAATCCCCAGCTCAAGGCCAGAGGCCTTGTTCACTTATTTTGTGAAAAACTCGTAAGGGGGTGTCTAGCTTAGGAGTGCTGATTTTTCCAGCCACTGGCCAAGTAGAACAGGGCGACATGAAAACACGGAGTTTATCTACATTGAATTCTTTTATAGGGACTCTTTTGCTGAAACTCCTAAAGTCAGCAATGGTGAAGACTTCTGGAGAAGGTCATATAAGACTTTTCTGTGGGCCTGGTAAAGAGGGGCAAGACGTGGAAAGCAAGGCTGAGAGCAGCTCCGTTTATCTGAGAATTAGGAAGGAGAGATGTAAAAGAATATTGGGAAAGGGGTTTGTGAGTTTCCTGGCAACAAAAACTTGAGCAGTAGAACAGGTAGAGCAGAGGGGACGACAGGAGTGAGTATCCCAAAAAGCCTGTGAGGGACTTTAAATTCTTAGTCACCTGTTTTCAGTGATGACAAGGCAACTTTAAAGGTCACTTTCATTACATCTTGGATAGTGGTCTGAGGGATCTCCTCAGCTGGTTTGAGCTTTGGGTTAGCTGGTAAGAGGACCTGATGGGACCTGCTCTGGGCACTTACTGGAGAAAAGAGGACTAAGTGGGTGGAGGGGTACCTCAGTACCTGATAACTCAGCAAGGGCGCAATGGTCTGAGAACCGGCCGAGGTTTGGTTTTTTGATCTAGTAAATGGAGGGGAGAAATCAGGTTGCTGAGGTGGGAGTGAAAGCAGAGAGTCTGGAGCAGAAGGCTGAGGGTTAGGATCTATTGGAGAAGCATAGTTCAATACGTGAGTGAAGGAGGGAAAAGGTCTTCACATAGGGGAATCTCCTTCCACCCTTTTGATCACTTGTAGAAGTTAAAAATGTCATGCAAAATTTGAGGATCTAGAGACCCTTCTGGGGTCCATCGGTTTTGGTTGTCTAATTGGTAATATGGCCAATGCTGTGTACTGAATTTGATGGGGAGTTTGGGTTCCACCAGGCAGTCCCTGTATGCTACCATTCCCATGACTTACAGAAGAAGTTGGCTTTTTCCCCTCACAGCCGTGACTCTTTGTGGCTTTGATAGTCTGCCATGCAAACATAGTAATCTGGGCTAGCCAACCTGCATCTTGCTCGCGTGTCCCTACATCCATAATGTTTGTTTCCATTATCGATGATACAGAAGGTATTTAATAGAATTTTAGTGGGATCCACTTTATCAGATATATCCCAATAGGAAAAACCTATAGCCAGCTGACAAATGTCTGGGTGGAGAGATGGCCACCAGGTCCCTATGGGGGCTGTAAGCGAGATAGACCATACTTCTTCTCTAGTAGGATTTGTGATCAGCCATCGCTGATGAACCACCTGATGAGGTTTAGGACTACTGGTGGCCAAGGGGAGAGTCTATAGCCTTATTCATATGGTGAATACACAATTTGAAAGGGTTACTAGTCATTTCCAGTTTCCAGCAAGAGTCTAGACAGAGCGCAGGCTTGAGATGAGAGGCATGGATCCAGGAATTGATTCCATACACATTTACTGATGTAGGTGTTATAAGTAGTACCTGGTATGTTCCTTTCCATCGGGGTTCCAGGAATGAAACCTGATGTCTTCTTATGTAGATGAAGTCTCTTACATTATATTGAAGTGGAGTCCCCTTGTCCCCAGTTTGGTAGGCCGTGGCCAGCTGTTTGAACAGATATCAATGAGTTCTTTCAAGAGCTTTAAGTCTGTCAAGCTAGGGGGTGTGGAAGGGATCCTTAGGTCTTAGAGTTGGGGTTAGGTCCCTTACTGGAGGAAGGGCACCATAGAGAATTTCACAGGTGGTGAGGTTACACAAAGAAACAGAGGGAGTATTTCTTGCATGAAACAGTGCATAAGGCAGGAGCATAGTCCAATCTTTTATGCAGGTCTCTAAGATTAATTTCGTAAAGGTCTATTTAATGGTTCTATTTATTTTTTCTACCTGTCCTGAGTTCTGGGGTCTATAAGCATAATGTAACTACCAATTAATAACCAGGGTACTGGTTAACCTATTCTCAGAACATGAGACAAAACCAGAATCCCACACCCACACCCACAAAGGCACCTGCTTCCCCCAAGTATATCTGTGACTATCTGGAGTATTCTCTGACTGGTGGGTCATACTATGTTCCCCAAAAATAGCCTGTCTTGTCTCAGATCTGGTCTTCGTGGCCAACTCTGTGAAGATTTCAGGAGCCAGCATGAGCCACTACCTGCTTTCTCAGGAAAGGCCCCTCTTCAGAGCTCTTCTGGCATTTGGCCATCCCCACATCAGTAGGTACCATGAAAGACTGACTCTGTCCCTGGTAAATCCAAAGAAGTGAGCCCACTAGGAGTAGGACTGGGACTGGCAATGGGTGCCTGGCTTCCTGGATCCCAAGTTCAGAGAGTTCCAACACCAAGGAAGTGACGTGAGGTCACTTCCTTCAGAAACTGAAAGAGGTCACTCCCTTGGCAACCACTTTGTCCTAACAGTTGCTTCCTATGGTCTCTTGAGATGGAGGATGCCCCTACTTCCTGTGACACTTTCACATGTTAGAATGGTATATAAACCATAGGCACTCAGGAATAGCTCTCCACACAGGCCTGGTTTGATCCATCTTCTCTACATTAATAAGAGAGAGGCTGATTCAGATACAATCCTTTATCCTGACCAGGTTGTATGCCATGGAAGATGACTTTTGCTCTCTCAAGTCCTTCATAGCTGCCTACATCTTCTCCAGGAATGATTTCTGCATGGACCTTTGAGTTTCTAAGCAGGTGGAAGATCCCCTACATTCCTGTATTGTAAGACCAACACTGTCCCCGCTCTTCTGTAAAGTTAGATTGAGGGAACAGTGTATGTTAGGGTTAATAACATGTTCAATTTGGGTTAGGAATCATTCTTCGGGATGAATAATAGTATTGGGAAACTCTCTCAGATCTGGTCTCCTTGGCCAACTCAGTGAAGTTTTCAGGAGCCAGTGGTGAGACACTGCCTGCTTTCTCATGAACTGGCCCTCTTCAGAGCTCTCCTGGCATTTGGCCATCCTCACATCAGTAGGTACCAAGAAAGTCTGACTCTGTCCTTGGTAAATACAAACATGTGAGCCCACTGGGACTGGGACTGGGACTGACTCTGGGTGCCTGGCTTCTTGGATCCCCAGTTCAGAGAGTTCCATCACCAAAGAAGTGAGGTAGGTCACTTCATTCAGAAACTGAATGAGGTCACTGCCTTGGCAAACACTTTGTCCTAAAAGTTGCTTCCTAGGTTCCCATGAGATGGAGCCTGCCCCTACTTACTGTGACACTTCAAGCTAAGAATTGTATATCAAAAATAGGCACCCGGGAACAGCTCTCCACACATGCCTGATTTGGTCCAACTACTCTACATTAAGAAGAGAGAGGCTGATTCAGACACATCCCTTCATTTTGACCTGGTTGTTTTCCATGGAAAATGAATTTTTCTCTCTCAGGTCCTCCATAGCTGTCAACATCTTCTCCAGGGATTATTTCTGTAAGGACCTTTGAGGTTCTCAGCAGGTGGAAGATCCCCTACATTCCTGTATTGTAAGACAAACTGTGTCCTTACTCTTTTGTAAAGTTAGATTGATGGAAGAGTGTATGGTTAGGATTAATAACATATTCGATTTGAGTTAGGAATCATTCTGCAGGATGAATAATGGTATTGGGAATCTGCGATATTTACAAGAATAAATAGGTGAAATGTAAGTATGAAAACAGAAATCTAGGTAAGATTTGAAGCCCAGAAGGGAATTGGGCCTTTGATTGTGACACTTAGCTTTGAATTATGTTCTGCACAGATGTCTCAGATAAATCGATATAAAATGGCATAGGACATTGTACCTTGGATGATTGAATGTCGAAGAGAATATCCAGTCAAAAGGGGACAGTAGGTGGTTTAGGAAGATAGTAAGTAAGTTTAGAAAAAAGAGTGTGTATAGGAATTGGACCAAAAGTTCTTTAGCAACAGGGTTTCGGTTAGTGAGTGAATGTCAATGTCAGCACATGTGAAGAATGAGTCATAATGATGAACTGGGGAAAATATGTAGGAAAGCAGATATCTATAGAGACATTATGAAATCAGACAAAGTATAAAGTGAGTGATAGTATTAGATATTTTCAACAGGGTTGAATTTGAATATATAATCTTAGGAAGAAACAAATATGTAATCATTAATAGGATTGACATTTGAGAGCATTAGCCAAATTGGACATGGATTTTTTTAGTAATCCATGTTTACATTCCATTTAGTCTTTGGTACAATCATAAGTGTGAACTTTGCATTTTGTGTCCAGAATATTACTGTGATAAAATGTATATGTAGATCAGTTGACAGAGTATTTCTTCCACCATTTCTGGGAGCAATATTTTGAAGACATATAAATTAATATTGGGGGTACAAAGAGGTGTACCCTGTGTCTATGTATGTAGAGATAATGCATGAAGAGACCATACTGTGAATAAATAATATAACTGATTACACTTTAAATAATCGATTGAATTTATATCTGAAAATATGCAGAAAATCTTATATTGATATACAATCATTAATTCCAACCAATTATACATATAATGGTAATATTACTTTAATGGTTTATCAAGACGGGTGTGTGAGATTTGCTTCAAAGCGATAATGGAAATTTAAAATAATGTGTTTGGAAAGAAGTCTCATGTAACGAGCAGTCAAGAAACATTAAGGAATACATGTGTTCTGAATCAGGAAGTGGTTGAAAGTGAAACAAATGCCTATCAATTTGATAAATTGTGGATGAAGTATTTATCCTATGATGTGCATTAACTGAAGAAATAGTAATGTACCAGAGTTGAATAAAAATGAACGTCAAAATACACTTCATGTCCCATAGAAATCTATACGCATTGATGTTAAACTGGGTGAGTTACTGTAGAAATATTAGGATTTGTGTGCACCATTCACTGAAGTTTGTTTTCAGTACTAGGAAACAAATATGTATTTCAGGTGGATGAATATTTCTGATAATAATCTTGTGAAAAGTTGATCATAAATCCACATATATGAATATGAATGAATTTAGGGAGTGTATAATAAGACACATATATTTCATATTTTGAAAAATCTGGAGAGTATATATATATATATAAAACACACACACACACAGACATTTAAAAGTAGCAATATATATGGCAATCTAAATTAATCATGAAATTTATATCATCCACAGATCCAAAAATATTCATTCTACTGAACATGGGTTTATGTATAATGTTGTTCAACTAGGAAGCTCACCCATAGGTTGAATTTTCAGTTCCAACAGCGTTTAGAATGAGTGATCTATTCTCACAAATTGTATCTGCCAATTCATCCACCTCACAAGAATGTACGTGTGGTACCAGGTAAGATTTGATATGTGCATATAAAAATACATGTGCTGAATAGGCTACAGAGAAAGGGAGACAGGAATTCAAATATTTGTTAACTTTCAAAACACATGGAGAACTATTTAAATTGAAAATTTGCTAGATTTATAACTCCTACACTACATAATGCAATAGGCAAGTCCAACTATGCACCATGCCTCCTCTGAACTGCTTGTATTTCTATTTTGTTGGGGTAATTTATCTCCATCATATTTGCATTAGTAGTCAGAGTCCAGTAGGGTAGGTTTTAGTGTCAGGGATTAAGTATTTCGAATGAAAATTTAGATAATGAATCCAATGTGTATGCAAAAAATCTTCCCATTCTCATCCAGAACAATGCCTTGACATTACATTCGCCCCAAGTAATACACAATTAGAGGAGAAGAGTTAGAAAATCTGTGAATACATATCTGGAATGGAAAATGCTCAGGACTTCACAAGCTTGGATGTGGAAGGGGAGTTTCCAAAAGTAAGGGACAGGGTTGATAGACCCAACCTGATCATTTATTAAAATTGGGAGCCCACTTGCCAGAAAGCCATGAAAAGATAATTTTGGCTTTATTATAAATTACTGCAAATTCTGAACCTGCTTGGAATGTTTGCCCATGCCTTAAACTCACCCATGCCTGGCTCTCTGACCAGATTGCAGCCCTCTCTGAAACTTTAGTGACACCTCATAAATATTTTCTTTCCCTGGCCAGACAACGAGTCTCTGAGGCTCTAATGGTCCTCATAATTTCTGATGTTGGGGTGAGCTTAAAAAAAAATGTAAACTACCGTTAGTGTGATGCTTGTTAAAGTTCTGTTATCTGTAACCCCCTTTTTGTGCATCTTTCTGGGCTATATAGCTGGGCTATAGGAAAGGTGGGTTTGCTGTCTTGCTCCCGCCATTTTGGGAGGGAGAGGTAGCCTTTCCCTTTGAAATAATTAGCTTGCCTTAATTTGATTTTACTAGGAGTCAGTGGTCTTTACATGCGTTCCTGGTCTAATATTTTGGAGTTCCCCAGTGAGATGACCCTGCCGGACAAGATCACAAGACCAGACTGCTGTAAATTCTGAAGTTGGCCTTCCTTCCAGGGCTCCAAGCTTGAGAGCAACTCTAGGGTTTGTGCAACTTGAGATGGTCCAAGGCCTTGGAGTTAGCCTTCAGTTCAGGGAGCACTGCAGTGAACCACCGCATTAAAACTATTAGCAAGCACCTGGTGGAGGAGGCATCCATAGGTAATTAGTGCCTTTATAACATCTGATATCCGGTTAAGGGAGATCTCTTCTGATGACAGAGAGGTGGACTGAGGAGGCTCACATATACTCCTGTCTGGGACAGTAACAAGAATCATTCTGTCATCTGTTCTGTTCTCTAGGGAATTCATCTGGAAGGGTAGAGAGGTGCCAACGGGCACGCATGCGCTCCTACGGGGAGCTTTAGGAAGACATTGCATTGCTCCTCTGTTTTCCTGTTTCGGCGCCGGATTTCTGTTTTTTTTTTTTTTTTTTTTTTTTGTTGTTGTTGTTTTGTTCTGTGTTCTATATGTTTTTTGTTTGTTTGTTTTTGTGCATTTTGTTGTGTGATTTCTGTGGTGAAAACTTAAGGATATCGGACATGAAAATAAAGCAAGTAAGCCTGACACCCTTTGGACTGAGTTTAAATGAACTGCAATGAACTTTACACCCGTTTGTTAAGCAGTATGAGAGAAGCCCCTAGCTGGCTGCCTGGAGCACACTCACTGCAGAGGGCAGTGCCTGCGGGGGACCTAAGAACTGAGTATCTCCCAGGTTAATAAGTGAAACTCCTTTAAAATCCCTTGTCCCTCCAGATAAAGAGAGTCACAACCTTTTGGCAGAGTCCCTGTGTTTATCTTTGTTAGCAAAGCAATAAACCTTCGTTTTTCTTTTTCTCAAAACCCTGTCCTCATTTTTAAATTGGCATTAATTGGCTTCAAGTTCAGGAACCCAACTTTAAGTTACAAATTTTGATAACCCACCCGCACCCTGGAACTTTTTGAGAGCTGACTACAGAAATGTTAGGAGATGGAGCATGCTTGTGGTGGAACTGAACCAGAGGAGCAAATCCTGTAAGTAAAAGGAGGGACTGAGGGACTCTCAGCAGCTGCTGAAGCTTTATTTTTTCAGAGAATTCCCTAGGTCTTTCCCTGCAATTTAACGATAATGCCACCTCTGTCATCTTAAAAAAGAGGGAAAAAAAGGGGACACTAATTGCAGGAAAGTCACTATGGAGACCCTTGATTTTACATTTCAGGATGCTCCTCTGTGAAAACATCTGGTCCCCTTGTGGGGACATCTGTGGTGCAACTGGTGTAGGAGATTTTTCTCTTATCTGCTCTGTTTTAAAGGCTTCTGTCTGTCAGTCATAGTCTGAAGCTCCTTTCTGTCTGTCGTGTGTCTTTGTTTCTGGCACTTTAAGACATGTGCAATAATGTGTTGATATTATATATTGTTTCTTGGGAATGATTTTACCTGAATGTGTGTCTAAATGATGATGTTTTATTGTAACAATCTGGTAGCTTATTGGGTTTTTGAAGCATTGCAGAATCTTGCCGTTAAAAGTCAGATTCAGATAATTGTTTAGTTTATGATTTCAGATAATTCATGCCAGAGAACTTAAATACTTAGGATGGAAAACTAAAGAACTCTACTTCCAAGTTGGCAAGAAATTTTCCAATCATTCAGTCTTTTTTTTTTTCACCAATTTTTAATTGGGTAGCCTGGGAAAATGTCACTGTGTGTACCAGTGCATTAATTTGGACAAGGATAGTAAATCATAGTATGGTATCTGTTGACAACACAAGATGTAAAGATATAAAATTTTGTAAATTTTGTCTTAAACTTGTATCAAAATTTTCAACATCCTATCTGGAAAATTATGGTTAAAATGCATTAGGCCTGAGGTGTCTGCTCAGAATAACAGTTTTTTCCTGTTCCTTCCAGACCTCAGCCAGGACTTAGATTGAAATGCAAATGAAAGAAGCCTGCAAGATCAGTAGGAGACTGATATGAGGCTTAAGGAAAAAAAAAAAGTAAATAGTATGGTATTTACTAATTACTGGTCAGTTATATTTTCTAGGACTCTTATTTTTTTCCTTAGATCCTTTAATTTTTCTAACTCATAATTTTGATCCTACAGACCTAGGTTAATGTTTTTCTGATCTGTTCTATCTTTGACCAACTGTGGAGTTTTTAAAACATGGCAATGGAGATTTCACCTGCTAAAAGCTACAAGGCCTTTACTATTATTATGTGTGCACACTTTTGTTATTTGTTGTATGTCTATATATATATATATTCTTAATCATATATATGATACAGAAATTAACATATATAAGGAGCGCTCATAATAATAAAAAGCACTCATAAAAACAAATTTTAAGGGATGCCCTCTCTCACCACTTCGGTTCAACATAGTTCTCGAATCACTGGCCAGAGCAATTAGACAGACGAAAGAAATTAAAGGCATAAAAATAGGAAAAGAACTCAAATTATCACTATTTGCAGATGACATGATTCTATACCTAGCAGACCCAAAAGGGTCTACAAAGAAACTACTAGAGCTAATAAATGAATTCAGCAAAGTGGCAGGATATAATATCAACAACATAAATCAAAGACATTCCTGTATATCAGCCACAAATCCTCTGAAATGGAAATGAGGACAACCACCCCATTCACAATATCCTCAAATAAAATAAAATAATTGGGAATCAACCTAACAAAAGAGGTGAAAGACTTATACAATGAAAACTACAGAAACCTAAAGAGAGAAATAGAAGAAGATCTTAGAAGATGGAAAAATATACCCTGTTCATGGATAGGTAGAACTAACATCATCAAAATGGCGATATTACCAAAAGTTCTCTATAGGTTTAATGCAATGCCAATCAAAATCCCAACGGCATTTCTTGTAGAAATAGAAAAAGCAATCATGAAATTCATATGGAAAAATAAAAGACCCAGAATAGCAAAAACAATGCTAAGCAGGAAGTGTGAATCAGGCGGGATAGCTATACCAGACTTCAAACTATACTACAGAGCAATAGTAACAAAAACAGCAGGGTACTGGTACCAAAACAGGTGGGTGGACCAATGGTACAGAATAGAGGACACAGAAACCAATCCACAAAACTACAACTATCTTATATTCGATAAAGGGGCTAAAAGCACGCAATTGAAGAAGGATAGCATCTTCAACAAATGGTGTTGGGAAAACTGGAAATCCATATGCAACAAAATGAAACTGAATCCCTTTCTCTTGCCATGCACAAAAGTTAACTCAAAGTGGATCAAGGAACTTGATATCAAATCAGAGACATGGCGTCTGATAGAAGAAAAAGTTGGCTATGATCTACATACTGTGGGGTTGGGCTCCAAATTCCTCCATAGGACACCCATAGCACAAGTGTTAATAACTAGAATCAACAAATGGGACTTACTCAAACTAAAAAGTTTTTTCTCAGCAAAAGAAAGAATAAGAGAGGTAAATAGGGATCCTACGTCCTGGGAACAAATCTTTACTCCTCACACTTCACACAGAGCCCTAATATCCAGAATATACAAAGAACTCAAAAAATTAGACAATAAGATAACAAATAACCCAATCAACAAATGGGCCAAGAGCCTGAATAGAAATTTCTCAGAGGAGGACATACAATCAATCAACAAGTATATGAAAAAATGCTCACCATCTCTAGCAGTCAGAGAAATGCAAATCAAAACCACCCTAAGATACCATCTCACTCCAGTAAGATTAGCAGCCATTAGGAAGTCAAACAACAACAAGTGCTGGCGAGGATGTGGGGAAAAGGGTACTCTTGTACATTGCTGGTGGGACTGCAAATTGGTGTGGCCAATTTGGAAAGCAGTGTGGAGATTTCTTGGAAAGCTGGGAATAAAACCACCATTTGATCCAGCTATTCCCCTACTCGGTCTATTCCCTAAAGACCTAAAAAGAGCACACTATAGGGACACTGCTACATCCATGTTCATAGCAGCACAATTCACAATAGCAAGACTGTGGAAGCAACCTAGATGCCATTCAATAGACGAATGGATAAAAAATATGTGGCATTTTTACACAATGGAGTATTACTCTGCATTAAGAAATGACAAAATCATAGAATTTGGAGAGAAATGGATGGCATTAGAGCAGATTATGCTAAGTGAAGCTAGCCAATCCCTCAAAAACAAATGCCAAATGTCTTCTTTGATATAAGGAGAGTAACTAAGAACAGAGTAGGGACGAAGAGCATGAGAAGAAGATTAACATTAAACAGGGATGAGAGGTGGGTGGGAAAGGGAGAGAGAAGGGAAATTTCCTGTAAATGGAAGAAGGCCCTCAGGGGTATACAAAATTACATACAAGAGGAAGTGATGGGAAAGGAGGAAAAATATGAGGGGGGAGAAATGAATTACAGTAGAGGGGGTAGAGAGAGAAGAGGGGAGGGGATGGGGGAGTGGGGATAGTAGAGGATAGGAAAGGCAGCAGAATACAACAGACACCAGAATGGCAATATGTAAATCAATGGTTGTGCAACTGATGTGATTCTGCAATCTGTATATGGGGTAAAAACGGGAGTTCATATCCCACTTGAATCAAGTGTGAAATATAATATATCAAGAACTATGTAATGTTTTGAACAATCTACAATAAAAATTGATTTAAAAAAAGTGGATCCAAAGATCTTTAATTCACGTGATTAAAATTGTTCAATTTAAATTGGATAAACAGATAAAAATAAATGTTTTTAAATTTAAGCTTACAAGTTTTTATAGGTGTTCAAAAATCTAGTAAAATATTAATATCTACAAAATGTCTAAAATGCCTTGATTCTAGGACTTTTCCTTCAACAAAAAAATGGTTTACACTGTTCAATACATTTGTCTAATATTTTAATAAATAAGTAAAGTAAATTTGATGTGGAATTTCTCATTCTTGAGTACATTTGTTAGATACCCGATTGATTTTCTAAGGTCTGTATCAGATTGTAAAAATCAGTCATGTGTTAA
The DNA here is from genome assembly GCF_048772815.1 of Callospermophilus lateralis. Lineage (NCBI taxonomy): Eukaryota > Metazoa > Chordata > Mammalia > Rodentia > Sciuridae > Callospermophilus > Callospermophilus lateralis. The sequence goes on from NW_027513051.1 coordinate 720,442, forward strand.
AGAGACAAAAATTTCTGAAAACATAAGTTTACCCATAACATTGTGTTTATTAAGATTTATTTTTTCTAGAGCAAGCAACCATAAAAATTAAACAACTGATTAAATAAGAACTGTTATTTTAGAGCACTCTACTGCATTTCTTTAAAAGCTAAACTTGGTTAATCTAGAAATATCAATATAATATTGATGCTATTAATGTGCTCATATCTTCCAGGTATACAAGTCTGTAAGTTAGAAACATTTAAAGAGCATTATATCAAGCTGGTATTCTGAAGTTGTATGGTAAAAAAAATTTACTGGGGATTTATTTACCTGTTATCAATAAGATATGTAAAGTTTTATGTTACTTTTTTCATTGGGAAACAATTTAAATGTATTTTTAAGTTAATCAGAGTCTAATATATGTAAAGGTTAAAATCTTTCAGCCTTTCTTTAATCCATGTTTTAAATGTGATGTCATATGATGTTAGATAATGTTCATGTGACCTCAAACAATTTATGTAAACTTTGTAAAATGATATTTAAAAAACAATGATCAGCTTTAGAACTAAAACACTTAATATATATAAAGAGGCCTGCCTTACCTGAGATAAGGCTCTGTGTCCCATCTTACTACATGTGAGAATGACTACAAAAGGAGTAGGTCAGATTTTATTTCATTTAAAGTTATGTTCAAAAGTTCTTTTGTTTTTCTGTGAAGATTACTAGGATCTCAAACAGGGCATATAATGTATAACTCAGCCAAAAAATTCAGGGTAGCTATTACAGAAACTAAGTATTTTTACTCTTGTTAAAAAATTTTATTTTTAATTTGCTTATAAGTGATCTAAAGATTCCCTGTTAGTCTTTTACAGAAGTGTTGCTTTAATAACACAACATGGGTTAATTTAAGATAATAAGTCATCACCTACAAGACAGACAGAATAATACATATCCCAATTAATGAAAAGATAAATAATAATTAAGTTATAGATATTAAAGCCCAGTACTCTCAATATAAGGCTGTTAAAATTTATTTGCTGGATGTTTAAGATTAGGATTTAAAATTAAAGTTAAATGAATCGGCCAAGAAAACAAATATTAATATTTTAAGGTCTACACTTTATGTTAGCCTCCCAAAATAAGTAAGACTGGAGGTTACAAAGAAGGATTCTCAGACAGGAATGCCTGATAACTATAAAAAGAGACTATTAAGAGGAGCTGCCAGAGGCAGAAAATTTAGTTTAGGGCCTACAGATATTCCTAACCAACAGAGGTAGGCTTGGTGTTTGCTAGTACGATTATCCAGCCCTGAGTAACAGAATTAAAGGTTTCTCTATTAGACACACAGGTCATACTAGAAAAAGGATTTTGCAAGATCAGATGACATTAAATTAATAAACTGTATCTTATGGGGAGGGACAACTGTAAAACAAAAAATTAAATATTAAGTTGACAGTCCTGATAACTGAGGATATTAAAGAATGGTGAGGGAACTTCTATACGGTGACATGTTCCAGCTGCTGCAACATTTATTCATTACTCATGGTTTTTGTTACTCTCATAGAAGAACCCATTCCCAGATGACTTTACAACCTGTTCTTCCCCAACCAGACTTCAAACCAAGCTGAAATCTAAAAGGCAACTCATGTCCCTCAACTAAATTCTAAAAGGCAACTCATGTCCCTCATGCCATGACCCTTACGTCACCCTTTCTCAGCGCAGAAGAATCCAAAATGTGTGAGGCCTCCCTTCTTACAACAATGGAGCCAAAAATAAATAGACTATCAATATACGTAATTAATTAAGTCAGGTAAAATCAGGGAGACTCGTTTTGGGTGAGTTCTAGAAATTTGGAGACTGTTACCTGAGGGATTTAAATTTCCTCAGTGCACTTCCCTTAATCTATCAAAGATTTGAAAGGAACACATAAGAAAAGAGGGGAATGATAGGCCCAACCTGATCTTTTATTAAAATTGGGAGCCATCTTGCCACAAAGCCATGATAAGATAATTTTGGCTTTACTATAAATTACTGCAAATTCTGAACCTGCTTGGAATGCCTGCCCATGCCTTGAACTCACCCATGTCAGGCTCTCTGACCAGATAGCAGCACTCTGTGAAACATTAGCGACACATCATAAATATTGGCCTTCCCTGGACAGACAATGACCATCTCTGAGGGTCTAATGGTCCTCACAAATTCTGATGTTGGGGCCAGCCAAAAAAAAAAAAAAAAAATATATATATATATATATATATATATATATATATATATATATATATATATATATATATATATAAACTACCATTAGTGTGATGCTTGTCCGAGTTCTGTTATCTCTAACCCCCCTTTTGTGTAACTTTCTGGGCTTTAAAGCTGGGCTCTAGGTAAGTTGGGGTTGCTGTCTTGTTCCGGCCGTTTTGGGAGGGAGAGTTAGCCTGGCTGGTGAAAATAATAAGCTTAGTTTAATTTGATTTTAATTGGAGTCAGTGGTCTTTTCTTGCATCCTTGTCTAACAGGTAAACACTCCACAAACATGGAGCTCTGCTGGCCTAACGACTTTTTGAGAAACTGCCTCTGAAGTTGGGCACTTGAAATATATGTTGTTTTCAGGAGCTTTAGCTTCCTTTGTTGTGAGACCATCAAAGCTGGCTCTGCATCTATGTGACCTGAAGAAATTGGTTTCTTATTTTCCAATGAAAATGAGGCAAAGTGCTGAATTCTCTCTTTGTAGGTAAACTGTGGCCACTGAAGGCTAAGTGTCTCCCTGTGTGGACTGTGTACCCATTTAGTCATCCTCCACTATTCATGGTGTTTCTTGCTGCTGCACTGGGAGTTTGGTATTTGCTCTACGAAATACAAGAAGTTCAACTGGGACACAGTGCTGAAGGTAGTTCTGTCACGTGTGGTCGGTCAGAGTCTGCAGGAGAATGCACCAACCAGGATTCTATCCCACATAGCTTGCCCACTTGAAGATAGCAACCTGATTCGGAACATTGCCCTGAAACCTCTCCATATAACAAGATGCCTTTACATATAAGGGTCTGCTGGCTGCACCATGTCAGTCACAAGCCATTTGGAAGTCAATGGTAGATCCAAATGGCCCCAACACAAATGTTTTATCCCACACCTGCACACCACAGTTCTGGGCCCAATACTCAGCAGGCTCCAACATACTGGCATTTCAGTTCTACACCATTTTCATGAAACCCAGTCAATCAAACCACTGTCTGGAACACTCCTGATCAGCAACAGGATTTCCAAATGTTCTCCTCTGACACCTGGTTATGGGAATTTCAAAAATTTCTTGGTATTTATCTAGCATTTTTCACGGATGAAGTTGGAGGCACTGTAGGTTTCAATTCTTTCAAGAACCATTAAATGGTATGGAAGCTCATTTCAATGAAAGCTCTGGAGAATTCTCACAGTCAAGGCTTCCCAAAGAGTGGCCAAAAGATCACATGAACCCAGGCCCATTGAGGTCTAGAGTGTGAGGTCCATGTTTGTTTTGAAACTCATCTATGGCTGCCAAGTCTTTCATAATAAAATCATGTGATATCCTGGCTGAGATTCCCGATGCTCTGTGGAAAGCCACCCTGGGACTTGATCTCAGTTTCCAAGGGCGACTCTAATGCGTGGCCTCCTAGAATCCCAAGAGAACTCATGGCAATATTTCTCTGAGGTCAGTTTCAGAACTCAGTCTGTAAGGGGAATCACACCAGACTTCAAGCCCAGGTGGACCCAATCATCTATTTCAACCACCACACAAATGACCACAATTAAAACCAAAACACTCCCACATGGCCCTCATCTTCTTCCATATAGACACTCATCATAACCTCTGGCTGGGGTTTTCCATGAGGGGCAAAGCTCACGACAGTGTCCAAAATAAGCTCCCTTACCCCTCATTTGCCTAAAATCAGGGTGGCCTGGACACCCTTCCTGTGAACCAGTAGTGATCAAATATGCCTGCCATTTGTACTGCCCAGCTTCTCCAATATGAGGCCTACTGACTGTTTGGTATAGATTTTTTATGTGAATTGGAATCATGAGAAAACCCAAGCAATTACGGGTTAGCCTCTGCAGGGTTTTGAAGAACTCATTTGACCCAATGGATCCCTCTTCTCACTTGATGTAGGTCAGAAACCTTACAGAGGAAGGCGAGGGACTTCAACCACAATGACTGCCCTTTTGGCCATTTTGGTTTTGGAAGCACAAAAGGAATCTTTCTTTAGATCCATCAGGTGCTGAGAATCTAAGCCACAGCCTCACACAGGGCCAAGAGGCTGATTCAGACACATCCCTTTTGGAAGAAATTAAGCAAAGAGCCACAGGTGATGCCCATTCATTTCCATTTGAAAACTGTTTTCTTCAGGCTTCACAAAGGGTTGGCCTGAGGCAAAGACCTTCCTGACATTCAGGGCAACAGAACATTATGTAAGAAAAGGCCCAAAGCAGGGTTTCTCCACTGAGATTTTACTGGTCACACTGATATCTGAGTTTTCTGAGATGCTCGCCATTCCCTTCAGCTATCCAGTACATGGCCATGTCACAGAGCTTGGAGGTGGTACATATCTTGGACACAAAACCATGAGCCTGTTGTGGAGAGTGGCCAGAATTCAGGAAGAGTACAGGAACTTAGGAATATTGTAGGTGTTGCCCATCCATAAGGCAAGCCACAGTCCTTTCATAAATTGGGCAGGATGAATGCTGTTAAACTTTCTCCTGGAGAGGACAAATCCATTGATGCATTATCTTTTCTAATGTCTACAACCAGAGATACAGTGGGATACACAGATATAGAAACACTTGACTTGTCAAACAACTTGCTAGAAACAGTCCACTCAATACCAAACAAATAGCCTTTCCTACCTATCACGCCTTTCCTACTGTATCAACATACACTAGTTATTCATCACCCCCTGCCCCGGTTATTTTGCTGCAGTGGGACTGCTGCAGATGGTGGCCCATACAGGGAGCCCTGGGACACTTGGGGGTAAGTGACGAATAAAAGCTGCCCATCCATAGATAGGATGGGAGCAAATCTGCTCATCCCTACGCAGATAGGGGGAGAGGAAAAACGGTCATTCCAAAAAATGGAGAAGATTGATACAGTATGATTGTGTCTTGTTTTATCTCAGTGTATTGTATTGTCTTTGTGATGAAAATAAGGAAGGGGTGAGATGTAAATTGATAATAGAAAGAGGCACCCTAGTGGAAACAAGAGCAATTAGGGCATGTGTTGATGGAAGCCCAGGAAGTCTAATCAGAAAGAAAAAGAAAGTTAAGTAGAAGAAGGATTATCAGGAAAAAAGTTTCAGCAAAAGGCTGTTACTGAATACTTTTCGTTTCCGGAGTGTGTGTGAATAGGCGCCTCGGCTGCCACATGCTCAAGCCAGTCACTGTGCAGCAAGGGCTTTTCAAGCAGTGGCAGCCGGCAATTCCCCGCCCCCAGCCTGGGGAGCGGGGCCCCGTGGCAGTTTGAGTCCTGGACACTCCCCAGGGCCATCTGTGGCTGCCCAGGATGCTACAGCCAGCCATAGATGCTACTGGCTCCCTGATGTTTGGTCATTTTCAATGCCAATAACTAAGCTACAATGGTTCTCCCACACCCGGAAGATAATAAATAATAAGCACTATTAAGGCTTTTTTCAAATGTAAAAAACCTTGAGATAATGTACTAAATTTTTCAGAAGGTTGTTTTCTTAGCACCTGGTGGAATACTATAGGATTTTCTTTAGCCAGTGGTAGGAGTTCCTGCCTTCATCCCAGTGCCGGTGAGGACAAGGGTGGAAGAATTTCCAGTGTTGCTGAAAACCGGAGAAGACTTCGGCTGAGAAACGGAGGAGACTTTGGATCAAGCTACCTGCCTTCAGAACTTTCCTGGGCTGTGATTTAAGCTAGCTGCCTGCAGAATTTACATGGACTGTGATTTAAGCTAGCTGCCTGCAGAACTTACCAGGACTGTGATTTAAGCTAGCTGCCTGCAGAACATACCTGGACTGTGGTTTACCTGAACTGTGAGTTAATCTATTGAGACACTGCTTTACCTGGACTGAGACAACAAACTGTAATCTATAACAAATTTTAACTCGGTGTCTTTGCTAACAGTGTCATTGCTGGTATTATTTCTCCAAGTGCTTCATCAATTGGCTTGTATTGTGACATTTTGTATCCTCCCTTTCTGTTTGTAGCAGGTTATTTATGGTGTTTCTGTAAAAACCACTGTGGTCTTTATTTAAATTAAATAAAAGGGGGAAATGTTAGAGTCTGTAAACATGTCAAAATAACACCTGGCATTTTGCCAGGGGAATGTTAGAGTGTGTAAACAAGTCTGGATGATGCCTGGCAAAATGCCAGAGGGAGTGGTTTGAGATGTAACAAAAGCGAGCCATTAAGTGTGGAGATTCCTGATTGGTTGACTGCAGTATCTAGTTTATGTTAATTAGATAAGCTGGGTGGAATGTATAAATACCTCTATTGTCCTACAATAAATGGCTTCCACTCCTGCTATATCAACATACACATGTTATTCATAACCCCCACCCCCCGGTTATTTTGCTCCAACCGGACCGCGGCAGTATCTTCCAAGTCAGAAACCTCTCAAGTATGAACATGTGATACCAGGTAGGATTCTATATGTGCATATAAAAATACATGTGGTGAATAGGCTACACAAAAAGGGAGAGAGGAATTCACATATTTGTTAACTTTAAAAACACATGGAGAACTATTTTAATTAAAAATTGACTAGATTTATAACTCCTACCCTATATAATGCAAAAGGCAAGTCCAACTATACAACATGACTCCTCTGAACTGCTTGTATTTCTATTTTGTTTGGGTTATTAATCTCCATCATATTAGGATTAGTAGTCAGAGTCTAGTAGGGTATGGGTTAGTGTCCAAAATAAGCTCCCTTGCCCCTCATTTGCCTAAAGTCATGGTGGCCTGGACACCCTGCATGTGAACCAGGAGTGATAAAATAGGACTGCAGTTAATACGGCTCTGCATCTCCAATTTGAGGCCTACTGACTGTCAGGTAACGATTCTTTATGTGATTTGGAGTCATGAGAAAACACAACCACTTCTTCAGGGCATTGAAGAATTCATTTGAACCAAAGGATTCCTATTCTCACTTGATGTAGGTCAGAAACCTAACAAAGGAACGCAAGAGACTTCATTCACCATAACAGATCTTTTTGCCATTTTGGTTATGGATGCACACATGGGATCTTTCTTTAGATCGATGAGGTGCTGAGAATCTAAGCCACAACTGCACACAGGGCCAAGAGGCTGATTCAGACACATCCCTTTCCAAAGAAATTAAGCAAAGAGCCACAGGTGATGCCCTTTCATTTCCATTTGAAAACTGTTTTCTTCAGGCTTAACAAAGGGGTGGGCTGAGGGAAAGAAGTTCCTGACATTCAGGGCAACAGAAATATAGGTAAGAGAATGGCCAAAGCAGGATTTCTCCACTGAGACTTTCCTGGTCACACTGATATCTGAGTTTTCTGTGATTCTCCCATTCCATTCAGCTGTCCAGTACATGGCCATGGCACAGAGCTTGGAGGTGGTATATATCTTGGACACAAAACCATGAGCCTATTCTGGAGAGTGGCCAGAATTCAGGAAGAAAACAGGAACTTAGGAAGATAGTAGGTGTTCCCCATCCATAAGACACACCGCAGTCCATCCATCAGTTGAGCAGGATGAATGCTGGGAAACTTTCTACTAGACAGGATACATCCATTGGTGCATTCTGTTTTTTAATGTCCAAAACCACTTACACAGTGGGATACACCGAACTAGAATCACTCACCTTGTCAAACGATTTACTAGAAACAGTCCATTCCAAACCAAACAAACCACCTTTCCTACCTATTTTCAGAACATGAGACAAAACCACAAACTCACACCCACACCCACAAAGGCATCTCCTTCCCACAAGTAAGTCTCTGACTCTCCAGTGTGTCCTCTGTCTGTTGAGCCAAACTATGTTCCCCGAAATGGCCAGTCCTGTCTCAGTTCTGGTTGCCTTGGCCAACTCTGTGAAGTTGTCAGGATCCAGTGGTGAGCCACTACCTGCTTTCTCAGGAAAGACCCTCTTCATATCTGTCCTGGCATTTGGCCATTCTCTCAGCAGTAGGTACCAAGAAAGACTGACTCTGTCCTTGGTAAATCCAAACAACCGAGCCCAGTGGGAGTGGGACTGGGACTGGCTCTGGGTGTCTGGCATCTTGGATCCCAATTTCAGAGAGTTCCAATACCAAGGAAGTGAGGTAGGACACTTCCTTCAAGAACTGAATGAGGTCACTCCCTTGGCAACCACTTTGTCCTAACAGTTGCTTCCAAGGGTCCCATGAGATAGAGGCTGCCCCTACTTCCTGTGACACTTTCGCAAGTTAGAATGGTATATCAACCATAGGCACCCGGGAACATCTCTCAACAAAGGCCTGGTTTGGTCCACCTTCTCTACATTTAGAATAGAGAGACTGATTCAGACACGACCCTTCATCCTGACCAGGTGGTTTACCATGCAAGGTGACTTTTGCTCTCTCAACTCCTTCATAGCTGCCTACATCTTCTCCAGGTATCATTTCTGCATGGACCTTTGAGGTTCTCAGCAGGTTTAAGATGACCTACATTCCTGTATTGTAAAAACAATTCTGTCCCTGCTCTTCTGTAAACTTAGATTGAGGGAAGAGTGTATGGTTAGGGTTAATAAAAGGTTCGATTTGGGTTAAGAATCATTCTGCAGGATGAATAATTGTATTGGGAACCTGTAATATTTACAAGAATGTAAAAGTGAAATATTAGAATGAAAACAGAAATCTAGGTAAGATTTGAAGCCCAGAAGGGTATTGGGCCCTTGATTGGGATACTTAGCTTTGAATTATGTTCTGCAGAGATGTCTCAGATACATCGATGTACAATGGCATAGGACCTTGTACCTTGGATGATGGAATGTCGAAGAGAACTTCTAGTCAAAAAGGGATACTCGGTATTATTTGAAAGATAGTCAGTAGGTTTAGAAAGCAGAGAGAGTATAGGATTTAAACCAAAAGTTCTTTAGCAATAGGGTTTCGGGTAGAGAGTGAATGAAAATGTGAGCACATGTGAAGAGTCAGTCACAATGATAAACTGTGGAAAATATGTAGGAAAGCAGATATTAATAGAGACATTAGTAAATCAGGCAAATGATAAAGTGATTGATAGGATTAGACATTTTCAACAGGCTTGAGGTAAAATATATAATCTTAGGAAGAAACAAATATGTAGTGACCAATAGGATTCACATTTGAGAGCGTTAGGCAACCTGGACATGGATGTTTTTAGTAATGCATACTCACTTTCCATTAAGGCTTTGGTAAAATCATAAATGTGAACTTTGCTTTTTGTGTCCAGAAAATTACTGTGATAAAATGTATATGTAGATCAGATGACATAAGTATTTATTCCACCGTTTCTGGGAGCAATATTTTGAAGATATATAAATTAGTACTGGGGTTACAAATGGGTGTACCCTGTGTCTAGGAATATAGAGATAATGCATGAATAGACAAAACTTTGATTAAACAATGTAACAAGTTCTAAATTTAAATAATGGATTGAATTGATATCTGAAAATATACAGGAAATCTTATATTAATATGCAATCATTCAATCCAACCAGGTATCCATCTTATTTTAATATTAGGCTTATGGATTATCATAAAAAGTGTGTGAATTTTGTTTCAAAGGTGATTATGGATTTCAGAAATAATGAGTTTGGAAAGAAGTCTCATGAAGAGACCAGACAAGAAACCTGGAGGAATACAAGAGTTTTGAATAAGGAAGTTATTGAAAGCGAAACAAATGCCTATAAATTTGTGAACTTGTTAATGAAATATATATCCTATGATGTGCATAAACTGAAGAAATAATAATGTACCAGTTTTGTTAAAAAATGAACGTCAAAATACACATCATGTCCCATAGGAATCTACAAGCATTGATGTTAAACTGGGACAGTTACTGTAGAAATATTTGGATTTGTATGCACCATTCACTGAAGTTTGTTTTTAGTACTAGGAAACAAATATGTATTTCAGGTGGATGAATATTTTTGAAAATAATCTTGTGAAAAGTTGATTATAAATCCACATACATGTACATGAATGAATTTAGGGAGTATATAATAAGACACATATGTTTCATATTTTCAAAAATCTGGAGAGTGTATATCTATCTATCTATCTATCTATACACACACACACACACACACACACACACACACACTCAAACAGACATTAAAATGTAGCAATATATATATATATATATATATATATATATATATATATATATATATATATATATCATGAAATATATATAATCCACAGATCCAAAAATATTAATTTTACAAAACGTGGATTTATGTATAATGTTGTTCAACTAGGAAGTCACCCATAGTTTGAATTTTCACTTCCAACAGCATTCAGAGGAGTGATCTCTTCTGACAATTTGTATCTGCTAAGTCAGCAACCTCTCAAGAATGTACATGTGGTACCAGGTAGGATTCTAAATGTGCATATAAAAATACATGTTCTGAATAGCCTACAGAGAAAGGGAGAGAGGAATTCACATGGTTGTGAACTTTAAAAACACATGGAGAACTGTTTCAATTAAAAATTGACTAAATTTATAACTCCTACCCTATATAATGCAAAAGGCAAGTACAACTATACAACATGAATCCTCAAAACTTCTTGTATTTCTATTCTGTTGGGGTTATTATTCTCCATCATGTTAGGATTACTAGTCAGAGTCTAGTAGGGTATGGGTTAGTGTCCAAAATAAGCTCCCTTGCCGCTCATTTGCCTAAAGTCATGGTGGCCTGGACACCCTGCATGTGAACCAGGAGTGATAAAATAAGACCGCAGTTAATACTGATCTGCTTCTCCAATTTGAGGCCTACTGACTGTCAGGTATAGATTCTTTATGTGAATTGGAGTCATAAGAAAACCCAAGCACTTCTTCAGGGCTTTCAAAAATTTATTTGAACCAAAGGATCCCTATTCTCACTTGATGTAGTTCAGGAACCTAACAAAGAAAGGCAAGAGACTTTATCCATCATAACTGATCTTTTTGAAATTTTGGTTTTGGATGTACACATCGGATCTTTCTTTAGATCCATCAGGGGCTGAGAATCTAAGCCACAACCGCACACAGGACCAAAGGGTGATTCAGACACATCCCTTTGCAAAGAAATTAAGCAAAGAGCCACAGGTGATGCCCATTCATTTTCATTTGAAAACTCTTTTTTTCAGGCTTCACATGAGGGTGGCCTGAGGCAAAGAACTTCCTGACATTCAGGGAAACAGATACATAGTAAGAGAATGGCCCATAGCAGGGTTTCTCCACTGAGACTTTCCTGGTCACACTGATATCTGAGTTTTCTGAGATTCTCCCATTCCCTTCAGCTGTCCAGTACATGGCCATTTAACAGAGCTTGAGGTGGTACATATCTTAAACACAAAACTATGTGCCTATTCGGGAGAGTGGCCAGAATTCAGGAAGAAAACAGGAACTTAGGCAGATAGTAGGTGTTGCCCATCCATGAGGCAAGCCGCAGTCCATTCATCAATTGGGCAGGATGAATGCTGCGAAGCTTTCTACTAGACAGAACACATCAACTGATGCATTCTCTTTTCTAATGTCGACAACCACGGACACAGTGGGGTACACAGACATAGAAAGACTCGCCTTGTCAAACGACTTACTAGAAACAGTTCACTACAATCCAATCAAACCGCCTTTCTTTCGTATTCTCAGAACATGAGACAAAACCACAAACCCACACCCACACCCGCAAAGGCACCTCCTTCCCCCAAGTAGGTCTGTCATATCCGGAGTGTCCTCTGACTGGTGGGCCATACTATGTTCTCCCAAAATGGCCTGTCCTGTCTCAGATCTGCTCTACTTTGCCAACTCTGTGAAGTAGTCAGGAGCCAGCGGTGATCCACTACCTGCTTTATCAGGATAGGACCCTCTTCAGAGGTTTCCTGGCATTTGGCCATCCTCAAATCAGTAGGTACCAAGAAATATTGACTCTGTCCTTCGTAAATCCAAACAAGTTAGACCACTGGGACTTGGACGGGTTATGGCTCTGGGTGCCTGGCTTCCTGGATCCCAAGTTCAGAGACTTCCATCACCAAGGAAGTGAGGTGAAGTCACTTCCTTGAGGAACTGAATGAGGTCACTGCCTTGAAAACCACGTTGTCCTAACATTTGCCTCCAAGGTTCCCATGAGATGGAGGATGCCCCTACATCCTGTGACACTTTCACAAGTTCGAATCGTATATCAAACATAGGGACCAGGGAACAGCTCTCCACACAGGCATGGTTTGGTCTATCTTCTCTGTATTAAGAAGAATGAGGCTGATTCAGACACATTCCTTAATTCTACCAGGTTGTTTGCCATTGAAATGACTTTTGCTCTCTCAGGTCCTTCATCGCTGCCTACATCTTCTCCAGGGATCATTTCTGCATGTACCTTTGAGGTTCTCAGCAGGTGGAAGATCCCATGCATTCCTGTATTGTAAGACCAACACTGTCACTGCTCTTCTGTAAAGTTAGATTGAGGGAACAGTGTATGGTTTGGGTTAATAACATTTTCATTTTCGGTTAGGAACCATTCTGCTGGATGAATAATGTTATTGGAACCTGTGATATTTATTAGAATACAGACGTGAAATATATGTACATAAACAGAAATCTAAGTAAGATTTGAAGCCCAGAAATCATTGGGCCCTTGATTGGGATACCTATCGTTGAATTACATTCTGCAAAAATGTCTCAGAGAAATCGATATACAATGGCATAAGACCTTGTAACTGGATGATTGAATGTAGAAGAGAACCTCCAGTCAAAAAGTGATAGTCGGTAGGATTAGGAAGATAGTAGGTAGGTTTTAAGAAGAAGAGTGAATATAGGATTTGGACCAAAAGTTCTTTAGCAATAGGATTTCGATTAGAGTGTGAATGTAAGTTTCAGAACATGTGAAGATTTAGTCACAATGATGAACCGTGGAAAAGCAGATACCAATAAAGACATTACAAAAACAGGCAAAGTATAAAGTGAGTGAGAGGATTAGACATTTTCAACAGGATTGAGTTTGAATATATAATCTTTGGAAGAAACTAATTTGTAGTTACCAATAGGATTTTCATTTGAGAGCATTAGGCAACCTGGACATGGATCTTTTTAGTAATCCATGTTCACTTTTCATTTAGCTTTGATACAATCATAAGTGTGACCTTTGCTTTTTGTGTCCAGAATATTTCAGTGATAAAATGCATATGTAGATCAGGTGACATGGGTATTTCTTCCAACATTTCTGGGAGCAATATTTTGAAGACGTATAAATTAGTGTTGGGGGTACAAAGAGGTGTACCCTGTGTGTATGAATATAGAGATAATGCATGAAAATACCACATTGTGAATAAATAATATAACTGGTTCCACTTTAAATAATGGATTGAATTGATATCTGAAACTAAGTAAGAAATCTTATATTGATATACAATCATTCATTCCAACCAGTTGTACATCTAATGGTAATATTAGGGTTATGGTTTATTATGAGGGGTGTGTGAGTTTTGCTTCAAATGTGATAATGGAAATCGAAAATAATGTGTTTGGAAAGAAGTTTCAAGAAAAGACCAGTCAGAAACGGAGAAATACATGTTTTCTGAAGCAGGAAGTGATTGAAAGTGAAATAAATGCCTATAAATTTGTGAACGTGTGGATGAAATATATATCCTATAATGTGCATAAACTCAAGAAATAGAAATGTACCAGTGTTGAATAAAAATATACTTCAAAGTACATATCACGTCCCATAGGAATCTACTTGCATTGATGTTCAACTGGGTCAGTTACTGTAGAAATATTAGGATTTTTTTTTTTTGGTGTTATACTACAATTTATTTTAGCACTAGAATGCCACAGAATGTAGAGGAAAGAGCAATGGATTTTTAGTTATAGCACTAATAATCTAACATTTAATGACTCTTTTGGGGAGTCTAGAAATTACATAAAGCTATGTAACATATATTTTATTATTTAACATTCATAAATGCTTGGGATTTTAGTAATATTTCTAGTTTTTTATTTTTTATTTTTTAAGTTGTTGATGGATCTTCATTTTGTTTATTTGTTTATGTGGTGCTGAGAATAGAACCCAGTTCCTCACACATACTAGGCAAACATGTTAACACTGAATCACAAACCCAGCCGCTCCACTTTTGTCTTAACATCGAACACGCCTCTCCCTCTTCTTTACTCACTTTCTTCCTCATTTTTCCCCTTCTCTCTCTTCCTTTTTCGTTTTTCCTCCATATCTATTTTTCTCTAATGTCATTACAAACAGTTGTATGCTATGAAATTTAAATTTGAGACTGTTTTTTATAGTCACTATTTTTTTAAAAAAAATTTAATCATTATAATCACCTGATAGATATATTACAATACATTAATTATACATATGTGTCTATATTCATGCATATGCATTATATATATATATATATATATATATATATATATATATATATATACATATATATTTAAAAGTACTTTGATTAGCCTGTTAGAAATAATATACACCAAGACTTTCTTAATTCTGAAGTCTTCCAGAATTAACATCTTACAATGAAAATCAAATAAACATATTTAAGAAAAAAGGTATCATTCTTTATTATCAATATTGATAATTTAATGTTTTTTATCACGTTACGCTGTAATATGGCATATTATATCTTATGAATTAGAGAAATTTTTTTGAACAACCTATTATTTAAGGACCATATGCACTGACATTTTAAATGGCTTTCTTATGATTTCAATTTCTATCAATTATGTATTAATTGCCAAATACTTATTTTAGTACTTTTCATATTCATAATTGATATAAAGTGAATTGTTTAATTTTTCTGGTAATTAGTTACTTATTACAGTAGGGACATTATTAATAGTTCTAAATTTTTATAAGTAAATGGTACAAAGATATTTTCATGCAAAATTAAGAATAATTGCATGCTCTAAATGTTTGATTGTTGATACATATATTACAGAGCTTTTGATGAGTCTCTTCCCAGTAAAACATAAAATGCAAAGATATCGTTGGGTATGTATGTCCAAATAAAGATAATGAAAAATACACATTATCAGCTAGAAACTATTAAATAAAAGATGAAAAGAACAATCCAACACATTGTACCAACTTATCAGATGAGGCAGTATTCTGAAAGAATAGTCTAAGACTAGACCTGGTCCATGACAAAATATTTACCAAAAAATGAAATATGAAAAATATAGGAAATGCTATGAATTTTTCATGAAGGTAGGTGGATTATCCTTTAATCTCAATTAAGTGTATTTTCAAAAGCCAGTTTTCTGGTAAAATAAATTTGTGATAGATACAACTACACAAAACAAAGTTTCTGCTTAGCAAAATGAATGCATCTCAACACTTTTTTAGCTGATTTCTTGCCACTCAATTTTAAACCTTTATTTATTTATTTATTTTTATTTATTGTTCAAAACATTACAAAACTCATGATATATTATCTTTCATACATTTGACTCAATTGGGTTATGAACTCCCATTTTTCCCCAAATACGAATTGTAGAAGCACATTGGTTACACATTCACATTTGTACATAATGGCATAATAGTGACGTTGTATTCTGCTACCTTTTCTATCCCCTACTATCCCCCCTCCCCTCCCCTCCCATCTTTCCTCTCTACCTCATCTGCTGTTGTTCAATTCTCTCCATTGTTTTCCCCCCATTTCCACTCACAACCTCTTATATGTAATTTTGTGTAACATTGAGGGTCTCCTACCATTTCCATATGCTTTCCCTTCTCTCCCCCTTTCTATCCCCCCACTCGTCTTTGTTTAATGTTAATCTTTTTCTCATGCTCTTCCTCCCTGTTCTGTTCTTAGGTGCTCTCTTTATATCAAAGAAGACATTTGGCATTTTTTTAAGGATTGGTTAGCTTAGCTTAGCATAATCTGCTCTAATGCCATCCATTTCCTTGCAAAGTCTATGATTTTGCCATTTTTTAGTGCTGAGTAATACTCCATTGTGTATAGATGCCACAGTTTTTTAACCATTCATCTATTGAAGGACATCTAGGTTGGTTCCACAGTCTAGCTATTGTGAATTGTGGCGCTATGATCATTGATGTGGCAGTATCCCTATAGTACGCTCTGTTAAGTCCCTCTAGTCCGAGAAGGGTGATAGCTGGGTCAAATGGTGCATTCATTCCCAGCTTTCCAAGAAATCTCCATACTGCTTTACAAATTGGCCTTATCAATTTTCAGTACCACCAGTAGTGTACAAGTGTACCCTTTTCTCCACATCCTCGCCAACACTTATTGTTGTTTGACTTCATAATGGCTGCTAATCTTACTGGAGTGAGATGGTATCTTAGGGTGGTTTTGATTTGCATTTCTCTGACTGATAGAGATGGTGAGCATTTTTTTATGTACTTGTTGATTGATTGTATGTCCTCCTCTCTGAAGTGTCTGTTCAGGTCCTTGGCCCATTTGTTGACTGGGTTATTTGTTATCTTATTGTTTAATTTTTTGAGTTCTTTGTATATTCTGGATATTAGGGCTCTATCTGAAGTGTGAGGGGTAAAAAATTGTTCCCAGGATGTAGACTCTCTATTTACCTCTCTTATTGTTTCTCTTGCAGAGAAAAAACTTTTTAGTTTAAGTAAGTCCCATTTGTTTATTGTTGTTATTAACTCTTGGGCTATGGGTGTCCTATTAATGAATTTGGAGCCCGACCCCACAGTATGTAGATCATAGCCATCTTTTTCTTCTATCACATGCAGTGTCTCTGATTTCATCACTAGCTCCTTGATCCATTTTGAGTTAACTTTTGTGCATGGCGAGAGAAAGGGATTCAGTTTCATTTTGGTGCATATGGATTTCCAATTTTCCCAGCACCATTTGTTGAAGATGCTATCCATCTCCCAATATGCTTTTAGCCTCTTTATCATATATAAGAATGTTGTAATTTTGTGGATTGATTTCTGTGTCCTCTATTCTCTACCACTGATCCACCTGCCTGTTTTGGTACCAGTACCACGCTGCTTTTATAACTATTGCTTTGTAGTACAGTTTGAACTCTGGTATCGCTATACCTCCAGATTCAAATTCCTGCTTAGAATTGCTTTTGCTATTCTGGGTCTTTTGTTTTTCCATATGAATTTCATGATTGCTTTATCATTTCTACAAGAAATGCCGTTGGGATTTTGATTGGCATCCATTTTAACCTGTAGAGAACTTTGGGTAATATCACCATTTTGATGATGTTAGTTCTGCCTATCCATGAACAGGGTACATTTTTCCATCTTCTAAGATCTTCTTCTATCTCTCTCTTTAGGGTTCTGTAGTTTTCATTATATAAATCTTTCACCTCTTTTGTTAGGTTGATTTCCAAGTATCTTATTTTCTTTGAGGATATTGTGAATGGAGTGGTTTTCCTCCTTTCCATTTCAGAAGTTTTGCTCCTGATATACATAAATGCCTTTGATTTATGCGTGTTGATTTTATATCCTGCCACTTTGCTTAATTCATTTATTATCTCTAGCAGTTTCTTTGTAGACCCTTTTGGGTCTGTTATATATATTATCATGTCATCCACAAATAGTGATAATTTAAGTTCTTGTTTTCCTATTTTTATGCCTTTAATTTCTATTGTCTAATTGCTCTGGCTAGAATTTCAAGAACTAAATTGAATAGAAGTGGTGATAGAGGGCATCCCTGTCTTGTTCCAGATTTTAGAGGCAATCCCTTCAGTTTTTCTCCATTTAGGATGATGCTAGCCTGAGGTTTAGCATATATAGCTTTTACAATGTTCAGGTAAGTTCCTGTTATCCCTAGTTTTTCTAGTGTTTTGAACATAAAGGAATGCTGTACTTTGCCAAATGTTTTTTTCTGCATCTATCGAGATGATCATATGGTTCTTGTCTTTAAGTCTATTGATGTGGTGAATAGTATTTATTGATTTCCGTATATTGAACCAGCCTTGCATCCCAGGGGTGAATCCTACTTGATCATGGTGCACAATTTTTTTTGATATGCTTTTGTATTCGATTCATCAGGATTTTATTGAGAATTTTTGTATCCAAGTTCATTAGAGATATTGGTCTGTAGTTTTTTTTCTTTGAAGTGTCTTAGTCTGATTTCAAGATCAGGGTGATTTTGGCCTCATAGAATGAATTTGAAAGAGCTCCTTCTTTTTCTATTTCTTGAAAGAGCTTGAAAAGAATCAGTATTAATTCTTCTTTGAAGGTTTTGTAGAACTCCGCTGTTTACCCATCCGGTCCAGGGCTTTTTTTCGTTGGTTATCTTTTGATGGCTTCTTCTATTTCTTCCTTTGTCATTGGTCTGTTTAAATTGTGTGTGTCTTCCTGACTCAATCTGGGCAGATCGTATGACTTAAGAAATTTATTGATATCTTCACTATCTTCTATTTTATTGGAATATAGGGTTTCAAAATACTTTCTAATTATCTTCTATATTTCTGTAGTGTCTGTTGTGGTATTGCATTTTTCACCCCCTATGTTAATAATTTGAGTTCTCTCTCTTCTTCTCTTCGTTATCATGGCTAAGGGCCTGTCAATCTTATTTATTTTTTCAAAGAACCAACTTTTAGTTTATCAATTTTTTCAATGATTTTTTGTTTCAATTTCGTTGATTTCTGCTCTTATTTTAATGTCGTCTACTACATTTGCTGTTGTTTTGCTCTTCCTTTTCTAGGTTTTTGAGGTGTAGTGTGAGTTCATTTATTTGTTGTTGTTTTTTTCTTTTTTTGAGGAAAGAACTCCAAGAAATGAATTTTCCTCTTAAAACTGCTTTCATTGTGTCCCATAGATTACAGTAGGTTGTGTCTGTATGGTCATTTTTTTCTAAGAATTTTTTTGTCTCCTCCTTAATGTATTCTGTAACCCATTGATCATTCAGTAGAATATTGTTCATTTTCCATGTGATGTAGGATTTTTCCTTCCTTCTTTTATCATTGATTTCCAGTTTCATTTCATTATGATCTGATATGGTGCATGGTATTATCTCCACGCCTTTATATTTACTAAGAGTTGCCCTATGACCTAATATATGGTCTATCTTTGAGTAGGATCCATCTGCTGCTGATAAGAAGGTGTATCCACTTGATGATGGTTGATATATTCTATATATGTCGGTTAAGTCTAGGTAATTGATTGTGCTGTTGAGTTCTATAGTTTCTTTATTCAGTTTTTGTCTAGAGGATGTGTCTAATGGTGAGAGCGGTCTGTTGACGTCACCTATAATTATTATGTTGTAGTCTATTTGACTCTTGAACTTGAGAAGAGTTTGTTTTATGAGTGTGGCAGCTCATTTGTTTGCTGCATACAAATTGGTAATTGTTATGTTATGTTGGTGGATGGTTCCTTTTAACGTTATATAGTGTCCTTCTTTATCCCTTTTGATTAACGTAGGTTTGAATTTGATTGTATTTGATATGAGTTTGGCCACTCCTGCTTGCTTCTGTGTGCCCTGTGAGTGGTATGATTTTTCCCAACCTTTTACTTTCAGCCTGTGTATGTCTTTACCTATCATAAGAGTCTCCTGAAGGCAGCATATTTTTGGATTTGTGTTTTTGATCCAGGTTACTACCCTATGTCTCTTGAATGGTGAGTTTAGGCCATTAACATTTAAGGTTACAATTGAAATATGATTTGTACATCCATTCATGTTAATTTATTTATTAATTTTAGTTTGGCTAGTTTTTACTTTTTGGTTATTTTCCTCCCCCTTTTCTGAGATACCTCCCACTGTTAGTTTGGGGCACTATTTTTCAATTCTTCTTCTTGTAGTATTTTGCCCAAAATCCTTTGCAGTGCTGGTGTTATGGGTGTGAATTCTTTTAGTTTTTATTCATTGTGAAAGACTTTAATTTTATTGTCAAATCTGAAGCTTAATTTTGCTGGATACAGTATTCTTTGTTGGAATTCATTATTTTTCAGTGTTTGAAATACATTGTTCCAGGATCTTCTCACTTTCAAAGTTTGTGATGAAAAATCAGTCGTTAATCTAATTGGTTTACCCCTGAATGTAATCCGCCTCCTTTCTTTCGTAGCTTTTAATATTCTCTCCTTGTTCTGTATGTTGGCTATCTTCATAATTATATGTCTTGGAGTTGGTCTATTATGGTTTTGAATGTTTGGGGTCCTGTAGGCTTCAAGGATTTGGCAATCCATTCCATCTTTCATCTCTGGGAAGTTTTCTAGAATTATTTCATTTAATATGTTGTCCATTCTTTCGGTTTGAATCTCTATGGCTTCTTCTATCCCGATGACTGTGAAATTTGTTTTTTTTTATGACATCCCATATCTTTTGAATAGACTGCTCTTGGGACTTAAGCATCTTTTCTGTGTTGACTATATTCTTTTCAAGTTGATAAACGTTGTCGTCATTATCTGATGTTCTGACTTCTATTTGATCTAGTCTATTTGTAATATTCTCGTTTGAGTTTTAATTAATAGTTTCCTGCATTTCTAGGATTACTGTTTGATTTTTTTTAAGATCTCTATCTCCTGGTAAAGCTTGTTCTTTGCCATTTGAATTTGTTTAATTCATTTTCAAAATATACTTTTATTGCTAGGACTTGCTGATTCATGTATTCTCTAATATCCCTTTCCATCTGAGTTAGGTAAGCCTTGAGTTTTTTTCCCTATCCCTGTTTCTGATGATTCTAGGTCCTCCTGTAGAATTAAGTTGTCCTGCATTGTTTGTACACATTTTTTTCCTTTGTTTTTTCATGATGTTCACGTTGTTTTCCATCTCTATTTGATTGCTGTTTTTCTTCTCTATTCTATAGATTTGTTTTGGTTTAATATATCTGTTGTCTCTCCTTTGTGTTGGTAGACTATGCCTGCTAAAGTGAATTCTGCTTGGAAGGAATTGCGATGGCCGAGCTCCAGTGATGTCACCTGTCTGCTATGGCGGGCCCCAGGCTCCTTGCCAGGGTGTTCAAATGGGAGTGGGCTGGGACTGATCTGTCTCTGTTTGTTTTCAACTCCCGGTCGCCGGCGGGCGGGCGGTCTCCAGCTGTCCAGTCACACAGTCAGCGGGTGGGCTGTCACTGGTGGGCGGGAGATCTCTAGCCACC
Source organism: Callospermophilus lateralis (assembly GCF_048772815.1). Taxonomy (NCBI): domain Eukaryota; kingdom Metazoa; phylum Chordata; class Mammalia; order Rodentia; family Sciuridae; genus Callospermophilus; species Callospermophilus lateralis. The sequence continues at coordinate 741,634 of NW_027513051.1, forward strand.
CAGTTGCACGTGCAGCCAGCGGGCGATTGGTCGCTGGTAGGCAGGCGGGCACCAGCCACCCAGTCGCACCAGCAGCGGGCTGTTTGTGACCAGTGGGCGGGCGTTCTCCAGCCGCCCAGTCACGCGGGCCTGGCCTCTAGTCCCCTGTAATCTCCTGCTAGTCCTGGTTTCTCGTGCTAGACCAGATTTCCCCTGAGTGATGCTCTCGGCAGCTCATACTGTCCTCTGGGCCTGCCGTTTCTTGGGTGTGGATGGTGTCTATGGGGAACCCCGGCACTCTATTGTTTTGATTTTTTCCTCTTGCCCCTCTCCCAGCTCTGTCTAGACAGGTTTCGTTTTCGCCGCTGATGGGAGGGGAAGTTGAAGGTCAGGTGCCTCTAGTTTTCCCGACGTCTTTATGCAGGCTCTCTCTGATAATCTCTCCAATGGAAAGCCTAAGAGAGATTTTATGTGAATTCCCTGCTGTATGGGAGATGAGCTGAGTAACACAAACCTGTTTTATTGTTGCAATCTGTTGGAGAGTGGCGGTGGTTACTTCTGCTCTCCAAGATGGTGGCCGTTGGTTTCCTTGGTGGAGTTTTTATTGTGGGGGGATAGAACTGTAGCACTTCCTTCCCCGTCTGAAATCCCAAACTCAGCCCGGGGCTCAGTTGGAGGTCAGCCAGCAGGATTCCACAGAATCTGCAGCAATGTTTCTCCCTGCCGGCTGGTCGCTTCTAGGTGGTGCCCTGCTGTCTCTAGCCACGGGTCAGGCCACACAGATTTGTCAGCCCGGATCTCCGGTCGCACATTTGGCTCGTGTTTGAGACTCAATTACCGGACCTCATTGGTGGAAATCATTCTTCTAGTTTTCGGTGCACACCCATTTTTCTGTAAGATCCTAACAAGATAATTTTTTGTCGTTCTAACTCGTTATTCACCTGTGAAGTGGCACAGTTCACAGGGTGTGAGTGGCAGATTCAGAGACATCCCTTAATCCTGACCAGGTTGTTTGCCATGGAAGATGACTTTTGCTGTCTCAGGTCCTTCATAGCTGCCTACATCTTCTCCATGGCTTATTTCTCCATGGACCTTTGAGGTTCTCAGCAGGTGAAAGATCCCCTACATTCCTGTATTATAAGACCAACTCTGTCCGTCCTCTTCTTTAAAGTTAGATTGAGGGAACACTGTAGGGTTAGGGTTAATAACATGTTTGATTTGGGTTAGGAATCATTCTGTTTATGAATAATTCTATTGAGAAGCTGCGATATGTATAAGAATATATAGTTGAAATATATGTAGGAAAACAGAAATCTAAGTAAGATTTGAATCCCAGAATGGCATTGGGCCCTTAATTGGGATACTTAGCGTTGAATTACGTTCTGCACAGATGTCTCAGGTAAATTGATATACAATGTCATAGGACCCTGTACCTTGGAAGATTGAATGTAGATGAGAACATCCATTTAAAAAGGTATAGTTGTTATTGAATGGTTAATTAAATAGGTACTTGTCACTTCCTGTTTTTCTCTATGCTTAACAAAACACTGTTGAAATCTTGAGAACTGTTTGCTAATCTTGTTCCCAGAATGTGCTGTCCCCAGTTTTCAAACTGCAGAATTTACTCTCTCACCTGGTTGCATGGAAACTGCCCACTCCCACTGACCCATCAATAAACTTCCCTCCTTGCCCTCGGCAAGGAAATTATATAAGCTCTGCTCAAGCTCTTCTCAGGGCTCTCTGCTGTATTCAAGTGAGCTCTGAGCCCCAGCATGCTGGAACTCCAATAAACCCTTTGCTGTTTCATGAGTCAGTTTCTTGGTGGTCTCTTCCTCCAATGCACGCCCGACCTTTACACATGAAGTTTCCACTGATATCTGGCAGCGGCGGATGAGAGACCCCAACGGGCTACTCTTGGGGTAAGTAAGTCTCCTATTCCTGGTTTCAGGTTTCAGGTTAGGACTTGGAAAAATGGCTATTGATGAATAGTGTGAGCTCTCTCCGACAGTGGCTGACAGACGTGTCACAGAGCCACAGGCCACGTTCCTGGAGGACGCCCCAGAGGACTTGGGAAATTTAGTTATAATAGATTCCTCGACTCAGTGATATTTTGTTTTGGATTCGGTATTGCCAGCCCATTGGTTATTGCCGGCTACTCAGTCCTGATCTCAGTGTTGGACGTCCATTGCCTGTCTTTATTGTCTTGTCTTGTCTGTTTCATGTGTCGTTGCTTTCACTGTTTGTGGATCTTTCATTATGGGACAGAGCACTTCAATGCTAGATCTCAGTATAAAGGGCGACTCTTATGCGTGGTCTCATAAAATCCCAACACAATTAATGGCAATACTTCTCTGAGCTCAGTTCCAGAACTCAGTCTCTAAGGGGAATCACACCAGAGTTCAAGCCCAGGTGGACGCAGTCATCTCTTCCAAATGCCACACAAATGACCACAATTAAAACCAAAACACTTTCCAATGGCCCTCATCTTCTTCCATATAGACACTCATCATAACCTCTGGCTGGACGTTTCCATGAGGGGCATAGCCCAAGACAGTGTCCAAAACATGCTCCCTTGCCGCTAATTTGCCTAAAGTCAGGGGGGCCTGGAAACCCTTCCAGTGAACCAGGATTGATCAAATATGCCTGCCATTAATACTGATCTTCTTCTGCAATTTGAGGCCTACTGACTGTCAGGTGTAGATTCTTTATGTGAATTTCAGTCATAAGAAAACCCAACCACATCTGCAGTGCTTTGAAAAACTCATTTGACCCAAAGGATCCCAATTCTCACTTGATGGACGTCAAGAACCTAACAGAGGAAGGAGAGAAACTTCACCCACAATGACTGCTCTTTTGGCCATTTTGGTTTTGGATGCACACATGGGATCTTTCTTTAGATCTATCAGTTGCAGAGAATCTAAGACACAGCCTCACACAGGGCATAGAGTTGGATTCAGACACATCCATTTCCAAAGCAATTAAGAAAAGAGCCACAGGTTATGCCCATTCATTTCCATCTGAAAACTGTTTTCTTCAGGCTTCACAAAGGGGTGGTCCGAAACAAAGAACTTCTTGACATTCAAGGCAAGAGAACATTATGTAAGCAAAAGACTCAAAGAAGGGTTTCTCCACTGAGAGTTTACTGGTCACACTGATATCTGTGTTTTCTGAGATGCTCGCCATTCCCTTCATCTATCCAGTACATGGCCATGTCACAGAGCTTGGAGGTGGTACATATCTTGGACACAAAACCATGAGCCTATTCTGGAGATTGGCCAGAATTCAGAAAGAAAATTGGAAATTACTAAGATCGTTGGTGTTGCCCATCCTTAAGGAAAGCTGCAATCCATTCATTAATTGGGCAGGATGAATGCTGGGAAGCTTTCTACAAGACAGGACAAATCCATTGATGCATTCTCTTTTCTAATGTCTACAACCACGGACATAGTGGGATACACAGACATAGAAACACTCACCTTGTCAAACGTCTTACTAGAAACAGTTCAACCCAGAAAAACAAACCACCTTTCCTACCTATTCTCAGAACATGAGACAAAATCATAAACCCAAAACCACACCCATATTGGCACCTCCTTCCCCCAAGTAGGTCTGTGACTCTAGGGAGTGTGTCTGACTGGTGGGCCATACAATTTTCCCCTGAAAAGTCCTGTCCTGTCTCAGGTCTGTTCTCCTTGACCAACTCTGTTAAGTTGTCAGAAGCTAGTGTTTAGCCACTACCTGCTTTCTCAGGAAAGGCCCTTCTTCAGAGCTCTCCTTGCTTTTGCCATCCTAACATCAGTAGGTACAAAGAAAGACTGACTCTGTCCTTGGTAAATCCAAACAAGTGAGCCCATTGGGACTGGGACTGGGACTGGCTCTATGTGCCTGGTTTCCAGTATCCCAAGTTCAGAGAGATCCATCACCAAGAAAGTGAGGTGAGGTCACTCCCTTCAGGAACTGAATAAATTCACTGCCTTGTAAACCATTTTGTCCTAATAGTTGCTTCCAAGTGTCCCATTAGATGGAGGCTTCCCCTACTTCCTTTGAAACTTTCACAAGTTAGAATGGTATGTCAACCTTAGGAACCCGGGAATAGCTATCCACACAGGCCTGGTTTGGTCAATCTCCTCTACATTAAGAAGAGAGAGGCTGATTCAGACACATCCCTTCATCCTGACCAGGGTGATTGCCATGGAAGATGACTTTTGCTCTCGCAGATCCTTCATAGCTGACTATATATTCTCCAGGATTCATTTCTGCATGGACTTTGGAGGTTCTCAGCAGGTGGAATATCCCCTACATTCCTGTATTGTAAGACCAACTCTGTCCCTGCTTTTCTTTAAATTTAGGTTGATAGAACAGTGCATTCTTAGGGCTAATAAAATGTTTGATTTGAGTTAGGAATAATCCTGCGGGATGAATAATGGTATTGGGAACCTGAGATATTTATAAAAATATAGAGGTTAAATATATGAATGAAAACCGAAATCTAGGTAATTTTGAAGCCCAGAAGGGCATTGGGCCCTTGATTGGGATACTTAAGTTTGATTTACATTGTGTACAGATGTCTCAGATAAATAGATATACAATGGCATCGGACCTTGTAGCTTGGATGATTGAATGTTGAAGAGAACATCCAGTCAAAAACGGATAGTAGGTAGAATTAGGTACAGAGTTGGTTTAGGAAGAAGAGTGAGTATAGGATTTGGAACAAAAGTTCTGGAGCATTAGGGTTGCGGTTAGAGAGTGAAAGTGAACATAAGTTCATGTGAAGGGTCAGTCACAATGGTGAACTGGTGAAAATATGCAGGAAACCACATATCTTTAGAGACATTATGAAATCAGGCAAAGTATAAAGTGAGTGATATGATTATGCATTTTCAACAGGGTTGAGTTTGAATATATAATCTTAGGAAGAAACAAATTTCCCCTTCCTCTCCTGTTTTCTCTTTTCTTTCCACTATACAAAGTCTAATCTGGGACAGAAAAGATCCGTCCTTTATAGGGCATATCAGGACATATACAGGATTGCCTGGAGCCCTTAGTTTGGGTAATGATTTAGCAGATAAAACTACGCATGACATACATATAGTAGAAGAAGCTACAAATTTTCATAAAAAATTCCATGTCAATGCTAATACTATACATAAGCGCTTTAAAATAACTAAGGAACAAGCTAGACAAATAATAAAACAATGTCAAAATTGTGTGACCATTTTACCACAAGTTAATCTTGGAGTCAATCCTAGAGGATTGATACCTAACCATATTTGGCAGATGGACGTCACAAACTTGCCAGAATTTGGAAAATTATAATATTTGCATGTTACAGTTGATACTTCTTCTGAATTTTTGATGGACTCCCTTCATGCCGGAGAAAAAAAACTAAAGATGTTATAGCTCATTGCTTACAAAATTTTGCCACTGTGGGCATTCCAAAACAGTTAAAAACATATGTTGCCCCTGGTTATACTTTTACCTCTTTTAAAGAATTTTGCTCATCATTTTGCATTACTCATATAACAGGAATCCCATACAATCCACAGGGACAAGGCATAGTTAAATGAGCTCATCAAACTATTAAAATGTACTAATTAAACGAAAAAAAAAGGAATTGGGAAGGGGTATATATTCCCCAAAGATAAACTTAAAATAACCCTTTTTACTCTAAACTTTGGAAATTTGGATTCATCAGGGCTTAGTCCTGTGGAAAGGCATATGTGTCCAAAAAATGTACATAAGCCCAAGGTACTTTGGAAGGATATTCTAACAGGACAATGGAAATGTCCTGACCCAGTAATTGTCTGGAGTTGGAGGTCTGTTTGTGTGTTTCCACAGGGAGAACAGCAGCCGATTTGGATTCCAGAGAGACTAACTAAAGCGATTTCTACAGATTAAAAGAATATGATTTGGCTCAAATCCATAACAGCTGATATCCAGAACTCCAGTTTGGCTATTCTTACATCTGTGACAAATCCAGGATGCTTTTTTCAATATCTATTTTATTATTACCCTTTCCCATGTCATGAAGTTCTATTTTGTTTTTTGAGCTCATACAAACCTAGGTTAATGTTTTGCTGATCAGTTCTATTTTTGGACTATAGAGTTTTTAGACATTGCAATGGAGATTTCACCTGTAAAATGTTATAAGGCCTTTACTCTTATGTTATGTGTTGTATGTATTATATTACGTGTGCACACTTGTGTTTTTTGTTATATGTTTGAATGTATGTATGTCCATATATCATATATGATGAGCGCTCATGAAAAAATGGATCCAAATATATTTTTATACACTTGATGTAAATGTTTTAATTTAAATTGGGTAAACACCTGTTGAGGATTGTTTTAAAATGTGTACAAAAAAGGAGGTTAACAGATCTGTTTGTTTACTTTCACCTTTTCTTTTCATTATATTTAATAATTCTCTTAAAGACAATGTAAATTGTTAAGAAAATTGTTTTCTTTTAGTACCTTCTGGAATGTTACATAATTTTTCTTTGGCCATTATTGCCAAAATTCCTATCTTCATCCCAGTGCCTGTAAAGACAAAGATAAAACCAATCTACAGCTTCTGCAATAGCCATCACTGAACTGCTTGCAGAACTTGCCTGGACTATGTATCACCTGTATGCATTGTGAACTCACCTGCATGCATTGTGAACAATATGTTGGTGAATTGACTTGTGGTAGTGTTGGGGTATTTTTGCTGATGATGTCATCGGTGGTACAATTTTTCCAAAAGGAGCCGTCAATTGGCTTGGTGTATCTTCCTCCCTTCTGCTGTCATGGTCGTTCAGCTAAAATTTGGGGGCCAACAGAGGTGAGACAAAGAACCTCACCCCCTGCTGGTACAAAGACCTCTCCACAGGTGTGACTGTATACTGGACCTGTAGCTAGTGACGGGTAAGATCCAATTGCAATGGTACCAATCTAAGACTGGAGGCTGATACCTTGAGGTCAGCTCATTCGATAATGGGTAAGCATCATATGTACTATTGGACAACCTAAGGCAGGCATGGTCCCTAAGCCACATGCTTGTTGTTTAAACAGAGAGGGGGAGGTGTTGAGAGGCACAGCCCAAGGGGCCAAACAAACTTTCAGACTGCCAGCTGATGATTGGCTAACAGAGGCCCCAGCAACATCAAGCTAATTGGCTCCTCTGCGGTGATGCTCATTGGAGATGCTCATTGAGCAGTTTCCCCACCCTTTCAGACTGCAAGCTGATGATTGGCTCACAGCAGCCCCAGCAATATCTAGCTGATTGGCTCCTCTGTGGTAATGCCATTGGGCTGTTTCCCCACCCTTTTAGACAACGGAGCTGCTCATTGTGGGACTTTTTGGGCTCTGTCCACACGACCCAGCCAATCGACCTCAAGAGAAGGAGTGTGGAGGTTGAGAGCTTGTGGGAAGCCAGTAGTGGCAGTTGGGCTCTGAGGGTTTTTCCCGAGGAGCTAATTTTTAGTCATGTGTGGTTCTAAAGTAATTTTAGTTTCTTTTGACAAGTGGCTCCTGAATTGTGCCCAGCCAGATTGCAGCAATCCTAAAGTGATGGAGAAAAAGAACCCAAACAGAATAGAAATACAAGCAGTTTAGAGAGGCATGGTGTATAGTTGGATTTACCTTTTGCATGATAAAGGGTAGGTGTTATAAATCTAGTCAATTTTAAATTGAAATAGTTCTCCATGTGTTTTATAGTTAACAAATATGTGAATTCCTATCTCCCTTTATCTGTAGCCTATTCAGCACATGTATTTTTGAATGTACATATAGAATCCTACCTGGTATCACATGTACATTTTTGTTAGATGGCTGACTTGGCAGATACAAATTTTTAGAAGAGGTCACTCCTCCTAAACGTTGTTGGAATTGAAAATTAAAACTATGGGTGAGCTTCCTAGTTGAACAATATAATACATAAATCCATGTTCAGTAAAATGAATAGTTTTGGATCTGTGGATGTTATATATTTCATGATGAATTTCGATTGGCATATATATTGCTACCTTTTAATGCCTCTCTCTCTCTCTCTCTCTCTCTCTCTCTATATATATATATATATATATATATATATATATATATATATATATATATATATATATACACACACACACACACTCTCCAGATTTTTCAGAATGTAAAATATATGTGTCTTATTATACAATCCCTAAATGCATTCATATTCATGAATGTGGATTTATAACCAAATGTTCACAAAGTTATTTTCAGAAATATTCATCCACCTTAAATACATATTGTATCCTAGTACTGAAATCAAAATTCAGTGAATGGTGCATAGAAGTCCTAATTTTTCTACAGTAACTGACCCACTTTAACATCAATGCAAGTAGATTCCTATGGGACATGATGTGTATTTTGACCTTCATTTTTATTCAACCCTGTTACATGACTATTTCTTCAGTTTATGCACATCATAGGATATATATTTCATTCACAATTTTGCAAATTGATAGGCTTTTGTTTCACTTTTAATCACTTCTTGCTTCAGTACACAAGTATTCCTCTATGTTTTTTGACTGGTCTTTTCATGATACTTCATTTTATTTTAGATTTCAATAATCACTTTTAAAGCAAAACTCACACACTCTTCATGATAAACCATAAACCTAATATTACCATTAGATGTATAAATGGTTGTAATGAATGTATGTATCTCAATATAAGATTTCCTGTAAATTTGTAAATATCAATTCAATCCAATATTTAAAGTTGGAACCAGTAATATTATTTATTCACAGTATGGTCTATTCATTCATTTTATCTATATTCCTAGACACAGGGAACACCTATTTGTACACCCTATACTAATTTATACACCTTCAAAATATTGCCCACAGAAATGGTGGAAGAAATACTCATGTCACCTGATCTACATATGCACTTTATCACAGTAATATTCTGGAAACAAAATGCAAAGTTCACACTTATGACTGTGCCAAAGCCTAAATGGAAAGTGTGCATGGATTACTAACAATATCCATGTCCAGATTGCCTAATTCTCTCAAATGTCAATCCTATTGGTGACTAAATATTTGATTCTTTCTAAGATTTTATACTCAACCTCTACCCTGTTGAAAATGTCTAATCCTATCACTCAATTTATACTTTGCCTGATTTCTTAATATCTCCATTGATATCTGCTTCCCCATATATTTTCCCCAGTTCATCATTGTGTCTGACTCTTCACATGTGGTGACATTTACATTCACTCTCTACCGCAAACCCTATTGCTAAAGAACTTTTTGTCCAAATCCTATACTCACTTTTCTTCCTAAACCTACTGACTATCTTCCTAATCCTACCAACTATGCCTATATGAGTGGATGTTTTCTTCTACATTCAATCATCCAATTTTCAAGGTCCTATGCCATTGTATATCGATTTATCTGAGACATCTGTTTAGAAGATGTTTAAAAGCTAAGTATCCCAATCAAGGGCCCAATGCTCTTCTGGGCTTCAAATCTTACCTAGATTTCTGTTTTTATACTTATATTTCACCAATATATTCTTGTAAATATCACAGGTTCCCAATACCATTATTCATCCAGCAGAATGATTCCTATCCCAAATAAAACCTGTTATTACTCTAACCATACACTGTTCCCTCAATGTAACTTTACATAATAGCAGGGAAAAAGTTGGTCTTACACTACAGGAATGTAGGGGATCTTCAACCTGCTGAGATCCTCAAAGGACCATGCAGGAATGATTTCTGGAGAAGTTGTAGGCAGCTATGAAGGACCTGAGGGAGGAAAACTCAACTTCCATGGTAAACAACCTGCTCAGAATGAAGGGATGTGTCTTTATCAGGATCTTTCATCTTAATGTAGAGAAGATTGACCAAACCAGGCCTGTGTGGAGAGCTGTTCTCGGGTGCCTATGGTTGATATACCATTCCAACGTGTGAAAATGTCACAGGAAGTAGGGGCACCCTCCATCTCATGGGACCCTTGGAAGCAACTCTTAGGACAAAGTGGTTGCCAAGGCAGTGACTTCATTCACTTCCTGATTGAGGTTACCTCACATAACGTCCTGGGTGATGGAACTCTCTAAACGTGGGATTCAGAAAGCCAGGCAAGCACAACCAGTCCCAGTCCCAGTCCCAGTGGTCTCACTTTTTTTGGATTTACCAAGGACAGAGTCTGTCTTTCTTGGTACCTACTGATGTGAGGATGGCCAAAAGACAGGAAAGCTAAGAAGAGGGGCCTTTACTGATAAAGCAGGTAGTAGCTCACCACTGGCTTCTGACAACTTCACACAACATTCTTCCCTCAATGCAGCACAAAGGTCCCTTTCACTCATGAAGAGGAGGTCCAACCCTCAACTGTTCTGTAAAAGACTTCAGAGAGAGAGGTTAAAGATTCCTGCAAAGCTGTTATGGAGGTTTCTAATATATTTAAGTTTTGGTCTATTTCTGCTTCTAACTGGGTCATTTGTTGTGTCCCATGGACCAGGGCAGTGGTTCCTGTGCCCACCCTTGTGGCAACTCCTATTCTTTATAGGATGGCTAAAGTGAGGGACATATGTTCCCAGTGAAACCGGGTTGTATGTCCCATCTATTCGATCTTCAAATGAACCTGCGTCATGATAGAGCATTCTGGGTAACATATGCACCATTACACAATTAATCACATCCGTTTTTCATTTCATGAAAACATCAACAATGTTTTAGTATATAGAATTATACTGTTGTAGGGACGGACAAGGCAAGGCACCTAAGATAGCACCAAAGACAGTGAAACAGTCCTATTTGGTTGCACCCAGATTCAGAGGGCATTGCTTCGGTTGTAATCAATTAATTTTCTGAATTCCAAGTTTAGGTAGTTTCAGAATTTTGTACCCAACATGTAAGAGAAGTGGCTCAGAAGATCACACTCTGCAGAAGTTCACAAAAAGCTGTTTTTGTTTCTGTTTTTTTTTTTTTCTGTTCTGGGCAAGTTAACTTTTCAAGGACAACTGGGTGGGGGAGAGCTTTTACTTCCCTTTCTTTTTTTCACCCTGCCAGCTGTTACCATGGAGCCCAGATGGTAACTTCTTTATCTTAGAAATGTTGCCATCTCTGTGAAGCCCCAGTTCAAGGCCAGAGGAATTGTTCACATATTTTGTGAAAAACTAGTAAGGGGGTGTCTAGCTTAGGAGTGCTGATTATTTTTAGCCAGTGGCCAAGTGGAACAGGGCAACATTAAAAGAGGAAGGTTATCTACACTGAAATCGTTTATAGGGACTTTTTTGCTGAAAGTCCTAACGTCAGCCATGGTGAAGACTCCTGGAGAAGGTCAGTGAAAACTTTTCTGTGGGCCTGGTACAGAGGGGGGAGACAGAGAAGTCAGGGCTTAGAGCAGCTTCATGGATCTGAGAATGAGAAAGGAGAGATGTAAAAGAATAATGGGAAAGGGGTTTGGGATATTCCTAGCAACAAAACTTGAGCAGTAGAACAGGTAGAGCAGAGGGGAAGAAGGGAGTGAGTATCCACAAAGCCTGTGAGGGACTTTAAATTTTTAGTAACCTGTTTTCAGTGATGAAAGAGCAACTTTAAAGGCCATTTTCATTACATTTGGATAAGGGTCTGAGGGCTCTCCTCAGCTGGTTTGAGCTATGGGTTAGCTGGAAAGAGGACCTGGTGGGACCCAGTGCGGGCAGTGACAAGAGAAGAGAGGAGTGAGTCGGTGGAGGGGTACCTCAGTACCTGCTTCTCAGCCAGGGGGCAATGGTCTGAGAACCGGTGTTGGTTTGGGCTTTTGATCTAGTAATTGAAGGGAAGAAATCAGGTTGCTGAGTTTGGAGTGACAGCAGATAGTCTGGAGAAGAAGGCTGAGGGTGAGGATCTATTGGAGAAGCATAGTTCAGGATGTGAGAGAAGGAGGGAAAAGGCCTCCACATAGGGGAATCTCCTTTTACCCTTTTGAGCACTTGCAGAAGTTAAAAAGGTCACACAGTATTTGAGGATCTAGAGACCCCTCTGGGGGCCATGGGTTTTGGTTATCTAATTGGTCATATGGCCAATGCTGTGTACAGAATTTGATGAGGAGTTCGGGTTCCATCAGGAAGCCCCTGTATGCTCACATCCCCATGACTTACAGAAGAAATTGGCTTTTCCTCCACACAGCTGTTGCTGTTTGTGGCTTTGATTGTCTGCCGGGCAAACATAGTAATCTAGGCTAGCCAACCTGCACCTGGCTTACCTGTCCCGACATCCATAATGTTTGTTTCCATTATTTATGGTACAAAAGGTATTTAATGGAATTTTAGTGGGATCCTCTTCATCAGGGATATCCTAATAGGAAAGACCTATAGCCAGCTAACAAATGTCTGGGTGGAGAAATGGCCACCAGGTCCCAAAGTGGGCTATATGTGAGATAGATTATACTTCTTCTCCAGTAGGATTTGTGATCAGCCATCGCTGCTGAAAGGGCTGATGAGGGTTAGAACTACTGGTGGTCAAGGAGAGATTCTATAGCTTCATCCACCTGGCGAATACACAATTTGAAAGGGTTACCAGTCTCTTCCAGTTTCCAGGCAGAGTCTGGACAGGGTGCAGGCTTGAGATGAGAGGCCAGGATCCAGGAAGTGATTCTGTCTACCTTTACCACTGTAGATGTTATAAGTAGAACCTGGTATGGTCCTTTCCAGTGGGGTTCCAGGGATGACACCTGATGTTGTCTTACATAGACAAAGTCTCCTACTTGATATTGATCTGGAGTCTCCTCATCTCCAGGTTGGTAGGCAGTGGCCAGCTGTTTTCACAGGTATCGCTGAGTTCTTTCAACAGCTGTAAGTCTGTCAAGCATGGTGGTGTGGAAGGGATCGATAGGTCTTAGAGTTGGGGTTAGGTCCCTTACTGGAATAGGGGCCCCATAGGGAATTTCATAGTGGGTGAGGTTACACAAAGAAACAGAGAGAGAATTTCTTGCATGAAACATTGCATAAGGCAGAAGCATTGTCCAATCTTTTATGTCGGTCTCTAAGCTTAATTTCATTAAGGTCTCTTTAATGGTTCTATTCATTCATTCTACCTGTCCTGCACTCTGTGGTCTATAAGCACAATGTAATCCCCAGGGTACTGGCTAACCCCTAAAGTACCTGGGTCATGAATGCAGGTCCATTATCATACTCTGTTACCTTAGGCAGGTCGTATCTTGGAAAAAATCTTCCAGGATCTTCTTGACCACCATTTGTACTGTTTCTTTCTTTCTTTCTTTCTTTCTTTCTTTCTTTCTTTCTTTCTTTCTTTCTTTCTTTCTTTCTTTTTTTTTTTGGTGGGGAAGGCTTTAATCCATCCTGAAAATGTATCTACAAAGACTAGGAGATATTTAAGTCCATACCTTGCATGCTTAATTTCAGTAAAGTTCACTTCCCAGAATTGTGCTGGTCTTTTTCCTCCTAGGTGCTTTCCTCCAGGAAGCTTGGAAGGGTAAGCATAAACCAATTGATGGACCCGACAGGCTTTTGTTACCCATTCAGTCCTTTTGCTGTGATTTGGTTAGTGGAAAACTCTGTTCTTGATCCTTCAGGAATGCCTGCAGTTTCTTTGAACAAAGTTGAGTGAGTTGATGTACATTTTCTACTGACATAGTTAGAGCCATGACTATAGGAGTTTTTACTGAAGGATTTAGAAATCCCACTTGGTTGCCTTCAGGGTTAAAAGTTATTTTGGCCCAGAGCTTGGTGAGCAGATCTCTGCCCATCAATGGGGCCAGGCATTCTGTGATTATTAGGAAGGATTGATGGATTTTCCTTTTCCTAGGTCCATGGTCCTCTTAGTTGTCCAAGCCCGATACTTACTGCCATTTGCCCCTTGAACTAGAGACCTTTTATTTGATAGATGGCCCAATGGGGCCTTAAGGGCTGAGTATATTGCCCCTGTATCCACTTCAAAGTTTACTGGGGTCCCATACACTTCAAAAGTTACCCTGAGCTCCGGGAGGGGATGTTAGCCCCGACTTTTGGAGTCATCCTCAAGAGTCAGAATGGCTGGCAGGAGTGGCTGTCTCTTTCTAGGGAACTCTTTGGCCCAGTGTCCTTTTTTTTACAGTAGGCACAGTGATCTGAGGCAAGGAGTGGCCTCTGGCGTGGGCCCAGGTATCCCTTCCTGTCTCCCTGTTTCTTAATTTCTGGCCTATTTGTTGTTGTGACCAGGACCTTAGTCAGCGCCTTAGTCTGTCTTTTGTTTCTTTTATCCTCCCTTTGTTCCCTTCTCTTCCTCAGTTTCTCTCTTAAAGTATACCTTCTCGGCTTCTCTGACTAAATCTCTCAAAGTCATATCTTGTAATCCATCTAAGCATTTTAACTTTCTTTTAATATCCGGGGCAGCTTGCCCAATAAAGGCCATTGTGACAGATGACTTTTGATCCTCTGCCTGAGGATTGAAAGGAGTATATCTTCTATATGCCTCCATAATTCTCTCTAGAAACATAGAGAGAGGTTCTTCAGGCCCTTGAATAATCTCTCTTACCTTGGCCTAATTAGTTGGTCGCCTAGCGGCCACACGGAAACCCACTATTACAGCCCGGTGATAAGTGAACAGATGCTCCCTACCTTCAAAGATTTGGGGGCCACAGTTGGGTTGGTTCAAAGGAAAGCTGGCTTTGATTATCTTGGGAAGTTGTGTCAGTCACGCATCTGGTCAGAGGATATTTTTTTCCAGCTTCCAGGAGTATTCTATTTTGATCCCCTGTCATGAAGACAGTCCCTATGAGTTGTTGGCAGTCATCTCAAGTAGGCTAGTGTGAAAACATCAATGACTCAACCAGACCTGTGTGCCAGGTGGGGTGCTCAGAAAAAGGGGGATTGTTATATTTCCAATTATGTACGTCTGAAGAGGAGAATGGCCAAAACTGGTAGGCTTGCATTTTTTCCCCCATGGCCGTCGTCAATCTTTGGCCCATAGGGATGGAGGGGGAGCATCATGGGAGTTCCAGTGTTTTCAACTATTCACTGCTGGCGAGTTCCTATAGCCAGGCCAGCTTCCTCAAGGGAAGGAAGGGCTGTGTGTGCCACTGGGGAGCTATCTGGAGGGTGCTGTGCTCCTCCAATTGCAGAGAGGCTGAGTCAGCAGCAGGGGAATCACTTAGAGGGTGTTGGGGATTGGGGGAAGAGGGCAGGGGATAAGGAGGGGGAGGAGAATCCAGTAGAGTCAAATCTTGTGACTCAGGGAAAACAGAGGGTGGAGAAGGAAGAAGAGCAGAGGGTTTGAGAGATCATGGGGGAAGGAGTAGGAGCAGGGGCAGCGGTAAGGAAAGGCTTCACCCATGGAGGAGGAGATTTGCAGAGGTCCTGCAAAGTTAAGATATATGGCGGAATGATCCAGATGGCTATGTGGCCCTGGCTAAAAGACAATATCTAAAACTTTTTAAATTAGTGGGAAGTAGAAAGATCCTTCTAGAGGCCATCCGACTCGAAAGGTGGGTCATTCTGAGGCACAGAGCGTCTTCCAGGTCCAGTGTTTTACTAAATAAAAAAGATTATGAGCCCTTATGTGGACTTTGGGCCAGTGATCAATGGTCAGGGACAGAGGCATTGAAGTGCTCTGTCCCATAATGAAAGATACACAAATAGTGAAAGCCACGACACATGGGGTCTCACATTCGCCGCTGCTGGATTTCAGTGGAACCTCCATATGAAAAGGTCGGGCAAGCCTTGGAGGAAGAGACCACAAAGAGATTGTCACATGCAACAGCAAAGGGTTTATTGGGGGTCCAGCATGCTGGGGCTCAGAGCTCAATTGAAAAGAGATGAGAGGCCTGAGAACACCTTAAGCAGAGTTTATATAATTTTCTTGGAGAGGGCAGGGAGGAAAGTTTATTGATGGGTCCGGGTGAGTGGGCAGTGTGCATGCACACGGGTGAGGGAGTACATTCTGCAGTTTGGCAGTTGGGGAGAGCACATTCTGGGAACAAGATTAGCAAAGAGTTCTCAAGATTTCAAAAGTGTTTTGTTAAGCATACAGAGAAACAGGAAGTGACAAGTACCTATTTTATTAACCTTTCACTACCGACTATCCCTTTTTGACTGGATGTTCTCTTCTACATTCAATCATCCAAGGTACAAGGTCCTAGGCCATTGAATATTGATTAATCTGACACATCTGTGCAGAACCTAATTCAAAGCTAAATATCACAATCAAGGGCCCAATTCTCTTCTGGGCTTCAAAACTTACCTAGATTTCTGTTTTCATACATGTATTTCACCTATATATTCTCATACATATCACAGGTTCCCAATACCATTATTCATCCAGCAGAATGATTCCTAACCCAAATCGAAAATGTTATTAACACTAACCGTACACTTTCCCCTCAATCTAACATTACAGAGAGGAGGGACAGAGTTAGTCTTACAATACAGGAATGTAGTGGATCTTCCACCTGCTGAGAACCTCAAAGGTCCATGCAGAAATGTCCTCTGGAGAAGACGTAGGCAGCTATGAAGGACCTGGGAGAGTAAAAGTCATCTTACATGACAAACAACCTGGCCAGGATGAAGGGTTGTGTCCAAATCAGCCTCTCTCGTCCTAATGTAGAGAAGATGGACCAAACCAGGCCTCTGTGGAGAGCTGTTCCCAGGTTCCTATGGTTGATATACCAATCTAACTTGTGAAAGTGTCACAGGAAGTTGGGGCAGCCACCATCTCATGTGACCCTTGGAAGCAACTGTTAGGACAAAGTGGTTGCCAAGCCAGTGAACTCATTCAGTTCCTGAAGGAAGTGACCTCACCTCACTTCCGTGGTGATGGAACTCTCTGAACATGGGATCCAGGAAGCCAGGCATCCAAGCCAGTCTCAGTCACAGTCCCTGTGGGCTCACTTGTTTGGATTTACCAAGGACAGAGTCAATCTTTCTTGGTACCTACTGATGTGAGAATGGCCAAATACCAGAAAAGCTCTGAAGAGGGGCCATTCCTGAGAAAGCAGGTAGTGGCTCACCACTAGCTCCTGACAACTTCACAGAGTTGACCAAAGAGACCAGATCTGATAAAGGACAGGCCATTTTGGGAGAACATAGTATGGTCCAGAAGTCAGAGGACACTCTGGATAGTCACAGACCTACTTGAGCGAAGCAGGTGCCTTTTTGGGTGTTGGTGTGGGTTTGTGGATTTGTCTCATGTTCTGAGAATAGGTAGGAAAGACGGTTTTGTGGTTTGGAGTGAAATGTTTCTACTAAGTCGTTTCACAGGGCGTGTGTTTCTATGTCTGTGTATCTCACTGTGTCCGTGGTTGTAGACATTAGAAAAAAAGAATGCATCAATGGATGTGTCCTGTCTATTAGAAAGCTTCCGAGCATTCATCCTGCCCAATTAATGAATGGACCAGGGCTTGCATAATCAATGGGTAACACCTGCTATCTTCCTAAGTTCCAGTTTTCTTCCTGAATTCTGGCCACTCTCCAGAATAGGCTCATGGTTTTGTGTCCAAGATATGTACCACCACCAAGCTCTGTCACATGGCCATATCCTGGATAGCTGAAGGGAATGGCAAGCATCTCAGAAAACTCAGATATCAGTGTGACTACTAACATCTCAGTGGAGAAACTGTGGTTGGGCCTTTTGCTTAACAATTGTTCTTTTCCCCTGAGTCAGGAAGGACTTTGCCTCAGGCCAACCCGTTTGTGAAGCCTGAAGAAAACCGTTTTCAAATGGAAATGAATGGGCATCACCTGTGTCTCTTTGCTTAATTGCTTTGGAAAGGGATGTGTCTGAATCAGGCTCTTGGCCCAGTGTGAGGCTGTGGCTTAGATTGTCAGCACCTGATGGATGTAAAGAAAGATCCCATGTATGCATCCAACACCAAAATGGCCAAAAGAGCAGTCATTGTGGGTGAATTCTCTTGTCTTTCTCTGTAAGTTTCCTGACCTCCATCAAGTGAGAATAAGGATCCTTTGGGTCTAATGAGTTCTTTAAAGCCCTGCAGAGGCTAGCCCATTGGTGCTTGGGTTTTATCATGACTCCAATACACATAAATAATCTAAATCCCACAGTCAGTAGGCCTCAAATTGGAGAAGTGGAGCAGTATTAAATGCAGGACTATTGGATCACTCCTGTTTCACAGGAAGGGTGTCCAGGCCACTCAAACTTTAGGCAAACGAGGGGCAAGGGAGCTTATTTTGGATACTGTCTTGTACTGTGCTCCTCATGGAAACCTCTAGCAAGAGGTTATGTTCAGTGTCTATATGAAATAAAATGAGGGCCATGTGGGATTTTTTTTGGTTTCAATTGTTTTCATTTGTGTGGCGGTTGGAAGAGGTGACTGGGTCCACCTGGGCTTGAACAGTGGCGTGATTCCCCTTAGAGAGTGAGTTCTGAAACTGACCTCAGAGAAGTATTGCCATGACTTGTGTTGGGATTTTAGGAGGACACGTATGAGAGTCGCCCATGGAAACTGAGATATAGGCCCAGGGTACCTTTCCACAGAGCACTGGGAATCTCAGCCAGGATATCACATGATTTTATTCTTAAAGGCATGTCAGCCATAGTTGAGAATCAAAACAAACATGGACCTCACATTGTAGACCTCAATGAGCCTGGCTTCATGTGACCTTTTGGCCACTCTTTGGAAAGTCTTGCCTGTGAGAGTTCTCGATAGCGTTCATTGAAATGAGCATCCTCACCATTTAATGGTTCCCGAATGAATTAAAACAAACAGTGACTCCAACTTCATCCTTGAAAAATGCCTAGATAAATACCATGAAATTTTTGAATTTCCCATGACCTGGTCGCACTGGGAACATTTGGATGTCGTACATCATTCATGAATCTATCAGGCAGTGCCTTGATTGATTGGGATTCATAAAAATGGTGTAGAACAGAGATACCAGTAAGTTGGAGCCTACTGAGTGGTGGGCCTAGAGCAGAGGTGGGAAGGTGTATGATAAAACATCTTTGTGAGGCCATGTCAATCTGCCATTAGCTTCCAAATTGCTTGTGACTGACATGGTGCAGCCAGCAGAATGTTCAATGAAATGGCATATTGTTATATGGAGAGGTTTCAGGGCAATGTTCAGAACCAGGTTTCTATGGACAAGGGGGCAAGCTATGAGGGATAGAAGCCTGCTTGGTGCATTCTCCTGAGAACCCTGACCCACCGCACAAGACAGAACTCCCTCCACCACTGTGTCCCATTTGAACTCCTTGTATATCGTGAAGCAAATACCAAAGTCCCAGTGCAGCAGCAAGAAACACCATGAAAACTGGAGGATGACCAAATGGCTTCACAGTCCCCCAGGGAGACACTTAGCCCACAATGGCCACAGTTTACCTACAAAGAGAGAATTCAGCACTGCTACCTCATGTACATTGGAAAATAAGAATCCATGTCCTCCAGGTCACATAGATGCAGACCCAGCTTTGATGGTCTCACTAGAAAGAAATCAAAAGCTCCTGAAAACAATATATATTTCAAGTGCCCAACCACATAGGCAGTTTCCCAAGAAGTGTTTAGGGCACCAGAGCTCCACATTTGAGAAATGTTTACTGTGTCCCTTACTTTGGGAAACTCCTCTAACACCTCCAAGGTTGTGAACTCCTGAGCATATTCCATTCCAGATATGTATTCACAGATTTTCTAACTCTTCTTCTCTAATTCTGTATTACTTGGGGCGGAGTTAATTACAATAAATTTTTCTGGAAGAGAATAAGAAGATTTTTGTGTAGCACATATTTGCATACACATTGTGTTCATTTTCCAATTTTCCATTCGAAATACTGATTCCCTGACACTAACCCATAGCTTGCTAGACTCTGACTACTAATCCTAATGTGATGGAGAAAAATAACTCAAACAGAATAGAAATACAAGCAGTTCAGAGGAGGGGTGGTGTATAGTTGGGCTTGCCTTTTGCAATATATAGGTTTGGAGTTATAAATCTAGTCAATTTTTAATTGAAGTAGTTCTCCGTGTGTTTTTAAAGTTAACAAATATGTGAATTCCTGTCTCCCTTTCTCTGTAGCCTATTAAGCACATGTATTTGTATATGCACATATTGAATCCTACCTGGTATCACACGTACATACTTGTGAGGTGGCCAACTTGACAGATACAAATTGTGGAACAGAAAATTCAACCTATGGGGGAGCTTCCTAGTTGAACTACATTATATATAAATCCATGTTCAGTAAAATAAATATTTTTGGATATGTGGATCATATAAATTTCACGATGAATTTTGATTGGCATATATATTGCTACTTTTTAATTGCTCTGTGTGGGTTTTGTGTGTGTGTATATATATATATATATATATATATATATATATATATATATATATATATATATATATATATATATTCTCCAGATTTTTCAAAATGTAAAATATATGTGTCTTATTATACACTCCTAAATTCATTAATGTTCATATATTTGGATTTCTAATCAACTTTTCACAAGATTATTCTCAGAAATATTCATCCACCTGAACTACATATCTGTTTCCTAGTACTGAAAACTAAATTCAGTGAATGGTAGATACAAATGCTAATATTTCTACAGTAACTTACCCAGTTTAACATCGGTGCAAGTAGATTCCTATGTTCCATGATGTCTATTTTGACGTTCATTTTTATTCAACACTGGTATATTAGTTTTCTTCATTTTATGCACATCATACGATATATATTTCTTCCACAGTTTAGCAAATTTATAGGCATTTGTTTCACTTTCAATCACTTCCTGCTTCAGAACACATGGATTCCTCCAGCTTTCTTGACTGGTTTTTTCATGAGACTTCTTTCTGAACACATTGTTTTCGATTTCCATAATCACTTTTGGGGCAAACTCACAAACCCATTGTGATAAACCATAACTCTATTATTACCATTAGATGTATAACTGTTTGGAATGAATGATTGTATATCAACATAAAATTTCTTATGTATTTTCAGATATCAATTCAATCCAATATTAAAAGTGGAACCTGTTATATTATTTATTCACAGTATGGTCTATTAAGGCATCATCTCTATATTCATAGACCCAGGGTCTATGTATTTGTATCCACAATACTAATTTATAAGTCTTTAAAATATTGCTTTCAGAAATGGTGGAAAAAATACTCTAGTCACCTGATATACATATACATTTCATCACAGTAATATTCCTGACACAAAATGCAAGGGTCACACTTATGACTGTACCAAAGCCTAAATTGAATGTAAGCATGTATTACTAACAACATCCATGTCCTGGTTCCCTAATGCTCTCAAATATTATTCCTATTGGTGACTACATATCTGTTTCTTCCTAAGATTATATATTCAAACTCAACCCTGTTAATAATGTCGTATCCTACCACTCACTTTGTACTTTGCCTGATTTCCTAATGTCTCCATTGATATCTGCTTTCAAATACCTTTTCTCCAGTTCATCATTGGGAATGACCCTTCAAATGTGCTGACATTTACATTTACTCTCTCACCAAAACCTTATTGCTAAAGAACTTTTGGTCCAACTCTTGACTCACTCAAATGGGTTCTTCAAAGCCCTGCAGAGGGAAGCCCAGAGATTCTTGGGTTTTCTCATGACTCCAATTCACATAAAGTATCTAAACCCCACAGTCAGTAGGCCTCAAATTCGAGAAGCAGAGCAGCATTAATGGCAGGCCTATTTGATCACTCCTGGTTCACAGGAAGGGTGCCCAGGCCACCCTGACTTTAGGCAAATGAGGGGGAAGGGAGCTTATTTTGGACACTGTCTTGGACTGTGTCCCTCATGGAAACCTCTAGCAAGGGATTATGATGAGTGTCTACATGGAAGAAAATGAGCTCCATGTGGGAGTGTTTTGTTTTTAATTGTGGTCACTTGTGTGGCGGTTGGAAGAGATGAATGGGTCCACCTGGGCTTGAACTCAGGTGTGATTCCCCTTAGAAACGGAGTTTTGGAAATGACCTTAGAGATGTATTGCTATGAATTGTGTTGGGATTTTTGGAGGCCAGGCATGAGAGTCGCCCATGCATGACAATACGCCTCAAATTGGAGAAGCAGAACTTAATGTCCAAATCCTTTACTCACCCTTCTTTTTAATCCTACCGTCTATCTTCCTAATCCCAGATAAATACCATGATATATTTGAAATTCCTATGACCAGGTGGCACTGGAGAATCTTGGATGTTCTGTTTCTGATCATGAGTGTACCAGACAGTGGCTTAATTGACTTGGTTTTATGAAAATGGTGTAGAACAGAGATGCCAGTAAGTTGGAGCCTGCTGAGTAGTGGGCCTAGAGCAGTGGTGTGCAGATGTGTGATAAAATATCTGTGGTGGGGTCATGTGGATCTTCCATTGGCTTCCAAATGGCTTGTGACTGAAATAGTGTAGCCAGCAGACCCTTATATGTAAAGGCATCTCGTTATATGGAGAGCTTAACGTCAATTTTAAGAAACAGGTTGCTATGGTCAAGGGGACAAGCTATGTTGGATAGAAGACTTGTTGGTGCATTCTCCTGGAGAACCTGACCCACCACACATGACAGAACTCACTCTAGCATTTTGTCCCAGTTGAACTCATTGTATTTTGTTAAGTAAATACTATACTCCCAGTGCAGCAGCAAGAAACACCACCAAAAGTGGAGGATGACCAAATGGCTTCACAGTCCACATGGGGAGACACTTAGACCCGAGTGGCCACAGTTTACCTACAAAGAGAGAATTCAGCACTGCTCCCTTATGTTCATTAAAAAAAAAGAAACCATGTTCTCCAGGTCACATAGATGCAGACCCATCTTTGATGGTCTCACTACAAATGAAGCTAAAGCTCCTGACATCAACATATATTTCAAGTGCCGAACTCAGAGACAGTTTCTCAAGAAGTTTTTAGGCCAGCAGAGCTCCATGTTTGTGGAGTGTTTACCCTGACCCTAACTTTTGGAAACTCCTCTACCACCTCCAAGGTTGTGAACTCCTGATTATGTTCCATTCCATATATGTATTCACAGATTTTCTAACTCTTCTCCTCTAATTGTGTCTTATTTTGGGTGAAGGTAATGGCAATTCATTGTTCTGGATGAGAGTGGGAATATTTTTGTGTGGCACATATTTGCATACACATTGGATTCATTTTCTTATTTTCCAATCAAAATACTGAAACCATGACACTAACCCATACCCTACTAGACTCTGACTACTAATCCTAATATGATGGAGGAAAAATAACCAAAACAAAATAGAAATACATGCAGTTCAGTGGAGGCATGGTGTATATTTGGACTTGCCTTTTACATGATAAAGGGTAGGTGTTATAAATTTAGTCAATTTTTGGTTAAAATAATTCTCCATGTGTTTCTAAAATTAACTAATATGTGAATTCCTGTCTCCCTTTCTCTATAGACTATTCAGCACATGTATATTTATATGCACATATAGAATCCTACCTGGTATCACAGGTTAATTTTTTTGTGTTGTCTGACTTGGAAGATACAAATTGTGAGAAGAGATCCCTCCTCCTAAACGCTGTTGAAACTGAAAATTCAACCTATGGGTGAGCTTCCTAATAGAAAAACATTATACAAAAATCCATGTTCAGTAAAATAATTATTTTTGCATATGTGAATTATATATATATTTAATGATGAATTTCGATTAGCATATGTATTGCTACTTTTTATAGTCTGTGTGTATGTTTTGTGTATATATATATATATATATATATACTCTCCAGATTTTTCAAAATATGAAATATATGTGTCTTATATATACTCCCTAAATTTATTCATGTTGATGTATTTAGATTTATAATCGATTTTTCACAAGATTATTCTCAGAATTATTCATCAACTTGAAATATATATTTGTTTCCTAGTACTGAAAACTGACTTCAGTGAAAGCTGCACACAAATCCTAATATTTCTAGAGTAACTGACCCAGTTTAATATCAACGCAAGAAGACTCCTATGGGACATGACATATAATTTGACGTTCATTTTTATTCAACAATGGTACATTACTATTTCTGCAGTTTATGCACATCGTAGGATATATATTTTATCCACAAGTTCACAAATTTTTAGACATTTGTTTCAATGTCAATCACTTCCTGCTTCAGAACAAAAGTATTCCTCCATGTTTCTTGACTGGTCTTTTCATGAGACTTCTTTCCAAAAATATTATATTTGATTTCCATAATCAGTTTGAAGCAAAACTCACACACACTTCAGGATAAACCACAACCCTAATATTACCATTAGATGTATTACTGGTTGAAATGAATGCATGTATATCAATATAAGATTTCCTGAATATTTTTAGATATCAATTTAATCCATTATTTAAAGTTGGAAAAAGTAATATTATTTATTCACACTACGCTCTATTCATGCATTATCTCTATATTCATAGACACAGGGTACATCTATTTTTACCCACAATACTAATTTATACATCTTCAAAATATGGCTCCAAAATTTGTAGAAGAAATACTCATGTTACCTGATCCACATATACATTTTATCACAGTAATATTCTGGTCAGAAAATGCAAACATCACACTTATGATTGTACCAAAGTCTAAATGGAAAATGAACATGGATTACTAAAAACAGCCATGTCCAGGCTGCCTAATGCTCCCACTTGTCAATCTTTTTGGGGACTACATATTTGTTTTTTCCTAAGATTATATATTGAAACTCAATCATATTGAAAATGTCTAATCCAATCACTCACTTTACACTTTGCATGATTTCCTAATGTCTCTATGGATATCTGCTTTCCTACATATTTTCCCCAGTTCATCATTGTGACTGATTCTTCACACGTTCTGACATTCATATTCACTCTCTACCCGAAACCCTATTGCTAAAGAATTTTTGGTCCAAAACTTATACTCACTCTTCTTTTTAAACTTACAAACTGTCTTCCTAATACTACCAACTATCCCTTTTATCCTGGATGTTCTCTTCGACATTCAATCATCCAAGGTACAAGGTCCTATAACATTGTATATCGATTTATCTGAGACATCTGTGCAGAACATAATTCAAAGCTAAGTATCCCAATGAAGGTCCCATTGTCTTTCTGGGCTTCAAATCATACCTAGATTTCTGTTTCCATACTTATATTTTACCTATATATTCTTGTAAATATCGCAGGTTCCCAATACCATTATTCATCCAACAGAATGACTCCTCACCAAAATCGAACCTGTTATTAACCCTAACCATACACTGTTCCCTCAATCTACCTTTACAGAAGAGCAGGGACAGAGTTTGTCTTACAATACAGGAATGTAGGGGATCTTCCACCTGCTTAGAAACTCAATGGTCCAAGCAGAAATGATCCCTGGAGAAGTATTAGGCAGCTATGTAGGACCTGAGAGAGCAAAAGTCATCTTCCATGGCAAACAACCTTGTCAGGATGAAGGGTTGTGTCTGAATCAGCCTCTCTATTCTTAATGGAGAGAATATGGATCAAACCAGGACAATGTGGAGAGCTGTTTCTGGTTCCATATGGTTGATATACCATTCTAACTAGTGAAAGTGTCAGAGGAAGTAGGGTATCCTCCATCTCATGGGACCCTTGGAAGCAACTGTTATAACAAAGTGGTTGCCAAGGCAGTGAACTCATTAAATTCTTGAAATAAGTGACCTACCTCACTTCCTTGGTGATGGAACTCTCTGAATTTGGGATCCAGGAAGCCAGGCACACAGAGCCAGTCAAAGTCTCAGTCCCAGTGGGCTCACATGTTTGGATTTACCAAGGACAGAGTCTGTCTTTTTTGGTACCTACTGATGTGAGGATGGCCAAATGCGAGGAGAGTTCTGAAGACGGGCCTTCCCTGAGAAAGCATGTAGTGGTCAGAACAGGCTCCTGACAACTTCACAGTGTTTGACAAGGAGACCAGATCTAAGACAAGACAGGCCTTTTCGGGGGAACATTAAATGGCCCACCAGTCAAAGGACACTCTGGATAGTCACAGACTTACTTGGGGGAAGGAGGTGCCTTTTTGAGTGTGTGTGTGAGTTTGTGGTTTTGTCTCATGTTCTGAGAATAGGTAGGAAAGGCGGTGTGTTTGGTTTGGAGTGGACTATTTCTAGAAAGAACTTTGACAAGGCAAGTGTTTCTGTGTCTGTGTCTCCCACTGTGTCCATGGTTGTAGACATTAGAAAAGAGAATGCATCAATGGATGTGTCCTGTCTAGTAGAAAGCTTCCCAGCATTCATCCTGTCCATTTTAGTAATGGACTGCAGGTTGCCTTATCGATGGGCAACACCTACTATCTTACTAAGTTTCTGTTTTCTTCCTGAATTTTGGCCACTCTCCAGAATAGGCTCATGGTTTTGTGTCCAAAATATGTACCACCTCCAAACTCTGTGACATGGCTATGTTCTGGATAGCTGGAGGGAATTGGAGCATCTCAGAAAACTCAGATATCAGTGTGACCAGAAAAGCCTCAGTGGAGAAACCCTGTTTTGGGCCTTTTGCTAACCTATTGATCTTTTGCCCTGAATGTCAGGAAGGTCTTTGCCTCAGGCCACCCCTTTGTGAAGCCTGAAGGAAACAGTTTTCAAATGGAAATGAATGGGCATCAAATGTGGCTCTTTGCTTAATTGCTTTGGAAAGCCATGTGTCTGAATCAGCCTCTTGGCCCTGTGAGAGGCTATGGCTTAGATTTTCAGCGCCTGATGGATCTAAAGAAACATCCAATGTGTGCATCCAAAACCAAAATGGCAAAAAAATAAGTCATTGTGGATGATGTCTCTTGCCTTCCTCTGTTAGGTTCCTGACCTTCTTCAAGGGAGTATAGGGATTTTTTGGGTCAAATGAGTTCTTCCAAGCTCTTCAGAGGTGCTTGGGTTTAATCATGAATCCAAATCACATAAGGAATTTATACCTGACAGTCAGTAGGCCTCTAATTGGAGAAGTAGAGCAGTATTAGCGGCAGACCTATGTGATCAATCCTAGTTCACAGGAAGGGTGTCCAGGCCACCCTGAGTTTAGGCAAATGAGGGGCAAGGAAGCTTATTTTGGACACTCTCTTGAGCTGCGCCATTCAAGGAATCCTCCAGCCAGAGGTTATGATGAGTGACTCTATGGAAGAAGATGAGGGCCATGTGGGATTGTTTTGGTTTTAATTGTGGTCATTTATGTGGTGGTTGGAAAAGATGACTGGGTGCACCTAGCCTTCAACACTGGTGTGATTCTCCTCAGAGACTGAGTTCTGTAACTGACCTCAGAGTAGTAATTGCTTTGAAAATGGTTGTGTCTTAATTAGCCTCTTGGCCCTGTGTGAGGCTGTGACTTAGATTATCAGCACCAGATGGATCGAAAGAAAGATCCCATGTGTGCATCCAAAACCAAAATGGCCAAAAGAGCAGTCATTGTGGATTAAGTCTCTTGCCTTTCTCTGTAAGGTTCTGAAAGAATAAAAGAAATTGAAATTGAAATTAAAATGTAAAGAACCAGGTTTGTAAACTTTCCAAGCTGCACTTTCCTGTGGCAGTTTAGACAATTCCCGGATCTGCCCATTAGATGTGTGTTGAAATCTTCCCTGACTACCTAGTTACTTAACAACCCTTTCCCAGAATCCCTGCAGCTCAGCAAGTATACATCTCAGGTATTCAACCAATCAGTTTAAATGTATACTACTTCTTAGGGCTGACCAATCACCCCCTGCCCGAATTGTTCCCGCAAATGAAAGTGCTAATCATGCTTTAGAGTTGTTATTTGATTTTCCCATGGTATATGATGAATTGCTAAAGGAGGCTATGATGTATGTAAAGTCCCTGCCCTCTCTAAAGAATGTATATAAACTCTGCTAAAGTTGTTCTCAGGGCTCTTTGTTCTTTGCTCCTCTAAAGTGAGCTCTGAGCCCCAGCATGCTGGACCCCCAATAAAACCTTTGCTGTTGCATGAGAAAGCCTCTTGGTGGTCTTTTTCTCTGACGTTCGCCCCACCTATTCATCTGGAGGCCCCAGGTGAGATATCCGGCAGCGGCGGATGAAAGACCCCAATGGACTCCTCTCGGGGTAAGTAAGGCACCTCTTTCTGGTTTTGGGTTTCAGGTTATGGATTGGCAAAGTGGCTGTCAGTGAAGAGCATTAGCTCTCTCTGATGGTGGCTGACAGATGTGTCACAGAGCTACAGGCCACGTTCCTGGGGGACACTCCAGAGGACTAGAGAAATCAAGGAATACTAATTTCCTCAACTCGTTTATATTTTGCTTCAGGATTCGGTTCGCCAGCCCATCAGGTTTTGCCGGCTACTCAGTTTTGGTCATTGTTCTGAACTCATGTTGAGTTTACGGGCTGTCTTTATTGTCTAACCCATCAGGTTTTGGCAGTTACTCAGTTCTAATCTTTGTCTTGGACTCATGTTAAACGTTTACTGTTTGTCTTTGTCTGTGTTGCGTTTGTGTCTTCACTGTCCCTGTTTGAGTAACTCTCATTATGGGACAAAGCACTTCCACTTCTCTGTCCCTGACACTTGATCATTGGACTGATGTCCGCTCAAGGGCCCAGAATCTTTCTTTTTCAGTAAAATGCCGTACCTGGCAGATTCTCTGTGCTTCAGAATGGCCCATTCTCGGAGTCAGGTGGCCCCCCAGAAGGATCCTTCTACTTCCCTCTAATCCGAAAAGTCAGAGATATTGTCTTTCAGCCGGGGCCACGTGGCCACCCAGATCAACAGCCATATACCCCTTCCCCCAGCATCCTATCATTCAAACCTTTCACTCCTCCCCCTCTTCCTTCCATTCTCCCTGAGTCATAAGACTGGACACTCCTCCGCCTCCTTATCCTCTACCCTCGCTCTCCAACCCCCAACACGTTCCAGATGATATTCTCGCCGCTGACTCAGCCTCTCCGCCGCTAGAGGCAATTGGGCCAGACCCAAGCACTCCAGGGGACTTCTCTGCAGCAGCAGCAACCCCTCCTCCCCTGGAGGAAGCTGGGCCATCTAAAGGAACCCGCCGGTGACGGATAATAGAAAACTCGGAAGCCCCTATGATGCTTCCTCTCCGTCCCTACGGGCCAATGAACTGATCCAACTGGCACCCAAACACCTTTAAATGTAGGTAGCATCTGTCCACTTATCGCCAGACTCTAATAGCGGGTCTCCGAGTGGCCGCCAGAGGGCCGACTAATTTGGCCAAGGTAAGAGAGATTATCCAAGGGCCTAATGAGTCTCCCTCTATGTTTCTGGAGAGAATTATGGAAGCATATAGGAAATATACTCCTTTTGATCCTCAGGCAGAGGATGAACAAGCATCTGTTGCAATGGCCTTTATCGAGCAGGCTGCCCTAGATATTAAGAGAAAGTTACAACGTCTAGATGTATTACAAGATAAGACCTTGAGAGATTTAGTAAGAGATGCTGAGAAAGTATATTATAAGAGAGAAACTGAGGAGGAAAGGGAACAGAGGAGAGAGACGGAAAGGGAACAAAAGGAGGATGAAAGGAGCAAAAGGCAGACTAAAGCATTGACTAAGGTTCTGGTCAGAGCACCAAATATGCCAGAAGTTAAAAAGCAGGGAGACAGAAAGTGATACCTGGGCCCCCGCCAATGGCTGCCCCTGGCCTCAGATCAGTGTGCCTACTGTAAAGAAAACAGGACACTAGGCCAAAGAGTGCCCCCGAAAGAAGCAGAGATGCCAGTCCGCCGTGCTGACTCTAGAAGAGGACTAGGAAAGTCGGGCCTCGGATCCCCTCTCCGAGCGCAGGGTAACATTTAAAGTGGAGGGGACCCCAGTGAACTTTGAAGTGGATACAGGAGCAGTATAATCAACCTTTAAGACCCCACTGGCCCCCCTATCAAATAAATGGTCCCCTGTTAAAGGTACTAATGGCAGTTGATATTGGGCTGGGACAACTAAGAGGACTATGGACCTAGGAAATGGAAAAGTCCACCATGCTTTCCAAGTAATCCAAGAATGCCCAGCCCCATTGATGGGCTGGGATCTGCTTACCAAACTCTGGGCTAGAATAACCTTTAACCCTGATGGTCCCCAAGTGGAGTTTCTAAAGCCTTCAGTAAAAACTCCCATAGTCATGGCTTTGACAACATCCGTAGAAGATGAACATCAACACTTCGCGCCTCCTAAGACTGACCAAACAGGCAAACTACCCCAGAAATGGATAAAAGATTATCCTAATGCCTGGGCAGAAACTGCTGGGTTAGGTCTAGCCATATAACAACCTCCAATAGTAGTAGAATTAAAAGCCTCTATCTCTCCAATCAGTGTTAAACAATATCCTCTAATCAAAGAAGCTAAGGATGGGATAAGGGCCCATATTCAGAAATACCTGGCTCTTGGGGTCTTAAGGCCCTGTCATTTGTCCTAGAATATCCCCCTGCTACCAGTAAGAAAGCCAGGAACTGGGGACTACCGGACGCTTCAATACCTAAGAGAGATCAACAACAGAGTGCAGGACATTCACCCCACTGTACCGAATCCTTATAATTTGCTTAGCGCTCTGAATCTGGAGCAGGAATGGTACACTGTGCTAGACTTAAAAGATGCTCACTTTTTGCTTGCCCGTACATAAGGACAGTCAGTTGCTGTTTGCTTTTGAGTGGATAGACCCCGAAAAAGGAACATCTGTCCAACTAACCTGGACTAGACTCCCACAGGGGTTCAAAAACTCTCCCACTCTCTTTGATGAACCCCTCCACAAGGACTTCAATGACTTCAAAACTGCACACCCCGATGTCACCATACTCCAATATGTGGATGGTCTGCTACTGGCAGCCGACACCAAAGAGAACTATGAGTCTGGGACCCAAGCATTATTTTCCAAGCTTGCTTGGCTTGGATATAGGGCTTCTGCCAAAAAGGCCCAAATTTGTCAGCAAGAAGTAATCTTCCTGGGTTATTCTCTTAGGGGTGGCAAAGGATGGCTCACTGAGCCCACAAAACGAACCTTTGTGCAGATACTGCCCCCATCTAATAAGAGACAACTCAGGGAGTTTCTTGGGACTGCCGGCTTTTGCAGGTTATGGATTCCTGGGTTCGCGTCTCTGGCTGCCCCTTTATACCCGCTGATAAAGGGGGATGCCCACTTCCAATGGACCCCTGAGCACCAACAAGCTTTTGATAATGTCAGAAAAAAGGTGCTGCTATCTGCTCTGGCCTTAGCACTCCCAGATATAGAAAAACCCTTCAGTCTCTACATCGAGGAAAAGAAAGGAATAGCACGGGTTGTGCTCACTGAGACTTTGGGACCTTGGAAAAGGCCGGTAGAATACTTATCAAATAAACTGGACCCAGTGGCTAGTGGGTCGCCCCATTGCTTAAGAGCTATAGCAGCGGCAGCCCTTCTAATAAAAGATGCTGATAAATTAACGTTGGGACAGAAGCTAACGATTATAGTCCCCCATGCCCTGGAGTGCATCATCTGTCAGCCTCCAGAGATGTGGCTATCAAACTCTAGAATAACCCACTACCAGAACCTCTTGCTTGACAAAGACAGAATCACGCTGGGACCCGCTGCTCCACTCAACCCGGCTACACTGCTGCCAGAAGAATCATCAAGACCCGTCGCTCATGAGTGTCAACACATACTGGCAGAGGAAACCAGTATACGACGAGACTTGAAGGATCAGCCACTGCCTTGCCCTGAAGTTGTATGGTTTATGGATGGCAGCAGCTTCCTCCAACATGGTAAGCGGTGGGCTGGAGAAGCAGTAGTTAGCAAAATTAATGTCATCTGTTCCTCTGGTCTCCCAGAACTGACATCAGCCCAAAAAGCAGAACTGATTGCCCTTACGAAAGTATTGGAACTAGCAACAGGCAAAAGGGCCACCATATACACTGATAGCCGCTATGCATTTGCCACTGCAAATGTGCACGGGGCTATTTACCAGCAAAGGGGGTTATTAACCTCCACCTGGAAAGAAATAAAGAACAAAGATGAGATCCTCCTCCTCAGCAGTGCAGGGCCCTAAGGAACTAGCTATAGTGCACTGCCCAGCGCACCAGAAGGGAAACGAACCCTTGGCAGTTGGAAAAAGAAGGGCAGATGAGGAAGCTTAATTGGCAGCCCTAAATGGAGTGACTGTGTTAACTTTTTCCACACCAGGGGGAACAACAATCAGGAGACTTGGCCGCACCGGAACATTCAGGCAACTTATCATCTGAGGAGACAGATACAGAACTCTGGGATCCTACAGAGCCAAGTTTACAATTTCAAAAAGCCCACCTTTATGTCAAAGACGTACACCAGCTCACCCACTTAGACTCAGAGAAGATATAGGCACTCTTAAAGGACCGGAGAAAGGACTTATTATTGACTGACTCACAGAGGAAAGAAATAGCTGAGCAGGTGACTAGAGCTTGTCAAGTCTGCCAAGTAGTTAATGCTTACCCATCCAAGCTTCCTGCAGGGAAGCGCTTACAAGGAACCAGACAAGGACAATTCTGGGAATTGAACTTTACTGAAATTAAGCCAGCAAGGTATGAACTTAAATATCTCCTAGTCTTTGTAGATACTTTTTCAGGATGGGTCGAAGCCTTCCCCATGAAGAAAGAAACAGCTCAGATGGTAGTCAAAAAGATCGTAGAAGACATTTTTCCAAGGTTCGGCCTGCCTAAGGTAATAGGGTCCGCTAACGGACCGGCATTCATGCCCCAGGAAAGTAAGGGATTTGCCAGGACCCTGGGGATTAATTGGAAGTTACATTGTGCTTATAGACCCTAGAGCTCAGGACAGGTAGAAAGGATGAATAGAACCATCAAAGAGTACTTAACAAAATTAAGCTTGGATACTGGCATAAAAAATTGGACTATGCTCCAACCTTATGCACTGTTTTGTGAAAGAAATACCCCCTCCGCCTCTTTGTGTAACCTCACCTCTTATGAAATTCTCAATGGTGCCCTTCCTCCAGTAGGGGACCTAATCCCAACTATGAGACTTAATGATTCCTTTCACACCCCCTTGCTTGACAGATTTAAAGCCCTTTAACAAACCCAGCACCCAGCGATACCTGTGGAAACATTTGGCCTCTGCTTATCAGACTGGAGACGAGGGAACCCCACATTGATATCAAGTGGGAGGCTTCGTCTACGTGAGATGGCGTCAGGTGTCATCCCTGGAACTCCACTGGAAAGGACCATACCAGGTGCTGCTTATAACACCCACAGTGGTGAAAGTGGATGGGATCACTTCCTGGATCAATGCCTCCCATCTCATTCCTGAGCCCTGTACAGACTCTGGCTGGAAACTTCTACAGACTGGTATCCATCTCAGGTTGCGTGTCCGTCATGTGGGTAGGGCTATGGATTCTTCCCATGACCACCAGCAGCCCTAATCCCCATCAGCGTGCTCAGCAACAAGGGCAAGTAATGAATCCTAATGGGCAAGTAGTGTGATCTATTTCACAAACAGCCACCTTATGGACTTGGTGGCCATCTCTCCACCCGGACATTTGTCAGCTTGCCATAGGCTTTCCTGACTGGGATCTCCCTGACATAGAGGACCCCACACAGATCCCACTCAAACCCTAACCAGGGCAACATAGACCACCTTAACCCATGAATTATGGATGTCATCTCCCCCAGCTCAGGTGTAAACTAGCCAGTCTTGACTATTATGTGTGCCCACCTGATTTCCAAAGTCATAAAACAGGCCCAAACCTGTGGAGGACCCAGTGACTTTTATTGTAGATCTTGGGGTTGTGAACAAACGAAAGCTGCATGGTGGAACCCAAACTCCCCAGAAAGGTATGATTCCGGTAGAATGAAATGACACCTGGATTGATCCCAAGAAATGTGCTGCTAGCCCAGTGGTGTCAAAAACTCGCTGTGGAAAGAATACTCTATGTTACCCCCTCAATATAACTTTCACTTCCAAAGGAAGGGGCTACCTCAGAAAAACCTGGCCTATGGGAAATACGTGGGGAATGCGATTCTATATTTATGGCCCAGGTGATGAATTTGGTCTCTGGTTCACCGTCTGGCTTAAAAAGAAAGAAAATCCCACAGCAATAGGACCCAATCCCCTCAAGCCAGGAATTAAGCCTCCTAAACCTTCCATGCCTAGATCTACGAGAACCCCTCTACCATCTAATACTTCCTGGATTCCGTCTTTGCCTACTTCCCCAGTCCAGAGTACATCTGACTCCTCCCCCTGGGAACTAGTTAAAGGAACCTTTATGGTACTGAACTCCACACAGTCAGAACTCCTTGTATTTCAGCCCAGGTCTTTGACAGCCCTGTAAATTATTGTGTAATGGTGCAGATACTCTCCAGGGTACTCTATCATAATGCCTAATCATTTGAAGGTCTACTAGGGGGACAAACAACCCGATATCAAGGGGAACCATTGTCCCTTACTCTAGCCATCCTATTGGGGATAGGAGCTGCTGCAGGAGTGGGTATGGGAACAGCTTCTATGATGCGTGGTTAACAACAAATGGCCCAATTAGAAACAGCAATAAATCAAGACTTGAAGACGTTAGAGACCTCCATCACAGCTTTGCAGGAATCCTTAACCTCTCTCTCTGAAGTTGTTTTACAGAACAGGTGAGGATTAGACCTCCTCTTGATGAGGGAGAGGGCCTCTGTGTTGCACTGAGAGAAGAATGTTGTTTTTATGCTGACCATATTGGAGTTGCAAAATAATTCATGAGTAAATTAAGAAAATACCTTGAAGAGCGCCAGAGAGAATGGGAGATTCAACAAGGGTGCTTTGAGTCATGGTTAACCCAGTAGCCCTGGTAACTACACTAATATCAGACTTAGCTGGACCCCTGATCATCCTTATGGTGTTGCTAACTGTGGGACCTTGTTTGCTTAACCACATAGTTTCCTTTCTCCAGGCTCAGATTAGGCAGGTGAAACTCATGATAATCAGACAGAAATATGCTGCACTGGTAGGAATAGAATGTGGAACCCCACAATAATTTTGATTCATTACTTTTAAGATTAAAAGTAGTCAGAAAAGGGGGTGGGAAATGAAAGAATAAAAGAAATTGAAATTGAAACGTAAAGAACCAGGTTTTGTACATTTTCCAAGCTGCACTCAGAACCTGAAATTCCTGTGGCACTTAAGACAATTCCCGGATCTTCCCATTAGATGTGTGTTGAAATCTTCCCTGACCACCTCGTTACTTAACCACCCCTTCCCAGAAACCATGCAGATCTGCACGTATACATCTCAGTGCTTCAACCAATCAGTTTAAATGTATACTCCTTCTCACGGCTGACCAATCACCCACTGCCCAACCTGTTCCCGCCAATGAATGTGCTAATCATGTTTTAGAGTTATTATTTGATTTTCCCGCGGTATATGATGATTTTCTAAAGGAGGGTATGATGTATGTAAAGTCCCTGCCCTCTCTAAAGAATGTATATAAACTCTGCTCAAGTTGTTCTCGGGGCTCTTTGTTCTTTGCTCCTCTGAAGTGAGCTCTGAGCCTCAGCATGCTGGACCCCCAATAAACCCTTTGCTGTGGCATGAGACAGTCTCTTGGTGGTCTTTTCCTCCGAAGTTCGCCCGACCTTTTCAGTTCCTGACTTCCGTCAAGTGAGAATAGGGATCATTTGGGTCAAATGAGTTCTTCAAAGCCCTACAGTGGATAGCCCATAGGTGCTTGGGTTTTCTCATGACTCCAAATTACATAGAAAATCTACACCTGACAGTCATTAAGCCTCAAATAGGAGAAGCAGAGCAGTATTAAAGGCAGGCTTATTTGATCACTCCTGGTTCAAAGGAAGGGTGTTTTAGACCACCCTGACTTTTGGCAAATGAGGGGCAATGGAGCTTATTTTGGACACTGTCTTGGTCTGCACCCCTCATGGAAACTTCCAGCCAGAGGTTATGATGCGTGTCTGTGTAGAAGAAGATGAGGCCCATGTGGGAGTGTTTTGATTTAAATTGTGGTCATATGTGTGGTAGCTGGAAGAGATTACTGGGTTCTCCTGGGCCTGAACTCTGGTGTGACTCCTTTTAGACACTGTGTCCTGGAACTGAGCTTAGTGAAGTATTGCCATGAGTTGTGTTGGGATTTGAGGAGGCCATGCATGAGAGTCGCCCTTGGAACCTGAGATGTAGGCCCAGGGTAGCTTTCCACAGAGCACTGGGAATCTCAGTCAGGATACCACAAGATTTTATTCTGAAAGACTTGGCAGCCATAGTTGAGATCAAAACACTCATGGATCTCAATTGTAGACCTCAATGAGCCTGGCTTCAGGTGACCTTTTGGACACTCTTTGGGAAGCCTTGCCTGTGAGAGTTCTCCAGAGTTTTCATTGAAATGATCATACTCACCATTTAATGGTTCCTGCATGAATTGAAATCCACTGTGCCTCCAACTTCATCCTTGATAAATGGCTAGATAAATAGTTTAAATTTTTAAAATTCCCATGAACAGGTGGCATACAGAACCTTTGGATGTCCTATTTCTGATCATGAGTGTACCAGACAGTGCCTTGATTGATTGGGTTTAATGAAAATGGTGTAGAACCGAGAAGCAAGTAATTTGGAGCCTGATGAGTAGAGGGCCTAGAGCAGCGGTAGGCAGGTGTGTGATAAAACATCTGTGATGGGGCCATGTGGATCTGCCTTTGGATTCCAAATGTCATGAGACGGACATGGTGCAGCCAGGAGACCATTATAAGTAAACACATCTTGTTATATGGAGAGGTTTTAGGGTAATTTACAGAATCAGGTTGCTATGGTCAAGGGAGCAAGCTATGTGGTATAGAGGCCGGTTTCATGAATGCTCATGTGTGAGCCACCACCATGATAGAACTCCCTCCAGCACTGTGTCCCAGTTGAACTCCTTGTATTTCATGAAGCAAATACAAATCTCGCAGTGCAGCAGCAAGAAACACCAGGAAAAGTGGAGGATTACTAAATGGCTTCACAGTCCACACGGGCAGACACTTAGACCACTGTGTCCCAGTTGAACTCCATGTATTTCGTGAAGCAAATACCAAAGTCGCAGTGCAGCAGCAAGAAACACAAAGAAGAGTGGAAGAGGAACAAATGAATATACAGTCCACGCGGGGACACACTTAGCCCCAAGTGGCCATAGTATACTTACAAATAGAGAATTCAGCACTGCTCCCTCATGTTCATTGGAATATTACAATTTATGTCCTCCAGGTCACATAGATGCTGACCCAGCTTTGATCGTCTCACTAGAAGGAAGCAAAAGCTCCTGAAAACAACATATATTTCAAGTGCCCAAACTCAGAGGCAGTTTCTCAAGAAGTCTTTAGGCCAGCAGAGCTCTGTGATTGTGGAGTGCTTACCCTGTCCCTTACTTTTAAAAACTCCTCTACCACCTCCATGGTTGTGAACTCCTGATCAAATTCCATTTCAGATATGTATTCACATATTTTCTATCTCTTTTCCTCTAATTGTGTCTTACTTGGGGCGAAGGTAATGTCAAGGGATTGTTCTGGATGAGAGTGGGAAGATTTTTCTGAAGCACATATTTGCATACACATTGGATTCATTTTCCTATTTTCCATTCAAAATACTGAATCACTGACATTAACACATACCCTACTAGATTCTGACTACTAATCCTAATATGTTGGAGAAAAATACCCCCAAAAGAATAGAACTACAAGCAGTTCAGAGGAGGCATGGTGGATAGTTGGGCTTGCCTTTTGAATTATATAGTGTAGGAGTTTTAAATCTTGTAAATTTTTTTGAAATAGTTCTCCATGTATTTTAAAAGTTAAGAAATATGTAAATTCCTGTCTCCCTTACTCTGAAGCCTATTCAGCACCTGTATTTTTATATGCACATTTAGAATCCTACCTGTTACCACACGTACGTTCTTGTGTGGTGGCTGAATTGGCAGATACAAATTGTGAAAAGGGATCACTCCTCCTAAACGCTGTTGGAACTGAAAATTCAACCTGTGGGTGAGCTTCCTAGTTGAACAACATTATACATAAATCGATGTTCAGTAAAATGAATTTATTTGGATCTGTGGATGATATATATTTCATGGTGATTTTAAATTGGCATATAGTGCTACTTTTTAATGTCTGTGAATGTTTGTGTGTGTGTGTGTGTATATATATATATATATATATATATATATATATATATATATATATATATATATATATACACACTCTCCAGATTTTTCAAAATATGAAATATATGTGTATTATTTTACACATCCTAAATTTTTCATATTCATGTATGTGGATTTATAATCATCTTTTCACAAGATTATTCTCAGAAATATTCACATACCCTACTAGACTCTGACTACTAATCCTAATATGATGGAGAAAAGTAACGTAAACAGAATAGAAATACAAGCATTTCAGAGGAGGCATGTTGTATATTTGGACTTGCCTTTTGCATGATAAATGGTAGGTGTTATAAATCTGGTCAATTTTCAATTGAAATAGTTCTCCATGTGTTTTTAAAATTAACAAATATATGAATTCCTGTCCCTTTCTCTGTAGCCTATTAATCACATGTATTTTTATATGCATTTATAGTATCCTACCTGGTATCACATGTACATTTTTGTGAGTTGGCTGACTTGGTAGATACAAATTGTGAGAAGAAATCACTCCTCCAAATCGTTGTTGGAAGTGAAAATTCCACCTATAGGGGAGCTTCCTAGTAGAAAAACATTATACATAAACTCATGTTCAGTAAAATAAATATTTTTGCATCTTTGGATGATATATATTTATAGATGAATTTTGAGTGGCATATATATTGCTACTTTTTAATGTCTGTGTGTGTGTTTTGTGTAAATATATATATATATATATATATATATATATATATATATATATATATATATACACATACACTCTCCAGATTTTTGAAAATATGAAATATATGTGTCTTATTTACACTCGCTAAATTTATTCATGTTCATGGACTTGGATTTATAATCAACTTTTCACAAGATTATTCTCAGAAATATTCATCCACCTGAAAAACAGATTTAACTAATATTTCTACAGTAACTGACCAAGTTTAACATCAATGCACCTCGATTCCGATATGACAAGCTGTGCATTTTGACGTTCATTTTTATTAAACCCTGGTACATTAATATTTATTTGTATTATGGACATCGTAGGATATATATTTCATCCACAAATTCACAAATTTATGGGCATTTGTTTCACTTTCAATCAATTCCTGCTCCAGAACACATGTATTCCTCCAGGTGTCTTCACTGGTCTTTTCATGTGACTTCTACCCAAACACATTATTTTCGATTTCCATAATCAATTTTGAAGCAAAACTCACACCCTTTATGATAAACCATAACCCTAATATTACAAATAGATGTATAATTGGTTTGAATGAATGTATGTTTATCAATATAAAATTTTCTTTATATTTTCAGATATCACTTCAATCCATTTTTTAAAGTTGAAACCAATTATATTCTTTATTCACACTATTGTCTATTCATACATTTTTTCTATATTCAGAGACACAGGGTGCACGTATTTGTACCCCCAATACTAATTTATATGTCTTCAACATATTGCTTCCAGAAATGGTGGAAGAAATACTCATGTCACCTGATATAAATATACATTTTTTCAGTGTAATATTCTGGACACAAAACGCAAATGTCACACTTATGATTGTACCAAATCCTAAATAGGAAGTGAGCATGGATTACTAAAACCATCCATGTCCAGGTTGCCTAATGCTCTCAAATGTCTATCCTGTCGGTGACTACATATTTGTTTCTTCCTAAGATTATATATTAAATCTCAACCTGTTGAAAATGTCTAATCCTATCACTCACTTTATACTTTGCCTGATTTCCTAATGTTTCTATTGATAAATGCTTTCCTACATATTTTTTCCAGTTCATCACTGTGACCAACTCTTCACATGTGCTGACATTTACATTCACTCTCTAACCAAAACTCTATTGCTAAAGTACTTTTGGTCCAAATCCTATTCTCACTCTTCTATCTAAACCTACACTATCTTCCTAATCCTACCGACTATCCCTTTTTGACTGGATGTTTTCTTACACATTCAATCAACCAAGGTACATGGTCCTTTGCCATTATATATCGATTTATCTGAGATATCTCTGCAGAACATTGTTCAAAGCTAAGTTTCCCACTCCAGTGCCCAGTGCACTTCTGGGCTTCAAATCTTATCTAGAATTCCATTGTCATACTTATATTTCACCTCTATATTCTTATAAATACCACAGGATCCCAATATTCTTATTCATCCAGCAGAATGATTCCTAACACAAATCGAACCTGTTATTAACCCTAACCATATACTGCTTCCTCAATCTATCTTTACAAAAGAGCAGGACTGAGTTGGTCTTACAATACAAAAATGTAGGGAGACTTTCACCTGCTGAGAAGCTGAATGGTCTATGCAGATATAATCCCTGGAGAAGATATAGGGAACTATGAAGTACCTTAGAGAGAAAAAGTCATCTTCAATTGCAAACAACCTGGTCATGACGAAGGGATGTGTCTGAATCAGCCTCTATCTTCTTAATGTAGAGAAGATGGACCAAACCAGGCCTATGTAGAGAGCTGTTCCCAGGTGCCTATGGTTGATATAACTTTCTATCTTGTGAAATTGTAACAGGAAATAGGGGCAGCCTCCATCTCATGAGACCCTTGGAGGCAACTGTTAGGACAAAGTGGTTGCAAAGGCAGCAAATTCAATCAGTTCCAGAAAGAAGTGACCTCATCTAATTTTCTTGGTGAAGGAACACTCTAAACTTGGAATCCAGGCACCCAGAGGCAGTCCCAGTTCCAGTCCCAGTGGGCTCACTTGTTTAGATTTACAGAGGACAGAGTCCGTCTTTCTTGGTAAATACTGATGTGAGTATGGCCAAATGCCAGGTGAGCTCTGAAGAGGGGCCTTTCCTGAGAAAGCAGGTAGTGTCTCACTGCTGGTCCCGGACAATTTCCCAGAGTTAGCCAAAGAGACCTGATCTGAGACAGGACAGGCCGTTTCGGGGGAACATAAAATGGTCCACCAGTCAGAGGGCTCTCCAGATAGTCACATACCTACTTGGAGGAAGGAGGTGCCTTTGTGGTTGTGGGTGTGAGTTTGTGGTTTTGTCTCATGTTCTGAGAATAGGTAGGAAAGGCAGTTTGTTTGGTTTGGAATGGACTGTGTCTACTGAGTCCTTTGACAAGGCAAGTGTTTCTATGTCTGTGTATCCCACCGTGTCTGTGGTTGTAGACATTAGAAAAGAGAATGCATCAATGGATTTGTCATGTCTAGTAGAAAGCTTCTCAGCATTCATCCTGCCTAATTTATGAATGGACTGTGGATTGCCTTATGGATGTGCAACACCTACTATCTTCCAAAGTTCCTGTTTTCTTCGTAGAATTATGGCCACTCTTCAGAATAGGCTTATGATTTTATGTCCACCATATGAACCACCTCCAAGATCTGTGACATGGCTATGTACTGGATAGCTGAAGGGAATGAGAGCATGTCAGAAAACACAGATATCATTGGGACCAGGAGAGTCTCAATGGAGAAACCCTGCTTTGGGTCTTTTGCTTACCTATTTGTCTGTTGCCCTGAATGTCAGGAAGTTCTTTGACTCAGGCCACCCCTTTTTGAAGCCTGAAGAAAACAGTTTTCAAATGAAAATGAATGGGCATCATCCTGGGCTCTTTGCTTAATTGCTTTAGAATGGGATGTGTCTGAATCAGCCTCTTGGCCCTGTGTGAGGCTGTGGCTTTGATTCTCAGCACCTGATGGGTCTAAAGAAGGATCCCATGTGTGCATCCAAAACCAAAATGGCCAAAAGAGCTGTCATTGTGGATGGAGTCTCTCGTCTTCCTCTGTAATGTTCCTGCCTCCATCAAGTGAGAATAGGGATCCTTTGGGTCAAATGAGTTCTTCAAAGCCCTGCAGAGTCTAGCCCATAGGTGCTTGGGTTTTCTCATGACTCCCATTTACAAAAAGAATCTAAACCCCACAGTCACTAGGCCAGAAATTGCAGAAGTGGAGCAGTATTAACGGCAGGCCTATTTGATCACTCCTGGTTCACAGGAAGGGAGCCCGGGCCTTTAGGCATATGAGGGGTAAGGAAGCTTCTTTTGGACATTGTCTTGGGCTGTGCCCCTCATAGAATCCTCCAGCCAGAGGTAATGATGAGTGTCTATATGGAAGAAGATGAGGTCCATGTGGGAGTGTTTTGGTTTTAATTGTGGTCACTTGTGTGGCGGTTGGAAAAGATGAATTGGTCCACGTGGGCTGGAACTCTGGCGTAATTACCCTTAGAGACTGCATTCTGGAACTGATCTTAGAGAAGTATTGCAATGAGTTGTGTTGGGATTTTAGGAGGCCACGCATGAGGGTAGTCCTTGGAAAATGAGTCTTGACCCAGGGTTGCTTTCCACAGAGCACTGGGAATCTCAGCCAGGATATCACATGATTTTATTCTGAAAGACTTGGCAGCAATAGTTGAGAGTCAAAAGAAACATGGACCTCATATTGTAGACCTCAATGGGCCTGGCTTCATGTGAACTTTTGGCCACTCTTTTGGAAGCCTTGCCTGTGAGAGTTCTCGAGAGCTTTCATTAAAATGAGTTTCCTCAACATTTAATGGTTCCTGAATGAATTGAAACCCACAGTGCCTCCAACTTCATCCTTTAAAAATGGTTAGATAAATACCATGAAATGTTTAAAATTCCCATGAGCAGGTGGCACTGGAAAACCTTTGGATGTCCTGTTTCTGATTATGAATATACCAGAAGGTGCCTTGATTGACTGGTTTTCATGAAAATGGTATAGAAAAGAGATGCAAGTAAGTTCGAGCCTGCTGAGTAGTGGACCTAGAGAAGTTGTGGGCAGGTGTGTGATAAAAAATCTGTGGTTTGGCCATGTGGATCTGCCTTTGGCTTCCAAATGGATTATGACTGATATGGTGCAGCCAGCAGACCCTTCTCTGAAAAGGCATCTTGTTATATGTAGGAGTTTCAGGGCAATGTTCAGAATCAGGTTGCTATGCTCAAGGAGGCAAGCTGGTGGGATAGAAGCATGGTTGGTGCATTTTCCTGCAGACCCTGACCCACCACATGTGACAGAACTTGCTCCAGCACTGTGTCACAGTTGAACTCCTTGTTTCATGAAGCAAATGCCAAATTGCGAGTGCAGCAGCAAGAAACAGCACGAAAAGTGGAGGATGACCAAATGGGTTCACAGTGCACACGGGGAGACACTTAGCCCCCATTGGTCACAGTTTACGTACAAAGAGAGAATTTAGCAATGCTGCCTCATGTTAATTGGAAAACAAGAAACCATGTGCTCACAAAGGTCACAAAAATGCAGACCCAGCTTGGATGGTCTCACTACAATGGAAGCTAAAGCTCCTGACAACAACATATATTTCATGTGCCCAACCTCAGAGGCAGTTTCTTAAGAACTCTTTAGGCCAGCAGAGCTCCATGTTTGTGGAGAGTTTACATTGTCCCTTAATTTTGGAAACTCCTCTACCTTCTCCAAATTTGTGAAAATTGAGCAGTTTCCATTGCAGATATGTATTCACAGATTTTCTAACTCTTCTCCTCTAATTGTGTCATACATGGGGCGAAGGTAATGTCAAGGCATTGCTCTGGATGAGAGTGGGAAGATATTTGTGTAGCACATATTTGCATACACATTGCATTCATTTTCAATTTTCTATTCGAAATACTGAATCCCTGCCACTATCCCATACCCTACTATCCTCTGACTACAAATCCTAATATGATGGAGAAAAATACTCAAACAGAATAGAAATACAAGCAGTTCAGAGGAGGCATGCTGCATACTTGGACGTACCTTTTGCATGATAAATGGTAGGTGTTATAAATCTAGTCAATTTTTAATTGAAATAGTTCACCATGTGTTTTTAAATTAAACAAATATATGAATTCCTGTCTCCCTTTCTCTGTAGCCTATTCATCACATGTATTTTCATATGCACTTATAGAATCCTACCTGGTATCACATGTACATTTTTGTGAGGTGGCTGACTTGGCAGATACAAATTGTGAGAAGAGATCACTCCTTCAAATTGCTGTTGGAACTGAAAATTCCACCTATAGGGGAACTTCCTAGTAGAACATCATTATACATAAACTCATGTTCAGTAAAATAAATATTTTTGCATCTGTGGATGATATATATTTAAAGATGAATTTCGATTGGCATATATATTGCTACTTTTAAATGTCTCTGTGTGTTTCTTGTGTGTGTGTGTGTGGGTATGTGTGTATATATATATATATATATATATATATATATATACACTCTCCAGATTTTTCAAAATATGAAATATATGTTTCTTATATACACTCTCTAAATTCATTCATGTTCATGCATGTGGATTTATAATAAACTTTCCAAAATATTAGTCTCAGAAATATTCATCCACCTTAAATACATATTTGTTTCCTAGTACTGAAAACTAACTTCAGTGAATGGTGCATACAAATGTTAATAATTCTACAGGAACTGATCCAGTCTATCACCAATGCAAGTAGATCCCAATGAGACATGATATATAATATGATGTTCATTTATATTCAACACTGGTACATTATTATTTCTTCAGTTTTTGCTCATCATAAGGTATGTATTTCATCCACAAGTTCACAAATTTGTAGGCATTTCTTTAAACTTTAATCACTTCCTACTTCACAACACATGTATTGTCAGGGTTTCTTGACTGGTCTTTTCATGAGACTTCTTTCCAAACACATTATTTTCGATTTCCATAATCACTTTTGATGTAAAACTCACTCACTCTTCATGATAAACCAAAACACTAATATTGACATTAGATGAATAACTGGTTGGAATGAATGATTGTATATGCATATAAGATTTCCAGTAATTTTTCAGATATCAGTTCATCC
Organism: Callospermophilus lateralis; assembly: GCF_048772815.1. NCBI lineage: Eukaryota > Metazoa > Chordata > Mammalia > Rodentia > Sciuridae > Callospermophilus > Callospermophilus lateralis. The sequence continues at coordinate 786,411 of NW_027513051.1, forward strand.
CATTTTATTAAGTTGGAACAAGTTATATTACTTATTCACAGTATGGTCTATTCATGCTTTATCTCTATATTCATAGACATAGGGTACACCTCTTTGTACGCCCAATACTAATTTTATGTCTTCAGTATATTGCTACCAAAAATGGTGGAAGAAATACTTATGTCACCTGATCTACATATACATATTATCACAATAATATTCTGGACAAAAATGTAAATGTTACACTTATGATTGAACCAAGCAAACCCTAAATGAAATGTGAACATAGATTACTAAAAACATCCATGTCCAGGGTGCCTAATGCTCTCAAATGTCAATATTATTGGTGACTTCATATTTGTTTCTTTCTAAGATTCAACCTCAAGCTTGTTGAAAATGTCTAATCCTCTCACTCACTTTATACTTTCCCTGATTTCGTAATATCTTTATTGATATCTTCTTTTCTACATGTTTTCCCCACTTCATCATCGTGACTGGCTCTTCATATGTGCTGACATATACATTCACTCTCTAACTGAAATCCTATTGCTAAAGAACTTTTGTTCCAAATCATATACTCACTCTTCTTCCTAAAACGACTATCTTCCTAATCCTACCGACTATCCCTTTTTGAAGGGATGTTCTCTTCTACATTCAATCTTCCAAGGTACAAGGTCCTATGCCATTGTATATCAAATTATTTGAGACATCTGTGCAGAACATAATTCAAAGCTAAGTATCCCAATCAAGGGCCCAATGCCCTTATGGGTTTAAAATCATACCTGGATTTCTGTTTTCATACTTATGTTTCACCTCTACATTCTTGTAAATATACCAGGTTCCCAATACCATTATTCATCCAGAAGAATGATTCCTAACACAAATCGAAATCAAACCTGTTATTAACTCTAAACATACACTGTTCCCTCAATCTCATTTTACAGAAGAGCAGGGACAAAGTTGTTCTTACAATACAGAAAAGTAGGGGACCTTCCACCTGCTGAGATTCTCAAAGGTCCATGCAGAATTGATACCTGGAGAAGTTGTAGACAGGTATGAAGGACCTGAAAGAGCAAAAGTCATCTTCGATGACAAACCACCTGGTCAGGATGAAGGGATGTGTCTGAATCAGCCTCTCTCTTCTTATTGTGGAGAAGATGGACCAAACCAGGCCTGTGTGTGTGCCTATGGTTGATATACCATTCTAAATTGTGAAAGTGTCAGAGGAAGAAGGGGCAGCCTCCATCTCATGGGGCCCTTGGAAGCAACTGTTAGGACCAAGTGGTTGCCAAGGCAGTGACCTCATTCAGTTCCAAAGAAAGTGTCATACCTCATTTCCTTGGTGATGGAACTCTCTGAACTTGGTATCCAAGAAGCCAGGCACCCAGATGCAGTTCAAGTCCCAGTCCCAGTGGGCTCACTTGTTTGGATTTAACAAGGACAGAGTCAGTCTTTCTTGGTACCTACTGATGTGAGGATGGCCAAATGCCAGGAGAGCTCTGAAGAGGGACCTTTCCTGAGAAAGCAGGTAGTGGCTCACCACTTTTTCCTGACAACTTCACATAGTTGGCCAAGGAAACCAGATCTGAGAGAATACAGGCCATTTCGGGGGAACATAGTATTGCCCACCAGTCCGAGAACACTCCGGATAGTCACAGACCTACTTAGGGGAAGGAGGTGCCATTGTGAGTGTGGGTGTGTGGTTTTGTCTCTTGTTCTGAGAATAGGTAGGAAAGGCGGTTTGTTTGGTTTTCAGTGAACTATTTCTAGTAAGTCATTTGACAAGGTGAGTGTTTCTATGTCTGTGTATCCCACTGTGTCCGTGGTTGTAGACATGAGAAAAGACAATGCAACAATGGATGTGTCATGTGTAGTAGAAAGATTCCCAGCATTCATCCTGCCCAATTTATGAATGGACTGCAGCTTGCCTTATGGATTGGCAAAACCTACTACCTTCCTAAGTCCCTGTTTTCTTCCTGAATTCTGGCAACTCTCCAGAATAATCTCATTGTTTTGTGTCCAAGATATGTACCAACTCCAAGGTCTTTGACATGTCCATGTACTGGATACCTGAAGGGAATGGCCAGTATCTCAGAAAACTCAGATATGAGTGTGACCAGAAAAGTCTCAGTGGAGATACCATGCTTTGGGCCTTTTGCTTACCTATTGTTCTGTTGCCCTGAATGTCAGGAAGATGTTGGGCTCAGGCTACCCCTTTGTGAAGCCTGAAGAAAACAGTTTTCAAATGGAAATGAATGGGCATCACCTGTGGCTCTTGCTAAATTGCTTCGGAAAGGGATGTGTCTGAATCAGGCTCTTGGCCCTGTGTGAGGCTGTGGCTTAGATTCTCAGCACCTGATGGATCTAAAGAAAGATCCCATGTGTGAAACCAAAACCAAATTCGCAAAAAATTTCAGTCATTGTGAATGAATTCTATTGCCTTTCTCTGTTAGGTTCCTGAAATCAATCAAGTGAGAATAGCGATCCTTTTGGTCAAATGAGTTCTTCAAATCTCTGCAGAGGTGCTTGTCTTTTCTCATGACTCCAGTTCACATAAAGAATCTAAACCCCACAGTCAGAAGGCCTCAAATTGGAAAAGCGGAGCAGCATTAATGACAGGCCTATTTGATCACTCCTGGTTCACAGGAAGGGTGTCCTTCCCACCCTGACTTGAGCCAAATGAGGGGCAAGGGAGCTTATTTTGGACACTCTTTTGGAATGTGCCCCTCATGGAAAGCTCCAACCAGAGGTTATGATGAGTGTCTATAAGAAAGAAGATGGGGCCATGTGATAGTGTTTTGTTTTTAATTGTGTTCATTTGATTGGCGGTGTGAAGAGATGACTGGGTCAACCTGGGCTTGAACTCTGGTTTGATTCCCCTTAGAGACTGCGTTCTGGAATTGACCTCAGAGAAGTATTGCCATGAAAAGTGTTGGGATTTTAGGAGGCCACGCATGAAAGTCACCCTTGGAAACTGAGATCTAGGCCCAGGGTGGTTTTCCAAAGAGTACTGGGAATCTCAGCCAGTATATCACATGATTTTATTCTGAAAGACTTGGCAGGGATAGTTTTGAGTCAAAACACACATGGACCTCACATTGGAGACCTCAATGCGCCTGGCTTCATGTGACCTTTTGGCCACTCTTTTGGAAGCCTTGCCTGTGAGAGTTCTCCAGAGCTTTCTTTGAAATGAACTTCCTCAACATTTAATGGTTCCTGAATGAATTGAAACCCACAGTGCCTCCAACTTCATCCTTGAAAAATGGCCAGATAAATACCATGAAATTTTTAAAATTCCCATGACCAGGTGGCACTGGAGAACCTTTGGATGTCCTGTTGCTGATCTTGAGTGTACCAGACCCTGCCTTAATTCACTGGGTTTCATGAAAATGGTGTAGAACAGAGATGCCATTGAGTTATAGCCTGCAGAGTTGTGGGCCTAGAGAAATGGTGTGCAGTTTTGTGATAATACATCTGTGTTGTGACCATGTGGTTCTGCCATTGGCTTCCAAATTCATTGTGACTGCCATGGTGCAGCCAGGAGACCCGTATATGTAAAAGCATGTTTTTATATTGAAAGATTTCAGGGCCATGTTCAGAATCAAGTTGCTATGGACATGGGGGCAAGCAAGTTAGAGCCTGCAGAGTATTGGGCCTAGAGAAGTGGTCTGCAGTTGTGTGATAATACATCTGTGTTATGGCCATGTGGATTTCTCATTGGCTTCAAAATTTTTTGTGACTAACATGGTGCAGCCAGGAGACCCGAATATGTAAAAGCATGTTTTTATATGGAGAGGATTCAGGGCCATGTTCAGAATCAAGTTGCTATGGACAAGGGGGCAAGGTATGTGGGAAAGAAGCCTGGTTGTTGCATTCTCCTGCAGACCCTGACCCACAACACGTGACAGAACTCCCTCCAGCACTGTGTCCCTGTTGAACTTCTTGTATTTTGTGAAGCAAATACCAAACTCCCAGTGCAACAGCAGGAAACACCACGAAAAGTGGAGGATGACCAAATGGCTCCACAGTCCACATGGGGAGACAATTAGACCCCAGTGGCCACTGTTTACCTACAAAGAGTGAATTCAGCACTGCTGTCTCATGTTCACTGGAAAATAAGAAACCATATCCTCCAGGTCACATAGATGCAGACCCAGATTTTATTGTCTCACTACAAAGGAAGCTAAAGCTCCTGAAAATAACGTATGTTTCAAGTGCCCAACCTCAGAGGCAGTTTCTAAAGATGTCTTTACGCCAGCAGACCTCCATGTTAGAGGAGTGTTTACCATGTCCCTTACTTTTGGAAACTCCTCTACCACCTCCAAGGTTCTGAACTCTGAGCATTTTTTACTCAAGATATGTATTCACAGATTTTCTAACTCTTCTATTCTAATTGTGACTTACTTCAGGCGAAGGTAATGTCAAGGATTTGTTCTGGATGAGAGTGGGAAGATTTTTGTGTAGCATATATTTGCATACACATTTGATTCATTATTCTATTTTCCATTTGAAATACTGATCCCTGACACTAACTCATAACCTACTGGACTCTGACTACTACTCCTAATATGATGGAGAAAAATAACCCAAACAGAATAGAAATCCAAGCAGTTCAGAGGAGGCATGGTGTATAGTTGGACTTGCCTTTTGCATAAAAAAGGGTATGTGTTATAAATCTAGTCAATTTTCTGTTGAAATAGTTATCCATGTGTTTTTAAAGTTAACAAATATGTGAATTCCTTTCTCCCTCTCTCTGTAGCCTATTCAGCACATGTATTTTTATATGCACATATAGAATCCTACCTGGTATCACACGTACATTCTTGTGAGGTGGCTGACTTGGCAGATACAAAATGTGAGAAGAGATTACTCCTCCTAAATGCTGTTGGAACTGAAAATTCAATGTATGGGTAAACTTCCTAGTTAAACAACATTATACATAAATCTATCTTCAGTAACATGAATATTTTTGAATCTGTGGATGATGTATATTTCATGGTGAATTTCAATTGGCATATATATTGCTATTTTTATAGTCTCAGTTTGTGTGAGTGTGTGTGTGTGTATATATATATATATATATATATATATATATATATATATATATACTCTCCAGATTTTTCAAAATATGAAATGTATGAGTCTTATTATACACTCCCTGAATTCATTCATGTTCATGTATGTGGATTTATAATCAACTTTTCACAAGATTATTCTCAGAAATACTCATCTACCTGAAATACATATTTGTTTCCTAGTACTGAAAACTAACTTCAGTGAATGGTGCATACAAATTCTAATATTTCTACATTAACGGACGCAGTTTAACATCAATTCAAGTAGATTCCTATGGGACATGATGTGTATTTTAACGTTCATTTTTATTCAACACTGGTACATTACTATTTCTTCAATTTCTGCACATCATCGTATATATTTATCATCCACAAGTTAGCAAATATATCGGCGTTTGTTTCACTTTAAATCACTTTCTGCTTCAGAACACATGCATACCTCCAGGTTTCTGGACTGGTCTTTTCATGAGACTTCTTTCCAAACACATTATTTTCAATTTCCATAATCACTTTTGAAGCAAAACTCAAACACTCTTCATGAAAATCCATAACCCTAATATTTCATTCAGATGTATAATGGGTAGGATTAAATGTAGTATATCAACATAAGGTTTCCTGTATATTTTCAGATATCAATTCAATCCATTATTTAAAGTTGGAACCAGTAATATTATTAATTCACAGTATTGTCTATTCATGCATTATCTCTATATTCATAGACAAATGGTACACCTATTTCTACCCAAAATACTAATTCATATATCTTCAAAATATTGCTCCCAGAAATGGTGGAAGAAAAACTCCTATTACCTGATCTACATATATTATTTATTATAGTAATATTCTGGACACACATAGGAATGTTCACACTTATGATTGTACCAATGTAAAGGTCGGGCGAGCGTCAGAAAAGAGACCACGAAGAGACTGTCTCATGCAACAGCAAAGGGTTTATTGGGGGTCCAGCATGCTGGGGCTCAGAGCTCACTTGAATAGAGAAGAGAGCCCTAAGAACAGCTTAAGCAGAGCTTATGCAATTTACGTGGTGAGAGCAGGGAGGGAAATTTATTGATGGGTCAGGTCGAGTGAGTGGTTTGCATGCCAATGGAGAGGGAGTACATTCAACAGTTTGGCAATTGGGGACAGCACATTCTGGGAACAAGATTAGCAAACAGTTTTCAAGATTTCATCAGTATTTTGTTAAGCATACAGAAAAACAAGAAGTTAAAAGTACATATTTTATTAACCTTTCATTCCCCACTTCTTATTCTGGTTAATTTTAATCATAAAAATGAGCATTGCGGGGTCTCACATTTTATGTCTTCTAGTGAGGTATATTGTTGTCTGATTACCATAAGTTTAACTTATCCAATTTAAGCTTGTAGAAAGGAAACTAGATGGTTGAGCAAACAGGGTCCTACAATTAGCAATGAAATGAGGATTATTAATGGACTGGCCAGGGCTGATAAAAGCGTAGTTAACCAGGGGGACTGTGTGAACAAAGACTCAAACCACCCTTTTTGTGCATCTCTCTCTTGTTGATGCTCTTCTAGGCGTCTTCTTAATTTACTCATAGATTTTTTTTACAACTCCAGTATGGTCGGCATAAAATCAACTTTTTCCCTCAATGCAGCACAAAAGCCCCCTTCTCTCACGAAGAGGAGGTCCAACCCTCGCATGTTCTGTAAAACAATTTCAGAGAGAGAGGTTAAAGATTCCTATAAAACTGTGATGGAGGTTTTTAATATCTTTAAATTTTGGTCTATTGCTGCTTCTCATCGGGTCATTTGTTGTGTCACATGGACTAGGACAGTGATTCCTGTGCCCACACCTGCAGCAGCTCCTTTTCCTAATAGGATGGCTAAAGTGAGGGATACAGGTTCCCAGAGGAACCGGGTTGTATGCCCCCGTATTTGATATTTAAATTAACCTGCCTCATGATAGAGCACTCTGGGAAACATCTGAACATTACATAATTAATCACATCTGTTGACCATTTTATGAAAACATAAACAATGTTTAAGTATATAGAATTATACTGTTGTAAGGACGGACAATTCAAGGCACCTAAGATAGCACCGAAGACAGCGAAACATACCTATTTGGTTGCAACGGATTTAGAGGGCATTGCTTCTGTTGTAATCAATTAGTCACCTGATCTCCAAATTTAGGTAGTTTCCGAATTTTGTACCCAACATGTAAGGGAAGGGGCTCAGAAGTTCACAGTCTGCATAAGTTCACAAAAAGAAGTTTTCGTTTCTATTGTTTTTTTCATCTGTTCTGGGCAAGTTAATATTTTAAGGACACCTGGAGTGGGAGAACTTTTTTCTTCTCTTTTTTTTTTCTCACTGCCAGCTGTAACAATGGAGCTCATTTGGTAACTTATTTATCTTAGAAATGTAACCATGTCTGTGAAGCCCCAGCTCAAGGCCAGAGGCCTTGTTCACATGTTTTGTGAAAAACTAGTAAGGGGGAGTCTAGCTTAGGAGTGCTGATTTTTCCAGCCAGTGGCCAAATAGAACAGGGAAACACGAAAAGGGGAAGTTTATCTACATTGAACTCTTTTATAGGGACTCTTTGGCTGAAAGTCCTAATGTCAGCCATGGTGAAGACTGCTGGAGAAGGTCATTTAAGACTTTTCTGTGGGCCTGGTATAGACGGGGAAGACAGGGAAGGTGGGTCTGAGAGCAGCACCTTGGGTCTGAGCATGAGGAAGGAGACATGTAAAAGAATAATGGGAAAGGGGTTTGGAATTTTCCAGGCAACAAAACTTGAGCAGTAGAACAGATAGAGCAGAGGGGAAGATGGGAGTTTGTATCCCAAAAAGCCTGTGAGGGACTTTAAATTCTTAGTAACCTGTTTTCAGTGATGACAGAGCAACTTTAAAGGCCATTTTCATTACATCTTGGATAGGGGTCTGAGGGCTCTCCTTAGCTGGTTTGAGCTTTGGGTTAGCTGGTAAGAGGACCTGGTGGGACCTGGTGCGGGCACTGACAGGAGAAGAGAGTAGTGAGTGGGTGGATGGGTACCTCAGTACCTGCTACCTCAGCAAGGGGGCAATAATCTGAGAACCGGTGGTTTGGGTTTTTGATCTAGTAATTGGAGGGAAGAAATCAGGTTGCTGATGTGGGAGTGGCAGCAGAGAGTCTGGAGCAGAAAGCTGAGGGTGAGGATCTATTGGATAAGCATAGTTCAGGATGTGAGCGAAGGAGGGAAAATGCCTCCACTTAGGGGAATTTCCTTCCACCCTTTGAGCACTTGCCGAAGTTAAAAAGGTCACGGAGAATTTTAGGATCTAGAGACCCCTCTGGGGGCCATCGGTATTGGTTGTGTAATTGGTAACATGGCCAATGCTGTGTATTGAATTTGATGAGGAGTTTGGGTTCCACCAGGCACCCCTGTATGCTCACATTCCCATGACTTACAGAAGAAGTCGGCATTTCCCCCACACAGCCATGTCTGTTTGTGGCTTTGATAGTCCGCTGGGCAAACATAGTAATCTAGGCTAGCCAACCTGCATCTGGCTCTCGTGTCCCTACATCCATAATGTTTGTTTCTATTACCTATGATACGGAAAGGATTTATTGGAATTTTAGTTGGATCCCCTTCATCAGGGATATCCCAATAGGAAAGACCTATAGCCAGCTGACAAATGTCTGGGTGGAGAGATGGCCACCATGTCCCTAAAGGGGCTGTATGCAAGATAGACCATACTTCTTGTACAGTAGGATTTGTGATCAGCCATTACTGCTGAACAGGCTGATGAGGGTTAGGACTACTCTTGGCCAAGGGGAGAGTCTGTAGCCTTATCCACATGGCGAATACGCACTTTGAAAGTGTTACCAGTCTTTTCCAGTTTCCAGTCAGATTTTGGACAGGGCGCAGGCCAGAGATGAGAGACATGGATCCATGAAGTGATTCCGTCTACATTTACCACTGTAGGTGTTATATGTAGCACCTTATATGGTCCTTTCCAGTGGGGTTCCAGGGATGACACCTGATGTCGTCTAATGTAGATGAAGTCTCCTACTTGGTATCGATATGGAGTCCCCTCGTCCCCAGGTTGGTCGGCAGTGGCCAGATGTTTCCACAGATATTGCTGATTTCTTTCAAGAGCTTTAAGTCTGTCAAGCAAGGGGGTGTGGAAGGGATCGTTAGGTCTTAGAGTTTGGGTTAGGTCCCTTACTGGAGGAGGGACTATAGAGAATTTCATAGGGGGTGAGGTTACACAAGGAAACAGAGGAGTATGAGTATTTCTTGCATGAAACAGTGCATAAAGCAGGAGAATAGATCGATCTTTTATGCCGATCTCTAAGTTTGATTTTGTTAATTCTCTTTAATGGTTCTATTATTTTTTTTTTACCTGTACTGAGCTCTGGGGTCTATAAGCACAATGTAATTTCCAATTAATCCCCAGGGTCCTGGCTAATTCCTGACTTATCAGGGCAATTAACGCCAGTCCATTATCAGACCCTATTGCCTTAGCCAGTCCGTATCTTAGAAAAATATCTTTCAGGATCTTCTTGACCACCATTTGTGCCATTTATTTTGTTGTTGTTGTTTTTTTTTTTTTTTGTGTGTGTGGGGGGGCGGAAGGCTTCAATTAATTCATCCTGAAAATGTATCTACAAAGACTAGGAGATATTTAAGTCCAAAACTTCCTGGCTTAATTTCAGTAATGTCCACTTCCAAGAATTGTCCTGGTCTGGTTTCTTGTAGATGCTTTCCGGCAGGAAAGTTGGAAGGGTAAGCATTAACCAATTGACAGACCCGGCAGGCTTTTGTTACCCATTCAGTTATTTCTTTCGCTCTGAGTCGGTTAGTGGAAAACTCTGTTCTTGATCCTTCAGGAATGCCTGCAGTTTCTTTGAACCAAGGTGAGTGAGTTGATGTACATTTTTAACTTAGTTTAGGGCTTTCTGAAAATGCAAGCTGGGCTCAGTGAAGTTGAGGGTTTCAGTGTCAGTGTCCTTAGATGTTATCAAAAGCTTGCTGGTGCTCAGGGGTCCATTAGAATTGGCCATCTCTCTTTTACAGCGGGTATAAAGGGGCAGCTAAGGACGCAAACCCAGGTATCCATAAGCTGCATAAGCCAGCAGTCCCAAGAAACTCTCTGAGTTGTCTGCTCTTAGATGGGGGTGGTATCTGCTCAATGGATTGTTTTCTGGTCTCAGTGAGCCATCGCTTACTGCCCCTAAGGGAATAGTCCAGGAAGATTACTTCTTGCTGGCAAATTTGGGCTTTTTTGGCAGAAGCACTATACCAGAGTTGAGCAAGCTCGTATAATAATAATTGGGTTCCAGACTCACAGTTCTTCTTGGTGTTGGCTGCCAGTTGCAGGTCATCGACATATTGAAGCAGGGTGACGTCAGGGTGCATAGTTCTGAAGTTGTTGGGGTCTCTGTGGAGGGCTTCATCAAAGAGAGTGGGGGAGTTTTTGAACCCCTGTGGGAGTCTAGTCCATGTTAGTTGACCAGACGTCCCGGTTTCTGGGTCTACCCACTCGAAATCAAATAGCAACTGACTATCTTTATGCAGAGGCAAGCAAAAGAAAGCATCTTTTAAGTCCAGAACAGTATACCATTTCCGCTCATGGTTCAGAGTGCTAAGCAGATTGTACAGATTATGTACTGTGGGGTGAATGTCCTGCACTCTGTTGTAGATCTCTCTTTGGTCTTGAACGGTGCGATAGTCCCCGGTTCCTGGATTTTTATACTGGTAACAGGGCAGTGTTCCAGTTCAAATGACAGGGCCTTAGGACCCTTAAGGCCAGATATTTCTGAATATGGGGCCTTATCCCATCTTTAGCTTTTTTGCTCAGAGGATATTTTTTGACATTGATGGGGGGGCTGAAGTTTTTAACTCCACTGTTATTGGAGGATGTTTCACGGCTACGTGTAACCCAGCAGTTTTTTTCCTAGGCATCTGCGTAATCTGTTATCCATTTCCGGGGTAGCTTGCCTGTTTGATCAGTCTTGGGGGGTTTGACAAGTTGATGTTCATCTTCTACTGACATAGTAAAAGCCGTGACTATAGGAGTTTTTACTGAAAAATTTAGAAATTTCACTTGGGGGCCTTCAGGGTTAAAAGTTATTCTGGCCTGGAGCTTTTTGAGCAGATGTGTGCCCATCAATGGGGTCGGGCATTCTGGGATTACTAGGAACGAGTGATGGATTTTTTCTTTCCCCAGGTCCATGGTCCTCTTAGTTGTCTAAGCCCCATATTTACTGCCATTAGCCCCTTGAACTAGAGTCCTTTTTGTTTGATAGATGGCCCAATGGGGCCTTAAGGGCTGAGTATACTTACCCTGTATCCACTTCAAAGTTTAACCCCCCCGGCGAGTACTTTGTGTTCTTTTGGCCGGGCCAGCTACCTCCAAGGAAGGAGGGGCTGTGTGTGCCGTGGGGTAGTCACCTGGAGGGCGCTGGGCTGGCCTATATTCCTCCAATGGTGGAGAGTCTGAGTCAGCAGCAGGGGAATCACTTAGAGGGTGTTTGGGGTTGGAGGACAAGGGCAGGGCATAAGGAGGGGGAAGAGAGTCCAGTAGAGTCTTGAGACTCAGGGACAACAGAGGGTGGAGGAGGGGGAGCAGAGGGTTTGAGAGATAGAAAAGTGGGAGAACCAGTAGGAGCGGGGACAGGGACAAGGAAAGGCTTCAACCATGGAAGAGGAGATTTGCAGAGGTCCTGCAAACTAAAGATATATTGCTGTTGATCTGGATGGCTATGTGGCCCCGGCTGAAAGACAATATCTCTGAGTTTTTGAATTAGTGTGAAGTAGAAAGATCCTTCTGGGGGCCATCCGACTCCAAAGGTGGGTCATTCTGAGACACATAGAGTCTTCCAGATCTGACGTTTTACTGAAAAAAAGAAGATTCTGAGCCTTTAAGCAGACTTTGGTCCAGTGATCAAGGTTCAGGGACAGAGGCATTGAAGTGCTCTGTCCCATATGAAAGATACACAAATAGTGAAAGCAATGACACACGACACAGACAAGACAAGACAATAAAGACAGGCAATGGACGTCCAATACTGAGAACAGGACTGAGTAGCCAGGAAAACCTGATGGGCTGACAATACCGAATCCAAAACAAAATATCACTGAGTTTAGGAGACTATTGTTACTCGGTTTCCCGAGTTCTCTGGGGCGTCCCCCAGAGACGTGGCCTGTGGCTCTGTGACACTTCTGTCAGCCACCGTCAGAGAGAGCTCATGCTCATCACCAATAGCCATTTTGCCCATCCCTAACCTGAAACCTGAAACAAGAAAGTGGCGCCTTACTTAACCTGAGATGAGCCTATTGGGGGTCTTTCGTCCAACGCTGCTGGAACTCGCTGGGGCCCTCAGATGTAATGGTCAGGCGACCATTGGAGGAAGAGACCACCAAGACACTGTCTCATGCAACAGCAAAGCGTCCAAAATTCTGGGGCTCAGACCTCACTTGAATAGAGCAGAGAACACTGAGAACAGCTTAAGCAGAGCTTATATACTTTTCTTGAAGAGGGCAGGGAGGGAAGTTTATTGATGGGTCAGGGCAAGTGGGCGGTTTGCATGTAAACGGGTGAGGGTGTACATTCTGCAGTTTGGCAGTTGGGGACAGCACATTCTGGGAACAAGATTAGCAAAAAGTTTTCAAGATTTCAAGAGTGTTTTCTTAAGCATACAGAAAAACAGGAAGAGACAAGTACCTATTTTATTTATTTTCAACAAAGCCTAAATGGAAAGTGAGCACGAATTACTAAAAACATTCATGTCCAGGTTGCCTAATGCTCTCAAATGTCAATTCTATTGGTGACTACATATTTCTTTCTTCCTAAGGTTATATATTCAACCTCAACCCTGTTGAAAATGCCTAATCCTATGACTCACTTAATAATTTGCCTGATTTCCTAAGGTCTCTATTGATACCTCCTTTCCTACATATTTTCCCAAATTCATTATTGTGACTGACACTTAACATGGGCTGACATTAATATTCACTCTCTAACCGAAACCCTATTGGTAAAGAACTTTTTTCCAAATCTTATTCTCACCCTTCTTTCTAAACCTACTGACTATCTTCCTAATTCCACCGACTATCCCTTTTTGACTGGAGGTTCTCTTCGACATTCAATCATCCAAGGTACAACGTCCTATGCCATTGTGTATGGATTTATCGGAGACATTTGTGCAGAAAGTATAACATTGCTAAGTATCCCAATTAAGGTCTCAATGCCCTTCTGGGATGCAAATCTTACCTAGATTTCTGTTTCCATACTTTTAACTCACGTCTATATTCTTATAAATATCACAGATTCCCAATACCATTATTCATCCTGCAGAATGATTCCTAACCCAAATCGAAACTGTTATTAACCGTAACCACACAGTGATCTCTCAATCTAACTTTAGAGAAGAGCAGGACAGAGTTGGCTTTAAAATATAGGGATGTAGGGGATCTTCCACTTGCTGAGAACCTCAAAGGTCCATGCAGAAATGATCCCTGAAGAAGATGTAGGCAGCTATGAAGGACCTGAGAGAGCAAAAGTCATCTTCCATTGCCAAAAAACCTGGTCAGGATGAAGGGATGTGGCTGAATCAGCCTCTCTCTTAATGTACAGGAGACGGACCAAACCAGGCCTTTGTGGAGCGCTGTTTCTTGGTGCCTTTGATTTATATATCATTATAACTTGTGAAAATGTCACAGGAAGTAGGGGCAGCCTCCATCTCATGGAACCATTGGAAGCAACTGTTAGGACAATGTGTTTGCCAAGGCAGTGACCTCATTAAATTCCTGAAGGAAGTAACCTACCTCACTTCCTTGGTGATGGAACACTTAAAACTTGGGATCCAGGAATCCAGGCACTGAGAGCCAATCCAAGTCCCAGTCCCAGTGGGCTCACTTGTTTGGTGTTACTAAGGACAGAGTCAGTCTTTCTTGGTACCTACTGATGTGAGGATGGCCACATGCCAGGGAAGTTTCCTGAGAAAGTAGGTGGTGGCTCTCCACATGCTCCTGACAACGTCACAGAGTTGGCCAAGGAGACCAGATCTGAGAAAGGATAGGCCATATCAGGGGAACATAGTATGACCCACCAGTCAAAGGACACTCTGGATAGTTACAAACCTACTTGGGGGAAGGAGGTGCCTTTGTGGGTGTGGGTGTGAGTGTGTGGTTTTGTCTCATGTTCTGAGAATAGGTAGGAAAGGTGGTTTGTTTGGATTGGAATGGACTTTTTCTAGTAAATTGTTTGACAAGGCGAGTGTTTCTATGTCTGTTTCTCCCACTGTGTCCGTGGTTGTAGACATTAGAAAAGAAAATGCATCAATGGATGTTTCCTGTCTTGTAGAAAGCTTCCCAGCATTCATCCTGCCCAATTAACGCATGGACTGTGACTTGCCTTATGGATGGGCAACACCTACTATCTTACTACGTTTCTGTTTTCTTCCTGAATACTGGCCACTCTCAAGAATTGGCTCATGGTTTTGTGTCCAAGATATGTACCACCTCCAAGCACTGTGACATGGCCATGTACATGATAACTGAAGGGAATGGGAGGATCTCAGAAAACTCAGATATCAATGTGACCAGTAAAGTCTCAGTGGAGAATCCTTGCTTTGGGCCATTTGCTTACCTATTGCTTCATTGCCCTGAATGTCAGGAAGGTCTTTGCCTCAGGCCACCCCTTTGTGAAGCCTTAAGAAAACAGTTTTCAAATGGAAATGAATGGGCATCACCTGTGGCTCTTTGCTTAATTGCTTCCAAAAGGGATGTGTCTCAATCAGCCTCGTGAACCTGTGTGAGGCTGCTGCTTAGATTCTTAACACCTGATGGATCTAAGGTAAGATTCCATGTGTGCTACAAATACAAAATGGTCAAAATAGCAGTCATTGCGTATGAAGTCTCTCGCCATCTTCTGTAAGGCTCCTGACCTCCATCCTGGCCTGCAAAGGCTAGACCATAGATGCTTGGGTTTCTTCATGACTCCCATTCATATAAAGAATTTATACCTGGCAGTCAGTAGGCCTCAAATTGGAGAAGTGGAGCAGTAATAAGGTCAGGCCTATTTAATCACTCCTGGTTCACAGGAAAGGTGTTTAGGCCACACTGACCTTAGGCAACATAGGGGCGAGGGAGCATATTTTGGACAGGGTCTTGGACTTCACCCCTTTTGGAAACGTCCAGCCAGAGGATTTGATGAGTGTCTACATGGAAGAAGACGAGGGCTATGTGAAAGTGTTTTGGTTTTAATTGTGCTCATTTGTGTGGCAGTTGGAAGACATAACTGTGTCCACCATGGCTTGAACTTTGGTGTGATTCCCCTTAGAGACTGCGTTCTGGACCTGACCT
This sequence comes from Callospermophilus lateralis, assembly GCF_048772815.1. Taxonomy (NCBI): domain Eukaryota; kingdom Metazoa; phylum Chordata; class Mammalia; order Rodentia; family Sciuridae; genus Callospermophilus; species Callospermophilus lateralis. The sequence goes on from NW_027513051.1 coordinate 801,794, forward strand.
CAGAGAAGAATTGCCATGAATTGTGTTGGGATTTCAGGAGGCCACGCATGAGAGTCCCCATTGGAAACTGAGATATAGGCCCAGGTGGCTCTCCACAGAACACTGGGAATCTCAGCTACGATATCACATGATTTTATTCTGAAAGACTTGGCAACCATAGTTGAGATTCAAAACACACATGGACCTAGCATTGTAGACCTCAATGGGCCTGGCTTCATGTGACCTTTTGGCCACTCCATGGGAAGCCTTGCCTGTGAGAGTCCTCCAGAGCTTTCATTGAAATGAAATTCCTCACCATTTAATGGTTCCTGAAAGAATTGAAACTCACAGTGCATCCAACTTCATCCTTGAAAAATGGCTAGATAAATACCATGAAATTTTTGAAATTCTTATGACCAAGTGGCACTGAAGAACATTTGGATGTCCAGTTGCTGATCATGAGTGTACCAGAGAGTGCCTTGATTGACTGGGTTTCATGAAAATGGTGTAGAAGAAAGAATCCTGTATGTTGGCGCCTGCTGAGTAGTGACCCAGAGCTGTGGTTGGCAGGTGTGTGAAAAACATCTGTGGTGGGGCCATGTGGATCTGTCATAGACTTCCAAATGTCTTGTGGCAGACATGGTGCAGCCAGTAATCCCTATATGTCTGATCTCTTCATATAAAGGCATCTTGTTATATGGAGAGGCTTCAGGGCCGTGTTCAGAATCAGGTTGCAATGGTTGAGGGGGCAAGCTATGTGGGATATAAGCCTCATTGGTAGATTCTCCTGGAGACCCTGACCCACCACACGTGTGAGAAATCCCTCCAGCACTGAGTCCCTGTTGATCTCCTTGTATTTCATGAAGCAAATACTAAACCCCCAGTGCAGCAGCAAGAAACACCATGAAATGTGGAAGATGCGCAAATGGCTTCACATACCACATGGGGAGACACTTAGCCTTCAGTGACAACAGTTTCCCTACAAAGAGAGAATTCTGCACTCCTGCCTCATGTTCATTGGAAAATAAGAAACCATGTCCTCCAGGTCACATAGATGCAGACCCAGCTCTGATGGTCTCACTACAAAGAAGCTAAAGCTCCTGACAACAACATATATTTCAAGTGCCCAAGGTCAGGGAGAGTTTCTCAATAAGTTTTAGGCCGGCAGAGCTCCATGTTTGTGGAGTGTTTACCTTTTTGACCAGGACAGGAGAAAAGACCACTGACTCCAATTAAAATCAAATTAAAGCAAGCTTATTATTTTTTCACTGGCTGAGCTGCCTATCCCTCTCAAAATGGCAGAAACAAGACAGCAACCCCACCTTTCCTACAGCCCAGCTTTATAGTCCAGTAAGTTACACAAAAGGGGGGTTACAGATAACAGAACTCGGAGAAGCATCACGCTATTGCTAGTTTACAATTTTTTTTTTGCGGGCCCCATCATCAGAATTTATGAGGACCATTAGAGACTCACGAGAGTCGTTGTCTGGCCAGAGAAGGCCAATATTTATGAGGTGTCACTAAATTTTCAGAGAGGGCTCCTATCTGGTCAGAGAGCCAGGCATGGGTGAGTTCAAGGCACGGACAGGCATTCCAAGCAGATTCAGAATTTGCAGTAATTTATAGGAAAGCAAAATTATCTTTTCATGACTTTGTGGCAAGATGGCTCCCAATTTTAATAAATGATCAGGTTGGGTTTATCATTCCTCCCCATTTTTTTTTTTGCTTTTTAATATTTTTAAATTAATTTTTATTGTAGGTTGTTCAAAACATTACATAGTTCTTGATATATCATATTTCACACTTTGATTCAAGTGGGATATGAGCTCCCATTTTTACCCCATATACAGATTGCAAAATCACATCAGTTGCAGAACCATTGATTTACATATTGCCATTATGGTGTCTGTTGTATTCTGCTGCCTTTCCTATCCTCTACTATCCCCCCTCCCCCCTCCCCTCCCCTCTTCTCTCTCTACCCCCTCTACTGTAGTTCATTTCTCCCCCTTATATTTTTCTCCTTTCCCCTCACTTCCTCTTTTATGTAATTTTTTATACCCCTGAGGGTCTCCTTCCATTTACATGCAATTTCCCTTCTCTCTCCCTTTCCCTTTCACCTCTCATCCCTGTTTAATGTTAATCTTCTTCTCATGCTCTTCGTCCCTACTCTGTTCTTAGTTACTCTCCTTATATCAAAGAAGACATTTGGCATTTGTTTTTAAGGGATTGGCTAGCTTCACTTAGCATAATCTGCTCTAATGCCATCCATTTCCCTCCAAATTCTATGATTTTGTCATTTCTTAATGCAGAGTAATACTCCATTGTGTATAAATGCCACATTTTTTTTATCCATTCGTCTATTGAAGGGCATCTAGGTTGGTTCCACAGTCTTGCTATTGTGAATTGTGCTGCTATGAACATGGATGTAGCAGTGTCCCTATTGTGTGCTCTTTTTAGGTCTTTAGGGAATAGACCGAGTAGGGGAATAGCTGGATCAAATGGTGGTTCCATTCCGAGCTTTCCAAGAAATCTCCATACTGCTTTCCAAATTGGCCGCACCAATTTTCAGTCCCACCAGCAATGTACAAGAGTACCCTTTTCCCCACATCCTCGCCAGCACTTGTTGCTGTTTGACTTCCTAATGGCTGCCAATCTTACTGGAGTGAGATTTGCAACAAAATGAAACTGAATCCCTTACTCTCGCCATGCACAAAAGTTAACTCAAAGTGGATCAAGGAACTTGATATCAAATCAGAGACATGGCGTTTGATAGAAGAAAAAGTTGGCTATGATCTACATGCTGTGGGGTCGGGCTCCAAATTCCTCAATAGGACACCCATAGAACAACAGTTAATAACTAGAATCAACAAATGGGACTTATTCAAACTAAAAAGTTTTTTCTCAGCAAAAGAAACAATAAGAGAGGTAAATAGGGAGCCTACGTCCTGGGAACAAATCTTTACTCCTCACACTTCAGACAGAGTGCTAATATTCAGAATATACAAAGAACTAAAAAAATTAGACAATGAGATAACGAATAACCCAATCAACAAATGGGCCAAGGACCTGAACAGAAATTTCTCAGAGGAGGACATACAATCAATCAACAAGTATATGAAAAAATGCTCACCATCTCTAGCAGTCAGAGAAATGCAAATCATTCCCCCTTTTTTAATGTGTCCCTTCCAAATTTTTGATAGGGTAGGGAAAGAGCAATGAGGGAATTTTAATCCCTCAGGTAACAGTCTCCAAATTTTTAGAACTCACCCAAAATTGGATTCCTGGTTTTACCTGACTTAATTAATTACTTATATTGATATTCTATTTATTTTTGGCTCCATAGTTGTAAGACGAGAGGCATCACTCATTTTGGCTTCTTCTGAGCTGAGAGAGAGTGACGTGAGTGGGCACAGTATAAGGGACATGAGTTGCCTTTTAGAAGTCAGTTGAGGGACATGAGTTGCCTTTTAGAAATCAGTTCGTTTTGAAGTCTGGTTGGGGAAGAACAGGTTGTAAATTCATCTGGGGATGGGTTCTTCTGTGTGAGAAACAAGAACCATGAGTACTGAAAAAATGTTGTAGCAGCTGGAACATGTGACTGTATAGAAGTTCCCTCAGCAGGCTTTAATATTCCCAGTTATCAGGACTGTCAACTTAATATTTAACATTTAGTGTTACAGTTATCCCTCTCCATAAGATACAGTTTAATGATTTAATATCATCTGATCTTGCAAAATCATTTTACTAGTATGACCTCTGTGTGTAATAGAGAAACCTTTAATTCTGTTACTCAGGGCTGGATAATCGTACTAGCAAACACCAACCCTACCTGTAGGTTAGGAATATCTGTAGGCCTTAAACTAAAAATTTCTGCCTCTGGCAGCTCCTCTTGATAGTCTCTTTTTATAGTTATCAGGCATTCCTTTCTGGGAATCCTTCTTTGTAGCCTCCAGTCTTACTTATTTTGGGAGGCTAACATAATGTGTATAAAAAATTATTATTATTATTATTAATATTATTTTTTAAAATGCCCAGGAATGGCTGTATTTTGGTTTTAACTGTCTTTCCTAAGTGTTTATCATGAAACAGTCAAACTGACTTTTGTTTCTATCTATTGTTAACAGTCAGCTGAGCTTTTATGTGAGTCATTCCTGGGGAAACTTGAGAGCAGCTTCTCAGTTCTGCTAGTGCCATTTGCGCTAGGTGGGTCCAGGTCTTGCTTGACCATGTGGCTACCCTTTGAAGCATCAGGGATGTCTCCCTTCTCTGATGACTCTCCTCTTCTTAGCAAATGCACTGATTGGCTTTCTGTTCTCCAGGGGTCTCATTAATCTCCCTAATTGGGAAGATATGAGGCCCAGAGTTGCAAAGCTCTTTGAGAAGTCCCTTGTTCCCTGGATTCAGACTGACTCAGAGGGCAAGAGCCAAATATTGTTTTTCTTGTCCCTTTTCATGTAACTTTAATATAAATCCTAATCTTAATCATCCAGCAAATAAATTTTAACAGCCTTATATTAAGAGTACTGGGCTTTAATGTCTATAACTTTATAATTATTTATCTTTTTTATTAACTGGGATCTGCATTATTCTGTCTGTCTTGTAGGTGATGACTTATTATCTTAAATTAACCCATGTTGTGTTCTTAAAGCAACACTTCTGTAAAACACTAACAAGGAATCTTTAGATCACTTATAAGGAAATTACAAAATAAAATTTTTTAACAAGAGTAAAAATACTTAGTTCGTGTAATAGCTACCCTGAAGTTTTAAGCTGAGTTATACATTATATCCCCTGTTTGAGATCCTAGAAATCTTGACAGAAAAAAAAAACAACTTTTGAACATAACTTTAAATGAAATAATATCTGACCTACTGCTTTCGTAGTCATTCTCACATATAGTAAGATGGGACACAGAGCCTTATCTCAGGTAAGGCAGGGCTCTTTATAAAACTTAAGTGTTTTACTTCTAAAAATGATCTTTGTTTTTTTAAATATCATTTTACAAAGATTACATATATTATTTGAGGTCACATGAACATTAGTTAACACCATATGATATCACATTTAAAACATGAATTTAAGAAAGGCTGAAAGTTTTTAACCTTTATATAGATTAGACTCTCATTAACATAAAAATACATTTAAATTGTTCCCCAATGTAAAAAGTAACATACAACTTTACATATCTTATTGATAAGAAGTAAATGAATGCCCAATATATTTTTTTACCATACAACTTCATAACACCAGCTTGAAATAATGCTCTTTTAAAGTTTCTACCTTACAGATTCGTATACCTGAAAGATATGAGCACATTAATAGCATCACAATTACATTGAAGTTTCCACATTAACCAAGTTTAGCTTTTAAATAAATGGCAGTACAGTGCTCTAAAATAACAGTTCTTATTTAATCAGTTGTTTAATTTTTATGGTTGCTTGCTCTAGAAAAAATAAAACTTAATAAACACAATGTTATGGGTAAACTTATGTTTTAAGAAATTTTTGTCTCTTTAACACATGACTGATTATTACAATCTTATACAGACATTAGTACAAACTTATACAGACCTTAGTAAATCAATCAGATATCTAACAAAAGTACTCATGAATGAGTAATCCCATATCAAATTTGCTTTACTTATTTATCAATATATTAGACAAATATATTGAACAGTGTAAACCATTTTTTTGTTGAAGGACAAGTCTTAGAACCAAGGCATATTAGAACATTTGTAGACATTAATATTTTATTAGATTTTTGAACACCTAGAAAAACTTGTAAGCTTAAATATAAAGACATTTATTTTTATCTCTTTATCCAATTTAAATTCAACTATTTAAATCACTTGAATTAAAGATCTTTGGATCCACTTTTTAAAATTTGTTTTTATGAGCGTTTTTGTTTTAATGAGTGCTCTTTATAAATGTTAATTTGTGTATCATATATATGATATACGGACATATGAATATATAGACATACAACACATAACAAAATTGTGCACACATAATAATAGTAAAGGCCTTGTAGCTTTTCCAGGTGAAATATCCATTGCAATGTTTCAAAAACTACACAGTTAGTCAAAGATAGAACTGGTCAGAAAAACATCATCCTAGGTCTTTAGGATCAAAATCATGAGCTCAAAAAAAAAAAAAAAAAGAAAGAATCTAAGGAAAAAATAAGAGTCCTAGAAAAATTGACTGGCCATTAATTAGTAAATACCATACAATTTAATTTTTTTTAGGCCTCAGATCACTCTCCTACTGATCTTGCAGGCCTCTTTCATTTGCCATTCAACATAAGTGCTGGCTGAGGTCTGGAAGGAGCAGGAAAAAGCTGCTATTCTGAGCAGACACCTCAGGCCTAAGGCATTTCAACCATAATTTTCAGGTTCAGATGTTGAAAATTATAATACAATTTTAAGACAAAATTCACAAAATTTTATGATACAAGTTTAAGACACAGTTTACAAAATTTTACATCTTTATATCTTGTTTTGTCAACAGATACCATATTATGATTTACTCTCCTTGTCCAAATTAATGCACTGGTAGACACAGTGATATTTTCCCAGGCTACCCTATTAAAAATTGGTGAAAAAAAGCCTGAATGATTGGGAAGTTACTTGCCAACTTGGAAGTAGAGTTCTCTAGTTTTCCATCCTAAGTATTTAAGTTGTCTGGCATGAATTTTCTGAAATCATAAACTAAACAATTTCCTAAACCCGACTTTTAACTGCAAGATTGTGCAATGCTTCAAAAACCCATTCAGATGCCAGATTGTTACAATAAAACATCATCATTTAGATACACATTCAGCTAAGATCATTCCCAAGAAATGATTTATAATATCAACAGATTATTGCACATGTCTTAAAGGGCCAGAAACAAAGACACAAGACAGACTGAAAGGAGCTCCAGACTATGGCTTACAGACAGAAGCCTTTAAACCAGAGCAGATAAGAGAAAAATCTCCTACACCAGTGGCACCATAGATTTTCCCACAAGGGAACCAGATGTTTTCACAGAGGGACAACCTGAAATGTAAAATCAAGGGTCTCCATGGTGACTTTACTGTATTTAGTGTCCCCTTTTTCTTTTTCTCTTTTTTAAGAAAACAGAGATGGCAAAATCCTTACAGTGCAGGGAAGGAAGTAGGTAATTCTCTGAAGCAACAGGGCTTGGGCAGCTGCTGGAAGTCCCTCAGTCCCTCCTTTCACTTACAGGATTAGCTCCTCTTGTTCGGTTCCACCCCAAGCACGCTCCGTCTCCTAACATTTCAGTAGTCAGCTCTCAAAGAGTTCCGGGGTGTGGGGGGTACCAAAAATTGTAACTTAAAGTTTGGTTCCTGATTTTGAAGCCAATTAATACCAATTTAATAATGAGGACAGGGTTTGAGAAAAAGAAAAAGGGAGATTTACTGCTTTGCTAACAAAGGAGAAAAACAGGGGTCTCTGCCCAATGGTTGTGATTCTATCGATCTGAAGGGACAAGGGGTTTTAAGGAGTTTCACGTGTTAACCTGGGAGATACTCAGTTCTTAGGTCCCCAGCAGGCATTGCCCTCTGCAGTGGGTGTGCTCCAGGCAGCCAGCTAGGGGCTTCTCTCATCCTGCTTAACAAAGGGTATTAAAGTTCATCACAGTTCTTTAAAACACAGTCCAAATGGGTGTCAGTTTACTTGCTTTATTACCCATTTTCAGTTAAGTTTTACCACAGAAATCACACAACAAAACACACTAAAACAAACCAAAAAAAAAAAAACATATGAAACACAGAACAAAACACACAAAAAAACAGAAAACCAGCGCAGAAACAGAAAAACAGAGGAACTATGCAACGTCTTGCTAAAGCTCTGGGATAGGAGTTCCTGCGTGCCCATTGGCACCTCTCTATGCTTTCAGAGGAATTCCCTACAGAACATAACAGAGGACAGAATGATTCTCGTTACTGTACCAGACAGGAGTATATGTGTGTCTCCCCAGGACACCACTCTGTCATCAGAAGAGATCTCCCTTAACCGGATATCAGATGTTATATAGGCGCCACTTACCTATGGAGGCCTTCTTCACCATGTGCTTGCTAATAGTTTTAGGGCGGTGGTTCACTGCAGTGCTCCCTGGACCAAAATCTCACACCAAGGCCTTGGAAATTGCCTCTCCATGCCGGAGAACTGGAGGGAAGGCCAGCTTCAGAATTTCCAGTAGTCTGGTCTTGTGATCTATTGGGGCAGGGTCATCTCGATGGGAAACTACAAAATATTACACCAGGATGCAAGAAAAGACCACTGACTCCAATTAAAATCAAATTAAGGCAAGCTTACTATTTCAAAGTGGATCCAAAGATCTTTAATTCACGTGATTTAAATGGTTCAATTTAAATTGGATAAACAGATAAATATAAATGTCTTTAAATTTAAACTTACAAATTTTTCTAGGTGTTTAAAAATCTTATAAAATATTAATGTCTACAAAAGGTCTAATATACCTTTGTTCTAGGACTTTTTCTTCAACAACAACAAAAAAAATGGTTTAAACAGTTTCCTACTCTAAGCCATTTTCTACCATCAATGGACCCTTTTTGGGGAAACCATGGACACAATTCTCCTATGTATGAAAAGAATAATTTTAAGTCCTTTTTCTTAACATGTGCCCCCTATGTCTTGAGGGCCTCCTTGAGGCCTGACAAAAACAAAACATGTGACGAAACTGCTTGTCCCATGGTGGGTCACTCACCATGTGTCATCCCCACTCTCCTCCTGGATCTGTCTTTCAGTGGTGTCTGCTGAGGCAATCGCAAGCTCCGCTTTTTTAAGTCTTCCCTGAGGACAGGTTTCCCCCTCAGTCAAAGGCTCGAGCCCCTATTGATCCTCAGGCAGAGGATCAAAAGGCATCTGTCATGATGGCCTTCATTGGGCAAGCTGCCCTGGATATTAAAAGAAAGTTACAACTCTTAGAGGGATCACAAGATATGACTTTGGGAGATTTAGTCAGAGAAGCCGAGAAAGTATACTATATGAGAGAAACAAAGAGAAAGAAAGGGAGCAAAGGGAAGATGAGAGATGCAAAAGACAGACTAAGGCATTGACTAAGGTCCTGGTCACAACAATAAATAGGCCAGAAATTAACAAACAGGAAGACAGGAACGGAAACCTGGGCGCACGCCAGAGGCCAAAATGGAGTTTTACTCAGCATTAAAAAATGACAAAATCATAGAATTTGCAGGGAAATGAATGGCATTAGAGCAGATTATGCTAAGTGAAGGAAGCCAATCCCTAAAAATCAAATGCCAAATGTCTTCTTTGATATAAGGAGAGTAACTAAGAACAGAGTAGGGATAAAGAGCATGAGAAGAAGATTAACATTAAACTGGGATGAGAGGTAGGAGGGAAAGGGAGAGAGAAGGGAAATTACATGGAAATGGAAGAAAACCCTCAGGGTTATACAAAATTACGGACAACAGGAAGTGAGGGGAAAGGGAAAAATACAAGGGGGAAAAATAAATTACAGTATAGGGGTAGAGAGAGAAGATGGGAGGGGAGGGGAGGGGAGGGGGGATAGTAGAGGATAGGAAAGGCAGCAAAATACAACAGACACTAGTATGGCAATATGTAAATCAATGGATGCGTAACTGATATGATTTTGCAAACTATATACGGGATAAAAATGGGAGTTCATAACTCACTTGAATCAAAGTGTGAAATATGATATATCAAGAACTATATAATGTTTTGAACAACAAACAACAAAAGTTAAAAAAACACATGGAGAACTATTTCAACAAAAAATTGACTAGATTTATAACTTCAATTCTACATAATGCAAAAGGCAAGTCCAATTATACACCATGCCTCCTCTGAAATGCTTGTATGTCTATTCATTTTGGTTATTTTTCTCCATTATATTAGGATTAGGAGTCAGAATATAGAGTCTAGTAGGGTATGGGTTAGTGTGAGTGATTCAGTATTTCGAATGAAAATTAGGAAAATGAATCCAATGTTTATGCAAATATGTGCTAAAAATAATCATCCCACTCTCATCAAGAACAATGCCTTGACATTACCTTTGCCCCAAGTAAGACACAATTAGAGGAGAAGAGTTAGAAAATCTATGAATACTTATCTGGAATGGAATATGCTCAGGAGTTCACAACTTTGGGGGTGGTAGAAGAGTTTCCAAAAGTCAGGGACAGGGTAAACACTTCACAAACATGGTGCTCTGCTGACCGGAAGACTTATGAGAAACTGCCTCTGAGTTTGGGCACTGGAAATATATGTTGTAGTCAGGAGCTTTAGCTTCCTTTGCAGTGAGACCATCAAAGCTGGGTCTGCATCTATGTAACCTGGAGCACATGTTTCCTTATTCTTTAATGAACATGAGGCAGTAGTGCAGAATTCTCTCTTTGTATGTAAACTGTGGCCAATGGGGGCTAAGTGTCTTCCTGTGTGGACTCTGAAGCCATGTGGTCATCCTCCATTTTTCATGGTCTTTCTAGCTGCTGCAATGGGAGTTTGGTGTTTGCTTCACGAAATACAAGTAGTTCAACTGGGACACAGTGCTGGAGGGAGTTCTGTCATATGTGGTGGGTCAGGGTCTGCCAGGAGAATGCACCAACCAGTCTTATATCCAACATAGACTTCCCCCTTGTCCCTAGCAACTTGATTCTGAACATTGCTCTGAAACCTCTCCATATAACAAGATGCATTTACATGCAAGGGTCTGCTGGCTGCACCATGTCAGTCAAAAGCCATTTGGAAGCCAATGGCCAATCCACATGACACCAACACAGATGTTTAATCACACACCTGCCCACCACTGTTCTAGGCCCACTACTCAGCAAATTCCAACTTACTGGCATCTCTGTTCTACACCATTTTCATGAAACCCAGTGATTCAAGGCACTGTCTGGTACACTCATGATCAGCAACAGGACATCCAAAGGTTCTCCAGTGCCACCTGGTCATGGGAATTTCAAAAATTTCATGGTATTTATCTAGCCATTTTTCAAGTATCAAGTTGGATGCACTGGTTTTTCAATTCATTCAGGAACCATTAAATGGTGAGGATGAAAGCTCTGGAGAACTCTAAAAGGCAACGCTTCCCAACGAGTGGCCAAAATGTCACATGAAGCCTGACCCATTGATGTCTACTCAAAGTGAGTTCAATATGTGTTTTGACTCTTTACTATGGTTGCCAAGTCTTTCAGAATAAAATCGTCTTATATCCTGGTGGAGATTCCCAGTGCACTGTGGAAAGACACCCTGAGACTAGATCTCAGTTTCCAAGGGCGACTCTCATGTGTGGCCTCCTAAAATCCCACCAAAATTAATGGCAATACTTCCCTGAAGTCAGTTCCAGAACTCAGTCTCTAAGGGGAATCACACCAGAGTTCAGGTCCAGGTGTACCCAGTCATCTCTTCCAACCAGCACACAAATGACCACAATTAAAACCAAAACACTGCCACATGGCCCTCATCATCTTCCATATAGACACTCATCGTAACCTCTGGATGGAATTTTCCATGAGGGGCGAAGCCCAAGACAGTTTCCAAAATAAACTCCCTTGCCCCTCATTTGCCTAAAGTCAGGGTGACCTAGACACCCTTCCTGTGAACCAGGAGTGATCAAATAGGCCTGCCGTTAATACTGTTCTGATTCTCCAATTTAATCCTACAGATTGTCAGGTATAAATCCTTTATGTGAGTTGGAGGCAATAGAAAACCCAAGCACACATGGGATCTTTCTTTAGATCTATCACCTTCTGAGAATCAAAGCCCCAACCTCACACAGGGCCAAGAGGCTGATTCAGACACATCTCTTTCCAAAGCAATTAAGCAAAGATCCACAGGTGATGCCCATTCATTTCCATTTGAAAAATGTTTTCTTCAGGCTTCAGAAAGGGGTGGCCTGAGGCAAATACTTTCCTGACATTCAGGGCAACATAACCATAGGTAAGCAAATGGGCCAAAGCAAGGTTTTTAAACTGAGACTTTACTGGTTACACGGATATCTGAGTTTTCTGAGATGTTCCCATTCCCTTCAGCTATCCATTACATGGCCATGTAACAGATTTTGGAGGTGGTACATATCTTGGCCACAAAACCATGAGCCTATTCTGGAGAGAGGCCAGAAATCAAGATGTGTAGAGGACCTTAGGAAGATAGTAGGTGTTGCCCATCCATAAGGCAAGCCACAGTCCATTTATAAAGTGGGCAGGATGAATGCTGGGAAGCTTCCAACTAGACAGGAAACCTCCATTGATGCATTCTCTTTTCTAAAGACTACAACCACGAACACAGTGGATACACAGACATAGAAACACTCGCCTTGCCAAACGACTTCCTAGAAACAGTCAACTCCAAACCATACAAACCACCATTCCTACCTATTTTCAGAACATGAGACAAAACCACAAACTCACATCCACATCCACAAAAGCACCTCCTTCCCCCAAGTAGGTCTGTGACTATCTGGAGTGTCCTCTGACTGGTGGGCCATACTATGTTGCCCCAAAATGGCCTGGCCTGTCTCAGATCTGTTCTTCTTGGCCCACTCTACGAAGTTGTCAGCAGGCAGCATTGAGCCAATACCTGCTATCTAGGGAAAGGCCCCTTTTCTGAGCTCTACTGGCGTTTGGCCATCCTCATATCATTAGGTACCAAGAAAGACTGACTCTGTCCTTGGTAAATCCAAACAAGTTCGACCACTGGGACTGGGACTGGGACTGGCTCTGGGTGCCTGGCTTCTTGGATCCCAATTTCAGAGAGTTACATCACCAACGAAGTTAGGTAGGTCACCTCCTTCAGGAACTGAATGAGATCACTGCCTTGGCAACCACTTTGTCCTAACAGTTGCTTTCATGGGTCTCATGAGATGGAGGCTGTCCCTACTTCCTGTGACACTTTGACAAGTTTGAATGGTATATCAACAATGGCCACCCGGGAACACCTCTCCACGCAGGTCTGGTTTGGTCCATCTTCTCTACATTAAGAAAAGAGAGGCTGATTCATACACATCCCTTCGTTATCACAAGGTGTTTGCCATGGAAGATGGCTTTTGCTCTCTCAGGTCCTTCATAGCTGCCTACATCTTCTCCAGGGATCATTTCTGCATAGAAATTTGAGGTTCTCAGCAGGTGTAAGATCCCCTACATTCCTGTATTGTAAAATGAACTCTGTCCCTGCTCTTTTGTAATGTTAGATTGAGGCAACAGTGTATGGTTAGGGATAATAACAGGATCGATTTGGTTTAGGAATCATTCTGTGGGATGAATAATGGTATTGGGAACCTGCAATATTTATAGGAATACAGAGGTGAAATATAAGTATGTAAACAGAAATCTAGGTGAGATTTGAAGCTCAGAAGTGCATTGAGCAATTGATTGCGATACATAGCTTTAAATTACATTCTGCACACATGTCTCAGATAAGTCGATATACAATGCCATAGGACTTGTACCTTGGATGATTGAATGTAGAGGAGAACATCCACTCAAACAGGGATAATCAATAGGATCAGGAAGATAGTCGGTAGATTTTGGAACAAGGGTGAATTTAGTATTTGTACCAAAAGTTCTTTAGCAACTGGGTTTTGGTTAGAGAGTGAATATCAATGTCAGCACATGTGAAGGGTCAGTCACAATGATGAACTGGGGAAAATATGTAGGAAAGCCGATATCAATAGAGACATTAGGAAAACAGGCAAAGTACAGGGTGAGTGATAGTATTAGACATTTTCAACAGTTTTGAGGTTGAATATATTAGGAAGAAACAAATATGTAGTCACCGATAGGATTGACATTTGATAGCGTTATGCAAGCTGGACATGGATGTTTTTAGTAATCCATGTTCAGTGTCCATTTAGGCTTTGGTACAATCACACGTGTGAATTTTGCATTTTGCGTCCAGAATATTACTGTGATAACATGCATATTTAGATCAGGTGACATGAGTATTTCTTCCTCTATTACTGGGAGCAATATTTTGAAAACGTATAAATTAGTATTGGGGGTACAAAGAGGTGTACCCTTTGTCTATGAATATAGATAATGCATGAATAGACCATACTGTGAATAAATAATATAACTGGTTCCACTTTAAATCATGGATTGAATTGATATCAGAAAATATATAAGAAATCTTATATTGATATACAATCATTCATTCCAAACAGTTATACATCTAATTGTGAAATGATAGTTATGGTTTATCATGAAGGGTGTGTGAGTTTTGCTTAAACAATTATAAAGAAAATCGGAAATAATATGTTTGGAAAGAAGTCTCACGAATAGACCAGTTAAGAAACCTGGAGTAATACATGTGTTCTGAAGCAGGAAGTGATTGAAAGTGAAACAAATGCCTATAAATTTGCCAACTTGTGCAAGAAATATATACCCTCTGATGTGCATAAACTGAAGAAATAGTAATGTACCAGTGTTGAATAAAAATGAACATCAAAATACAAATCATGTCCCATAAGAGTCTACTTGCATTGCTGTTAAACTGGGGCAGTTACTGTAGAAATATTAGGATAATGCCGCAGTCTTGCTGGGCACAATCAGGAGCCACTTGTCAAAAGAAACTAACTTTATTTTTAAAACCACACACGCCAAACAAAACAGCCTCTCAGGAAAAACCCTCAGAGCCCCAACTGCCACCACTGGCTTCCCAAAAGCCTCTTCCTCCCACACAAGCCTCTCTCCACCTCCCACAATCCTCCTGCTCTTGAGGCCGATTGGCTAGGTCATGTGGGCAAAGCCAAATAAGTCCCCTAATGAGCAACTCCGTGGTCTGAAAGGGCAGGGAAACAGCCCAATGAGCATCACCGCAGAGGAGCCAATCAGCTAGTTGTTGCTGTGAGCCAATCATCAGCCAGCAGCTGGAAGTTTGCTGGCTTCTGGAATTTTGCTGGGGCCCCTTCGGATGTGGCTCTCAACATCTCCCCCTCTCTGTTTAAACAACACACATGTGGCTTAGGGACAGTGCCTGCCTTAGGTTGTCCAATAGTACATATGGTCCTTACCCGTTAAGTTGGTACCATTGCAATTGGATCTTACCCATCACTGACTACCGGTCCAGTTTACAGCAACACCTGTGGAGAGGTCTTTGTACCACCGGGGGGTGGTGAGGTTCTTTGCCTCACCTCTAATGGCCCCCAAACATTAGCTGGACGATAATGACACACAGAAGAGAGGAAGATACACCAAGCCAATTGACGGCTCCTTTTGGAAAAATTGTACCACTGATGACATCATCAGCAAATATACCCGAACACTACCACAAGTCGCTGCACAAATAGGTAGTTTACAATGCATACAGGAGAGTTCTCAATGTGTCTAGGCAAGTTCTGCAAGCATTTCAGTGATGGCTATTGCAGAAGCTGTAGATTGGTTTTATCTTTGATTTCACCAGCACTGGGATGAAGATAGGAATTCTGGCAATAATGGCTAAAGAAAAATTATGTAACATTCCAGAAGGCACTGAAAGAAAACAATTTTCTTAACTATTTACATTGTCTTGAAGATAATTATTAAATATAATGAAAAGGAAGGGTGAAAGAAAGGAAACAGATCTGTTAACCTCCTTTTTTCAAATTTTAAAACAAACCTCAACAGCTCTTTACCCAATTTAAATTAAACCATTTAAATAATGTGAATAAAAAAAATATTTGGATCCATTTTTTTTATGAGCGCTCATCATATATCATATATGGACATACGAACATTCAAACATATAACACAAAACACAAGTGTGCACACATAATATAATACATACAACACATAACCTAATAGTAAAGGCCTTATAACTTTTTACACGTGAAATCTCCATTGCAATGTTCAAAAACTCTTTTGTCAAAAAATAGAACTGATCAGCAAAACATTAAACTAGGTCTGTATGAGCTCAAAAAACAAAATAGAATTTGGGAAAGGGCAATAATAAAATAGATAATGAAAAAAGCATCCTGGTTCTATCTCAGATGTAAGGATAGTCAAACTGGAATTTTGGATATCAGCTGATAAGGCCTTGAGTCAAATCATCTTCTTTTTGGATGTGCCCTGATATGTCTTATAAAGAATAGATCTTTTCTGTCCCAGATTAGACTTTTTATATTGGAAAGTAAAGAGAAAACAGTAGAGAAAGGAGAAATCTTACCAGCAACTTTAAGGGATACTATAGCATTAACTATATACTGACTATCGGAAAATAAATTAAATACAGAATATTTAAATATCTCAAAAGCTTGTAATACTGCATTAAGCTGTACCTTTTGAGCTGATTGTTTGGGTACTAAAAATTTATAAGTTTTATCAGGTATAACTATTGCTGCTGTACCATTATTTGATACATCAGTGAATATATTTGAAGCATTCATGATAAGTGTTTTTCTTCTCAATTTTGGAAAAATTACAGGATGCGATGACCAAAAAGACAATAAAGGGTTAGATGGTAAGTGGTTGTCAAATGAAACATTAGATTGGACAATGATTATTGCCCAAGTATTTAACTCATTAGCTAACTCATCAATTTGATTCAGAGTATATGGAGTAAAAATTTTATTGGAAGAAATTCCAAACACTCCCTTTGCTGCTTTAATTCCTTTGAGTATTAATTATTCTAAAGCCTCAGGATACCTAGTAAGAATAGTGTAAGGAGAATAAGATAAATGTATCCATAATAATGGACCTTCTTGCCAAAATACTCCTGTAGGAATATTTTTTGTTGGTAGTACAATAAATAATAAAGGCAAACTTATATCAATTCTATCCAAATGCATATTTTCCATATATGTTTCATTGATTTTTAATGCCTTTCTTGCTTCAGGTGTTAACATGCGGGGTGAATTTTTATCTGATAGACCTTTTAGGATATCAAATAAAAGTCCCAACTCTCCTGTTGGTATACCTAGATAAGGCCTTATCCAATTTATGTCTCCTAATAACTTTTGAAAGTCGTTATGTGATTTGAGTTGATCTACTCGTATTTGAATTTTTGGTGGACTGACCATGGTTGAGGATAACAGAACTCCTAAATAATTAATTGGAAAATTTAATTGTACTTTATCTATTGCTATCTCTACATTATAATTTTTAATAAGTTTGTAAGTGTGGCATAACTTTCTAGCAATGTGTTTTTAGCTTTGTGTGCTAATAATACATCATCCATATAGTGAAATATTTGTGTTCAGAATTTTGATTTCTAAGTGGCTGGATTACTTTGTTAACATAAATATGACACATAGTTGGGCTGTTAGCCATCCCTTGAGGGAGTACTTTCCATTCATATCTCTGATCAGGACCTTCATGAATCAGTGCAGGGATAGTAAAAGCAAAACCTGGACTATCCTTAGGATGAATTATAATTGAAAAAAAAAACAATATTTAATATCTATAACTAAAACATACCAGGTTATTGGCAAAGCAGACAATTGAGGAATCCCTGATTGAGCAGGTCCCATAATAACCATCTCATTATTAATGGCTCTAAAATCTTGCAATAGTCTCCATTTACCAGATTTCTTTTTGATGACATAAATGGGAGTATTTTGGGGATATACAGTCGGTTGTATATGTCCTTCTGCTAATTGTTGTTTTACCAGGTCATGGACTGCTTGTATCTTTTCTTCAGTCAGGGGCCACTGAGGAACCCATACTGTCTTTCTGATTTTCAGGTAATTTTTATTGTCTCAGTGGCCCTTTCTGAAAATCCAACCCATGTCTCTCTGTTCCTTGATCTATTTGTATTGGTGCTGCTATGACTTATTCTTGTTTTTCTAATCTTTTTTCTTTCCTAAAACCTTGTCTAGTCATAATAGTGGCTGCATTTTGGTTGATGTTATTTGTTAATGTCAAACCTAATTGATCTAGGACATCTCGTCCCAATAAATTTATGGGAAGATGATCCAATACATATGGCTGTATAGTTCCTTCACATCCTTTAGGATCCTTCCTATCTAATACCATTTTACTTCTATGGGGATTAGTCGCCACTTATAGGCCTCAAAGCGTTTGAGTGGCTTGTTGTAATGGCCAATGTTTTTGCCATTCTTGACGAGAGATGATGCTAATGTCTGCACCTGTATCCAGTAGCCCATTCAATTCATGCCCTTGAATATTTAGTTTTAGCATGGGGCGAGAATCTAAATTTAAAGAAAGCATAGCCAAATCTACACCTGTGGAGCCTAATCCCTTGGAACATCTTTCTACAGTACGACTGGAAAATTTATCATATAGGCTGGGTATTATTAGTAACTGTGCTATTCTATCTCCTTGTGAAATTACTGATATGTCCTTTGGAGAACTGGCTATAATTTTTATTTCACCTTCATAATCGGGATCAATCACCCCAGGACTTATCATAAGTTCTTTTAGAGTAGAAGAGCTGCATCCCAATAATAAGCCCATGGTTCCTTTGGGAAGAGGTCCTTTTACCCCTGTGGGAATGATTTGAACTCCCATCTCTGGAGTTAGTACTGATCTGGCAGAGGCGCAGATGTCCAACACTGTGCTCCCTCTGGTTTGTCTGATGAGGGATCTGATGGACAATGTGTCCTGGGCACTACCCTGTTGGGGTTGCTGGGTTCCTCCAGTGCTCTGTATATTTGTGGTTTGGGGCCCCGGAGCATTGGAACCCCCTGTCCATTTATTTGGCAATTGAGCCCAATGCCTTTCTCCATGATATCGTGGATAAACACCTGGTCCTTGTTCATTTTTTGATAATTGAGTACCCTCTATGGTGGTTTGAGAACAGCACTCATTAGCCCAATGTCTCCCTCTATGGCATTGTGGCCAAATACCTGGTATTCTACTCCTTTGATACCTAATATTGTTAAACCCTCCTTCTATGGGCCAATTCCTTTTAAAATGTCCTGTTTCTTCACATTGGTAGCATGTTCTTGGTCTGGCATCTAAAGCCTGTTTTACTGTAGCTGCCACAATTTGCCCTTGTTCATTAATGTATCTGGCAACTAAAGCCTGTTTTACTGCAGCTGCCATGACTTGCTCTTGTTCATTAATGTCTCTACATAATTAAATCAATGTGTTTAAATCATCATTTTTCCATGGTCTAATGATATCTTTGCAACAACGATTCGCTTGCTCATAAGCCAGTTGTTTTAGTAATGGCATTGCTTGTTCTGTATTCCCAAAAACTCTGGTAGCTCTTTGAATAAGCCTATCTACAAATTCAGCATAAGGTTCATTAGCTCCTTGTATTACCTTAGATAATTGACCTTGTAAACCTCCATGTTCTTGTAAAGTCTTCCATGCCTTAATTGCATCTACACCAATTTGTGCACATACACCATGATCATATGCAATTTGCTGCTGCTGATCTTCATAAGGTTCCTTTCCTAACAACATATCTAGATTTCTCTGAGGATAACCAGCTCCTGCATTTCGCCTAGCTGTCTCCTTTCAACATTCCTCATTGGCAACCTTCCATAACATGCCTTGTCCTCCATTTAGCACAACATTACACATATTAGCCCAATCCACTGGCTTCATGTTCAAGTTGTTAATGGATTCGACCATGATTACATTGAAGGGTGCTTGAGGACGATAGGTTGTTACAGCCTCTTTTAGCTGCTTCACTGTTTTGAAATTTAAAGCATGGTAAACACGCTGCCCTCCTACCTCAAATATAGGGCATGTTAATATTTGAGATCTTGTCTCAGGATCCTAACTATCAACTGCGGGAGTTGGGGGCCTCCCAGCATAAGAAAGTGGCCTTGTTAGTTGGACACTTATGTCATCTGGTGATAGAAAGGTGTTAGTAGCAGTCTCCTGTTGTAAACTTCCCCTGATGTTTTTTACTGTTTTACACTTTCTTTCTCTGTCTAACTAGCTTTAGAGGCCTTCTCTTTTACTTGAATTTTTTCCTCTGTCTGACTAGTTCGAGAGACGTTCCCTTTTACTTGAATAGTTTCCTCTATCTGACTAGCTCGAGAGACCTTCTCTTTTACTTGAATTTTTTTCTTCTGTCTGACTAACTTGAGACACCTTCTGTTTTACTTGAATCAATATGTCTTCTTCTTCCTCTACCATTGACTGAACTGAAGGCTTTGAACTAAGCAAACAAGATATGAATGTCCACAATGGCAATGTGCCAACTGGCAGAATCCCTGGGCTTTTCTTTTCTATTCTTTTTAAATCTGCACCATGATGGTTCCATTGTGATATATTTAACAACTCCTCCTTAAAAAGCCATGGTCTACATTTTTGTATTGTATCAACAATTGCCATGACTGCTCTTGATTTTACTGGGATGCCTCCTTCCTCTAACAATTTACTTAACACTTTTTTGGTTTGTTTTTTACTAATTTTTGATCCCATATTTCTACTATAATACAAACCAACAAGATAACACCAAACAAAAAAAGAGATAGAACGAAATAAAAATGGAACAACAAAAAATTATTATAGCCTTTCTCCCTCTCTGTTCCTCAGACACAAATAGTTTTTCCTCAGATGTGAGCAGTTTTTCTTCCATCTCACTCATCTCCAGGGACAGGCAACTTAAAACAAAAGAGGAATCATAAAATGGCTACCCATCCTCTCGCCCTGCCCTCAAGAGCGAGCAGTTTACCTTATCAGTTACCCTCAGTCGCTCCCCATATGAGCTACCAAATGCCGCTGTCTGGCTGGGCACAATCAGAATCCACTTGTCAAAAGAAACTAACTTTATTTTTAGAACCACACACGCCAAGCAAAACAGCCTCTCAGGAAAAATCCTCAGAACCCCAACTCCCAACACCAGCTTCCCAAAAGCCTCTCCCTCCCACACAAGCCTCTATCCACTTCTCACAATCCTCCTGCTCTTGAGGCAGATTGGCTGGGTCACGTGGGCAGAGCCAAAAAAGTCCCCCAATGAGCAGTTCCATGGTGTGAATGGGCAGGGAAACAGCCCAATAAGCATCACCGCAGAGGAGCCAATCAGCTAGATGTTGCTGGGGCTGCTGTGAGCCAATCATAAGCTGGAAGTCTGAAAGGCGGGGAAACATCTCAATGAGCATCTCCAATGAGCATCACCACAGAGGAGACAATGAGCAAGAAGTTGCTAAGGCCGCTGTGAGCCAATCATCAGCCTGCAGCTGAAAGTTTGCTGGCACCTGGAAGTTTGCTGTGGCCCCTTCGGCTGTGACTATCAACAGGATACGTATGCACCATTCACTGAAGTTAGTTTTCAGTAATAGAAAACAAATATGAATTTCAGGTGGATGAATATTTCTGAAAATAATCTTGTGAAAAGTTGATTATAAATCCACATACTTGAACATGAATGAATTTAGGGAGTGTAAATAAGACACATATATTTCATATTTTGAAAAATCTGGAGAGTGTGTATGTGTGTACACACACACACACACACACAAATTTTAAAATGTAGCAACATATATGCCAATCGAAATTCACCATGAAATATACATCATTCACAGATCTAAAAATATTCAATTTACTTAACAGGGATTTATGTATAATGTTGTTCTCCTAGGAAGCTCACCCATAGGTTCAATTTTCAGTTCCAATAGCATCTAGGAGGAGTGATCTCTTCTCAAAATTTGTATCTGCCAAATCAGCTACCGCACAAAAATATACACGTGATAAAAGGTAGGATTCTTTATGTGCATATAAAATAGATGTGCTGAATAGGATACAGAGAAAGGGAGACAGGAATTCACATATTTGTTAACTTTAAAAACACATGGAGGACTATTTCAATTAAAAATTGACTAGAATTATAACACCTACTTGCAAAAGGCAAGTCCAAATATATACCATGCCTTCTCTGAACAGCTTCTATTTCTTTTCTGTTAGGATTCTTTTTCTCCATCATATTAGGATTAGTAGTCAGATTCTAGTACAGTATGGGTTAGTGTCAGGGATTCAGTATTTCAAATGGAAAATAGGAAAATGAATCCAATGTGTATGCAAACATATGGTAAACAAAAATCTTTCCACTCTCATCCAGAAAAATGCCTTGACATTACCTTCGCCCCAAGTAAGACACAATTAGAGGAGAAGAATTAGAAAATCTGTTAATACATATCTGGAATGGAAAATGCTCAGGAGTTCACAACCTTGAAGGTGGTAGAGGAGTTTCCAAAAGTAAGGGAAAGGGTAAACACTCCAGAAACATGGAGCTCTGCTTGCCTAAAGACTTCTTGAGAAACTGCCTCTGAGGTTGGGCACTTGAAATATACGTTGTTGTCAGAAGCTTTAGCTTTCTTTGTAGTGAGACCATCAAAGCTGGGTCTTCATCTATGTGACCTGGAGGATGTTGTTTCTTATTTTCCTAATGAACATGTGGCAGCAGTTCTGAATTCTCTCTTTGTAGGTAAACTGTGGCAACTTGGGGCTAAGTGTCTCCCTGTTTGGACTGAGAACCCAGTTGGTAATCCTCCAGTTTTCGTGGTGTTTCTTGCTGCTGCACTTGGAGTTTGGTATTTGCTTCTTGAAATACAAGGATTTCAACTGGGGCACAGTGCTGGAGGGATTTCTGTCACATGTGGTGTGTCAGGGTCTGCATATAAATGCACCAACCAGGCTTCTATCGCACATGCTTGCCCCCTTGACCATAGCAACTTGATTCTGAACATTGCCCTGAAAAATCTCCATATAACAAGATGCCTTTACATATAAGGGTCTGCTGGCTGCAGCATGTCAGTCACAAGCCATTTGGAAGCCAATGGCAGATCCACATGGCCCCAACACAGATGTTTTATCACACACCTGCACATCACTGCTCTAGGCCCCAACTCAGCAGTCTCCAAATTACTGGCATCTCTGTTCTACACCATTCTCATGAAACCAAGTCAATCAAGGCACTGTCTTGTACACTCATGATCAACAGCATAAGATCCAAAGTTACTCCAGTGCCATCTGGTCATGGGAATTTAAAAAATGTCATGGTACTTATCTAGCCATTTTTAAAGGATGAAGTTGGAGGCACTGTGGGTTTAAATTTATTCAGGAACCATTAAATGTTGAGGAAGTTTATTTCAATGAAAGTTCTGGAGAACTCTCAGAGGAAAGTCTTCCCAAAGAATGACCAAAAAGTCACATGAAGCCAGGCCCATTGAGGTCTACAATATGAGGTCCATGTGAGTTTTGACTCTCAACTATTGCTGCCAAGTCTTTCAGAATGAAATTATGTGATATCCTGGCTGAGATTCCCAGTGTTCTGTGGAAAGCTACCCTGGTCAAAGATCTCAGTTTCCAAGAGCGACTCTCATGCATGGCCTCCTAAAACCCCAACACAATTCATGGCAATACTTCTCTGACGTCAGTTCTAGACCTCAGTCTCTAAGGGTATCACACCAGAGTTCAAGCCCAGGTGGACCCAGTCATCACTTCCAACCACCACACAAATAAACACAATTAAAACCAAAACACTCCCACAAGGCCCTCATCCTCTTCCATATAGACACTAATCATAACCTCTTGCTGGAGTTTTCCATGAGGGGCGCAGCCCAAGACAGTGTTCAAAAGAGCTCCCTTGCCACTTATTTTCCTAAAGTCAGCGTGGTTTTTTACCATTTTTGTTTTGGATACACACATGGAATCTTTCTTTAGATCCATGAGGTGCTGAGAATCTAAGCCACAGCATCACACAGGGCCAAGAGGCTGAATCAGACACATCCTTATCCTAAGCAATTAAACAAAGAGCGACAGGTGATGCGCATGCATTTCCATTTGAAAACAGTTTTCATCAGTCTTCCCAAATGGGTGGACTGAGGCAAAGACCTCCTGACATTCAGGTCAACAGAACAATAGGTAAGCAAAAGGCCAAAAGAAGGGTTTTTCCACTGAGACATTACTGGTCACACTGATATCTGTGTTTTCTGAGATGCTCCCATTTCCTTCAGCTATCCAGTACATGGCCATGTCACAGAGCTTGGAGGGGTACATATCTTGGACACAAATCCATAAGACTATTTTGGAGAGTGGCCAGAATTTAGGAAGAAAACCTGAACTTAGGAATTTAGTAGGTGTTGCACATCTATAAGACAAGCCACAGTCCATTAATAAATCGGGCAGGATGAATGCTGGGAAGCTTCCTAATAGACAGGACACATCCTTGATGCATTCTCTTTTCTAATGTCTTCAACCATGGACACAGTGGAATACATAGATAAAGAAACACTCACCTTGTCAAACGACCTACTATAAAGAGTCCACACCAAACCAAAAAAAACCGGCCTTTTCCACCTATTCTCAGAAGATGAGACAGAACCAAAAACTCACACCCACACCCACAAAGGCACCTCCTTTCCCCAAGTAGGTCTGTGACTATACAGTGTGTTCTCTGAATGGTGGGCCATACTATGTTACCCCAAAATGGCCTGTCTTGTCTCAGATCTGTTTTCTTTGGCCAACTCTGTGAAGTTGTGAGGATCCATTGGTGAGCCACTTTCTGCTTTCTCAGGAAGGGCCCCTCTTCAGAGCTTTTCTGGCATTTGGCCATCCTCACATCAGTAGGTACCAAGAAAGACTGACTCTGTCCTTGGTAAATCCAAACAAGTGAGACCACTGGGACTGGTACTGGGACTGGCTCTGTGTGCCTGGTTTCCTGGATCCCAAGTTCAGAGATTCCATCACCAAGAAAGTGAGGTAGGTCACTTCCTTCAGGAACTGAATGAGGTCACAGCCTTGGCAACCACTTTGTCCTAACAGATGCTTCCAAGGGTCCCATGAGATGGAGGCTGCACCTACTTGCTCTGACATTTTCATAAGTTAGAATGGTATATCAACCATAGGTACTGGGGAACAGCTCTCCACAGAGGCTTGGTTTGGTCCATCTTCTCTACATTAAGAAGAGAGATTCTGATTAAGACACAACCCTTTATCCTGACCATGTTTTTTTTTGCCATGGAAGATGACTTTTGCCCTCCCAGGTCGTTCATAGCATCCTACACATTCTCCAGGGATTATTTCTACATGGACCTTTGAGGTTCTCAGCAGGTGGAAGATCCATACATTCCTGTATTGTAATACCAACTCTGTCTCTGCTCTTCTGTAAAGTTAGATTGAGGAACAGTGTATGGTTAGGATTAATAACATGTTCAATATGGGTTAGGAATCATTCTGCTTGATGAACAATGTTATTGGAAACCTGCGATATTTACATGAAAATATAGGTGAAATATAAGTATTGAAATATAAATCTAGGTAAGATTTGAATCCTAGAAGGGAATTTGGCCTTTGAGTGGGATACTTAGCTTTGAATTATGTTCTGCACATATGTCTCAGATAAATTGATATGCAATGGCATAGATCCTTGTACCTTCGATGATTGAATGTAGAAGAGAGCATCCAGTTAAAAAAGGGATTTTTGCTAGGATTAGGAATATAGTCGGTAGGATTACGAAGAAGATTGAGTATAGAATTTGGACCAAAAGTTCTTTAGCAATAGGGTTTCTGGTAGAGATTGAATATAAATGTCAGCACATGTGAAGAGTCAGTCACAATGATGAACTGGGGAAAAAAGTAGAAAAGCAGATGTGAATAGAGAGTAGGAAATCAGGCAAATTATAAAATGAGTGAGGGGTTTAGACAGTTTCAACAGGGTGAGATTGAAAATGTAGTCTTAGGAAGAAACACATATGTAATCACCAATAGGATTGACATTTGAGAGCATTAGGCAACCTGGACATGGATGTTTTTAGTAATCCATGTTCACTTTCCATTTAGGCTTTGGGACAGTCATAAGTGTGACCTTTGCATTTTGTGTCCAGAATATTACTGTGATAAAATGTATATGTAGATCAGTTGACATGCATATTTTTTCCACCATTTCTGGGAGCAATATTTTGAAGATATAGAAATTATTGTTGGGAGTACACAGAGGTGTACCATGTGTCTATCAATATATAGACAATGCATGAATAGACCATACTGTGAATAAATGATATAACTGGTTTCACTTTGAATAATGGATTGAATTGATATCTGAAAGTATACAAGAAATCTTATATTGATGTACAATCATTCATTTAAACCAGTTTTACATCTAATGGTAATATTAGTGTTATGTTTTATCATGACGGGTGTGTCAGTTTTGCTTCAAAAGTGATAATGGAAATCGAAAATAATGTGTTTGGAAAAAAGTGTCACAAAAAGAGAAGTCAAGAAACATGGAGGAATACATGTGTTCTGAAGCAAAAGTGATTGAAAGCAAAACAAATGTGTATATATTTGCTAAATTGTGGATGAAATATACATCCTATGATGTGCATTAACTGGAGAAATAGTAATGTACCAGTGTTGAATAAAAATGAACGTCAAAATACACATTATATCACATAGGAATCTTCTTGCATTGATGTTAAACTGGGTCAGTTACTGTATAAATATTAGAATTTTATTTTGGTGTTATAATACAATTTATTTTAGCACTAGCATGTCACAGAATGTAGAAGAAAGAGCAATGGATTTTTAGTTATAACACTAATAATCTAGCATTTAATGATTATTTTGGGGAGTCTAGAATTTACATAAGGCTATGCAACATAATTTTTTGTATTTAACATTCATAAAATCTTGGAATTTTGGTAATATTTCTCCTTTTTTTATTTTTTCAGTTGTTGATAGACCTTCATTTTATGTATTCGTATGTGGTGCTGAGAATATAACCCACTGCCTCACACATGCTAGACAAGCATGTTAACACTGAGTCACAAACCCAGCCCCTCCACTTTTATCTTTTCATCAAACACTCCTCTCCCTATTCTTTACTCACTTTCTTCCTCATTTTCCCCCTTCTCTCTCTTCCTTTTTCATTTTCCCTCCATAAGTATTTTTCTCTCATAGCATTACAAACAGTACTATGCTATGAAATTTACATTTAAAACTGTTTTTTATAGTCATTCTTTTTTCTTCAGAAAATTTAAAAATTATAACTACCTGATAAATATATTACAATACATTTATTATGCATATGTATCTATATTCATGCATATGTGTTATATATATATATATATATATATATATATATACACATATATATTTAAAAGTACTTTGATTAGCCTGTTAGAAATAATATAGACCAAGTCTTTCTTAATTCTCAAGTCTTCCAGAATTAACATCTTACAGTGAAAATCAAATAAACATATTTAAGTAAACAGGTATCATTCTTATTTATCAATACTGATAATTTAAGGTTTTTATATCACATTTAGCTGTAATATGGCATATTAACTCTTTTGAATTAGAGAATTTTTTTTTTGAACAACCTATTATTTAAGGACCATATGCACTGACATTTTAAATGGCTTTCTTGTGATTTCACTTTCTATCAATTGCATATTAATTGCCAAATACTTATTTTAGTTTTTTTCATATTCATAATTGATATAAAGTCAATTGATTAATTCTTTTTGTAAGGAGTTACTAATTACAGTAGGGACAGTATTAATAATTCTAAATCTTTATAAAAATGGTACAAAAATATTTTCATGCAAAATTATGTATAATTGCATGCTCTAAATGTTTGATTGTTGATACATATAATAAAGAGCTTTTGATGAGTCTCTTCCCCAGTAAAACAGAAAATGCAAAGATATAGTTGGGTATGTATGTCCAAACAAACATATGGAAAAATACACATTATCATCTAGAAACTATTAAATAAAAGATGAAAAGAACAATCCAACACATTGTACCAACTTGTCAGATGAGGTAGTATTCTGGAAGAATAGCCTAAGTCTAGACCTTGTCCATGTCAAAATATTCACAAAAAAATAAAATATGAAAAATATAGGAAATGCTATGACTTTTTCTTGAAGGTAAGTGGATTATCCTTTAATCTCAATTATGTGCATTTTTAAAAGCCAGTTTTCTGGTAAAATAAATTTGTGATAGTTACAAGTACACAAAACAAAGTTTCTGCTTAGCAAAATGAATGCATCTCAACTCTTTTTTAGCTGATTTCTTCCCACTCAACTTTAAACCTTTATTTATTTATTTTTTATTGGTTGTTCAAAACATTACAAAGCTCATCCTATATCATCTTTCATACATTTGACTCAATTGGGTTATGAACTCCCAATTTTCCCCAAATACGAGTTGCAGAATCACATCGGTTACACATTCACATTTTTACATAATGTCATATTAGTGACTGTTGTATTCTGCTACATTTCCTATCCCCTACTATTCCCTACTATACCCCCTCCCATCCCCTCCCATCTTCTTTCTCTACCTCATCTGCTGTTGTTCACTTCTCTCCCTTGCCCCACCTTTCCCCAATTTTCCCTACCCCATTGTTTGAAGATGCTATCCTACTTCCATTGCATGCTTTTAGCCCCTTTTTCAAATATAAGAAAGTTGTAATTTTGAGGATTGGTTTCTGTGTCCTCTATTCTGTACCATTGTTCCACCTGCCTATTTTGTTACCAGTACCACGCTGTTTTTGTTACTATTGCTTTTAGTACAGTTTGAACTCTGGTATCACTATACCTCCAGATTCATATTTTCTGTTTAGAGTTGCTTTTGCTATTCTGGGTCTTTTGTTTTTCCATCTTCTAAGATCTTCTTCTCTCTGTCTCTTTAGGGTTCTGTAGTTTTCAGTATATAAAACTTTCA
Organism: Callospermophilus lateralis; assembly: GCF_048772815.1. Classification (NCBI taxonomy): domain Eukaryota; kingdom Metazoa; phylum Chordata; class Mammalia; order Rodentia; family Sciuridae; genus Callospermophilus; species Callospermophilus lateralis. The sequence continues at coordinate 830,348 of NW_027513051.1, forward strand.
CGTCTTTTGTTAGGTTGATTCCCAAGTATCTTATTTTATTTGAGGATATTGTGAATGGAGTGGTTTTCCTCATTTCCATTTCAGAAGTTATGTTGCTGACATACAGGAATGCCTTTCATTTATGCGTGTTAATTTTATATTCTGCCACTTTGCTGAATTCATTTATTAACTCTAGCCGTTTCATTGTAGACCCTTTGGGGTCTGTTAAATATATTTTCATGACATCTGCAAATAGCGATAATTTAAATACTTCTTTTCCTATTTTTATGCCTTTAATTTTTTTTGTCTGTCTAATTGTTCTGGCTAGTATTTCAAGAACTAAATTGAATAGAAGTGGTGATAGAGGGCATCCCTGTTTTGTTCCAGATTTTAGAGGGAATGCCTTCAGTTTTTCCACATTTAGGATGATGCTAGCCTGAGGTTTAGCATATATAGCTTTTACAATGTTGAGGTACATTCCTGTTATCCCTAGTTTTTCTAGTGTTTTGAACATAAAGTGATGCTGAACTTTGTCAAATGTTTTTTCTGCATCTATTGAGATGATCATATGGTTCTTGTCTTTATGTCTATTGATGTGGTGAATGGCATTTATTGATTTCCGTATATTGAACAAGCTTTGCATCCCAGGGATGAATCTTACTTGATCATGGTGCACAATTTTTTTGATATGCTTTTGTATTCGATTCGCCAGGATTTTATTGACAAGTTTTGCATCGAAGTTCATTAGAGATATTGGTCTGTAGTTTTCTTTCTTTGAAGTGTCTTTGTCTGGTTTAGGGATCAGGGTGATTTATCCTCATAGAATAAATTTGGAAAAGCTCCTTCTTTCTGTTTTTCTTCAAATAGCTTGAAAAATATTGGTATTAATTCTTCTTTAAAGGTTTTGTAGAACTCCGCTGTATACCCATCCGGTCCATGGCTTCTTTTGGTTGGTAGTTTTTGATGGCTTCTTTCATTTCTTCCTTTGTTATTCGTCTGTTTAAATTGCGTGTGTCTTCCTGACTCAATCTGGGCAGATCTTATGACTTAAAAAATTCATCGATATCTTCACTATCTTCTATTTTATTGGGATATAGTGTTTCAAAATACTTTCTAATTATCTTCTGTATTTCTGTAGTGTCTGTTGTGATATTGCCTGTTTCATCCCGTATGTTAGTAATTTGAGTTCTCTCTCTTCTTCTCTTCATTAGCATGGCTGTGGGCCTGTCAATCTTATTTATTTTTTCAAAGAACCAACTTTTAGTTTTATCAAATTTTTTATTTTTTTTTTTCAATTTTGTTGATTTCTGCTCTAAATTTAATTATTTCTTGTCTTCTACTACATTTGCTGTTGTTTTGCTCTTCCTTTTCTAGGTTTTTGAGGTGTAGTGTGAGTTCATTTATTTGTTGATTTTTTTCTTTTTTTGAGGAAAGAACTCCAAGAAATGAACTTCCCTCTTAAACTGCTTTCATTGTGTCCCATCGATTCCGGTATGTTGTGTCTGTATTGTCATTTGTCTCTAAGAATTTTTTTTATCTCCTCCATTATGTCTTCTGTAACCCATTGATCATTCAGTAGCATGTTGTTCATTTTCCATGTGATGTAGGATTTTTCCTTCCTTCTTTCATCATTGATTTCCAGTTTCATTCCATTATTATCAGATATAGTGTATGGTATAATCTCCATGCTTTTATATTTACTAAGAATTGCCCTATGGCATAATATATGGTCTATCTTTGAGTAGGATCCATGTGAAACTGAGAAGAACGTGTATCCACTTGATGATGGCTGATATATTCTATATATGTCGTTTAAGTCTAGGTTACAAATTGTGCTGTTGAGTTTGATAGTTTCTTTATTCAGTTCTTGTCTAGAGAATCTGTCTAATGCCGAGAGTGGTGTCTTGAAGTCACCCATAATTATTGTGTTGTAGTCTATTTGGCTATTGAACTTGAGGAGAGTTTGTTTTATGAACATTGCAGCTCCATTGCTTGGTGCATACAAATTCATAATTGTTATGTCTTGTTGGTGGATGGTTTCTTTTAACAGAATATAGTGTCCTTCTTTATCCCTTTTGATTAACTTAGGTTTGAAGTTGATTTTATTCCACATGAGTATGGCCACTCCTTCTTGCTTCTGAGGGCCATGTGAGTGGTATGATTTTTCCCAACATTTTACCTTCACCCTGTGTATGTCTTTTCCTATCATATGAGTCTCCTTAAGGCAGCATATTGTTGGATTTATTTTTTTGATCCAGGTTACTAGCCCATTCTCTTGATTGGTGAATTTAGGCCATTAACATTTAAGGTTACAATTGAAATATGATTTGTTCTTCCAATCATGTTTATTTATTTATTATGTTTTAGTTTGGCTAGTTTTTACTTTTTTGGTTATTTTCCTCCCCCTTTACTGAGATACCTCCTGCTGTTAGTTTTCGGCACTATTTATCAATTCCTCTTCTTGTATTATTTTGCTCAAAATGCTTTGCAGTGCTGGTTTTCTGGCTGCGAATTCTTTTAACTTTTGTTTATTGTGAAAGACTTTAATTTCGTTTTCAAATCTGAACCTTAATTTTGCTGGATACAGTATTCTTGGTTGGAATCCATTATTTTTCAGCTTTTGAAATACATTGTTCAAGGATCTTCTCGCTTTCAAAGTCTGTGATGAAAAATCAGTCATTAACCTAATTGGTTTTCCCCTGAATGTAATCTGCCTCCTTTCTCTTATAGTGTTTAATATTCTCTCCTTGTTCTGTATGTTGGCTATCTTCATAATTATATGTCTTGGAGTTTGTCTATTATGATTTTGAATGTTTGGGGTCCTGTAGGCTTCCAGGATTTGACAATCCGATCCATCTTTCATCTCTGGGATGTTTTCTAGAATTATTTTATTTAATATGTTCTCCATTCCTTTGGTTTGAATCTCTATGCCTTCTTCTATCCCAATGACTCTCATTTTTTATGACATCCAATATCTCTTGAATAGATTGCTAGTGGGATTTAAGCCTCTTTTCTGTGTTGATTATATTCTTTTCAAGTTGATAAACTTTGTCTTCATTATCTGATATTCTGACGTCTGCTTGATCTAGTCTATTTGTAATATTCTCGTTTGAGTTTTTAATTTGGTTAATACTTTCCTGCATTTCTAGTATTACTGTTTGATTTCTTTTAAGATCTCTATCTCCTGGTAAAGCTCGTTGTTTGCCATTTGAGTTTGTTTGTTTAATTCATTTTCAAAATATACTTTTATTGCTTGGACTTGCTGCCTCATGTCTTCTCTAATATTCCTTTCCATCTGAGTTAGGTATGCCTTAAGTTCTTTCCCTATCCCTGTTTCTGATGCTTCTAGTCCTCCTGTAGAATTAAGTTGTCCTGCATTGTTTGTACTCCTTTCTTTCCCTTGTTTTTTCATGATACTCATGTTACTTTCCAGCTCTATTTGATTGCTGTGTTTCTGTTTTATTCTATAGATTTGTTTCGGTGTTGTGTATCTCTGTCGTCTCTCCTTTGTGTTGGTAGACTATGCCTGCTAAAGTGGATTCCACTTGTAGGGAATTCCGAAGGCCGAGCTCCAGTGACGTCACCCCTCTGCTTTGGCGGGCCCAGGCTCCTTGCCGAAATGTTCGAATACGGGGATGGAACTGGACTGTCTCCAGTTGGTTTCAGCTCTAGGTCACTGGCGGGTGGGCAATCACTAGCCACCCAGTGGCGCAGTCGGTCTCCTGTGCGCCGGTGTTCTCCAGACGCCCATTCACGCGGACAGCAGGTGGACTGTCACCTGCGCTTCTGTGTTCTCCAGCTTCCCAGTCACAAGAGCCTGGCCTCTAGTCCCCTGGTTTCTCCTGCTAGTCCTGGTTTCTCCTGCTAGACTAGATTTCCCCTGAGTGATGCTTCTCTGCAGTTCAATCTGTATTCTGGGCCTGTCATTTGTTGGGTGTGGAGGGTGTCTATTGGAACCCAGACACTCTATTGTTTTGAGGATCAGTCAGACCAGATCTCCGGTTGCACATTTGGCTCGTTTTTCAGACCCAATTACCAGATCTCAGTGCTAAAAATCTTTCTTATAGGTTTTGGTGCACCCCCATTTTGCTGTAAGTTCTTAACAAGATAGTTTTTTGTGGTTCTATCTCGTTATTCACCTGTGCAGTGGCGCGTTACACTGGGTGTGATGCACTCTATTCGTGGCCATCAGGCAATGATGAAATATTATGCTTTGTATGCAGCATTTACTGAAGTTAGTTTTCAGTATTAGGAAACAAATATGTATTTCAGGTGAATGAATAATCTGAATTTCTGAGAATAATCTTGTGAAAAGTTGATTATAAATCCACATACGTGAATATGAATGATTTTAGGGAGTGTATAATAAGACACATATATTTCATATTTTGAAAAATCTGGAGAGTGATATATATATATATATATATATATATATATATATACACACACACACAGAAACACACTCACAGACATTAAAAAGTAGCAATATATATGCCAATCGAAATTCAAAATGAAATATATATCCTTCACATATCCAAAAAAATACATATTACTGAAAATGGATTTATGTATAATGTTGTTCAACTAGGAGGCTCACCCATAGTTTGAAATTTCAGTTCCAAAAGGGTTTAGGAGGAGTGATCTCTTCTCACAATTTGTATCTGCCAAGTCAGCCACCTCAGAAGAAAGTCTGTGTGATACCAGGTAGTATTCTATATGAGCATATAAAAATACATGTGCTGAATAGGTGACAGAGAAAGGAGAGAGGAATTCACATATTTGTTAACGTTAAAAACACATGGAGAAATATTTCAATAAACATTGACTATATTTATAACTCCAACCCCATATAATGCAAAAGGGAAGTCCAAGTATACACCATGCCTTCTCTGAACTGTTTGTATTTCCATTCTGTTAGGGTTACTATTCTCCATCATATTAGGATTAGTAGTCAGAGTCTAGTAGGTTATGGATTAGTGTCAGAGATTCAGTATTTCGAATAGAAAATAGGAAAATAAACCCATTGTGTTTGCAAATATGTGTGATACAAAAATCTTCCCACTCTCATTCAGAACAATGCCTTGACATTACCTTCTCCCCTAATAAGACACAATTAGAGGAGAAGAGTTAGAAAATCTGTGAATACATATCTGGAATGGAATATTCTCGGTGTTCACAAGCTTGGAGGTGGTAGAGGAGTTTCCAAAAGTAAGGGACAGGGTAAACACTCCACAAACATGGAGCTCTGCAGGCCTAAAGACATATTGAGAAACTGCCTCTGAGTTTGGGCACTTAAAATGTATGTTGTGGTCCGAAGCTTTAGCTTCCTCTATAGTGAGAGCATCAAAACTGGTCTGCATCTATGTGACCTGGGGGACATGGTATCTTATTTTCCAATGAACATGAGGCAGCAGTGCTGAATTCTCACTTTGTAGGTAAACTGTGGCAACTGGAGTCTAAGGGTCTCTCTGTGTGGACTGTGAAGCTAATTGATCATGCTCTACTTTTCTTAGTAGAGCACTGGGAGTTTGTTATTTGCTTCACAAATACAAGGAGTTCAACTTGGTCAGAGTGCTGGAGGGAGTTCTGTCACATGTGGTGCCTCAGGGTCTGCAGGAGAATGCACCAGTCAGGCTTCTATTTCACATAGTTTGCCCCCTTGACCATAGCATCCTGATTCTGAACATTGCCCTGAAACCTCTCCATATAACAAGATGCCTTTACATATAAGGGTCTGCTTGCTGCACCATGTCAGTTACAAGCCATTTGGAAGCCAATGGCAGATCTACATGGCCCCAACACAGATGTTTTATCACACACCTGCCCACCACTGTTCTAGGCCCACTACTCAGCAGGCTCCAACTTACTGGCATCTCTGTTCTACACCATTTTTAAGAAACGCAGTCAATCAAGGAACTGTCTGGTATACTCATGATCAGCAACTGGACATCAAAAAGTTCTCCAGAGCCACCTGGTCATGAAAATTTCAAAAATTCCATGGTATTTCTCTAGCCATTTTTCAAGGATGAAGTTGGAGGCACTATGATTTTCAATTCACTCAGGAACCATTAAATGTTGAGGAAGCTCATTTCAATGAAAGCTCTGGAGAACACTCACAGGCAAGGCTTCCCAAAGGGTCGCCAAAAGGTCACATGAAGCCAGGCCCATTGAGGTCTGCAATGTGAGATCATGTGTGTTTTGCCTCTCAACTATGGCTGCCAAGTCTTTCAGAATAAAATCATGTGATATTCTGGCTGAGATTCCTCGTGCCTTGTGGAAAGCCTTTCTGGGCACAGATCTCAGTTTCAAAGGGCGACTGTCATTCATGGCCTCCTAAAATCCCAACACAACTCATGGCAATAATTCTCTGAGGTCAGTTGCAAAACTCAGTCTCTAAGGGGAATCACACCAGAGTTCAAGACCAGGTGGAGCCAGTCATCTTTTTCAACCACCACAAAAACTTCCAAAATTAAAACCCAAACACACCCACAAGGCCCTCATCTTCTTCCATATAGATACTCATTATAAACTCTGGCTGGAGGTTTCCATGAGTGATGCAGAACAAGATAGTGTCCAAAGTTAGCTCCCTTGCCCCTCATTTGCCTAAAGTCGGGGTGGCCTGAACACCTTCCTGTGAACCTGGAGTGATCAAATAGTGTGCCGTTAATACTGCTCTGCTTCTCCAATTTGAGGACGACTGACTGTGGGGTTTAGATTCTTTATGTGAATTGGAAGCATGAGAAAATGCAAGCACCTTTGGGCTTGCCTCTCCTTGGCTTTGAAGAATGCATTTGACCCAAAGAATCCCTCTTCTCACTTGATGGAGGTCAGGAACCTTACAGAGGACGGCAAGAGACTTCATCCGCAATGACTGCTCTTTTGATCATTTTGGTTTTGGATGAAAACATGGGATCCATCAGGTGCTGAGAATCTAACCACAGCCTCACACAGGGCCAAGAGGCTGTTTCAGACAAATCCATTTCCAAAGCAATTAAGCAAAGAGCTACAGGTGATGTCCATTCATTTCCATTTGAAAACTTTTTTCTTCAGGCTTCACAAAGAATTGGCCTGTGGTAAATACCTTCCTGATATTCAGGGCAACAGAACAATAGGTAAGCAAAAAGCCCAAATCAGGGTTTCTCCACTGAGACTTTCCTGGTCACACTAGCTACCCACTACATGGCCATATAACAGAGCTTTTAGGTGGTAAATATCTTGGACACAAAACCATGAAGCTATTCTGCAGAGTGTCCAGAATTCAGAAAGAAAACAGAAACTTATGAAGATATCAGGTGTTGCCCTTTGATAACAAAAGCCACAGTCCATTTATAAATTGGGCAAGATGAATGCTGGGAAGCTTTCTACTAGACAGGACACATCCTTTGATGCATTCTTATTTCTAATGTCTACAACCACGGACACAGTGGGATACACAGACATAGAAGCACTCGCATTGCAAAACGACTAACTAGAAACAGTCCACGCCAATCCAAACAAACAGTCTTTCCTACCTATTCTCAGAACATGAGACAAGACCATGAACATACACCCACACCCACAAAGGCACCACCTTTGCTCCAAGTAGTTCTGTGATTACCCAGAGTGTCCTCTGAATGGTGGGCCATACTATATTCCCCCCAAATGGCCTGTCCTGTCTCAAATCTGGTCTCCTTGGCCAATTCTGTGAAGTTGTCATTAGCCATGGGTGAGCCACTACCTGCTTTCTCAGGAAAGGCCCCTCTTCAGAGCTTTTCTGGCATTTGAACATCCTCACATCTGTAGGCACTAAGAAAGACTGACTCTGTCCTTGGTAAATTGAAGCAAGTGAGACCACTGGGCCTGGGACTGCGACTGGCTCTGGGTGCCATTCTTCCTGGATCCCAAGTTCAGAGAGTTCCATCACAAAGGAAGTGAGGTGAGGTCACTTCCTTCAGAAACTGAATGAGGTCACTGCTTTGGCAACAACTTTGTCCAAATAGTTACTTCTAAGGGCCCATGAGATGGAGGCTGTTCCTACTTCCTGTAACACTTTCAAAAGTTAGAATGGTATATCAACCATAGGCACCTGGGAACACCTCTTCACACAGGCCTGGTTTGGTCTATCTTCTCTACATTAAGTTGATAGAGGCTGATACAGACACATCCCTTCATCCTCACCAGGTTGTTTGCCATGGAAGATGACTTTTGCTCTCTCGGGAACTTCACAGCTGCCTACATCTTCTCCAGGGATTATTTCTACATGGACCTTTGATGTTCTCAGCAGGTGGAAGATTCCCTACATTCCGGTATTTAAAGAGAAACTCTGTCCCTCCTCTTCTGTAAAGTTAGATTGAGGTAACAGTGTATATTTAGGGTTAATAACATGTTCGATTTGGGTTAGGAATCTCTCTGCCGGATGAATAATGGTATTGGGAACCTGTGATATTTACAAGAATATATAGGTGAAATATAAGTATGAAAACAGAAATGTAGGTAAGATATGAAGCCAGAAGGGCATTGGGCCCTTGAGTGGGATACTTAGGTTTGAATTATGTTCTGCACATGTGTCTCAGATGAATTGATATAAAATGGCATAGGACCTTTTACCTTGAATGATTGATTGTTGAAGAGAACATCGAGTTAAAAAGTGATAGTCAGTAGGATTAGTAAGATAGTCAGTAGGTTTATAAAGAAGAGTGAGTATAGGATTTGGACCAAAAGTTCTTTAGCAATAGAGTTTCGGGTAGAGAGTGAATGTAAATGTCAGCATATGTGAAGTATGAATCACAATGATGAACTAGGGAAAATATGTAGGAAAGCAGATATCAATAGAGATATTAGGAAATCAGGCAAAGTGTAAAGTGAGTGATAGAATTAAACATTTCCAACAGGCTTGAGGTTGAATATATAATCTTAGGAAGAAACAAATATGTAGTCATCAATAGGATTGACATTTGAGAGCATTAGGTAACCAGGACATGGTTGTTTTTGGTAATCCATGCTCACTTTCCATTTAGGCTTTGATACAATCATGAGTTTGACCTTTGCTTTTTGTGTCCAGAATATTACTGTGATAAAATGTATATATAGATAAGGTGACATCAGTATTTCTTCCACCATTTCTGGGAGCAATATTTTGAAGAGGTACAAATTAGTAATGGGGGGACAAATAGGTGTACACTGTGTTTATGAATATAGAGATAATGCATTAATAGACCATACAGTGAATAAATAACATAACTGGTTCCAACTTTAAATAATGGATTGAATTGAAATGTGAAAATATACAGGAAATTTTATATTGATATGCATACATTCATTCCAACCAGTTTTACATCTAATGGTAATATTAATGTTATAGTTTATCATGAAGAGTGTGTGAGTTTAGCTTCAAAATTGATTATGGAAATCGAAAATAATGTGTTTGGAAAGAAGTCTCATGAAAAGACCAGTCAAGTAACATGGAAGAATTCATATGTTCTGAAGCAGGAAGTGAAACAAATTCTTATTAATTTGCTAACTTGTGGATGAAATATATGTCCTATGATGTGCAAAAACTGAAGAAATACTAATGTACGAGTGTTGAATTAAAATAAAGGTCAAAATAGATATTAAGTCCCATAGGAATCTACTTGCATTGATGTTAAACTGGGTCTGTTACTGTAGAAATATTAGGATTTGTAAGCACCATTGATTGAAGTTAGTTCTCATACTGGGAAACAAATATGTATTTCAGGTAGATGAATATTTCTGAGAATAATCTTGTGAAAAGTTGATTATAAATCCACATACATGAACATGAATGAATTGATGGAGTGTATATAAGAGACATATATTTCATATTTTATAAAATCTGGAGAGTGTGTGTGTGTGTGTGTATATATATATATATATATATATATATATATATATATATATATATATATATATACAGAAAAACACAAAAATACATTAAAAAGTATCAATATATATGCCAAACGTAATTTATCAGTAATATATATCATCCACAGATGAAAATATATTTATTTTACTGAACATGGATTTATGTATAAATTGTTCTACTGGGAAGCTCACCCATAGTTTTAATTTTCAGTTCCACCAGCGTTTACGAGATCTCTTCTCACAACTTGTTTCTGCCCAGTCAGCCAACTCAAAAAAATGTACGTGTGAGACCACGTAGGATTCTATATTTGCATATAAAAATACATGTGCTGAGTAGGCTACATAGAAAGGAAGACAGAAATTTACATATGTGTTAACATTAAAAACACATGGAGGACTATTTCAATTAAAAATTGAGTAGATTTAGAATACCTACCCTCTATCATGCAAAAAAGAAGTCCAACAATACACCATGCCTGCTGTAAACTGCTTGTATTTTCATTCTGTTTGGGTATTTTTCTCCATCATATTAGGATTAGTAGTCAGAGTCTAGTAGGGTATGAGTTAGTGTCAAGAATTCAGTATTTCAAATGGAAAATTGTAAAATGAATCAATGTGTATGCAAATGTGTGCTACACAAAAATTTTCCCACTCTCATTCAGAACAATGCCTTGACATTACCTTCACCCCAAGTAAGACACATTTAGAGGAGAAGAGTTAGACAATCTTTGAATGCATATCTGAAATGAAAAATGTTCAGGAGTTCACAACCTTGGAGTTGGTAGAGGAGTTTCCAAAAGTAAGGGACAGTGTAAAATCTCCACAAACATGGAGATTTACCAGCCTAAAGACTTCTGGAGAAACTGCCTCTAGGTTGGGCACTTGAAATATATGTTGTTGTCAGGAGCTTTAGCTTCCTTTCTAGTGAGACAATCAAAGCTTGGTCTGCACATCTGTGACCTGGAGGACATGGTTTATAATTCTCCAATGAACATGAAGCAGCAGTGTTGATTTCTCTCTTTGTAGGTAAACTATGGCCACTGGGTCTAAGTGTCTCTCCATGTAGACTGCTAAGCCATTAGGTCATCCTCCACTTTTCAAAACGTTTCTTGATACTGCACTCGGAGTTTGGTATTTGCTTCATGAAGTACAAGGAGTTCAACTGGGACAAAGGGCTGGAGGAAGTTCTTTCACTTGTGGTGGGTCAGGGTCTGCAGGAGAATGCACCAACAGGGCTTGTATACCACATAGGTTGCTCCCTTGACCATAGAAACCTGATTTTGAACATTGCCCTGAAACCTCTCTATATAACCAGATGTCTTTACATACAGGATCTGCTGGCTGCACCATGTCAGTCTCAAGCCATTTGGAAGCCAATGGCAGATCCACATGACCCCACCACAGATGTTTTATCACACACTTGCTCACCCCCGCTCTGGGCCCATTACTCAACAGGCTTCAAATGACTGGCATCTCTTTTCTACACCATTTTCATGAAAACCAGTCAATCAACACACTGTCTGGTACACTCATGATCAGCAAATGGACATCCAAATGTTCTCCAGTGCCACCTGGTCAAGGAAATTTCAAAAATTTCATGGTATTTATCTAGCCAATTTTCAAGGATGAAGTTGGAGACACTGTGGGTTTCAATTCATTCAGAAATTATTTAATGGTGAGGAAGCTCATTTCAATGAAAGCTATGGAGAACTCTCACAGGCAAGGCTTCCCAAAGAGTGGCCAAAAGGTCACATGAAGCCAGGCCCATAGAGGTCTACAATTGAGGTCCATGTGTGTTTTGACTATCAAATATGTCTGACAAGTTTTTCAGAATAAAATTGTGTGATATCCTCCTGAGATTCCCAGTGCTCTGTGGAAAGCGACACTGGGCCTAGATCTCAGTTTCCAAGGGTGACTCTCATGCGTGGCCTCCTAAATCCCAACACAATTCATGGCAATATTTCTCTGAGGTAAGTTCCAGAACTCAGTCTCTAAGGGGAATGACACCATAGTTCAAGCCCAGTTGGATCCAGTCATCTCTTCCAACCACCACACGAATGACCACAATTAAAACCAAAACACTCCCACATGGCCCTCATCTTGTTAAATATAGACACTCATCATAAACTCTGGCTGGAGGTTTCCATGCGGGACGCATCCCAAGACAGTGTCCAAAATATTCTCCCTTGCCCCTCATTTGCCTAAAGTCAGGGTGGCCTGGACACCCTTCCTGTGAACCAGAAGTGATCAAATAGGCCTGCCGTTAATACTGCTCTGCTTCTCCAATTTGAGCCCTATTGACTCTCAGGTATAGATTTTTTTATGTGATTTGGAGTCACGAGAAAACACAAGCACCTCTGCAGGACTTTGAAAAACTCATTTGACCAAAAGGATCCCTGTCTCACTTGATAGAGGTCAGGTACCTAACAGAGGAAGGCAAGAGACTCATCCACAATTACTGAATTTTTGCCATTATGGTTTTGATTGCACACATGGTATCTATCTTTAGATCCATCATGTGCTGAAAATTTAAGCCACAACCTCATATAGGGATAGGAGGCTGATTCAAACACATCCCTTTCCAAAGCAAAGAACCACAAGTTATTCCCATTTATTTCCATTTTAAAACTGTTTTATTCAGGCTTCACAAAGGGGTGGCCTGAGGCAAAGACCTTCCTGACATTCAGGGCAACAGAACAATAGGTAAGCAAATGAACCAAAATATGGTTTCTTCACTGAGCGTTTACTGGTCACAATGATGTCTGAGTTTTCTAAGATGTTCCCATTTCCTATAGCTATCAAGTACATGGCCATGTCACAGAGCTTGGGGGTGGTATGTATCTTGGACACAAAACTATGAGGCTATTCTGGAGAGTGGCCAGAATTCAAGAAGAAAACAGGAACTTAGGAAGTTAGTAGGTGTTGCCCATCCATAAGGAAAGCCACAGTCCATTCATCAACTAGGCCTGATGAATGCTGGAAAGTTTTCCACTAGACAGGACACATACATTGATACATTCTCTTTTCGAATGTCTACAACCATGGACAGAGTGGGATACACAGACATAGAAGCACTCGCCTAGTCAAACGACTTTCTAGAAACAGTCCACTCCAATCAAAACAACAGCCTTTCCTACCTATTCTCAGAACATGAGACAAAACCACAAACTCACACCCACACCCACAAAGGCACCTCCTTAACTCAAGTAGGTCTGTGACTATCCGGAGTGTCCTCTGAATAGTGGGCCATACTATGTTCCCCTAAAATGGCCTGTACTGTCTCAGATCTGGTCTCCTTGGCCAACTCTGTGAAGTTGTCAACAGCCAGCGGTGAACCACTACCTGCTTTCTCAGTAAAGGCCCCTCTTCAGAGCTCTTCAGGCATTTGGCAATCCTCAGTAGGTACCAAGGAAGACTGACTCTGTCCTTGGTAAATCCAAACAAGTGAGACCACTGGGATTGGGACTTGGACTAGCTCTCGGTGCCTGGCTTCCTGGATCCCAAATTCAGAGATTTCCATCACCAGGAAAGTGAGGTGAGGTCACTTCCTTCAGGAACTGAATGAGGTCACTGCCTTGGCAACCACTTTGTCCTACCAGATTCATCCAAGGTTCCCATGAAATGGAGGCTGCCACTACTTCCTGTGACACTTTCACAAGTTAGAATGGTATATCAACCATAGGCACCTGGGAACAGCTCTCCACACAGGCATGGTTTGATCAATCTTCTCTACATTAAGAAAGGAGAGGCTGATTCAGACACATCCCTTAATACTGACCAGGTTGTTTGTCATGGAAGATGACTTTTGCTCTATTTGGTCCTTCATAGCTGCCTGCAACTTCTCCAGGGTATCATTTCTGCTTGTACCTTTGATGTTCTCAGCAGGTGGAAGAGCCCCTACATTACTGTATTGTAAGACAAACTCTCTCCCGGCTCTTCTGTACAGTTAGTTTGAGGGTACAGTGTATGGTTAGAGTAATAACAGGTTTGATTTAGGTTAGAAATCATACTGAGGAATGAACAATGGTATTGGGAACTCGCGATATTTACGAGAATATATAGGTGAAATATAAGTATGAAAACAGAAATCTAGATAAGATTTTGAATCCAAGAAGGGCATTGGGCTGTTGATTGGGATACTTAGCTTTGAATTATATTCTGCACAGATGTCTCAGATAAATTGATATACAATGGCATAGGACCTTGTACCTTGGATGATTGATTGTCAAAGAGAATTTCCAGTCAAAAAGGGATAGTCGGTAGGATTAGGAAGATAGTTGGTAGGTATAGAAAAAAGAGTGAGTATAGGATTTCGAACAAAAGTTCTGTAGCAATAGGGTTTCGGATAGAGAGTGAATGTAAATTTCAGCACATGTAAAGAGTCAGTCACAATGATGAACTCAGGAAAATATGTATGAAAGCAGATATCAATGGAGACATTAGGAAATCAGGAAAAGCATAAAGTGAGGGTTAGTATTAGTCATTTTCAACAGGGTTGAGGTTGAATATATAATCTTAGAAAGCAACAAATATGTAGTCACCAATAGGATTGATTGCGAGCATTAAGCAACCTGGACATGGATGTTTTTAGAATCCATGCTCACTTTCCATTTAGGATTTGGTGAAAGGTTAATAAGATAGGTACTTGTCACTTCCTGTTTTTCTGTATGCTTAACAAAACACTGTTGAAACCTTGAGGACTGTTTGCTAATTTTTTTCCCAGAATGTGCTGTCCCCGACTGCCAAACAGAGAATGTACACCCTCACCTGTTTGCACGCAAACCGCCCACTCGCCCTGACCCATCAATAAGCTTCCCTCCCTGCCCTCTTCAAGGAAAGTATATAAGCTCTGCTTAAGCTGTTCTCATTGCTCTCTGCTCTATTCAAGTGAGCACTGAGCCCCAGATTGCTAGACTCCCAATAAACCCAGGGTAACTTTTGATGTGCAGGGGACCCCAGTAAACTTTGAAGTGGATACAGGGGTAGTATACTTAGTCCTTAAGGCCCCACTTGGCCCTCTATCAAATAAAAGCTCTCTAGTTCAAAGTGCTAACACCAGTAAATATGGGAATTAGACAACTAAGAAAACCATGGACATGAGGAAAGGAAAAATCCATCACTCCTTCCTAATAATCCCAGAATGCCTGGCCCCATTGATGGGCAGAGATCTGCTCACCAAGCTCCGGGCCAAAATGACTTTTAACCATGAAGGCCCCAAAATGATATTTCTAAATCCTTTAGTATAAACTCCTATATTCACGGATTTAAATATGTCAGTAGAAGATGAACAGCAACTCTTCACACCCCCCAAGACTGATCAAACAGGCAAGCTACCCCAGAAATGGATAACAGATTACCCAGATGCCTGGAAAAAAAACTGCTGGGTTAGGACTAGCCATGAAACAACCTCCAAAAACAGTGGAGTTCAAAACCTCAGCCTCCCCAATCAATGTCAAAAAATATCCTCTGAGCAAAAAAGCTAAAGATGGGATAAGGCCCCATATTCAGAAATATCTGGCCTTAGGGTCCTAAGGCCTTGTCAATCATCCTAAAACACTCCCCCGCTACCAGTATAAAAAGCCAGGAGCCGGGGACTATCCCCCATTAAAGACATAAGAGAGACCTACAACAGAGTGTAGGACATTCACCCCAGTGTACCTAATCCGTACAATCTGCTTATCACTCTGAACCCTGAGAGGAAATGGTATACTGTTCTGGACTTAAAAGATGCTTTCTTTTGCTTGCCTCTGCATAAAGATAGTCAGTTGCTGTTTGCTTGCTAGTGGGTAGACCCAGAAACTGGAACGTGTGGTCAACTAACTTGGACTAGACTCAACAAAATGGTTGAAAAACTCCCCCACTCTCTTTGATGAAGCCCTCCAAAGAGATCTCAACAGCTTCAGAACTACGCACCCCGAAGTCACCCAGCTTCAATACGTGGATGACCTGCTACTGGCACCCAACACCAAGGATATCTGTGAATCTGGGACCCAAGCAGTATTATGTGAGCTTCCTCAACTCGGGTATAGAGCTTCTTCCTAAAAGGCCCAAATTTGCCAGCAAGAAGTAATCTTCCTGGGCTATTCCTTTAGGGGCAGTAAACGATGGCTCACTGAGCCCAGAAATCAAACGGTTGTGCAGAAGCCACCCCCATCTAACAGCAGACAACACAGAGAGTTTCTTGGGACTGCTGGGTTTTGCAGGTTAAGGATTCCTGTGTTTGGGTCCTTAACTTCTCTTTTACACCCGCTGTTAAAGGGAGATGCCCAATTCTAATGGACCCCTGAGATCCAGCAAGCTTTTGATAACATCTAAGGACACTGACACTGTACTCCTCAACTTCACTGAGCAATGCCTGAAATTTCAGAAAGCCCTACACTACGTTAAAAATGTACATCAGTTCACTCACCTTGGTTCAAAGAAATTGCAGGCATTCCTGAAGGATCAAGAACAGAGTTTTCCACTAACCGACTCACAGTGAAAGGAAATAACTGAACAGGTAAAAAAAAGCCTGTCGGGTCTGTCAATAGGTTAATGCTTACACTTCCAAGCTTCCTGCAGGAAAGCACCTACGAGGAACCAGACCAGGACAATTCTGGGAAGTGGACTTTACTGAAATTAAGCAAGCATGGTATGGACTTAAATATCTCCTACTCTTTGTAGATATATTTCAGGATGGATTGAAGCCTCCCCCCCCCCAAAAAAAAGGCGCAAATGGTGGTCAAGAAGATCCTGAAAGATATTTTTCCAAGGTACGGCCTGCCTAAGGTAATAGGGTCTGATAATGGACCAGCGTTCATGGCCCAGGTAACTCAGGGGTTAGCCAGGACCCTGGGGATTAATTGGAAGTTACATTGTGCTTATAGACCCCAGAGTTCAGGACAGGTAAAAAAATTAAATAGAACCATTAAAGAGACCTAAACGGAATTAAGCTTAAAGAGTAGCATAAAAGATTGGACTATGCTCCTGCCTTATGCACTATTTCATGCAAGAAATACTCCCTCTGTTTCTTTGTGTAACCTCACCCCCTATGAAATTCTCTATGGGGCCCCATCTCCAGTAAGGGACCTAACCCTAACTCAAAGATCTAACGATCCCTTCCACACCACCTTGCTTGACAGACTTAAATTTCTGGAAGGAACTCAGCAATACCTGTGGAAACAGCTGGCCACTGCCTACCAACCTGCTGAAGAGGGTACTCCACATCTATATCAAGTAAGAGACTTTGTCTACATAAGACAACATCAGGTGTCATCCCTGGAACCCGGCTGGACAGGACCATACCAGGTGCTACTTATAACACCTACAGTGCTAAATTTAGACGGAATCACTTCCTGGTTCCTAATTCTCATCTCAAGCCTGTGCCCTGTCCAGAATCTGGCTGAAAAATGGAAAAGACTGGTAACATTTTCAAATTGTATATTCGCCATGTGAATAAGACTATAGACTCTCCAATTGGTCACCAGTAGTCCTAACCCTCATCAACCCGTTCAGCAGCGATGGCTGATCACAAATCCTACTAGACAAGAAGTATGGTCTATCGCACATACAGCCCACTTAGGGACCTGGTGGTCATCTCTCCACCAAGAAATTTGTCAGCTGGCTATACGTCTTTCCTATTGGGAAATCCCTGATGAAGAGCATCCCCAAAAATTCCATTAAATACTTTCCATACAATAGATAATGGAAACAAACATTATGGATGTAGGGACACGCGAGCCAGATGCAGGTTGGCTAGCCTAGATTACTATGTTTGCCTGGAGGACTACCAAAGCCAAAAACAGCCACAACTGTGTGGGGGAAAAGCCAACTTCCTCTGTAAATAATGGGGATGTGAGGATACAGGGGCTACCTGGTGGAAGCAAAACTCCTCATCAAATTCAGTACACAGCATTGGCCATATTACCAGTTAGATAACAAAAACCGATGGCCACCAGAGGGGTCTCTAGATCCTCAAATTTTGCGTGACCTTTTCAACTTCGACAAGTGCTCAAAAGTGTGGAAGGAAATTCCCCTACGTGTAGGCCTTTTCCCTCCTATGCTCAAATCCTGAACTATGCTTCTCCAATAGATACTCACCCGCAGCCTTCTGCCCCAGACTCTCTGCTGTCACTCCCACATCAGCAACCTGATTTCTCAGCTCCAGTTTCTAGATCAAAAACCCAAATTTCTGTCGGTTCTCAGACCATTGCCCCTTGCTGAGCTTGCAGGTACTGAGGTACCCTTCCACCCACTCACTCCTCTCTCCTCCTGTCAGTGCCCACACCGGGTCCCACCAGGTCCTCTTACCAGCTAACCCAAAGCTCAAACCAGCTAAGGAGTGCCCTCAGACGCCTATCAAAGATGTAATTAAAATGGCCTTTAAAGTTGCTTTGTCATCACTGAAAACAGGTTACTAAGAATTTAAAGTCCCTCACAGGCTTTTTGGGATACTCACTCCCATCTTCCCCTCTGCTCTACCTGTTCTACTGCTCAAGTTTTGTTGCCAGGAAAATCCCAAACCCCTTTCCCATAATTCTTTTATATCTCTTTTTCCTCATCCTCAGATCCACAGAGCTGCTCTCATCCCCTGCCTTCCCTGTCTTCCCCTCTGTACCAGGCCCACAGAAAAGTCTTAAATTAACTTCTCCAGAAGTCTTCACCATGGCTGACTTTAAGCCTTTCAGCAACACAGTTCCTATAAACGAGTTCAATGTAGATAAACTTCCTCTATTCGTGTTGCTCTGTTCTACTTGGCCACTGGCTGGAAAAATCAGCACTCCTAAGCTAGACACCCCCTTAGTAGTTTTTAACAAAATATATGAAGAAGGCCTCTGGCCTAGAGCTGGGGCTTCATAGAGATGGCTACATTTCTAAGATATAGAAGTTACCAACTGGGCTCCATGGTAACAGCTGGCAGGGAGGAAAAGAAAAAAAAGAAGAAAAAAGCTCTCACCCTCCCAGGTGTCCTTAAGAAGTTAACTTTCCCAGAACAGAGGAAAAAAAACAGAAACAAAAACTGCTTTTTGTGAACTTCTGCAGACTGTGAACTTCTGAGCCCCTTCCCTTACATGCTGGGTACAAAATTCTGAAACAACCTAAACTTTGGGTTCAGGGATTAATTGATTACAACAGAAGCAATGCCCTCTAAATCCGGATGCAACCAAATAAGACTGTTTCCCTGTCTTCTGTGCTATCTTAGGTACCTTGCCTTGTCCATCTCTACAGCAGTACAATTCTATACACTTAAACATTGTTTATGTTTTCATAAAATGGTCAACAGATGTGATTAATTATGTAATGGTGCAGATGTTTTCCAGAGTGCTCTATCATGACGCAGGTACATTTAAATATCAAATAGGGGGGCAAACAACCCGGTTCTGCTAGGAACCTGTATCCCTCACTTTAGTCATCCTATTATGAATAGGAGTTGCTGCAGGGGTGGGCACAGGAACCACTGCCCTGGTCCATGGGACACAACAAATGACCCAATTAGAAGCAGTAATAGACCAAAACTTAAAGATATTAAAAACCTCCTTCACAGCTTTACACGAATCTTTAACCTCTCTCTCTGAAGTTATTTTACAGAACAGTCGAGGGTTGGACCTCCTCTTCATGAGAGAAGGGGCCTTCGTCCTGCATTGAGGGAAGAATGTTGTTTTTATGCCGACCATACTGGAGTTGTAAAAGAATCTATGATTAAATGAAGAAGATGCCTTGAAGAGCATCAACAAGAGAGAGAGGCCCAAAAAATGTGGTTTGAGTCTTGGTTCACAAAGCCCCCTCATTAACTACGTTTTCATCAGCCCTGGCCGGTCCATTAATAATCCTCATATTATTGGTAATTGTAGGACCCTGTTTGATCAACCGTGTAGTTTCCTTTCTCCATGCTCAAATTGGACAAGTTAAACTTATGGTAATCAGGAAACAATATACCACACTAGTAAACATAAAATGTGACACCCCCAATGATCATTTTTATGATTAAAAGTAACCAAAAGAAGAAGTGGGGAATGAAAGGTTAATAAAATAGGTACTTGTCACTTCCAGTTTTTCGGTATGCTTAACAAAACACTGTTGATGTCTTGAGAACTGTTTGCTAATCTAGTTCCCTGAAAGTGCTGTACCCAACTGCAAAACTGCAGAATGTACTTCCTCACCCATTTGGACGCAAACCGCCCACTCGCCCTGACCCATCAATAAACTTTCCTATCTGCCCTCTCCAAGGAAAGTATATAAGCTCTGCTTAAGCTGTTCTCAGGGCTCTGTGCTCTATTCAAGGGAGCTCTGACCCCAGCATGCTGGACCCCCATAAATCCTTGGCTGTTGCATGAGACAGTCTCTGGTAGTCTCTTCCTACGACACTCGCCTGACCTTTACATTGGTAAAATAATAAGTGTCATCTTTGCTTTTTGTGTCCAGAATATTACTGTGATAAAATGTATATGTAGATAAGGTGACGTGAGTATTTCTTCCACCATTTCTGGGAGCAATATTTTGAAGATGTATAAATTAGTATTGGGGGTACAAATAGGTATATCATGTGACTCTGAATATAGAGATAATGCATGAATAGACCATAATGTGAATAAATAATATAATGGGTTCCAAATTTAAATAATGGATTCCATTGATATCTGAAAATATACAGGAAATCTTATATTGATATACATACATTCATTTCAACCACTAATACATCTAATGGTAATATTAGGATTATGGTTTATCATGAAGAGTGTGTGAGTTTTGCTTCAAAAGTGATCATGGAAATTAAAAATAATGTGTTTGGAAAGAAGTCTCATGAAAAGCCCAGTCAAGAAACCTAGAGGAATTTATGTGTTCTGAAGCAGGAAGTGATGAAAGTGAAACAACTGCCTATAAGTTTGCTAACTTGTGGATGGAATATATATCCTATCATGTGCATAAATTGAAGACATAGTATTGTACCAGTGCTGAATAAAAATGACCTTCAAAATACACATCATGTCCCACTGGAATCTACTTGCATTGATGTTAAACTGGGTCAGTTACTGTAGAAATAATAGTATTTGTATGCAAAATAAACTGAAGTTAGTTTTAAGTACTGGAAACAAATATGTATTTCAGGTGGATGAATATTTCTGTGAAAAATCTTGTGAAAATTTGATTATAAATCCATATACATGAACATGAATGAATTTAGAGTGTATATAAGATACATATATTTCTGGAGAGTATATATACATATATATATATATATATATATATATATATATATATATATATATATATATATATATATATACACACACACACACAAACACATACACACACAAAATACACACACACACACACAGACATTAAATTAGCAATATATATGCCAATCGAAATTTATCATGATATATATATCATCCACAGATGCAAAAATATTTCTTTAATTGAACATGGATTTATGTATAATGTTGTTCAACTAGGAAGCTCACCTATAGGTTGAATTTTCAGTTCCAACAGCGTTTAAGAGGAGTGATCACTTCTCACAAATTGTATTTGCCAAATCAGCCACCTCACAAAAATGTACATGTGATACCAGGTATGATTCTATATGTGCATTTAAAAGTACATGTGCTAAATAGGATACAGAGAAAGGGAGACAGGAATTCACATATTTGTTAACCTTAAAAACACATGGAGAACTATTTAAATTAAATATTGACTAGATTTATAACACCTACCATTAATCATGCAAAATACTAGTACAACTATACACTATGATTTCTCCTAACTGCTTGTATTCCTATTCTGTTTGTGTTATTTTTCTCCATCATATTAGGAGTAGTAGTCAGAGTCTAGTAGGGTATGGGTTCATGTCAGAGATTCAGTATTTTGAATGGAAAATTGTAAAATGAATGCAATGTGTATGTAAATATGTGCTACAAAAAAATGTTCACACTCTCATCCAGAACATTGCCTTGACATTGCCTTTGTTCCGAGTAAGACACAATTAGAGGAGAAAAGTTAGAAAATCTGTGAATATATATCAGGAATGAAAAATGCTCAGGAGTTCACAACCTCTGAGGTGGTAGAGGAGTTTTCAAAAGTAAGGGACAGGGTAAACATTTCTCAAACATGGAGCTCTGCTGGTGTAAAGACTTCTTGAGAAACTTCCTCTGAGGTTGGGCACTTAAAAATATATGTTGTTGTTAGGAGCTTTAGCTTCCTTTGTTGGGAGACCATCAAATCTGGGTGTGCAACAATGTGACCTGGAGGATATTGTTTCTAATTTTCCAATGAACATGAGGCAGCCATGCTGAATACTCTCTTTGTAGTTTAACTATGGTCACTGGGTTGTAAGTGTCTCCACGTGTGGACTGTGAAGCCATTTGGTCATTCTCCAATTTTCGTGGTGTTTCTCACAGGTGCACTGGGAGTTTGGTATTTGCTTCATGAAATACAAGGAGCTAAACTGGGACACAGTGCTGGAGAGAGTTCTGTCCCGTGTGGAGGGTCACGGTCTGCATGAGAATGCACCAACCAGGATTCAATTCCACATAAGTTGCCCCCATTTCCATAGCAACCTGATTCTGAACATTGCCCTGAAACCTCTCTATATAAAAAACACCTTTGCATAGAAGGGTCTGCTGGCTGTACCATGTCAGTCACAAGCCTTTGGGAAGCGAATGGCAGATCCACATGTCACCACCACACATGTTTTATCACACACCTTCACACCACTGCTCTAGGCCCACTAATGAGCAGGATCCAACTTACTGGCATCACGGTTCTACACAAATTTCATGAAACCCAGTAAATCAAGGCACTGTCTGGTACACTCATCATCAGCAACAGGACATCCAAAAGTTCTCCAGTGCCACCTGGTCATGGGAATTTCAAAAATTTCATGGTATTTATCAAGCCATTTGTCAAGGATGAAGTTGGAGGCTCTGGGGGTTTCAATTCATTCAGGAACCAGTAAATGTTGAGGAAGCTCATTTCAATGAAAGCTCTAGAGAACACTCACAGGCAAGGCTTCCCAAAGAGTAGCCAAAAGGTCACATGAAGCCAGGCCCATTGAGGTCTACAATGTGAGGTCCATGCGTGTTTTGACTCAACTGTGGCTGCAAAGTCTTTCAGAATAAAATCATGTGATATCCTGGCTGAGATTCCCAGTGCTCTGTGGAAAGCCACTCTGGGCCTAGATCTCAGGTTCCAAGGGCAACTCTCATGCATGGCCTAGTAAAATTCAAACACAATTGATGACAATGCTTCTCTGAGGTCAGTTCCAGAACTCAGACTCTAAGGGGAATCACACCAGAGTTAAAGCCCAGGTAAACCCAGGCATCTCTTCCAACTGCCACACAACTTACCACAATTCAAAACAAAATTCTCCCACATGGCCCTTATCTTCTTCCATGTAGACCCTCATCATAACCTCTGGATGGAGTTTTCCATGAGGGGCACAGACCAAGACAATGTCCAAAATAACCTACCTTTCCCCCGATTTGCCTAAAATCAGTGTGGCCTGGAAACCCTGACTGTGAACGAGGAGTGATCAAATAGGTCTGCCATTAATACTGCTTGGCTTCTCCAATTTGAGGCCTACTGACTGTGGGGTTTAGATTCTTTATGTGAATTGGAGTAATGAGAACAGCCAAGCACGTATGGGCTAGCCTCTGCAGGGCTTTGAATAACTCACTTGACCCAAAGGATCCCTATTCTCACTTGATAGATGTCAGGAACCTTTGAAAGGAAGGCGAGAGTCTTCATCCACAATGACAGCTCTTTTGGCTATTTTGGTTCTGTATGCATCCATGGGATCTTTCTTTAGATCCATCAGGTGCTGAGAATCTAAGCCACAGCCTCACACAGGGCCAAGAGGCTGATTCAGACACATCCCTTTCCAAAGCAATTAAGCAAAGAGCCCTAGGTGATGCCAATTCATTTCCATTTGAAAACTGTTTTCTTCAGGTTTCACAAATTGGTGGCCTGAGGCAAAGAACTTCGTGACATTCATAGCAACAGAATAATAGGTAAGCAAAAGGCCCAAAGCAGGGTTTCTCCACTGAGATTTAGTGGTCACACATATATCTGATTTTTCTGAGATGCTCACAATTCACTTGAGCTATCCAGTACATGGCCATGTCACAGAGCTTGGAGGTGGTACATACCTTAGAGACAAAACCATGAGACTATTCTGGAGAGGGGCCAGAATTCTGGAAGAAAACTGTAACTTAGGAAGATTGCAGGTGTTACCCATTGATAAAGCAATCTGAACTCCATTCATAAATTGGGCAGGATGAATTCTGGGAAGCTTTCTACTAGACAGGACACATCCATTGATGCATTCTTTTTTTCTAATGAGTACAACCACGAACACAGTGAGGTAAACAGACATAGAAACACTCGCCTTGTCAAATGACTTACAATAAACAGTTCATTCCACAGCACATAAAGCGCCTTGCCTACCTATTCTCAGAAAATGAGACAAAACCACAAACCAACACCCACAAAGGCAGCTCCTTCCCCCAAGAAGGTCTGTTACTATCCGGAGTGTCCTCTGACTGGTGGGCCATATTATTTTCCCCCTAAATGGCCTGAAATGTCTCAGATCTGGTCTCCTTGGCCAACTCTGTGAAGGTGTCAGGACCCAGAGGTGAGCCACTACCTGCTTTCTCAGGAAAGGCCCCTCTTCAGAGCTTTACTGGCATTTTGCAATCCTCACATCAATAGGTACCAAGAAAGACTTACTCTGTCCTTGGTAAATCCAAACAAGTGAGACCACTGGGACTGGGACTGGGACTGACTCTGGGTGCCTGGCTTCATGAATCTCAAGTTCTGAGATTTCCTTCACTAAGGAAATGATGTGAGGTCACTTCCTTCAGGAACTGAATGAGGTCACTGCCTTGGCAATCACTTTGTCCAACCAGTGGCTTCCAAGTCTCACATGAAAAGGAGGCTGTCCCTAATTCCTGTGACACTTTCACAAGTTAGAATCTTATATCAACCATAGGCACCCGGGAACAGCTACCCACACAGGCCTGGTTTGGTCCATCTTCTCTACATTAAGAATAGAGAGGCTGATTCAGACAGAAACCTTCATCCTGACCAGGTTGTTTGCCATTGAAAATGACTTTTGCTCTCTCAGGTCCTTCATAGCTGCGTATATATTCTCCAGTGATCATTTCAGCATGGAACTTTGAGGGTCTCAGTAGGTGGAAGACCCCCTACATTTCTTTACTGTAAGACCAACTCTGTCCCTTCCCTCTGTAAATTTAGATTGAGGGAACAGTGTATGGTTAGGGTTAACAACATGTTTTATTTGTGTTAGGAATCATTCTGCTGGATGAATAATGGTATTGGGAACCTGAAATATTTATAAGAATATGTATTTGAAATATAAGTATGAAAAGAGAAATCTAGGCAAGATTTGAAGCCAGGAAGGGCATTGGGCCCTTGATTATGATATTTAGCTTTGAATTACATTCTGCAATGTGGTCGCAGGTAAATCTACATACAATGGAATGAAACCTAGTGCCTCAGATGCCTGAATGTCGAAGAGAACATCCAGTCAAAAAGGGATAGTAAGTAGGATTAGGAAAATAGTAGGTTTAGGTTGAAGAGTGAGTCTTTGAGTTGGAAATATAGTTTTTTAGCAATAGGGTTTCGTTTAGAGAGTGAATGAATATATCAGCACATATGAAGAGTCAGTCACAATGATGAACTGGGGAAAATATGTAGGAAAGCAGATATAAAATAGAGAAATTAGGAAATCAGGCAAAGTATAAAGTGAGTAACAGGATTAGACATTTTCAACAGGGTTGAGGTTGAATATATGATATTAGAAGAAACAAATATGTAGTCACCAATAGGATTGAAATTTGAGAGCATTAGGCGACCTGGACATGGATGGTTTTAGTAATATATATTCACGTTCAATTTAGGTTTTGGTACAATCATAAGTGTTACCTTTACATTTGTGTCCAGAATATTACTGTGATAAAAATGTATATGTAGATCAGGTGATATGAGTATTTCTTCCACCATTATGGGGAGCAATATTTTTACAACCTACAAATTAGTATTGGGGAAAAAAATAGGTGTACCCTGTTTTGATGAATATAGAGATGATGAATGAATAGACCAAACTGTGAATAAATAATATAACTGGACCCAACATTAGAAATTGGAATTGGAATAAATTGATATCTGAAAATATACAGGAAATCTTATATTGATATTGGCATACATAAATTCATTACAACCAGTTGTACATCTAATGGTAATATTAGTGTTACGGTTGATCATGAAGAGTGTGTGAGTTTTGCTTCAAAATTGATTATGCAAATCGAAAATAATGTGTTTGCAAAGAAGTCTCATGAAAGACCAGTCAAGAAACATGGAGGAATACATGTGTTCTGAAGCAGGAAGTGATTGAAAGTGAATCAAAAGTTTTAAATTTTGAAATTTTGGATGAAACATTTATCCTATGATGTGCATAAACTGAAGAAATAGTACTGTACCAGTGTTGAATAAAAATGAATGTCAAAATACACATCATGTCCCATAGGAATCTACTTGCATTGATATTAACCTGGGTAAGTTACTGCAGAAATATTAGGATTTGTATGCACCTTTCATTGAAGTTAGTTTTCAGTACTAGTAAACAAATATGTGTTTCAGGGGGATGAATATTTCTGAGAATAATCTTGTAAAAATTTGATTATAAATCCACATACATGAATATGAATGTATTTAGGGAGTGTATAATAAGACACATATATTTTATATTTTAAAAAATCTGGAGATTGTATATATATATATATATATATATATATATATATATATATATATACACACACAAACACAAAACACACACAGACATTAAAGAGTAGCAGTATATATGCCAATCGAAATTCATGGTGAAATATATATCGTCCACTGATCCAAAAATATTAATTTTACTGAACATGGATTTATGAATAATGTTGTTCAACTAGGAAGATCACCCATAGGTTGAATTTTAAGATCCAACAGCATTTACGAGGAGTTATCTCTTCTCATAATTTTTATCTGCCACGTCAGCCTCCAAACAAGTATGTACATGTGATACCAGCTAGGATTCTATATGTGCATTTAAAAATACATTTGCTGAATAGGCTACAGAGAAAGGGAGATAGAAATTCACATATTTGTTAACTTTAAAAACACATGGAGAACTATTTCAATTAAAAATTATCTAGATTTATAACACCTACCCTACATAATGCAAAAGGCAAGTCCAACTATACACCATGCCTTCTCTGTACTGCTTGTATTTCTATTCTGTTTGGGTTATTTTTCTCCATCATATTAGGATTAGTAGTCAGAGTCTAGTAGGGTATGGGTTCGTGTCAGGGATTCAGTATTTTTAATGGGAAATTGGAAAATGAATCCAATGTGTATGCAAATATGTGCTACACAAAAATCTTCCCACTCTCATCCACAACAATGCCTTGACATTACCTTCACCCCAGGTAAGACACAATTAGAGGAGAAGAGTTAGAAAATCTGTGAATGCAAATCTGGAATGGAATATGCTCAGGAGTTCACAACCTTGGAGGTGGTAGAGCAGTTTCCAAAAGTAAGGGACATGGTAAACACTCCACAAACATTGAGCTCTGCTGGCCTAAAGACTTCTTGAGAAACTGCCTCTGAAGCTGGGCACTTGAAATATATGTTGTATTAAGGAGTTTTAGCTTCTTTTGTAGTGAGACCATCAAAGCTGGGTCTGCATCTATATGACCTGGAGAACATGGATTCTTATTTTCAAATGAACCTGAGGCAGCAGTGCTGAATTCTCTCTTTGTAGGTAAAGTGTGGCCACTGGAGGCTAAGTTTCACCCCGTGTGGACTGTGAAGCCATTTGGTCCTCCTCAAATTTTTGTGGTGGTTCTTGCTGCTGCACTGGGGCTTTTGGTTCTTGCTGCTGCACTGGGCTTTTTGAACAACAAGTTCAACTGGGACACAGTGCTAGAGGGAGTTCTGTCACGTGTGGTGGGTTAGGGTCTGCAGGAGAATGAAACAACCAGGCTTCTTTCTCACATAGCTTGCACCCTTGACCATATCAACCTGATTCTGATCATTACCTTGAAAGCTCTCCAAATAAAAAGATGCCTTTACAAATAAGGGTCTGCTGGCTGCACCATGTCAGTCACAAGCCATTTGGAAGCAAATGGGCTAATCACATGGACCCACCACAGATGTTTTACCACACACGTGGCTACCACTGCTCTAGGCCCACTACTCAGCAGGCTCTAACTTACTACCATCTCTGTTCTACATTATTTTTATAAATTCCAGTAAATCAAGGCACTCTCTGGTACACTCATGATCAGCAGCAGGACATCCAAAGATACTCCAGTGCCACCTGGTCATGGGAATTTCAAAAATTTCAAAGTATTTATCTAGCCATTTTTCAAGGATGTAGTTGGGAGGCACTGTGGCTTTCAAGAACCATTAAATGTTGAGGAAGATCATTTCAGTGAAACTCTGGAGAACTTTCATAGGCAATGCTTCCCATAGAGTGGCCAAAAGGTTACATGAAGCCAGGCCTATTGAGGTCTACAATGTGAGTTCCATGTGTGTTTTGACTCTCAAGTATGGCTGCCAGGTCTTTAAGAATAAAATCATGGGATAATTTGGCTGAGATTCCCAGTGCTCTGTGGAAAGCCACCCTGGACCTTGATCTAAGTTTATAAGGGCGACTCTCATGCATGGCTTCCTAAAATCCCAACTCGATTCATGGCAATACTTCTCTGAGGTCACTTCCAGAACTCAGTCTCTAAGGGGATTCACACCAGAGTTCAAACCCAGGTGGACCCAGTCATCTCTTCCAACTGCCACACAAATGACCACAATTAAAACCAAAATAGTCCCACATGGCTCTCATCTTCTTCCATATAGACACTCATCATAACCTCTAGCTGGAGGTTTCTATGAGGAGCACAGGACAAGACAGTGTCCAAAATACGCACTCTTGCTCGTCATTTCCATAAAGTCAGAGTGGCCTGGACACCCCTTCTGTGAACCAGAAGTGATCAAAAAGGCCTACCATTAATACTGCTCAGCTTCTCCAATTTGAGGCCTACTGACTGTGGGGTTTAGATTCTTTATGTGCATTGGGGTCATGAGAAAACCCAAGCACCTATTGGCTAGCATCCGCAGGGCTTTGAAGAAGTCATTTGACCCAAAGGATTCCTATTCTCACTTGATAGAGGTCAGGAACCTTACAGAGGAAGGCAAGAGATTTTATCCACAATGACTGCTCTTTTGGCCATTTTGGTTTTGGATGCACACATGGCATCTTTCTTTAGATCCATCAGGTGCTGAGAATGCAAGCCACAGCCTCACACACAGCCAACAGACTGGCTCAGACACATCCCTTTCAAAAGCAATTACTCAAAGAGAGACAGGTGATGCTCATTCATTTCCATTAGAAAACTGTTTTATTCAGGTTTCACAAAGTGGTGCCTTAGGCAAAGACCTTCCTGACATTCAGTGCTACAGAACAATAGGTAAGCAAAGGCCCAAAGCAGGGATTCTCCACTGAGACTTTCATGATCACACAGATATCTGAGTTTCCTGAGATTCTCGCCATTCCCTTCAGCTATCCAGTACACGGCCATGTCACAGAGCTTTGAGGTGCTACATATCTTGGTCACAAAACCATGAGTCTATTCTGGAGAGTGGCCAGAATTCAAGAAGAAAACAGAAACTTAGGAAGAGAGCAGGTCTTGCCCATCAATAAGGCAAGCCTCCGTCCTTTCATAAATTGGGCAGGATGAATGTGGGGAAGCTTTCTCCTAGACAGGACACATCCATTGATGCATTTTCTTTTGTAATGTCTACAACCATGGACACAGTTGGATACACAGACATAGAAACACTTGCTTTGTCAAATGACTTACTAGAAACAGTCCATTCTAAACCAAAGAAACCGCCTTTCCTACCTATTCTCAGAGCATGAGACAAAACCACATACACACACTCATTCCCACAAAGGCACCTTTTTCCCCCAAGAGGGTCTGTGACTATCAAGAGTGTCCTCTGCCTTGTGGGCCATACTATGTTCCCCCGAAATGGCTTCTCTATTCTCAAATCTGGACTCCTTGGCCCACTCTGTGAAGTTGTCAGGAGCCAGCGGTGAGCCAATACCTGCTTTCTCAGGAAAGACCCCAATTCAGATCTTTCCTGGCATTTGGCCATCCTCACAACTGTAGATACCAAGAAAGATTGACTGTCTCCTTGGTAAATCCAAAAAGTGAGACTTCTGTGACTGTTATTGGGCCTGACTCTGGCTGCCTGTTTTCAGGGATCCCAAGTTCAGAGAGTTCCATCACCAAGAAAGTGAGGTAGGTCACTTCCTTCATGAAGTGAATGAGCTCACAGCCTTGGCAACCACTTTGTCCTAACAGTTGCTTCCAAGGGTCCCATGAGATGGAGGCTGCCCCTACTTCCTGTGACACTTTCACAAGTTAGAATGGTATATCAACCATTGGTACCGGGGAAAAGATCTCCACACAGGCCTGGTTTGGTCCATTTGCTCTATATTAAAAAGAGAGAGGCTTATTCAGACACATCCCTTCATAGTGACCAGGTTGTTTGCCATGGAAGCTAACTTTTGCTCTCTCAGGTCCTTCATAGCAGTCTACATCTTCTTCGGGGATCATTTCTGCATGGATCTTTGATATTCTCAGCAGGTGGAAGATCCCCAACATTCCTCTTTTGTAAGACCAACTCTGTCCCTGCACTGCTCTAAAGTTAGATTGAGGGAACAGTGTATGGTTAGGGTTAATAATATGTTCAATTTTGGTTAGCAATCATTCTGCTGGATGAATAATGGTATTGGAAACCTGTGATATTTACAAGAATATATAGGTAAAATATAACAGAAATCTAGGGAAGATTTGAAGCCAAGTAGAGCATTGGGCCCTTGAGTGGGATACTTAGCTTTGAATTATATTCTGCACAGATGTCTCAGATAAGTCAATATACAATGAAATTGGATCTTGTACCTCGGATGATTGAATAACAAACAGAACATCTAGTAATAAAGGAATAGTCCGTAGGATTACCAAGGTAGTCAACAGGTTTATAAAGAAGAGTGAGTATAGGATTTGGACCAAAAGTTCTTTACAAATAGGGTTTCGGGTAGAGAGTGAATGTAAATGTCAGCACATGTGAAGAGTCAGTCACAATGATGAACAGGGGAAAATATGTAGGAAAGCAGACATAAATAGAGACATTAGGAAATCAGCAAAAGTATAAAGTGTGTAATTGGTTTAGACATTTTCAACAGGGTTGAGTTTGAATATATTATCTTAGGAAGAAACAAATATGTTGTCACAAATAGGATTGAATTCGAGAGCATTAGGTAACCAGGACTTGGATGTTTTTTTGTAATCCATGTTCACTTTCCATTTAGGCTTTTTTAAAATCATAAGTGTGACCATTGCATTTTGTGTCCAGAATATTATTGTGATAAAATGTATGTGTAGATCAGGTGACATGAATATTTCTTCCACCGTTTCTGGAGCAATGTTTTGTAGACGTATAATTTAGTATTTGGGGTACAAATAGGTGTACCCTGTGTCTATGAATATGCAGATTATGCATGAATAGACCATACTGTGTATAAATAATATAACTGGTTCCACTTTAAATAATGGATTGAATTGATATCTGAAAATATAAAAGAAATCTCATATTGATATGCAATCATTCATTCCAACCACTTATACATCTAATGGTAATATTAGGGTTATATTTTATCCTGAAAAGTGTGTGAGTTTTGCTTCAAACGTGATTATGGAAATCAAAAATAATGTGTTTGGAAAGAAGTATCATGAAAAGAATAGTCAAGAAACCTGGAGGAATTCATGTGTTCTGAAGCAGGAATTGATTGAACGTGAAACACATGCATATAAATTTGCGAACTTTTGAATGAAATATATACAGTATGATGTGCATAAGCTGCAGAAATAGGAATGTAGCAGTGTTGAATAAAAATGAACATCAAAATACACATCATGTCCCCTAGGAATCTACTTGCATTGATATTAATCTGGGTCAGTTACTGTAGAAATATTAGGATTTTTATGCACCATTTACTGAAGTTAGTTTTCAGTACTAGGAAACAAATATGTATTTCAGGTGGATGAATATTCTGAGAATAATCTTGTGGAAACTTGATTTTAAATCCATATAAATCGCAAAACATTATAAACAAAAAACACACACAGACATTAAAATGTAGCATAGTATATGCCAATTGAAATTCATCTTGAAATATATATCATCCACTGATCCAAAACTATTTTTTTAATGAACTTGGATTCATGAATAATGTTGTTCAACTAAGAAGCTCTCCCATAGTTTGAATTTTCTGTTCCAACAGTGTTTAGGAGGAGTGATCTCCTAAATGTGTATGCAAATATGTGCTACACAAAAATATTTCCACTCTCATCCAGAACAATGACTTGATATTACCTTCGCTCCAAGAAAGACACAATTGGAATAGAAGAGTTAGAAATTCTGTGAATACATATCTGGAATTAAAATGCTCGGGAGTTCACAACATTGGAGTTTGCAGAGGAGTTTCCAAAAGTAAGGGAGAGGCTTGATAGACCCAACCTGATTTTTTATTAAAATTGGGAACCATCTTGCCACAAAGCCGTGAAAAGATAATTTTGGCTTTACTCTAAATTACTGCAAATTCTGAACCTGCTTGGAACGCCTGCCCGTGCCTTGAACTCATCCACACCTGGCTCTCTGACCAGATAACAGTACTTTCTGAAACTTTAGTGACACCTCATAAATATTGGCCTTCCCTGGCCAGACAACAACCCTCTCTGAGGCTCTAATGGTCCTCATTATTTCTGATATTGGGGCCAGCAAAAAAAAAAATGTAAACTACCATTAGTGTGATGCTTTCAAAGTTTTGTTATCTGTAACCACCCGTTTGTGTAACTTTCTGGGCTATATAGCTGGGCTGTAGGAAAGGTGGGGTTGCTGTCTTGTTCCCGCCATTTTGGGAAGGAGAGGCAGCCCAGCCTGTTGAAATAATAAGCTTGCCTTAATTTGATTTTAATTGGAGTCAGTGGTCTTTTCTTGCATCCTAGTCCAAAATTTTGGGGTTCCCCAGTGAGATGACCCTGCCCGAGCAGATCACAAAACCAGACTGCTGAAAATTCTGAAGCTGGCCTTTCCTCCAGGGCACTGGGCTGGAGAACCACTCTAGGGGGTGCACAACTTGAGATGTTCCAAGGCCTTGGAGTGAGCCGTCAGTCTGGGGAGCACTGCAGTGAACCACCACACTAAAACTATTATCAGGCCCCTGCTGGAGGAGGCCTCCATAGGTAAGTGGTGCCTTTATAACATCTGATATCTGGTTAAGAGAGATCTCTTCTGATGACAGAGAGGTGGCCTGGGGAGGCTCACATACACTCCTGTCCAGGACAGTAATGAGAATCATGCTGTCCTCTGTTCTGTTCTGTAGGGAATTCCTCTGGAAGGGTAGAGAGGTGCCGATGGGCACACACACGCTCCTACCCTGGAGCTTTAGCAAGATGTTGCATTGCTCCTCTGTTTTTCTGTTTCGGCACCAGGATTCTGTTTTTCTGTGTTTTGTTCTGTGGTCTATATGTTTTTTGTTGTTTGTTTTTGTGCGTTTTTTTGTTTGATTTCTGTGGTAAAATTTTAAGGATATTGGACGTGAAAAAGGGTAACAAAGCAAGTAAGCCTGACACCCTTTCGACTGTGTTTTAAGGAACTGTGATGAACTTTACCCACCTTTGTTAAGCAGGAAGAAAGAAGCCCCTAGCTGGCTGCCTGGAGCACACCCACTGCACAGGGCAATGCCTGCTGGGGAACGAAGAACTGAGTATATCCCAGGTTAACAAATGAAACTCTTTAAAATCCCTTGTCCCTCCAGATCATGAGAGTCACAACCTTTTGGCAGAGTCCCCTTGTTTTTCCTTTGTTAGCAAAGCAATAAACCTCCATTTTCTTTTTCTCAAAACCCTGTCCTCATTATTAAATTAGCATTAATTTGCTTCAGGGTCAGAAACCGAACTTTAAGTTACAAATTTTGATACCCGGCCCCGTCCCAGAACTTTTTGAGAGCTGACGACTGAAATGTTAGGAGATGGAGCATGCTTGGAGTGGACCCGAAACAGAAGAGCTAATCCTGTAAGTAAAAGGAGGGACTGAGGGACCCCAGCAACTTCCAAAGCCCTGTTGCTTCAGGGAATTCCCTCCTTCCTTCCCTGCACTGTAAGCATTATGACACCTCTGTCTTCTTTTAAAAGAGAAAAATAAAAAGGGGACACTAAATGCAGTAAAGTCACCATGGAGACCCTTGATTTTACATTTCAGGTAGCTTCTCTGTGAAAACATCTGGTCCCCTTGTGGGGACATCTGTGGTGCCACTGGTGCAGGAGATTTTTCTCTTATCTGCTCTGTTTTAAAGGCTTCTGTCTGTCAGCCATATTCTGGAGTTCCTTTCTGTCTGTCTTGTGCCTTTGTTTTTGGCCCTTTAAGACATGTGCAATAATGTGTTTATATTATAAATTGTTTCTTGAGAATGATCTTAGCTGAATGTGTGTCTAAATGATGATGTTTTATTGTAAAAATCTGGTATCTGAATGCGTTTTTTGAAGCATTGCACAATATTGCAGTTAAAAGTCGGGTTTAGGTAATTGTTTAGTTTTTGATTTCAGATAATTCATGCCAGAGAACTTAAATACTTAGGATGGAAAACTAAAGAACTCTACTTCCAAGTTGGCAAGTAACTTCCCAATCATGCAGTCTTTTTTTCTCCAATTTTGAATTGGGTAGCCTGGGAAAATGTCACTGTGTTTACCAGTGCATTAATTTGGACAAGGATAGTAAATCATAGTATGATATCTGTTGACAAAACAAGATGTAAAGATATAAAATTTTGTGAATTGTATCTTAAACTTGTAGCATAATTTTCAACATCCTAACCAGAAAATTATGGTTAAAATGCCTTAGGCCTGAGGTGTCTGCTCAGAATAGCAGTTTTTTCCTGCTCCTTCCAGACCTCAGCCAGGACTTCTGTTGAAATGCAAATGAAAGTCTCCTGTAAGCTCAGTAGGAGACTGATCTGAGGCCTAAGGGAAAAAAATGGTAAATTGTATGGTATTTACTAATTACCGGCCAGTCATTTTTTCTAGGACTCATAATTTTTTCTTAGATTCTTTTTTTTTTTTTGAGATTATGATTTTGGTCCTACAGACCTAGGTTAATGTTTTTCTGATCAGTTTTATCTTTGACCAACTGTGGAGTTTTAAAAACATTGCAATGGTGATTTCACCTGTGAAAAGCTACAAGGCCTTCACTATTATTAGGTGTGCACACTTTTGTTATGTGTTGTATGTCTATATATATATATATATATATATATATATATATATATATATATATATATATATAATACACATATGTCCATATATCATTCAAATGATACACAAATTAACATATATAAGGAGCACTCATATAAAAAAGCGCTCATAAAAACAAATTTTAAAAAGTGGACCACAGATCTTTAATTCACGTGGTTTAAATGTTTCAATTTAGATTGGATAAACAGATAAATATAAATGTCTTCAAATTTATGCCTATAAGTTTTTCTAGGTGTTCAAAAATCTAATAAAATATTATTGTCTACCAAAGGTCTATATGACTTTGTTCTAGGACTTTTCCTTCAACCAAAAAATGGTTTACACTGTTCAATACATTTGTCTAATATTTTGATTAAAAAGTAAAGTAAATTTGATTTGGATTTACTCATTCATGAGTGTTTTTGTTTGATATCTGATTGATATACTAAGGTCTATCAATTTTTAGTACAAAATCTGTATAAAATGTTTACAATCTTATACAGACTTTCTACTAAAGTCTGTGTAAGATTGTAAAAATTAGTCATGTGTTAAAGAGACAAAAATTTCTTAAAACATAAGATTATTCATAACATTGTGTTTATTAAGTTTTATTTTTTCCAGAGCAAGCAACCATAAAAATTAAACAACTGTTTAAAACAGAACTGTTATTTTAGAGCACTGTACTGCCATTTCTTTAAAAGATAAACTTGGTTAATGTAGAAACATCAATGTAACTGTGATGCTATTAATGTGCTCATATCTTCCAGTTATACAACTCGATAAGGTAGAAACTTTAAAAGAGCATTATATCAAGCTGGTGTTCTGAAGTTGTATGGTAAATAAAATATATATTGGGGATTTATTTACCTGTTATCAATAAGATATGTAAAGTTTTATGTTACACTTTACATTGTGCAACAATTTAAATGTATTTTTAAATTAATGAGAGCCTAATCTATTTGAATGTTAAAAACATTCAGCCATTCTTTAATTCATGTTTCAAAAGTGATATTATATGGTGTTAGCTAATGTTCATGTGACCTCAAACAATTTATGTAAACTTTGTAAAAGGATATTAAAAAACGAAGATCAGCTTTAGAACTAAAACACTTAAGATTTATAAAGAGCCCTGTCTTACCTGAGATAAGGCTCTGTGTCCCATCTTACTACATATGAGAATGACTACGAAAGCAGTAGGTCAGATTTTATTTCATTTAAAGTTATGTTCAAAAGTTTTGTTTTTTTCTTTTTTTTTTTTTTCTCTCAAGTTTACTAGGATCTCAAACAGGGAATATAAAGTATAACTCACCCAAAAAATTCAGGGTAGCATTACATTAACTAAGTATTTTTACTCTTGTTAAAAAATTTTGTTTTTTAATTTGCTTATAAGTGATCTAAAGATTCCCTGTTGGTGTTTTAACTATGGCTGGAATCTTTCAGAATAAAATCTTGTGATATCCTGGCTTAGATTCCCAGTGATCTGTGTAAAGTCACCCTGGGCCAAGATCTCAGATTCCAATGGTGAATCTCATGTGTGGCCTCCTGAAATCCCAACACAATTCATGGCAATACTTCTCTGAGGTCAGTTACACAACTCAGTCTCTAAGGGGAATCACAACAGAGTTCAAGCCCAGGTGGACCCAGGCATCTCTTCAAATTGCCACACAAATGATGACAATTAAAACCAAAACACTCTCACATGGCCCTCTTCATCTTTTTATATAGACACTAATCATAACCTCTAGCTGGAGGTTTCCATGAGGGGCACAGCCCAAGACAGTGTCAAAAATAATCTCCCTTGTCCCTCATTTGCCTAAAGTCAGGGTGGCCTGGACAACGTTAGTGTGAACCAGAAGTGATCAAATAGGCCTGCCGTTAATACTACTCCACTTCTCAAATTTGAGGCCTACTGACTGTGGGGTATAGATTTTTAGTGTGAATTGGAGTTATAAGAAAACCCAAGCAACTATTGTCTCCCCTCTGCAGCCCTTTGAAGAACTTATTTGACACAAATGATCCCTATTTTCACTTGATGGAGGTCAGGAATCTTACAGAGGAAGGCGAGAGGCTTCATCCACAATGACTGATCTTTTTTCCATTTAGGTTTTGGATGCCCACATGGGATCTTTCATCAGGTGCTGAAAATCTAAACCACAGGCTCACACAGGGCCAAGAGGCTGATTCAGACACATCCATTTCCAAAGCAATGAAGCAAAGAGCCACAGGTGATGCCCATTCATTTCCATTTGAAAACTGTTTTCTTCAGGCTTCACAAAGGGGTGGCCTGAGGCAAAGACCTTTCTGACATTCAGAGCAACAGAACAATAGGTAATCAAAAGGCCCCAAGCAGGGTTTCTCCACGGAGACTTTCCTTGTTACTCTAATATGTGAGTTTTCTGAGTTGCTCGCCATTCCCTTCAGCTATCCAGTACATGGCCATGTCACAGAGCTTGGAGGTGGTACATATCTTGTACAAAAATACATGATACTAATCTTGAGAGTGGCCAGAATTCATGAAAAAATGGAAAATTAGGTAGATAGCAGGTGTTGCCCATGGATAAGGCAAGCCTCAGTCCATTCATTAATTGGAAAGGATGCATGCTGGGAAGCTTTCTACTAGACAGGACACACCCAATGAGCTATTTTTTTTCTAATATCCACAAAGAAAAACACAGTGGAATACACAGACATAGAAACAGTCTCCTTGTCAAATGACTTACTGGAAACAGTCCACTCCAATCCAAACAAACCTCCTTTTTTACCTATTCTCAGAACATGGAAAAAAACCACAAACACAAACCAACACCCACAAATGCAACTCCTTCCCCCAAGTAGGTCTGTCACTATCTGGAGTGTCCTCTGACTGGTAGGCCATATGATGTTCCCCACAAATGGCCTTTCTGTCTCAGATCTGGTCTCCTTGGTCAACTCTGTGAAGTTGTCAGGAGGCAGTGGTGAGCCAATTCCTGTCCTCTCAGAAAAGACCCCTCTTCAGAGCTTTCTTAGTATTTGGCAACCCTTACATCAGTAGGTACCAAGAAAGACTGACTCTGTCCTTAGTAAATCCAAACAAGTGAGCCCACTGCGACTGGGACTTGGACTGGCTCTGGTGCCTGGCTTCCTGGATCACAAAATTCAGAGAGTTCCATCGCCAAGGAAATGAGGTGAGGTCACTACCTTCAGGAAATAAATGAGGTCCCTGTCTTGGCCACTACTTTGTCCTAACAGTTGCATCCTAGTGTCTCCTGACATGGAGGCTGCCCTACTTCCTGTGATACTTTCACATGTTAGAATGGTATAGAAACCATAGTCACCTGGGAACAGCTCTCCACACAGGCCTGCTTTGGTCCATCTTCCCTGCATTAAGAATAGAGAGGCTGACTCAGACACATCCTTTCATCCTGACCATGTTGTTTGCCATGGAATATGACTGTTCTCTCAGGTCTTTCATAGCTGCCTACATCTTCTCCAGGGATTATTTCTGCATGGATTTTGAGGTACTCAGCAGGTGGAAGATCTCCTAACTTCCTGTATTGTAATATCAACTTTATCCCTGCTCGTCTGTAAAGTGAGATTGAGGGAACATTGTATGGTTAGGGTTAATAGCATATTCCATTTGGCTTAGGAATCATTCTGCTGGATGAATAATGGTATTGGGAACCAGCAATATTTATAAGAATATAGAGGTAAAATATAAGTATGAAAACAGAAATCTAGGTAATATTTGAAGCCCAGAAGGATTTGGGCTCTTGATTGGGATCCTTAGCTTGAGTAATGTTTTGCACCGAGGTCGATGCAAATCGATATACAATGGCATAAGACCCTGTACCTCAGATGATTGAATGTAGAAGAGAACATCCAGTGAAAAAGGGATAGTGTGTAGGATTAGAAAGATAGTCAGTAGGTTTAGGAGGAAGAGTGAGTCTAGGATTTGGACCAAAAGTTCTTTAGCAATAGGTTTCGGTTAGAGAGTGAATATAAATGGCACCATATGTGAAAAGTTGGGCACAATGATGAACTGGGAAAAATATGTAGGAAGGCAGACATCAATAGAGACATTAGGAAATCAGGCAAAGTATAACGTGAGTGATAAGATTTGACATTTTCAACAAGGTTGAGGTTGAATACATAATCTTAAAAAGAAACAAAAATGTAGTCACCAATTGGATTGACATTTGAGAGCATTAGGCAAACTGGACATGGATGTTTTTAGTAATCCATGTTCACATTCCATTGAGGCTTTATTGCAATCATAATGGTGACCTTTGCATTTTGTGTCCAGAATATTACTGTGATAATATTTATATGTAGATCAGGTGACCTGAGTATTTCTTCCACCTTTTCTGGGAGCAATATTTTGAAAACATATAAATTAGTACTGGGGATACTAAGAGGTTTACCCTGTGTTGATGAATATAGAGATGATGCATTAATAGACCATACTGTGAAAAAATTATGTGACTGGTTCCAAATTTACATAATGGATTGTTTTAATATCTGAAAATATAGATGAAATCATATATTGATATATGTACATTCATTCCAACAAGTTATATATCTAATGGTATTATTAGGGTTACCGTTTATCATGAATAATGTGTGAGTTTTGCTTCAAAAATGATAATGGAATCGAAAATAATGTGTTTAGAAAGAAGTCTAGTGAAAAGACCAGTCAAGAAACATAGAGGAATATATGTGTTCCGAAGGAGGAAGTGATTGAAAGTAAACCAAATATTTATAAATTTGTGAACTTGTGAATGAAAGAATATATTTTATGATGTCCATAAACTGAATAAATAATAACGTACCAAGTTTGAATAAAAATGAACTTTAAAAAACACATCATATCCAATAGGAATGTATTTGCATTGATGTTAAACTTGGTCAGTTAGTCTAGAAATATTAGGATTTGTAAGAACCCTTCCCTGAATTTAGTTTTCAGTACTAGGAAACAAATATGTATTTCAGTGGATGTATATTTCTGAGAATAAACTTGTTAAAAGTTGATTATAAATCCACATATATGAATATGAATGAATTCAGGTGGTGTATAAGAAGACATATATTTCATATTTTGGAAAATCTGGAGACTATATATATATATATATATATATATATATATATATATATATATATATATATAGAGAGAGAGAGAGAGAGAGAGAGAGACAAACACACACACATTATAATGTCGCAATATATATGTCAATCGAAATTCATCATGAAAAATAACTCATCCGCATATCCCAAAATATTCATTTTACTGAACATGGATGTATGTATAATGTTTTTCATCTAGGAATCTCACCCATGGGTTGAATTTTCTGTACCAACAGCGTTTAGGAGGAGTGATCTCTTCTCACAAATAGTATCTGCCAAGTCAGCCACCTTACAAGAATGTACGTGTGAAACCAGGTAGGATTCTATTTGTGCATATAAAAATACATGTGCTTAATAGGCTACAGAGAAAGGGAGACAGGAATTCATATATTTCTTAACTTTAAAAACACATGGAATAGTGTGTAGTGTCCCTCTTTATCCCTTTTGATTAACTTTGGCTTAAAAAAAGAATTTTATTGAGAATTTTTGTATATATCTTTGTCAGGAATATTGCTCTGAAGATTTCTTTCCTTGATGTGTCTTTGTCTGATTTTGGTATGTGAGTGATAATAGCCTCATGGAATGAGTTTGGAGGAGTTCCATCCTTTTCTATTTTATGGAATAATTTGAGGAGTATTGTGATGAATGCTTCTTTGAAGGTCTTGTAGAACATGGCTGAGAATCTGTCTGTTCCTGGGCTTTGCTTGATTGGTAGGCTGTTGACAGCAACTTCTATTTCATTGCTTGAAACTGATTTGTTTAAATTGTTCACGTCCTACTAATTAAGTTTGGGTATATCTCTAAAATTTTATTGATGTCATCATGGTATTTTAATTTATTAGACTATAAATTTTCAAATTAGTTTTCAATTATTCTCTGTATTTTAGTTGTGTACTCTGTAAAAGTTCCTTTATGATCCTTAATTTTAGTAATTTGAGGTTTTTTTTTCTTCATTAGCTTGGTTAAGGAAGTGTCAATTTTATTTATTTTTCAAAGATTAAATTTTGTGTTGTGTCAAAAAAAAATAACACATGGAAAATTATTTCAATAAATTGAATAGATTAATAACTCCTACCTTATATTATGCAAAAGGCAAGTCCAACTATACACCATGTCTCTTCTGAAATGCTTGTATCTATTCTGTTTGGGTTCTTTTTCTCCATTATATTAGTATTAGTGGTAAGAGTCTCGTAGGGTATATGAGTGTTTCTGAGAATAATCTTGTGAAAAGATAATTATAAATCCACATTCATGAATATGAAAAATTTAGGAAGTGCAAAATAAGACACATATATTTCATACTTTGAAAAATTTGGAGAGTATATCTATATTTATATCTATATATCTATATCTATCTATCTATCTATCTATCTATATATATATATATATATATATACACACACACACACACACACACACACACACACACACACACACACCACTCACAGACATTAAAAAGTACCAATATAAATTCCAATCGAAATTCATCAGTAAATATATATCATCCACAAATGCAAAAAATATTTATTTTACTGAACATGAGTTTATATATAATGTTTTCCTAATAGGACGCTCTCCTATAGGTTGAATTTTCATTTCCAAAAGCATTTAGGAGGAGTGAACTCTTCTCACAATTTGTATCTGCCAAGACAGCCACCTCACAAAAATGTACGTGTGATACCTGGTAGGATTCTATATATGCATATAAATATACATGTGTGAATAGGCTACAGAAAAGGGAAACAAGAATTCACATATTTGTTAAGTTTAAAAACACATGGAGAATATTTCAATTAAAATTTGACTAGATTTATAACTCCAACCTTATATAAGGCAAATGTCAAGTCCAACTATAGAACATGTCTCCTCTGAAGTGCTTGTATTTCTATTGTGTTGGGTTAATTTTCCCGATTATATTAGGATGAATAGTCTGAGTCTACTAGGTATGGGTTAGTGTCAGGGATTCAGTACTTCGAATGAAAAATTGGAAAATGAATCCAATGTGTATGTAAATATACGCTGCACAAATATCCTCCCGCTCTCATCCAGAACAATGCCTTGACATTACCTTCACCACAAGTAAGACACAACTAGAGGAGAAGAGTTACAAAATCAGTGAATACATATCTGGAATGGAAAATGCTAAGGAGTTCACATTCTGGAGGTGGTAGAGGAGTTTCAAAAAGTAAGGGACAGGGTAAACACTCCACAAACATGGAGCTCTGCTGGCCTAAAAACTTTTTGAGAAACTGCCTCTGAGCTTCCACACTTGATTATATATGTTGTTTTCAGGAGATTTGGCTTCCTTTGTAGTGAGACCATCAAAGCTGGGTCTACATCTATGTGACCTGGAGGACATGGTTTCTTATTTTCCAATGAACAAGATGAAGCAGTGCTGAATCCTCTCATTGTAGGTAAACTGAGGCCACTGGGGACTAAGTGTCTCCCCGTGTGGACTGTGAAGCCATTTGGTCTTCCTCCATTTTTTGTGGAGTTTTTGCTGCTGCACTGTGAGTTTGGTATTTGTTTCACGAAATACTAGCAGCTAAACTGGGAGACAGTGCTGGAGGGAGTTCTGTCACGTGTGGTGGGTCAGGGTCTGCAAGAGAATGCACAAACTACGCTCCTATCTCTCACAGCTTGCCCCATTGCCCCCTTTTCCATATCAACCTGATTCTTAATTTTCCTCTGAAAACTCTCCATATAACAAGATGCCTTTACATATAAGGGTCTGCTGGCTGCACCATGTCAGTTACAAGCCATTTGGAATCCAATGGTAGATCCACAAGGCCCTTCCACGAATGTTTTATCAAACACCTCCCCACCACTGCTCTAGACCCACTAATCAGCAGGATACAAACTACTGGCATCTCTGTTCTACACCATTTTCATGAAACTCAGTAAATCAAGGCACTGTCTGGTATAATCATGATCAGCAAAAGGACATCCAATGTTTCTCCAGTGCCACCTGGTCATAGGTATTTCAAAAATTTCATGATATTTATCTAGCCATTTTTCAAGCATGAAGTTGGAGGCACTGTAGGTTTCAATTCATTCAGCAAAGATTAAATGGTGAGGAAGCTCATTTCAATAAAATCTCTGGAGAACTCTCACAGGCAAGGCTTCCCAAAGAGTGGACAAAAGGTCACATTAGGCGAGGCCCATTGAGGTCTATAATGTGAGGTCCATGTGTGTTTTGACTCTCAAATATGGCTGCCATTTCTTTACGAATAAAATCATGTGATATCCTTGCTGAGATTCCCAGGCCTCAGTGGAAATCTACCCGGGGCCTAGGTCTCAGTTTCCAAGAGCGACTTTCATGCATGGCCTCTTAAAATCCCAACAAAATTCATGGCAATGCTTCTCTGAGTTCAGTTCCAAAACCCAGTGTCTAAGGGGAATCACACCAGAGTTCAAGCCCACGTGGACCCAGTCATTTTTTCCAATGCCACACAAATGACCAACAATAAAACCAAAACACTCCCACATGGCCCTCACCTTATTCCATATAGTCAATCATCTTAACCTCTGGCTGGAGGTTTCCATGAGGGACGCAGCCCAAGACAGTGTCCAAAATCAGCTCGTTTGCCCCTCATTTGCCTAAAGTCAGGTTAGCCTGGACACCGTTGCTGTGAACCAGGAGTGAACAAATAAGCCTGCTGTTAATACTTCTGTGTTTCTCCAATTTGAGGCCTACTGATTTTAGGTATGGATTCTTTAGGTGATTTAGAGTCATGCGAAAACACAAGCACCTCTGCAGGGCTTTAAGAACTCATTTGATCCAAAGAATACCTATTCTCATTTGTTAGAGTGCAAGAACCTAACAGAGGAAGGCAAGAGACCTCATCCACAATGAATGATATTTTTTTGCCATTTTGGTTTTGGAAGTTAACATGGGATCATTCTTAAGATCCATCAGGTGCTGAGAATCTAAGTCACAGCCACACACAGGTCCAAGAGGCTGATAAAGACACATCCCTTTCCAAAGGAATTAAGCAAAGAACCACAGGTGAGGCCCATTCATTTACATTTGAAAACTGTTTTCTTCAGGCTTCACAAAGGGGTGGCCTGAAGCAAAGACCTTCCTGACATTCAGTGCAACACAACAATAAGTAAGCAAAAGGCCCAAAGCAGGGTTTCTGCACTGAGACTTTCATGGTCACACTGAAATCTGAGTTTTCTGAGATGCTCGCCATTCTCTTCAGCTATCCAGTACATCCCCATGTCACAGAGCTTGGAGGTGGTACATATTTTGGACACAAATCCCTGAGCGTATTCTGGAGAGTGGCCAGAATTCAGGAAGAAAACAACAACTTAGAAAGATACCAGGTGTTGCACATTGATAAGACAAGCTGCAGTCCATTCATATGTTAGGCAGGATTAATTATGGGAAGATTTATACTAGAAGGACACATCCATTAATGCATTCTCTTTTCTAATGTCTACAACAACGGACACAGTGTGATACACATAAACAGAAACACTCGCCTTGTCAAATGACGTACTAGAAACTGTCCGCTCCAAACCAAGCAAACCGCCATTTCTATCTATTCTCAGAACCTGAGACAAAACAACAAACCCAAACCCACTCCCACAAAGGCACCTCCTTCCCCCAAGTAGGTCTGTGACTATCTGGAGTGTCCTCTGACTGGTGGGCCATAC
This sequence comes from Callospermophilus lateralis, assembly GCF_048772815.1. Classification (NCBI taxonomy): domain Eukaryota; kingdom Metazoa; phylum Chordata; class Mammalia; order Rodentia; family Sciuridae; genus Callospermophilus; species Callospermophilus lateralis. The sequence goes on from NW_027513051.1 coordinate 875,347, forward strand.
TATGTTCCCCCGAAATCGCCTGTCTTCTCTCAGATCTTGTTTCCTTGACCAACTCTGTGAAGATGTCAGGAAAAAGTGGTTAGCCACTACCTGTTTTCTCAGGAAAGGTCCATCTTCAGAGCTCTCCTGGCATTTGGCCATCCTCACATCATTAGGTACCAAGAAAACTGACTCTGTCCTTGGTAAATCCAAACAAGTGAGCCCACTGGGCCTGGGACTGGGACTGCCTATGGGTGCCTGGCTTCTTGGATACCAAGTTCAGAGATTTTCATCACCAAGGAAATGAGGTATGTCACAGTCTTTGGAACTGAATGAGGTCACTGCCTTGGCAACCACTTTGTCCTAACAGTTGCTTCCAAGGGTAACATAAGATGGAGGTTGCCCCTACTTCCTGTGACACTTTCATAAGGTTGAATGTATATCAACCATTGGCACCCGGGAACAGCTCTCCACTCAGGTCTGGATTGGTCCACCTTGTCTACAATAAGAAGAGAGAGGCAGATTCAGACACATCCCTTCATCCTGACCAGGTTGTTTGCCATAAAAGATGACTTTTGCTCTCTCAGGTGCTTCATACCTGCCTACAACTTCTCCAGGTATCATTTGTGCATGGACATTTGAGGTTCTCATCAGGTGGAAGGTCCCCAACTTTCCTGTATTGTCAGAACCACTCTGTCCCTGCACTTCTGTAAAATGATTGAGGAAACAGTGTATACTTGGGGTTAAAAACAGGTTTGATTTGGTGACGAATGATTCTGTGCGATGAATAATGGTATTTGGAACCTGCAATATTTACAAGAATATAGAGGTGAAATATAAGTATGAAAACAGAAATCTACGTATGATTTGGAGCCCAGAAGGGTTTTGCCTTTGATTGGGATACTTAGCTTTGAATTATGTTCTGCAAAGATGTCTCAGATAATTCGATATACAATGGTATAGGACCTTGTACATTGGATGATTGAATTTAGAAGAGAACATCCAGTCAACGAGATATTCAGTAGGATTAGGAAGATAGTCGGTAGGTTTAGGAAGAAGAGTGAGTATAGGATTTGGATCAAAAGTTCTTTAGCAATAGACTTTCGGTTATAGAGTGAATGTAAATGTCAGCACATATGAAGAGTCAGTCACTATGTTGAACTGGGGAAAATATGTAGAAAAGCAGATATCAATAGAAACATTACGAAATCAGGCAATGTATAAAGTGAGTGATAGAAGTAGACATTTTCAACAGGGTTGAGTTTGAAAATATAAATTAGGAAAAAACAAATATGTAGTCACCAATAGGATTAACATTTGACAGCATTAGGCAACCTGGACTTGGATGTTTTTAGAAATCCATGTTCATTTTCCATTTAGGCTTTGGTACAATCATAAGTGTGACCTTTCCATTTTTTGTCCAGAATATTACTGTGATAATGAGGTGACATGAGTATTTCTTTCACCATTTCTGGGAGCAATATATTGAAGATGTAAAATTAGAATAGTGGTTACAAAGAGGTGTACCCTGTTACTATGAAAATAGAGAAAAAGCATGAATAGACCATACCGTGAATAAATAATATAACTTTATTGAACTTTAAATAATGAATTGAACTGATATCTGAAAAATTAAAGGAAATCGTATATTGATATACAATCATTCATTCCAACCAGTTATATATCTAATGGAAATATTAGTGTTTTGGTTTATCATGAAGAGTGTGTGAGTTTTGCTTCAAAATGATTATGGAAATTCAAAATAATGTGTTTGGAAAGGAGTCTCATGAAAAGACCAGTCAAGAAACCCTGACAATACATGTGTTCTGAAGCAAGAAGTGATTAAAGTTGAAACAAATGCCTATTAGTTTGTGAACTTGTAGATGAAATGTATATCCTATGATGTGCAAAAACTGAAGAAACAATAATGTACCAGTGTCGAATACAAATGAATGACAAATTACATATCATGTCCCATAGGAGTCTACTTGCATTGATGTTAGACTGGGTCAGTTACTGTTGTTAATTAGGATTTGTATGCACCTTTCACTGAAGTTAGTTTTCAGTACTACAAAACAAATATGTATTTCAGGTGGATGAATATTTCTGATTATAATCTTGTGAAAAGTTGATTACAAATCCACATACATGAACATGAATGATATAGAGAGTGTATATTAGACACATATATTTTATATTTTGAAAAATTTGGAGAGTATATCTATATCTATATCTGTACCTATATCTATCTATCTATCTATCTATATCTATCTATCTATCTATCTATCTATCTATCTATATATATATATATATATATATATATATATATACACACACACACACACACAAACACATACACACACACAACACTCACAGACATTAAAAAGTACCAATATAAATGCCAATCTGAATTCATCAGTAAATATATATCATCCACAGAGGCAAAAATTTTTATTTTACTGAACATGAGTTTATGTATAAAGTTGTTATACTAGGACGCTCTTTTATAGGTTGAATTTTCATTTTCAATAGCATTTAGGAAGAGTGAACACTTCTCACAATTTGTATCTGCCAAGACTGCCACCTCACAAAAATGTACGTGTGATACCTGGTAGGATTCTATATATGCATATAAATATACACGTGTGAAGAGGCTACAGAAGAGGGAAACAAGAATTCACATATTTGTTAAGTTTAAAAACACATGGAGAATATTTGAATTAAAATTTGACTAGATTTATAACCCCTACCTTATATAATGCAAATGTCGAGTCCAACTATACAACATGTCTCCTCTGAAGTGCTTGTATTTCTATTGTGTTGTGTTAATTTCCCCCATTATATTAGGATGAATAGTCTGAGTCTACTAGGTATGGGTTAGTGTCAGGGATTCAGTACTTCGAATGGAAAATTGGAAAATGAATCCAATGTGTATGTAAATATATGCTGCAAAAATATCCTCCCGCTCTCATCCAGAACAATGCCTTGACATTACCTTCACCCCAAGTAAGACAAAATTAGAGGAGAAGAGTTACAAAATCAGTGAATACATACCTGGAATGGTAAATGCTCAGGAGTTCACAACCTTGGAGGTGGTAGAGGAGTTTCCAAAACTAGGGGACAGGGTCAACACTCCACAAACATGGAGCTCTGCTGGCCTAAAAACTTTTTGAGAAACTGCCTCTGAGCTTCCGCACTTGAAATATATGTTGTATTCAGGAGATTTGGCTTCCTTTGTAGTGAGACCATCAAAGCTGGTCTGCATCATTGTGACCTGGAGGACATGGTTTCTTATTTTCCAATGAACAAGATGAAGCAGTGCTGAATCCTCTTTTTGTAGGTAAACTGAGGCCACTGGGGACTAAGTGTCTCCCCGTGTGGACTGTGAAGCCATTTGTTCCTTCTCCTCTTTTTGTGGTGTTTTTGCTGCTGCACTGTGAGTTTGGTATTTGTTTCACGAAATACTAGGAGATAAACTGGGACACAGTGCTGGAGGGAGTTCTGTCATGTGTGGTGGGTCAGGGTCTGCAAGAGAATGCACCAACTATGCTTCTATCTCTCACAGCTTGCCCCATTGTCCCCTTGTCCATATCAACCTGATTCATAATTTTCCTCTGCCAACTCTCCATATAACAAGATGCCTTTACATATAAGGGTCTGCTGGCTGCACCATGTCAGTTACAAGCCATTTGGAATCCAATGGTAGATCCACATGGCCCTACCACGGATGTTTTATCAAACACCTCCCAACCACTGCTCTAGACCCACTACTCAGCAGGCTCCAACATACTGGCATCTCTGTTCTACACCATTTTCATGAAACTCAGTAAATCAAGGCACTGTCTGGTATACTCATGATCAGCAACAGGACATCCAATGTTTCTCCAGTGCCACCTGGTCATAGGAATTTCAAAGATTTCATGGTATTTATCTAGCCATTTTTCAAGCATGAAGTTGGAGGCACTGTGGGTTTCAATTCATTCAGCAAACATTAAATGTTGAGGAAGCTCATTTCAATGAAATCTCTGGAGAACTCTCACAGGCAAGGCTTCCCAAAGAGTGGACAAAAGGTCACATTAGGCCAGGCCCATTGAGGTCTACAATGTGATGTCCATGTGTGTTTTGACTCTCAACTATGGTTGCCATTTCTTTAAGAATAAAATAATGTAATATCCTTGCTGAGATTCCCAGACCTCTGTGGAAATCCACCCGGGGTCTAGGTCTCAGTTTCCAAGAGTGACTTTCATGCTTGGCCTCTTAAAATCCCAACAAAATTCATGGCAATGCTTCTCTGAGTTCAGTTCCAAAACCCAGTGTCTAAGGGGAATCACACCAGAGTTCAAGCCCACGTGGACCCAGTCATTTTTTCCAATGCCACACAAATGAGCAACATTAAAACCAAAACACTCCCACATGGCCCTCATCTTATTCCATATAGTCAATCATCTTAACTTCTGGCTGGAGGTTTCCATGAGGGGTGCAGCCTAAGACAGTGTTCAAAATCAGCTCATTTGCCCCTCATTTGTCTAAAGTCAGGGTAGCCTGGACACCGTTTCTGTGAACCAGGAGTGAACAAATAAGCCTGCCTTTAATACTTCTGTGTTTCTCCAATTTGAGGCATACTGATTTTAGGTATCGATTCTTTAGGTGATTTAGAGTCATGCGAAAACACAAGCACCTCTGGAGGGCTTTGAAGAACTCATTTGACCCAAAGAATTCCTATTCTCATTTGATGGAGTTCAGGAACCTAACAGAGGAAGGCAAGAGACTTCATCCATAATGAATGATATTTTATGCTATTTTGGTTTTGGAAGCTCACATGGGATCATTCTTAATATCCATCAGGTGCTGAGAACCTAAGTCACAGCCACACACAGGTCCAAGAGGCTGATAAAGACACATCCCTTTCCAAAGCAATTAAGCAAATAGCCACAGGTGAGGCCCATTCTTTTCCATTTGAAAACTGTTGTCTTCAGGCTTCACAAAGGGGTGGCCTGAGGCAAAGACCTTCCTGACATTCAGTGCAACACAACAATAAGTAAGCAAAAGGCCCAAAGCGGGGTTTCTGCACTGAGACTTTCCTGGTCACACTGATATCTGAGTTTTCTGAGATGCTCGCCATTCTCTTCAGCTATCCTGTACATGGCCATGTCACAGAGCTTGGAGGTGGTACATATTTTGGACACAAATCCATGAGCCTATTCTGGAGAGTGGCCAGAATTCAGGAAGAAAACAACAACTTAGAAAGATAGCAGGTGTTGCACATCGATAAGACAAGCTGCAGTCCATTCATATATTGGGCAGGATGAATTATGGGAAGTTTTATACTAGACAGGACACATCCATTAATGCATTCTCTTTTCTAATGTCTACAACAACGGACACAGTGGGATACACAGAAACAGAAACACTCGCCGTGTCAAATGACTTACTAGAAACTGTCCCCTTCAAACCAAACAAACCGCCTTTCCTATCTATTCTCAGAACATGAGACAAAACAACAAACCCACACCCACTCCCACAAAGGCACCTCCTTCCCCCAAGTAGGTCTGTGACTATCCGGAGTGTCCTCTGACTGGTGGGCCATACTATGTTCCCCCGAAATGGCCTGTCTTCTCTCAGATCTTGTTTCCTTGACCAACTCTGTGAAGATGTCAGGAAAAAGTGGTTAGCCACTACCTGTTTTCTCAGGAAAGGTCCATCTTCAGAGCTCTCCAGGCATTTGGCCATCCTCACATCATTAGGTACCAAGAAAACTGACTCTGTCCTTGGTAAATCCAAACAACTGAGCCCACTGGGACTGGGACAGGGACTGCCTCTGGGTGCCTGACTTCTTGGATACCAAGTTCAGAGATTTCCATCACCAAGGAAATGAGGGATGTCACATTCTTTGAAACTGAATGAGGTCACTGCCTTGGCAACCACTTTGTTCTAACAGTTGCTTCCAAGGGTAACATAAGATGGAGGTTGCCCCTACTTCCTTTGACACTTTTATTAGGTAGAATGTATATCAACCATTGGCACCTGGGAACAGCTCTCCACTCTGTCCTGGTTTGGTCCACCTTCTCTACAATAAGAATAGAGAGGCAGAATCAGACACATCCCTTCATCCTGACCAGGTTGTTTGCCATGGAAGATGACTTTTTCTCTCTTAGGTGCTTCATACCTGCCTACAACTTCTCCAGGTATCATTTGTGCTTGGATATTTGAGGTTCTCATCAGGAGGAAAGTCTCCAACTTTCCTGTATTGTAAGAACCACTCTGTCCCTGCTCTTCTGTAAAATGATTGAGGGAACAGTGTATACTTGGGGTTAAAAACAGGTTTGATTTGGGTTACGAATGATTCTGTGCGATTAATAATGGTATTGGGAACCTGCAATATTTACAAGAATATAGAGGTGAAATATAATTATGAAAAGAGAAACCTAGTTATGATTTGAAGCCCAGAAGGGTTTTGCCCTTGATTGGGATACTTAGCTTTGAATTATGTTCTGCAAAGATGTCTCAGATAATTCGATATACAATGGCATAGGACCTTGTACATTGGATGATTGAATTTAGAAGAGAACATCCAGTCAAAAAGGGATATTCAGTAGGATTAGGAAGATAGTCAGTAGGTTTAGGAAGAAGAGTGAGTATAGGATTTGGACCAAAAGTTCTTTAGCAATAGACTTTCGGTTATAGAGTGAGTGTAAATATCAGCACATATGAAGAGTCAGTCACTATGATGAACTGGGGAAAATGTGCAGAAAAGCAGATATCAATGGAAACATTACGAAATCAGGCAAAGTATAAAGTGAGGGATAGAATTAGACATTTTCAACAGGGTTGAGTTTGAATATATAAATTAGGGAAAAACAAATATGTAGTCACCAATAGGATTGACAATTGACAGCATTAGACAACCTGGACATGGATGTTTTTAGTAATCCATGTTCACTTTCCATTTAGGCTTTGGTACAATCATAAGTGTGACCTTTCCATTTTTTGTCCAGAATATTACTGTGATAATGAGGTGACATGAGTATTTCCTTCACCATTTCTGGGAGCAATATATTGAAAATTTAAAATTAGAATTGGGGGTACAAAGAGGTGTACCCTGTGTCTATTAAGATAGAGATAAAGCATGAATAGACCATACTGTGAATAAATAATATAACTTTTTTGAACTTTATATAATGAATTGAATTGATATCTGAAAAATTACAGGAAATCGTATATTGATATACAATCATTCATTCCAACCAGTTATATATCTAATGGAAATATTATTGTTTGGTTTATCATGAAGAGTGTGTGAGTTTTGCTTCAAAAGTGATTATGGAAATCAAAAATAATGTGTTTGGAAAGAAGTCTCATGAAAAGACCAGTCAAGAAACCCTGCCAATACATGTGTTCTGAAGCAAGAAGTGATTAAAGTTGAAACAAATGCCTATAAATTTGTGAACTTGTGGATGAAGTGTATAACTTAAAATGTGCAAAAACTGAAGAAATAATAATGTACCAGTGTTGAGTACATATGAACGTCAAATTACATATCATGTCCCATAGGAATCTACTTGCATTGATGTTAGACTGGGTCAGTTACTGTAGAATAATTAGGATTTGTATGCACCATTCACTGAAGTTAGTTTTCAGTACTAGGAAATAAATATGTATTTCAGGTGGATGAATATTTCTGATTATAATCTTGTGAAAAGTTGATTATAAATCCACATACATGAACATGAATGAATTTAGAGAGTTTACATTAGACACATATATTTCATATTTTGAAAAATCTGCAGAGTGTACAGATATATTACACACACACACACACACACACAAACACACAAAACACTGACAGACATTTAAAAGAAGCAATATAAATGGCAATAGAAATTCATCAGTAAATATATATCACCCACAGATGCAAAAATATTTATTTTACTGAACATGAATTTATGTATAATGTTCTTCTACTAGGAAGCTCCCCTATAGGTTGAATTTTCAGTTCCAACAGCGTTTAGGAGGTGTGAACTCTTCTCACAGTTTGTATATGCCAAGTCAGAGACCTCAAAATGTACGTGTGATACCTGGTAGGATTCTATATATGCATATAAATATACAAGTGTGAATAGGCTAAAGAGAAAGGGAAACAAGAATTCTCGTATTTTTTAAGTTTAAAAACTTATGGAGAACTTCTTCGATTAAAAATTGACTAAATTTATAACTTTTACCTTATATAATGCAAAAGGCAAGTCCAACTATACAACATGCCTCCAATGAACTGCTTGTATTTCTATAGGTTTGGGTTATTTTCCTCTATCATATTAGGATGAGTTGTTTGAGTCTAGTAGGTATGGGTTAGTGTCAGGGATTCAATATTTCAAAATGAAAATTGGAAAATGAATCCAATTTGTATGCATATATATGCTGCACAAATATCCTCCCACTCTCATCCAGAACAATGCCTTGACATTACCTTCACCCCAAGTAAGACACAATTAGAGGAGAAGAGTTAGAAAATCAGTGAACACATATCTGGAATGGAAAATGCTCAGGAGTTCACAACCTTGGAGGTGTTAGAGGAGTTTCCAAAAGCAAGGGACAGGGTAAACACTCCACAAACATGGAGCTCTGCTGGCCTAAAAACTTTTTGAGAAACTGCCTTGAGATAGGGCACTTAAATATATGTTGTTGTCAGGAGATTTGGCTTCCTTTGTAGTGAGACCATCAAAGCTGGGTCTGCATCTATGAGACCTGGAGGACATTGTTTCTGATGTTTCAATGAACATGAGGCAAAAGTCCTGATATTTTTCTTTTTAGGTAAACTGTGGCCTCTGGGGTCTAAGTGTCTCCCCGTTGAACTGTGAAGCCATTTGGCCCTCCTATACTTTTTGTGGGGTTTTTGCTGCTGCACTGGTAGTTTGGTATTTGCTTCATAAAATAGAAGGAGTTCAACTGGGACACAGTGCTGGAGGGAGTTCTGTCACGTGTGGTGGGTCAGGGTCTGCAGGAAAATGCACCAACCAATCTTCTATCCCTCAAAGCTTGCCCCATTGCATCCTTGTCCATAGCAACCTGATTCTGAACATTGCCCTGAATCCTCTCCATATAACAAGATGCCTTTACTTATAAGGGTCTGCTGGCTGCACCATGTAAGCCACAAGCCATTTTTAAGCCAATGGAAGATCCAAATTGCTCCAACACAGAAGTTTTATCACACTCCTGCCCACCACAACTCTAGGCCCACTTCTTAGGAGCCTGAAACTTACTGGGACCTCTGTTGTACACCATTTTCATAAAACCCAGTCAAGCAAGGCACTGTCAGGTACATCCATGATCAGCAGCAGGACATCCAAAGGTTCTCTAGTGCAACCTAGTCATGGGAATTTCAAAAATTTCATGGTATTTATCTAGACATTTTACAAGGATGAAGTTGGAAGCACTGTGGGTTTCAATTTTTTCAGGAACCATTAAATGGTGAGGAAGATTATTTCAATGAAAGCTCTGAAGAACCCTCACAGGCAAGGCTTCTCAAAGAGTGAACAAAAGGTCACATTAAGCCAGGCCCATTGAGGTCTACAATGTGAGTTCCATGTGTGTTTTGACTCTCAAATATGGCTGCCAAGTCTTTCGAATGAAATCATGTGATACCTTGGCTGAGATTCCCAGTGCTCTGTGCAAAGCCACTCTGGGGCTAGATCTCAGTTTCCCAGGGTGACTCTCATACATGGCCTCTTTAATCCCAACACAATACATGGCAATACTTTTCTGAGGTCAGTTTCTGAACTCAGTCTCTAAGGGGAATCACACCAAAGTTCAAGCCCAGGTAGACCCAGTTATGTCTTCCAACTGCCACACAAATATCCACAATTAAATCCAAAACACTCCCACATGTCACTCATCTTTTCTATATACCCACTCATCATAACCTCTGGCTGGAGGTTTCCATGAGGGGTGCTGCCCAAGACAGTGTCCAAAATAACCACCCTTGCCCATCATTTGCCTAAAATCAGGGTGGCCTGGACATCCTTCCAGTGAACCAGGAGTGATCAAATTGGCCGGCCATTAAGATGGCACTGCTTCTCCAATTTGAGGCCTACTGACTGTGGGGTTTAGAGTCTTTATGTGATTTGGAGTCATGAGAAAAATCAAGCACTTATGGGCTATCCTCTGCAGGGTTTTGAGGAACACATTTAAACCAAATGATCACTATTCTCACTTGATGAAGGTCAGGAACCTTACAGAGGAATGCGAGAGACTTCATCCAAAATGAATGCTCTTTTGTCCATTTTGATTTTGGATGCACACATGGGATCTTTCTTTAGATCCATCAGGTGCTAAGAATCTAAGCCACAGCCTCACACAGGGCCAAAAAGCTGATTCAGACACATCCCTTTCCAAAGCAATTAAGCAAAGAGCCACAGGTGATGCCCATTCATTTCTATTTGAAAACTATTTCTTTTGACTCTACAAAGGTGTGGCCTGAGGCAAAGACTTTCTGACATTCAGGGCAACAGAACAATTGGTAAGCAAAAGGCCCAAAGCAGGGTTTCTCCATTAGAATTTTCTGGTCACACTCATATCTGAGTTTTCTTAGATGCTCCCATTCCTTTCAGCAATCCAGTACATGGCCAAGTCTCAGAGCTTGGAGATGGTACATATTTTGGACACAAAACAATGAGACTATTCTGGAAATTGGCCAGAATTCAGGAAGAAAACAGGACCTTAGCAAGATTGTAGGAGTTGCCCACCCATAAGTCAAGCCACAGTCCATTCATAAATTGGGCAAGATGAATCTTGGGAAGCTTTCTACTAGTCAGGACACATACAATGATTCATTCTCTTTTCTAATGTCTAAAACCACGGACACAGTGGGATACACAGACAAAGAGACACTGGCCTTGTCAAACGACTTACCAGAAACAGTTCACTCCAAAACAAACAAACCGCCTTTCCTACCTATTCTCAGAACATGAGACAAAACCTCAAACCCACACCCACACACACAAAGGTAGCTCCTTCCCCCAAGTAGGTCTGTGACTATCAGGAGTGTCCTCTGACAGGTGGGCCATACTATGTTCTGATGAAATCGCCTGTCCTGTGTCAGATATGGTCTCATTGGCCCAATCTGTGAAGTTGTCACTAGCCAGCTGTGAGCAACTACCTGCTTTCTCAGGAAAGGCCTCTCTTCAGAGCTTTCCTGACATTTGTCCATCCTCACATCAGTAGGTACCAAGGAAGACTGACTCTGTCCTTGTTAAATCCAAACAAGTGAGACCACTGGGACTGGGAATGGGACTGGCTCTGCGTGCCTGGCTTTCCGGATCCCAAGTTCAGAGAGTTTCATCACCAAGGAAGTGAGGTGAGATTACTTCCTTCAGGAATTTAATGAGGTCACTGCCTTGGCAACCACTTTGTCCTAACAGTAGCTTCCAATAGTCCTATGAGATGGAGGCAGCCCTTACTTCCTGTGACACTTTCATATGTTAGAATGGTATATCAACCATAGGCACCCAGGAACAGCTCTCCACACATGCCTGGTATGGTCCATCTTCTCTACATTAAGAAGAGAGGCTTATTCAGACAAAACCCTTCATTCTGCAAAGGTTGTTTGCGATGGAAGATGACTTTTGCTCTCTCAGGTCCTTCATAGCTGCCTAATCTTCTCCAGGGATCAAATCTGCATGGACCTTTGAGGTTCTCAGCAGGAGGCAGATCCCCTACATTCCTGTATTGTAAGATGAACTCTCTCACTGCTCTTCTGTAAAGTTAGATTGAGGGAAGAGTGTATGGTTAGGGTTATTAACATGTTCGATTTGGATTACGAATCATCCTGCAGGATGATTAATAGTATTGGGAACCTGCGATATTTATAAGATTATAGAGGTGAAATATAAGTATGAAAACAGAAATGTTGGTAAGATTTGAAGCCCAGAAGGGCATTAGGCCCTTGATTGGGATACTTAGCTTTTAATTACGTTCTACACAGATGTCTCAGATAAATTGATAATCAATGGCATAGCACCTTATACCTTGGATGTTTGATTTTAGAAGAGAACATCCACTCAAATTGAGATAGTCGGTGGGATTAGGAAGATAGTCGGTAGGTTTATAAAAAAGAGTGAGTATAAAATTTGGACAAAAATTTCTGTAGCAATAGGGTTTCGGTTATAGAGTGAATGTAAATGTCAGCACATGAGAAGAGTCAGTCACAATGATTAACTGGGGAAAATATGTAGGAAGGAAAATATCAATAGAGACATTATGAAATGAGGCAATTATATAGTGAGTGATAGGATTAGACATTTTCAACAGGGTTGATATTGAGTACATAATCTTAGGAAGAAACAAATATGTAGTCACCAATAGGAATGACATTTGAAAGCATTAGGCAACCTGGATATGGATGTTTTTAGTAAGCCATGTTCACTTTCCATTTAGGATTTGGTACAATCATAAGTGTGACCTTTGCATTTTGTGCCCAGAAAATTATTGTGATCAAATATATATGTAGATCATATGATATGTGTATTTCTTCCACCATTTCTGGGAGCAATATTTGAGGACACATAAATTAGTATTGTGGGTACCAAGTGGTGTACCCTGTGTCTACGAATATAGAGATAATGCATGAATAGACCTTAGTGTGAATAAATAATATAACTTTTTTCACTTTAAATAATGGATTGAATTGATATCTTAAAATATATAGGAAATCATATATTGACATACAATTATTCACTCCAACCAGTTACACATATAATGGTAATCTTAGGGTTATTGTTTATGATGAAGTGTGTGTGAGTTTTGTTTCAAAAGTGTTTATGGAAATCGAAAATAATGTGTTTGGAAGGAAGTCTCATGAAAAGACCAGTCAAGAAATATGGAGGAATCCATGTGTTCAAAGCAGGAATTGATTGAAAGTTAAACAAATGCCTATAACTTTGCTAAATTGTGGATGAAATATATATCCTGTGATGTGCATAAACTGATGAAATAGTAATGTACCAGTGTTGAATAAAAATGAAGGTCAAAGTACACATCATGTCCCATAGGAATCTACTTGCATTGATGTTAAACTGGTTCAGTTACTGTAGAAATATTAGGATTTCATGCATTATTCACCGTAGTTAGTTTTATTTTTTTCATTTTTATTTATAATTGTTCAAAACATTACATAGTTGTTGTTATATCATATTTCACACTTTGATTCAAGTGCATTATGAACTCCCATTTTTACCCCATGTACAGATTACAGAATCACATCATTTACACATCTAATGATTCACATAATGCCATACTAGTGTCTATTGAATTCTGCTGCCTTTCCTATCCTCTACTATCCCCCCTCCCCTCCCTGCCCCTCCCGTCTTCTCTCTCTACCCCCTCTACTGTAATAAATTTGTCCCCCTTGTATTATTTTTCCCTTTCCCCTCACTTTCTCTTGTATGTAATTTTATATAACCCTGAGGGTCTCCTTCCAATTCCATGCAATTTTCCTTCTCTCTCCCTTTCCTTTCCACCTCTCATCCCGGTTTAATGTTAATCATCTTGTCATGCTCTTTGTCTCTCCTCTGTTCTTAGTTACTCTCCGTATATCAAAGATGACATTTGGCATTTGTTTTTTAAGGATTGGGTAGCTTCACTTAGCATAATCTGCTCTAATGCCATCCATTTCCCTCCAAATTCTATGATTTTTTTTCATTTTTCAATGCAGAGTAATACTCCATTGTGTATAAATGCCACAGTATTTTCTCCATTCTTTCATTGAAGGGCATCTAAGTTGGTTTCACAGTCTTCCTGTTGTGAATTGTTCTGCTAAGAACATCGATGTAGCAGTGTCCCTGTAGCATGCTCTTTTTAGGTCTTTAGTGAATAGACTGAGTAGGGGAATAGCTGGGTCAAATGGTGGTTCCATTCCCAGCTTTCCAAGAAATCTCCATACTGCTTTCCAAATTGGCTGCACCAATTTGCAGTCCCACCAGCAATGTACAAGTGTACCTCTTTCCCCACATCCTTGCCAGAACTTGTTCTTGTTTGACTTCATAATGTCTGCCAATCTTACTGGAGTGAGATGGTATCTTAGGGTGGTTTTGATTTGCATTTCTCTGACTGCTGGAGATGGTGAGCATTTTTCATGTACTTGTTGATTGATTGTAAGTCCTCATCTGATAAGTGTCTGTTGAGGTCCTCAGCCCATTTGTTGATTGGGTTATTTGTTATCTTATTGTCTAATTTTTTGAGTTTTTTGTATACTCTGGATATTAGGGCTCTATCTGAAGTGTGAGGAGTAAAGATTTCTTCCCAGGATGTAGGCTCCCTATTTACCTCTCTTATTGCTTCTTTTGCTGCGAAAAAACTTTTTAGTTTATGTCCCATTTGTTGATTCTAGTTATTAACTCTTGTGCTATGGGTGTCCTATTGAGGAATTTGGAGCCCGACCCCACAGTATGCACATCGTAAGCAAATTTTTCTTCTATCAGACACTGTGTCTCTGATTTGATATCAAGCTCATTGATCCATTTTGAGTTAACTTTTGTGCATGGCAAGAGAAAGGGATTCAGTTTCAATTTGTTACATATGGATTTCCAGTTTTCCAAACACAATTTGTTGAAGATGCTATCCTTCCTCCATTCATGCTTTTAGTCCCTTTATCAAATATAAGATAGTTGTAGTTTTGTGGATTGGTTTCTGTGTCCTCTATTCTGTACAATTGGTCCACCAGCCTATATTGGTACCAGTACCATGCTATTGTTGTTACTATTGCTCTGTAGTATAGTTTGAAGTCTGGTATCGCTCTACCGCCTGATTCACACTTCCTGCCTAGCATTGTTTTTGCTATTCTGGGACTTTTATTTTTCCATATGTATTTCATGATTGCTTTCTTTATTTCTACAAGAAATGCCTTTGGGATTTTGATTGGCATTGCATTAAACCTATAGAGAAATTTTGGTAATATCGCCATTTTGATGATGTTAGTTCTGCCTATCCATGAACAGGATATATTTTTACCTCTTCTAAGATTTTCTTATATTTCTCTCTTTAGGGTTCTGTAGTTTTCATTGTATAAGACTTTCACCTCTTTTGTTAGGTTGATTCCCATCTTTTTTTTTTTTTTTTTTAGGATATTGTGAATGGAGTGGTTGTTCTCATTTCCATTTCAGAGGATTTGTCGCTGATATAGAGGAATGCCTTTGATTTATGTGTGTTGATTTTATATCCTGCCACTTTGCTGAATTCATTTATTAGCTCTATTAATTTCTTTGTAGACCCTTTTGGGTCTGCTAGGTATAGAATCATGTCTTCTGCAATAGTAATAATTTAAGTTCTTCTTTTCCTATTTTTATGCCTTTAATTTCTTCCGTCTGTCTAATTGCTCTGGCCAGTGTTTCGAGAACTGTATTGAACAGAAGTGGTGAGAGAGGGCATCCCATTCTTGTTCCAGATTTTAGAGGGAATGCCTTCAATTTTTCTAGATTCAGAATGATGCTAGCTTGAGGCTTAGCATAGATTGCTTTTACAATATTGAGGTATGTTCCTGTTATTCCTAGTTTTTCTAGAGTTTTGAAGATAAAGGGATGCTGTACTTTGTCGAATGCTTTTTGTGCATCTATCGAGATGATCATATGGTTCTTATTTTTAAGTCTATTGATGTGGTGAATAACATTTATTGATTTTCGTATATTGAACAAGCCTTGCATTCCACGGATGAATCCTACTTGATGATGGTGCACAATTTTTTTAATATGTTTTTGTATCTGATTCACCAGAATTTAATTAGGGATTTTTGCATTTAGGTTCTTTAGGGATATTGGTCTGTAGTTTTCTTTGTTTGAAGTGTTTATGTCTGGTGTAGAAATTAGGGTGATATTGGCCTGGTAGAATGAATTTGGAAGATCTCCCTCTTTTTCAATTTCCTGAAATAGCTTGATAAGTATTGGTATTAGTTCATATTTAAGGGTTTGTAAAACTCTGCTGTATACCCATACTGTCCTGATCTTTTCTTAGTTGGTAATCTTTGGATGGTTTCTTCTATTTCCTCAATTGATATTGGTCTGTTTAGGTTGTCTATATCCTCCTGACTCAATCTGGACAGATCATATGACTTAAGAAATTTTTCGATGCCTTCACTATCTTCTATTATATTGGAGTATAACGAATCAAATTAATTTCTTATTATCTTCTGTATTTCAGAAATATCTGCTGTGATTGCCAGGGGGTGACAAATAACTTGTGTAGATTGATACAGCAGGAGTGGAAGCCGTTTATTGTAGAATCCGAGCGATATTTATACATTTTATAAAGCTTATCTAATTAGCATAAAATAGATACAGCAGTCAACCAATAAGGAATCTCCACACTTAATGGCTTGCTTTTGTTACTTCAAAAACCACTCCCTATGGCATTTGGCCAGGCGCCATCCAGACTTGTTTACAGACCCTAACATTTCTCTGGCAAAATACCAGGTGCCATGCTGACTTGTTTATAGACCTTAACATGTGATATTGACTTTTTCATCCCGTATGCTAGTAATTTGAGTTTTCTCTCTTCTTCTTTCATTAGCATGGCTAAGGGTCTGTCGATTTTATTTATTTTTTCAAAGAACCAACTTTTAGTTTCCTCAATTTTTTCAATTGTTTCTTTTGTTTCGATTTCATTAATTTCAGCTTTGATTTTAATTAAATCTTACCTTCTACTTATTTTGCTGTTGTTTTCCTCTTCTTTTTCTAGGATTCTGAGATGAAGTATGAGATCATTTATTTGCTGTTGTTTTTTTTCTTTTTTTAAGGAATGAAATCCAAGCAATGAATTTTCCTCTTAGAACGGATTTCAATGTGTCCCATCGATTCTGATATGTTGTGCCTGTGTTTTCATTTATCTCTAAGAATTTTTTAATTTCCTCCTTTATGTCTTCTATAACCCATTGTTCATTCAGTAACCTGTTGTTCATTCTACAAGTGATGCATGATTTTTCCTTCCTTCTTTTATCATTGATTTTTAGTTTATATTCCATTATGATCAGATAAGATGCATGGTATTATCTCTACTGATTTATATTGTCTAAGAATTGCCCTGTGACATAATATATGATCTATTTTTGAGAAGGATCCATGTGCTGCTGAGGAAAAATGTAACTGCTTGATGTTGTGGAGTATATTCTATATATGTCAATTAAGTCTAGGTTATTAATTGTATTATTGAGTTCTATAGTTTTCTATTTCAACTTTTGTTTGGAAGACCTGTCCAGTGGTGAGAGAGGTATGTTGAAGTCTCCCATGATTATTGTATGGTGGTCTATTAGACTCTTGATCTTGAGAAAAGTTTGTTTGATGGACATAGCTGCACCATTGTTTTGGGGCATATATATATTTATAATGGTTATGTCTTGTTGCTGTATGGTTCTCTTGAGCAGTATATAGTGTCCCTCTTTATCCCTTTTGATTAACTTTGGCTTGAAATCTATTTTATTTGATATGAGTATGGACACTCCTACTTGTTTCCGAAATCCATATAAGTGATATGATTTTTCCCAACCTTTCCCCTTCAGTCTATGTATGTCTTTTCCTATCAAATGCGTCTCCTGTAGGCAGCATATTATTGGGTCTTGTTTTGTGATCCATTCTACTAGCCTCTGTCTCTTAATTGGTGAGTTTAAGGCATTAACATTTACAGTTATTATTGAGATAATGGTTGTTCTTCTAGCCCTATTTGTTTTTATATGTTATTAAACATGGATTGTTTTCTTCTTTGATTATTTCCCACTTTTACTGTACTACATCCCACTGTTGGTTTTTATTGTTATTTCCCTTTCTTCTTCCTGTAATATTTTCCGAGGATGTTTTGAAGAGATGGTTTTCTAGCTACAAATTATTTTAACTTTTTTTTATCATGGAAGGTTATAATTTTATCTTCCATCCTGAAGCTTAATTTCACTGGATACACAATTCTTGGTTGGAATCCATTTTCTTTCAGTGTTTGAAAAATGTTATTCAAGGATTTTCTAGCTTTCAGAGTCTGTGTTGAAAGATCAGCTGTTATCCTGATTGTTTTACCCCTAAATGTAATCTGCTTTTTTTCTCTTGTAGCATTTAAAATTCTCTCCTTATTGTGTACGTTGGGCATCTTCATTATAATGTTTCTAGGTGTGGATCTCTTATGAATTTGCACATTTGGCATCCTGTAGGCTTCTAGGACTTGGGAGTCAGTCTGATTCTTCAAGTCTGGGAAGTTTTCTCGTATTATTTCATTGAATACATTCCTCATTGCTTTGGTTTTAACCTCTATACCTTCCTGTATTCCAATGACTCTTTTGTTTGGTCTCTTTATGTTATCCCGTATTTCTTGGATATTCTGTTCATGGTTTCTTAACAGTCTTTCTGAGCTGTCTATGTTCTTTTCAAGTTGGAATACTTTGTCTTCATTGTCTGATGTTCTATCTTCTAAGTGTTCTACTCTGCTGGTAGTCTTCTCAATTGAGTTTTTTAGTTGGTTTATTGCTTTCTGCATTTCTAGGATTTCTGTTTGTTATTTTTTACAACCTCTATCTCTCTGTATAGCTGATCTTTTGCTTCTTGGATTTGTTTATGTAATTCATTGTCGAAGTGATCTTTCATTGTCTGATTTTGCTGTCTAATGTCTTCCTTGAGACTCCAGATCATCTGAAGCATGTATATCCTGAGTTCTTTATCTGACATTCCATCTGCTGCAGCTATTACCCGTGGACCCCTGGGGTGTTCTGCCGATCGGTCGCAGGTCTGCCTACCTTGTAGGTGCTGGCGGCGGCTCTGCTCTGCCCCTATTCCAATTGGGGTGACGTGACTACCATGCAGGTGTGTTGCTGGGCCTGTTCCGCCAGTTTGTCGCAGGTCTGCCTGCCTTGCGGGCAAGGGCAATGGATCTGCTCTGCTCCTATTCCAAATGGGATGAAGTGTCTGCCGTGCCGGCAGGGCGATGGGCCTCTTCTGCCAGTCAGGTGCAGGTGTGCCTACCTTGCGGGCGCGGGTGATGGCTCTGCTCTGCCCCTACTCCAATTGGGGGGTCGTGACTACCATGCCAGCAGGTTGCTGGGCCTGTTCTGGGTGCGGGCGAAGGCTCTGCTCTTCCCCTACTAATATTGGGGTGACCTGACTACCATGCCGGTGGGCCACTGGGATTGTACTAGGTGCGGGAGAAGGCTCTGCTCTGCAACTACTCCAATTCGGTTGATGTGACTACCACGCCTGCGGGTCGCTGGGCCTGTTCTGGGCAAGGGCGGCGGCTCTGCTATGCCTCTATTAAAATTGGGGTGTCGTGACTACCATGCAGGTGTGTCGCTGGGCCTGTTCCGGGCGTGGGCGGCGGCTCTGCTCTGCCCCTCTGGCTTGATGACAAAGTGAGAGAGACCCGGGTGTTTGTGACTCACTTTCATTACCAGGAGACCAACTGTTTCTGTCACCGCTGGTATCAATGAGGTTATCTCCTCTGCTGCTTTCTGATGACATCAGATCTCTGCCATGTTGGTATCCCATGCAAAAGGCAGCATTTCGTTCCCTTTGCTGGGTGACTAAAGCAATCGGTGAGTCCTGACCGACATTCACAAGCCCCGTCTCAATCCTGTTGCCACTGCCTATGAAGGCTCGGTTGATATTTACTGATATTCAGCAAGACCCGGACCGAGAAGCAGTTTCCGCCAGTTCTTTAGCCCTGGGCCAGATCAGTTCCTGGAGGCGGAATTCGGCCGCTCTGGGCTCGCTGTATGTTCTAATAGAAGCAGGCACCAAGACGCAGTTTCTGCGGGTTCTTTAGCACTGAGCCTGAGTAATTTGTCTCCAACACAAAGGTGAATGGCATCCTGAAATTACCTGTTCTATAGCTGAATAAGCTGCGATCAGTCGAAAACAGGGATGATGAAGTCACCTCTCCATGATGGTGGCCGCTGGGTTCCTCTGTGGTCTGACGGGTGTGGAGAAACGAGTTGTACTGCATGATTTCCCGTCTCAAACCCAGAATTCAGCACTGAGCACAGTGATTGCATACCTGGCAGGAGCCCACAGTACCTGCACCGCTGTATATTTGCCTTGCTATCTCGTCGTTTCCCAGCACGCGCCACAGACTCTAGCCACGGAACGATTTCCTGAATAAGTCGCATGACCTTCTGTGAGGACAAATCACTCGCGTTTGAGCCCCCGTAGCTGATCCTCCTGAGATGGAAATATGTACACTTGGTTTTGGAGAACCACAATTTTGCTGGAAATTCCTAACAAGATAGGTTTTAGCCATTCTAACTCGTCATTCTCCCTCACAGTGACGCAGTAAATGGGCGTGATGCACTCCCTTCGCAGCCATCATATGATCCCCTGAAGTTAGTTTTCAGTACTAGGAAACAAATAAGTATTTCAAGTGGATGAATATTTCTGAGAATAATCTTTTGAAAAGTTGATTATAAATCCACATACATGAATATGAATGAATTTAGGGAGTGTATAATAAGAAAAATATACTTCATATTTTGAAAAATCTGCAGAGTGAAAAAAAATATATATGTATATATATATATATATATATATATATATATATATATATATATATATATACATACACACAGAGACATTAAAAAGTAGCATTATGAATGCCAATCGAAATTCACCATGAAATATATATCATCCACAGATCCAAAAATATTCATTTTAATCAACATGGATTTATGTCGTTCAACTAAGAAGCTCACCCGTATGTTGAATTTTCAGTTCCAACAGCATTAAGTAGGAGTGATCTCTTCTCACAATTTGTATCTGCCAAGCCAGCCACCTCACAAAATGTACGAGTGATACCAGGTAGAATTCGATATGTGCATATAAAAATACATGTGATGAATAGGCTACAGAGAAAGGGAGACAGTTATTCACATATTTGTTAACTTTTAAAACACATGGAGAACTATTTCAATTAAAATTTGCTAGATTTATAACACCTACCATTTATCATACGAAAGGCAAGTCCAACTATACACCATGCCTCCTGTGAACCTCTTGTATTTCTATTCTGTTTGGGTTATTTTTCTCCATAATATTAGCATTAAAAGTCAAAGTCTATTAGGGTATGTGTTAGTGTCAGGGATTCAGTATTTCGAATGGAAAATTTGAAAATGTATCCAATGTGTATGCAAATATGTGCTACACAAAAAACTTCCCACTCTCATTCAGAACAATGCCTTGACATTACCTTCGCCCCACATAAGACACAATTAGAGGAGAGGAGTTAGAAAATCTGTGAATACATATGTGGAATGGAAAATGCTCAGGAGTTCACAAATTTGGAGGTGGTAGAAGAGGTTCCAAAAGTAAGGGACAGGGTAAACACTCCACAAACATGAAGTTCTGCCAGCCTGACATCTGGAGAAACTGCCTCTAAGGTTTGGCAATGAAATATATGCTGTTGTCAGGAGCATTAGCTTCATTTGGAGTGACACCATCAAAGCTGGGTCTTCATCTATGTGACATGGATGACATTGTTTCTTATTTTCCAATGAACATGAGGCAGTAGTGCTGAATTTTCTATTTGTATGTAACTTGTGGCCACTGGGGTCTAAGTGTCTCCCCGTGTGCACTGTAAATCCATTTGTTCATCCTCCACTATTCATGGTGTTTCTAGCTGCTGCACTGGGAGTTTGGAATTTGCTTCATGAATTACAAAGAGTTCAACAGGGACACAGTGCTGAAGTGAGTTCTGTCAATTGTGGTGGGTCGGGTTCTACAGGAGAATGCACCAACCAGGCTTCTATCCCACATTGCTTGCCCCATTGACCATAGCAACCTGATTTTGAACATTGCCCTGAAACCTCTCCATATAACAATATGCTTTTACATATAAGAGTCTACTGGCTACAAAATGTCAGTCACAATCAATTTGCAAGCCAATGGCAGATCCACATGGCCCACCACAGATGTTTTATCACCCACCTGCCAACCACTGCTCTAAGACAACTACTCAGCAGGATCCAACTTACTGGCATCTCTGTTCTACACCATTTTCATAAAACCAAGTCAATCAGGGCACTGTCTTACATACTCATGATCAGCAACAGGACATCCAAATGTTCTCCTGCCACCCGGTCATGGGAATTTCAAAAATTTTTATGGTATTTATCTAGCCAATTTTCAAGAAAGAAGTTGGAGGCACTGTGGGTTTCAATTTATTCAGGAACCATTAAATGGTGACTAAGCTCATTTCAATGAAAACTCTGGAGAATTCTTACAGGCAAGGCTTCCCAAAGAGTGGCCAAAATGTCAGATTAATCCAGGCCCATTTAGGTCTACAATGTGAGGTCCATGTGTGTTTTGACTCTCAAAAATGGCTGCCAAGTCTTTAAGAATAAAATCATGCGATATCCTGGATGAGATTTCCTGTGATCTTTGGAAAGTCAACTTGGGCCTAGATGTCACTTTCCAAGGGCAACTCTCATGCATGGCCATCTAAAATCCCAACACAATTCATGGCAATACTTCTCTGAGATCAGTACCAGAACTCAGTCTCTAAGGGGAATCACACCAGAGTGCAAGCCCAGGTGGACCCAGTCATCTCTTCCAACCACCATTCAAATGTCCACAATTAAAACCAAACACTCCCACATGGCCAAATCTTCTTCCATATAGACACTCATCATAACCTGTGGCTGGAGGTTTCCATGAGGGGAGCAGCCCACGTCAGTGTCCAAAATAAGCTTCCTGCCCCTCATTTGCCTAAAGTCAGGGTGGCGTGGACACCCTTCCTGTAAACCAGGAGTGATCAAATAGGCCTTCCTTTAATACTGTTTGGCTTCTCCAACTTGAGGACTACTGACTTTGAGGTTTAGATTCTTTAAGTGAATTGGAGTCATGAGAAAAAACAAGCATCTATGGGCTAGCCTCTGCTGGGTATTGAATTACTTATTTGACCCAAAGGATCCCTGTTCTCACTTGATGGATTTCAGGAACCTACCAGAGGAAGGCAAGAGAGTTAATCAACAATATCTGATCTTTTTGCCATTTTGGTTTTGGATGCATGCATGGGATCTATCTTTAGATCCATCAGGTGCTGAGAATCTAAGCCACAGCCTAACACAGGGCCAAGAGACTGTTTCAGACATATCCCTTTTCAAAGCAATTAAACATGGATCCACAGGTGATGCCCATTTATTTGCATTTGAAAACTGTTTTCTTCAGGCTTCACAAAGTGGTGGCTTGAGGTAAAGATCTTCCTGACATTCAGGGCAACAGAACAATAGGTAAGCAAAAGGACCAAAGCAGGGTTTCTCCACTGAGACTTTCCTGGTCAACTGATAGCTGAGATTTCTGAGATGCTAGCCATTCCCTTCAACTATCTAGTACATGGCCATGTCACAGATATTGGAGGTGGTACATATCTTGGACACAAAACCATGATACTATTCTGGAGTGTTGCCAGAATTGAAGGAGAAAACAGAAAATTATGAAGCTAGTAGGTGTTGCCCATCTATAAGGCAAGCCTGAGTCCACTCATATATTGGGCACAATGAATGCTGGCAAGCTTTCTAGTAGACAGGAAACATCCATTGATCCATTCTCTCTTCTAATGTCTACAATCATGAACACAGTGGGATACACAGACACTCGCATTGTCAAAGGACTTACTAAAAATAGTCCACTCTAAACCAAACAAACCGCCTTTCCTACCTATTCTGAGAACATGAGCCAAAACCACAAAATCACACCCACACCCAAAAAGGCACCTCCTTCCCCCAAGTAGGTCTGTGACTCTCCGGAGTGTCCTCTGACTGGTGGGCCATACTATGTTTCCCCAAAATGACCTCTCCTGTCTCAGTTCTGGTCTGCATGGCCAACTCTGTGAAGTTGTCAAGAGCCAGTGGTGAGACACTACCTGCTTTCTCAGGAAAAGCCCCTCTTCAAAGGTTTCCTGGCATTTCGTCATCCTCACATCTGTAGGTTCCAAGAAAGACTGACTCTGTCCTTGGTAAATCCAAACATGTGAGACCACTGGGACTGGGACAGGGACTGTCTCTGAGTGCCTGGCTTCCTGGATCCCAAGTTCAGAGAGTTTTATCACCAAGGAAGTGAGGTGAGGTCACTTTCTTCAGGATCTGAATTATGTCACTGCCTTGACAACCACTTTGCCGTAACAGTTGCTTCCAAAAGTCCCATGAGGTGGAGGCTGCCCCAGTTTTCCTGTAACACTTTCACAAGTTAGAATGTCATATCAATCATAAGCACCCCGGAACAGCTCTCCACACAGAACTGGTTTGGTCCATCTTGTATACATTAAGAAGAGAGAGAATGATTCAGACACAACCCTTCAACCCGACCAGGATGATTGCCATGGAAGATGACTTTTGCTTTCTGAGGTCTTTCATAGCTGCCTTCATCTTCACCAGGGATCATTTCTAAATGAACATTTGAGGTTCTCAGCAGGTGAAGATACCCTACATTCCTGTATTTTAATACTAACTCTGTCCCTGCTCTTCGGTAAAGTTAGTGTATGGTTAGGGTTAATTATATGTTCGATTTGGGTTAGGAATCATTCTGCAGGATGAATAAAGGGATTGGGTACCTGCGATATTTATAAGAATATATAAGTGAAATATATGTATGAAAACGGAAATCTAAGAAAGATTTGAAGCCCAGAAGGGCATTGGGCCCTTGATTGGGATACATAGTGTTGAATTACGTTCTGTACAATTGTCTCAGTTAAATCAATATACAATGGCATAGGACCGTGTACCTTGGATGATTGAATGTAGAAGAGAACATCCAGTCAAAAAGTGATAGTCCGTAGGATTAGAAAGATAGTCGGTAGGTTTTGGAAGAAGAGTGAGAATATGATTTCAAATAAAAAGCTTATTTAGCAATAGGGTTTCGTTTAGAGAGTGAATGTAAATGTCAGTACATGTGATGAGTCATTCACAATAATGAACTGGGGAAATTATGTAGAAAAGCAAGTATCAATAGCGACATAACGAAATCAGGCAAAGTATAAATGAGTGATAGGATTAGACATTTTCAACAGGGTTGAGTTTGAATATATAATCATAGGTAAAAACAAATATGTTGTCACCAATGGGATTTACATTTGAGAGCATTAGGCAACCTGGACACGGATGTTATTAGTTATCCATGTTCACTTTCCTTTTAGGCTTTGGTACAATCATAAGTGTGACCTTTACATTTTTTTTGTTCACAATATTACTGTGGTAAAATGTATATGTAGATCAGGTAACATGAGTATTTCTTTCACTATGTCTGGGAGACATATACATTAGTATTAGGGGTACAAAGAGGTGTACCCTGTGTCTATGAATATAGAGATAATGCATGAATAGACGATAATATGAATAAATAATGTAACTGGTTCCACTTTAAATAATGGATTGAATTGAAATCTGAAAATATATAAGAAATCTTATATTGATATATAATCATTCATTCCAACCAGTTATATATCTAATGGTAATATTAGGATTATGGTTTATCATGAAGGGTGTTTGAGTTTTGCTTTATAAGTGATGATGTTAAACGAAAATAATGTGTTTGGAAAGAAGTCTCATGAAAAGACCAGTCAAGAAACATAGAAGAATCATGTGTTCTGAATCAGGAAGTGATTGATCGTGAAACAAATGCCTATAAATTTTCTAACTTGTGAACGAAATATATATCCTATGATGTGCATTAACTGAAGGAGTAGCAATGTACCAGTGTTGAATAAAAATGAAAGTCAAAATACACATCATGTCCCCTAAGAATATACTTGCATTGATGTTAAACTAGCTCAGTAACTGTAGAAATATTAGGTTTTGTTTGCACCTTTCACTGAATTTAGTTTTCAGTACTAGAAAACAAATATGTATTTCAGGTGGATGATTATTTCTGAGAATAATCTTGTGGAAAGTTGATTATAAATACACATATATGAATATGAATGAATTTAGGGAGTGTATAATAAGACACATATATTTCATATTTTAAAAAATCTGGAGAGTGTATATATATATATATATACACTCTCATACATACACACTCACATGCACAGATATAAAAATTAGCAATACAGGAGATCCATCATGAAGGGAGGCATGGAAAAATCAAGTCTCTGACCTCTTCAGCTGAGCGGGCATAGGGAGTCATAAACTGTCTAAATGCTGTTTGCTCAGAATCAGTAGGCAATGTTGACCTGATGTGGATCTGGGGCGAACATTCTGGGCCCCTCAGAACACACACCGAGCCTGGATGGGCTGCATTCAACCTCCGGTTTGCCTGGTTCTCATGACTCAGCACTAAGATCCCACTGAAATAACTGTTCGGCCCTTCTGAACTTTCAGAGGTAAAAGACAACCAAGCCTTCAAAAGCAGTGGCCACAGGATTGAAACGGCGCTTGGGAGAGAAAGTCAGGACCCACCCGTTGCGTTGGTTACCTTGCAAAGGGAACAAACGGTCACCATTTGCATGGGATACCACCATAGCATAGAAATGACTTCACGGGCAGAGGAGATAACTTCATTAAAACCAGCGTGACAGGTGTGTAATCCCCTAGCCATCTCTCTCAACACAGCGGGGAAACCTTAAGGGCCCCTCCCAGCTCAGCCTTAAGGGCCTCTCCCAGCTCTCCCGTGAGCACGATAGCCAGACCTAGGGAATTAGGATTGGCTCGGGACTAGCGCGTGGAATTCCCGGCTCCTGATCCCACAAGTGCTGACAATTGAGGTCTCTTACACCACGTACCGGGGGCATGGCTCCCAGAGGGCAAGAAAATTCGCTGGGGGTCCTCAGCCCCAAGCTCTACAAAACTAGGGTCTGAGGGAGGCAAACAGGGAGAGTGTGCCCAGGCATTCATGAAAACAGGGCTGCCAGGAGTAGAGTGCTGGCTTGTAACCACTATTGTGGTGAGCGTCACAGGTGAGCAAGGCATGGCTTGAGGAAGCACAAGAGAAGGCCCTAGGCACTCAGGATTGGAGATCCGCCAAGTCTGGGAGGAAGAGCTGCTGCACAGTGATTGGTTCCCACTTATTCAGAGGAGAAGCTTGGCCCAGTGCACACAGCTCCACCTACTGAAAGAGAAGTTAATTGAACTCTATGACTGCATTTATTATTATTATTTTTTAATTTATATTTTTTCTATTTCTTTCATTTTTATTTTTGTTGTTGTTGTTCTTTAACTTTTTTTAATGTTTTTATTTTTTTATTTTATCATTATTATTATTAATATTATTTTAAATTTTAATTTTCATCTTTTAATTATAATTATTATTTAAATTTTTTTTCTTTATTTATTTTCTATTTTTCTTTTGTCTTTTCATTTCTTTTCAATTTTCTTATTCCCCCTTCCTTGAATTCTACCTGCCTACTCTCATTCTCTTTAGTGACTTCTTCCCTTCCCTTCTAATATCTTTCCTCCGAAGCATCAAATAAATTTATAAGAGTAAGCAGTAACTCAGCAGTCAAACAAAACAAGAAGTAACATGAGCAGCATAAAAAAACAAGGAAGAAAAGGAGTTCAAACAACAATGGACAGCCTAAATATTCAGAAGGAATCATCAGAAAAATGGTCATATAAAGAACTCAAGGAATACCTTAGACAGATGGAATGGAACCTTAAAGAGGATACGAGACATCAAAACCAAACAGTGAAAGAACACATTGAAAATGAATTACATAAACAGATATAAAAAGAAATTAAGCATCTTTATTAGGAGATAGAGATTATAAAAAAATCAAACAATAATTCTAAAAATGAAGGAAATGATAAACCAAATTAAAAACTCAATTGAGAGTATCACTAACAGAGTGGAGCGAGTAGAAGACAGAATGTCAGATAATGAAGACAAAATATATCATCTTGAAAAAAGTCTAGCCAACAAAGAAATGCTGGTAAAAAGTCATGAGAAAAACATCCAAGAGATATGGGATATCATAAAAAAAAAAACTTATGAGTCATCTGGATAGAGTAAGGTACAGAGATTCAAACCAAGGGAATGAGTAACCTGCTGAATGAAATAATTACAGAAAACTTTCCAGAAATAAAAATGGAAACGGATAAAAAAAAATTGTAGATGCTTACAAGACACCGAGCACAAAAAAATCACAGTAGACCAATGCCAAGAAACATTGTTATGAAGATATCCAATATACAAAACAAAGAGAAAATATTAAAAGCTACAAGAGAAAGGAGGCAGATTACAATCAGGGGTAAACCAAAAATGTTAACAACAGATTTTTCATCACAGACGCTGAAAGGGAGAAGATCCTGGAACAACGTATTTCAAACACTTAAAAACAATTGATGACAACCAAGAAATCTGTATTCAGAAAAATTAAGTTTCAGGTAAGACAACTAAATAAAAATATTTTGTGATAAACGAAAGCTAAAAGAATTTGCAGCCAGAAAACCAGCATTGCAAAGCATCTTAAGGAAAACACTACACGAGGAAAAAATGAATATCAACAACGAAAACCATCAGTGGGAATTTCCTCAGTAATGACAGAGGGAGGGGGAAAAGCTAATCATGGATAAACAAACTAAATTTTAAAAAAAAGATAAATAATCAAAGACGGGTGGCAATACAAACCATATATCAATAGTAACTCTAATCGTTAATGGCTTAAACTCTCCAATAAAGTGACATAGGCTTGTAACGTGGATTAAAAAAACAAATCCAACAATATGTTGCTTCCAGGAGACACATCTGAATGGAAAAGACATACACAGGCTGAAGGTGAAAGGTTGGGAAAATTTATACCATGCACACGGTCCTTGTAAGCAAGCAGGGGTGGCCATCCTCATACGGAATAAAATCGACTTCAAGACTAATTTAATCAAAAGGGATAAGGAAGGACATTATATACTGTTAAAAGAAACCATTCACCAACAAGACATAACAATTATCAATATTTACGCAGAAAATAATGGTGCTGCGACATTTATAAAACAAATTCTCCTCAATTTCAAGAATCAAATAGACCACAACACAATAATTATGGGAGACTTCAACTCACCTCTCTCACCATTGGACAGATCCTCCAAACAAAAGTTGAATAAAGAAACTATAGAACTCAATATCACAATCAATACCCTAGACTTAACTGACATATATAGAATATATCAACCATCATCAAGTGGATATACTTTTTTCTCACCAGCACATGGATCCTTCTCAAAAATAGACCATATATTATGCCGTAGGGCAACACTCAGTAAATATAAAGGGGTGGAGATAATACCATGAATTTTTTTCTGATCACAATGGAATGAAACTGGAAACCAATGGTAAAAGAAGGAAGGAAAAATCCTACATCACATGGAAAATGAACAATATATTACTGAATGATCAATGGGTTACAGAAGACATAAAAGAGGAAATCAAAAAATTCTTAGAGATAAATGAAAATACAGACACAACATATCAGATTCAATGGGACACAATGAAACAAGATTCAAGAGGCAAATTCATCGCCTGGAGGTCATTCCTCAAAAAAAGAAAAAAAAACAAAAACAACAAATAAATGAGCTCTCACTTCATCTCAAAGCCCTAGAAAAGGAAGAGCAAAACAAGAGCAAATGTAGCAGAAGGCAAGAAATAATTAAAATCAGAGCGTAAATCACGAAATTGAAACAAAAGAAAGTATTAAAAAATTAACAAAACTAAAAGTTGGTTCTTCGAAAAAATAAATAAGATGGACAGACCCTTAGCCATGCTAACAAGGAGAAGAAGAGAGAGAACTCAAATTACTAACATACGGGATGAAAAAGGCAATATCACAACAGAAGCTACATAAATACGAAAGACAATTAGAAATTATTTTGAAAACCTATATTCCAATAAAATAGAAAATAGTGAAGACATCGATACATTTGTTAAGTCATATGATTTGCCTAGATGGAGTCAGGAGGATACACACAATTTAAACAGACCAATATCAATCGATGAAATAGAAGAAGCAATCAAACGACTACCAACCAAGAAAAGCCCAGGACCGGATGGGTATACAGCGGAGTTTTACAAAACCTTTAAAGAAGATTTAATACCAATACTTTTCAAGTTATTCAGGAAATAGAAAAACAGGGAGCTCTGCCAAGTTCATTCTATGAGGCCAACATCACCCTGATTCTGAAACCAGACAAAGACACCTCAATGAAAGAAAACTACAGACCAATATCTCTGATGAACCTAGATGCAAAAATTTTCATTAAAATTCCGGTGGTTTGGATACAAAGGCACATCAAAAAAATTGTGCACCATGATCAACTAGGATTCATCCCTGGGATGCAAGGAGGGTTCAATATATGGAAATCAATAAATGTTATTCACAACATCACTAGACTTAAAAATAAGAACCATAAGATTATCTTGATAGATGCAGAAAAACCATTAGACAAAGTAGAGCATTCCTTTATGTTCAAAACATTAGAAAAACTAGGGATAACAGGAACATACCTCGACATTGTAAAAGCTATCTATGTTAAGCCTCAGGCTAGCATCATTCTGAATGGAGAAAAAATGAAGGCATTCCCTCTAAAATCTGGAACAAGACAGGAATGTCCTCTATCACCACTTCTATTCAATATAGTTCTCGAAAAACTGGCCAGAGCAATTAGACAGATGAAAGACATTAAAGGCATAAAAATAGGAAAAAAAGAACTTAAATTATCACTATTTGAAGATGACATGATTCTATACATAGAAGACCCAAAAGGGTCTACAGAAAAAATACTAGAACTAATAAATGAATTCAGCAATGTGGCAGGAAATGAAATCAACATGCATAAATCAAAGGCATTTCTGTATATCAGCGACAAAACTTCTGAAAAGAAAATGAGGAAAAACATTGCATTCACAATATCCTCATAAAAAATTAAATACTTGGGAATCAACCTAACAAAAGAGGTGAAAGATTTATACAATGCAAACTACAGAACCCTAAAAAGAGAATAAGAGAATAAGATCTTAGAAGATGGAAAAATATACCCTGTTCATGGATAGGCAGAATGAACATCATCAAAATGGCGATATTACTAAAAAGTTCTCCATAGGTTTAATGAAATGCCAATCTAAATCCCAAAGGAATTTTTTGTAGAAATAAATAAACCAATCATGAAATTCATATGGAAAAATAAACGACCCAGAATAGCAAAAGCAATTCTAACCAGGAAGTGTGAATCAGGCGGTATAGCGATACCAGATTTCAAACTATATTACAGAGCAATAATAACAAAAACAGCATGGTACTGGTACCAAAACAGGCGGGTGGACCAATGGTACAGAATGGAGGACACAGAGACTAATCCAAAAAGCTACAACTATCTTATATTTGATAAAGGAGCTATAAGCATGCAATTGAGGAAGGATACCATCTTCAACCAATCGTGTTGGGAAAACTGGAAATCCACATGCAACAAAATGAAACTGAATCCCTTTCTCTCGCCATGCACAAAAGTTAACTCAAAGTGGATCAAGGAGCTAGATTCAAATCAGAGACTCTGCATTTGATAGAAGAAAAAGTTGGTTCCGATCTACATATTTTATGGTCAGGCTCCAAATTCCTTAATAGGACACCCATAGCACAAGAGTTAATAACAAGAATCAACAAATGGGAGTTACTTAAACTGAAAATTTTTTTTCTCAGAAAGAGAAACAATAAGAGAGGTAAATATGGAGCCTAGATCATGGGAACAAATTTTTACTCCTCACCCTTCAGATGGAGCCCTAATATCCAGAGTATGCAAAGTATACAAAGAACTCAAATAATTAGACAATAAGATAACAAATAACCCAATGGGCCAAGGACCTGAACAGACACTTCTCAGAGGAGGACATAGAATCAATCAATAAGTACATGAAAAAATGCTCTCCATTTCTTGCAGTCAGAGAAATGCAAATCAAAACCACCCTAAAATACCATCTCAATCCAGTGAGATTGGTAGCCATTATGAAGTCAAACAACAACAAGTGCTGGCGATGATGTGGGGAAAAGGGTACTCTTGTACATTGCTGATGGGACTGAAACTGGTGCAGCCAATTTGAAAAGCAGTATGGAGATTCCTGGGAAAGCCGGGAATGGAAGCACCATTTGAACCAGCTATTGCCCTTCTCGGACTATTCCCTGAAGACCTTAAAAGAGCGTACTACAGGGATACTGCCACATCGATGTTCATAGCAGCACAATTCACAATTGCTACACTGTGGAACCAACCCAGATTCCCTTCAATAGATGAATGGATAAAAAAAAATGTTTTTTTTATATAC
The DNA here is from genome assembly GCF_048772815.1 of Callospermophilus lateralis. NCBI lineage: Eukaryota > Metazoa > Chordata > Mammalia > Rodentia > Sciuridae > Callospermophilus > Callospermophilus lateralis. The sequence goes on from NW_027513051.1 coordinate 907,560, forward strand.
TATGGAGGATTACGCAGCACTAAAAAATGACAAAATCATGGAATTTGCAGGGAAATGCATGGCACTAGAGCAGATAATGCTTAGTGAAGCTAGCCAATCCCAAAAAAACAAATACCAAATGACTTATTTGATATAATGAGAGCAACTAAGAACAGAGCAGAGAGGAAGAGCATGAAGAAAAGATTAACATAAAGCAGAGACTTGAGGTGGCAGGGAAAGGGAGAGAAAAAAGAAATTGCATGGTAATGGAGGGAGACCCTTATTGTTACAAAAAAATTACATATAAGAGGTTGTGAGTGTAATGGGAAAATAAACAATAAGAGAAATGAATGACAGTAGGTAGGGTAGAGAGAGAAGATGGGAAGAGAGGGGAGGGGGGATAGTAGAGCATAGGAAAGGTAGCAGAATACAACAGTAACTAATAAGACATTATGTAAAAATATGGATGTGTAACTGATGTGATTCTGCATTCTGTATTTGGAGTAAAAATTGGAGTTCAAAACCCACTTGAATTTAATGTATGAAATATGATATGTCAAGAGCTTTGTAATGTTTTGAGCAACCAATAAAAGAAAAAAAAGTAGCAATATATATGCCAATCGAAATTCATCATGAAATATATATAATCCAAAGATCGAAAAATATTCATTTTACTGAACATGGATTTATGTATAATGTTATTCAACTAGGAAGCTCACCCGTAGGTTGAATTTTCAGTTCCAACAGCGTTTAGGAGGAGTGATCTCTTCTCACAATTTGCATCTGCCAATTCAGCCACCTCACATGTGTGTACAAGTGATATCAGGTAGGATTCTATATGTGCATATAAAAATACATGTGCTGAATAGGCTACAGAGAAAGGGAGACAGGGATTCACATATTTGTTAATTTTAAAAACACATGTAGAACTATTTCAACAAAAAAATTGACTAGATTTAAAACTCCTACATTATATAATGCAAAAGGCAATTCCAACTATACACCATGCCTCCTCTGAACTGCTTGTATTTCTATTCTTTTTGGGTTATTTTTCACCATCATTTTAGGATTATTAGTCAGAGACTAGTAGGGTACGGGTTAGTGTCAGGGGTTAAGTATTTCAAATGGAAAATTGGAAAATGAATCCAATGTGTATGTAAATATGTGCTACACAAAAATCTTCCCACTCACATCCAGAGCAATGCCTTGACAATTCCTTTGCCCCAAGTAAGACACAATTAGAGTAGAAAAGTGTAAAAATCTAGGAATACATATATGGAATGGAATATGCTCGGGAGTTCACAACCTTGGAGGTGGTAGAGGAGTTTCCAAAAGTAAAGGAAAGGGAAAACACTCCACAAACAAGGAGCTCTGCTGGCCTAAGAATTCTTGGGAAATGGCCTCTGAGGTTGGGATCCTGAAATATATGTTGCTGTCATGAGCTTTAGCTTCCTTTGTAGTGAGACCATCAAAGCTGGGTCTGCATCTATGTTACCGGGAAGAGATGGTTTCTTATATTCCAATGAACATGAGGCAGCAGTGCTCAATTCTCTCTTTGTAGGTAAACTGTGGCCACTGGTGGCTAAGTGTCTCCCAGTGGGGACTGTGAAGACACTTGGTCATCCTCCACTTTTCATGGTGTTTTTTGCTGCTGCACTGGGAATTTGGTATTTGCTTCACAAAATATAAGAAGTTCATCTGGGATACAGTGCTGGAGGGAGTTCTGTCACTTGTGGTGGGTCAGGGTCTGCAGGAGAATGCACCAACCAGGCTTCTATCGCACAGAGCTTGCCCCAATAACCATAGCAACCTTATTCTGAACATTGCCCTTAAAACTCTCGATATAACAGGATGCTTTTACATATAAGGGTCTCATGTCTGCACTATATCAGTCACAAGCCATTTGGAAGCCAATGGCAGATCCACATAGCCCCTCCATGATGTTTTATCACACTCCTTCCCACCAATGTTCTAGGCGCACTACTCAGAAGGCTCCAAATTACTGGCATCTCGTGTTCTACATCATTTTCATGAAACCCAGTCAAACAAGGCACTGTCTGGTATACACATGATAAGCAACAGGACATCAAATTTTCTGCAGTTCCACCTGGTCATGGGAATTTCAAAAATTTCATGGTATTTATTTAGCAATTTTTCAAAAATGAAGTTAGAGGCACTGTGCATCTCAATTCATTCAGGAACCATTAAGTGTTGAGAAAGTTCATTTCAATGAAAGCTCTAGAGAACTCTCACAGTCAAGGCTTCTCAAAGAATTACCAAATGGTCACATAAAGCCAGGCCAATTGACGTTTACAATGTAAGGTCCATGTGTGTTTTGACTCTCATCTATGGCTGCCATGTCTTTCATAATAAAATCATGTGATATCCTGGCTGAGATTCCAAGGCCTCTGTGGAAAGCCACCCTGGGCATAGATCTCAGTTTCCAAGAGTGAGTCTTATGTATGTCCTCCTAAAATCCCAACACAATTCATGGCAATAATTCTCTGAGGTCAATTCCAGAATGCAGTCTCTAAGGGGAATCACACCAGAGTTCAAGCCCAGGTGGATCCAGTCATCCCTTCCAACCGCCACAAAAATTACCACAATTAAAATCAAAACACTCCCACAGGCCCATCATCTTCTTCCATGTAGACACTCCTCATAACCTCTAGCTGGAGGTTTCTATGAGCCCAAGGTAGTGTCCAAAATAAGCTCACTTGCCCCTTATTTGCCTAAAATCATGGTGGCCTCGACACTCTTCCTGTGAACCAGGAGTGATCAAATATTCCTGCTGTTAAAGTGTTCCACTTCTCCAATTTCAGCCTACTGGCTGTAGGGTATAATTCTTTATGTGATTTGGAGTCATGAGAAAACCCAAGCACATATGGGGTAGCCTCTGCACGGATTTCAAGAACTCATTTGACCCAAATGATCCCTATTCTCACTTGATGGAGTTCAGGAACCTAAAACAAGAAGGCAAAAATATTCATCCACAATGACTGCTCTTTTGGACATTTTAGTTTTGAAAGCACATGGGATCTTTCTTTAAATCCATCAGTTGCTGAGAATCTAAGCCACAACCTCACACAAGGACAAGAGGCTGATTCAGACACATCCCATTCCAAAGCAATTAAGCAAAGAGCCACAGGTGGTGTCCATTCATTTCCATATGAAAACAGTGTTCTTCAGGCTACACAAAGGGGTGGCCTGAGGCAAAGACCTTTCTGACATTCAGGGTAATAGAAATAGAATGAAGCAAATGGCCCAAAGAAGGGTTTCTCCACTGAGACTTTACTGGTCACACTGATATCTGAGTTTTCTGAGATGCTCTCATTCCCTTCAGCTATCCAGAACATGGCCATGTCACAGAGCCTTGTGGTGTTACATATCTGGGAAACAAAACCATGAGTCTATTCTGGAGAGTGGCCAGAATTCACGAAGAAAACTGGAACTTTAGAAGATAATAGATGTTGCCCATCCATAAGGCAAGCTGCAGTCCATTCATCAATTGCGAAGTATGAATCGCAGAAGCTTTCAACTAGAGACAACACATCCATTGATGCATTCTGTTTTCTAATGTCTACAACCATGGATACAGTGGGATACACAGACATAGAAACACTCACAATGTCAAACGACTTACTAGAAACAGTCCACTCCAAACCAAACAAACCACCTTTCCTACCTATTCTCAGAACATGAGAAAAAACCACAAACTCACACCTACAACGGCAAAGGCACTTTCTTCCCCTAAATAGGTCTGTGACTATCCGAAGTGTCTTCTGACTGGTGGGCCATATTATGTTCCCCCAAAATGGCCTGTCCTGTTTCACATCTGGTCTCCTTGTCCAACTCTGTGAAGTTGTAAGGAGCCAGCGGTGAGCCACTACCTGCTTTCTCAGGAAAGGCCCCTCTTCAGAGCTCTGCTGGCATTTGGCCATCCTCATATCAGCAGGTACCAAGAAAGACTGACTATGTCTTTGGGAAAAGCAAACAAGTTAGCCCACTGGGTCTGGAGTGGGACTGGCTCTTGGTGCCTGGCTTCCTGGATCCCAAGTTCAGAGAATTCCATCACCAAGGAAGTGAAGTGAGGTCACTTCTTTCAGGAACTGAATATGGTCACTGCCTTGGTAACCACTTTGTCCTAACAGTTGCTTCCAAGGTTCCCATGAGATAGAGGCTGCCCCAACATCCTGTGACACATTCAGAAGTTAGAATGATATATCAACCATAGGCACCCTGGAATAGCTCTCCACAGAGGCCTGGTTTGGTCCATCTTCTCTACATTAAGAAGAGAGAGGCTGACTCAGACACATCAATTCATCCTGACCAGGTTGTTTGCCATGGAAGATGACTATTGCTCTCTCAGATCCTACATAGCTGCCTACATATTCTCCAAGGATCATTTCTTCATGGATCTTTGAGGTTCTCAGCAGGTGGAAGATCTTCTACATTCCTATATTGTAAGACCCACTCTGTCGCTGCTCTTAAGTTAGTTATATTGAGGGAACAGTGTATGGTTAGGGTTAATAATATGTTCGATTTGGGTTACGAATCATTCTGCAGGATGAATAATGGTATTGGCAACCCGTGATATTTACAAGAGTATACATGTGAAATATAAGTATGAAAGCAGAAATCTAGGTAAGATTTGAAGCCCAGAAGGGCATTGGGGACTTGAGTGGGATACCTAACTTTGAGTAATGTGCTGCACAGATGTCTCAGATAAATCAATATACATTGGACCTTGTACCTTGGATGATTGAATGCTGAAGAGAACATCCAGTCAAAAACCGATATTCAGTAGGATTAGGAAGGAAGTTGGTAGGTTTAGAAAGAAGAGTGAGTATAGGATTTGGACCAAAAGTTCTTCAGCAATAGGGTTTTGGTTAGAGAGTGTATGTAAATGTCAGCACATGTGAAGAGTCAGTCACAATGATGAACTGGGGAAAACATGTAGGAAAGCAGATATCAATAGAGATATTAGGAAATCAAGCAAAGTATAAAGTGTGTGATAGGGTTAGACATTTTCAACAGGTTTGAAGTTGAATATATAATCTTAGGAAGAAACAAATATGTAGTCACCAATAGGATTGATATTTGAGAGCATTAGGCAACCTGCACATGGATGTTTTTAGTAATGCATGCTATCTTTCCATTTAGGCTTTGGTACAATTGTAAGTGTGATCTTTGCTTTTTGTGTCCGGAATATTTCTGTGATAAAATGTGTATGTAGATCAGGTGACATGAGTATTTCTTCCACCATTTCTGAGAGCAATATTTTAAAGATTTATAAATTAGTATGGGGGTAGAAATAGGTGTACCCTGTTTCTATTAATATAGACATAATGCATGAATAGACCATACTGTGAATAAATAATATAACTGGATCCACTTTAAATAATGGATTGAATGGATATCTGAAAATATATAAGAAATGTTATATTGATATACAATCATTAATTCCAACCAGTTATATATCTAATGATTATCTTATGGTTATGGTTAATCATGAAAGGTGTGTGAGTTTTTCTTCAAAATTGATATGGAAATCGAAAACAATATATTTGGAAAAAAAAGTCTCATGAATAGACCAGTCAAGAAACATAGAGAAATACATGTGTTCTGGAGCAGGAAGTGACTAAAAGTGAAACAAATGCCTATAAATTTGCTAACTAGTGAATGAAATATATATCCTATGATGTGCATAAACTGAAGAAATAGTAATGTACCAGTGTGGAATAAAAATTAACGTCAAAATACACATCATGTCCCATAGGAACCAACATGCATTGATGTTAAACTGGGTCAGTTAATGCAGACATATTAGAATTTGTATGCACCTTTCACTGAAGTTAGTTCTCAGTACTAGGAAACAACTATGTATTTCATGTGTATGAGTATTTCTAAGAATAATCTTGTGAAAAGTTGATTATTAATCCACATCCATGAACATGAATGAATTTAGGGAGTGTATATAAGACACATATTTTTCATATTTTTAAAAATCTGGACAGTATATATATATATATATATATATATATATATATATATATATATATATATAGATATAGATATAGATATAGATATATACACATATATGGACACACACACACACACAAACACAGAAATTAAAAAGTAGCAATATATATGCCAATCGAAATTCATCATGAAATATATATCATAAAGTTGCAAAAACATTCATTTTACTGAACATGGGTTTATGTATAATGTTGTTCCACTGGGAAGCTCACCCATAGGTTGAATTTTCAGTTCTAACAGCGTTTAGGACGAGTGATCACTTCTCACAATTTGTATCTGCCAAGTCATGTAACTCAAAAGAATGTACGTTTGATACCATGTAGGATTCTATTTGTGCATATAAAAATACATGTGCTGAATAGGCTCCAGAAAATGAGAGACAGTAATTCACATATTTGTTAACTTTAAAAACACATGGAGAACTATTTCAATTAAAAATTGACTAGATTCATAATACCTACCCTTTATCATGCAAAAGGCAAGTCCAACCCTGAACTGCATGTATTTACGTACTGTTTGGGTTATTTTTCTCCATCATATTAGGATTAGTAGTCGGAGTCTATTAGAATATGGGTTAGTGTCAGGGATTCAGAATTGCGAATGGAAAAATAGGAAAATTAATCCAATGTGTATGCAAATATGTGCTAAAACAAATCTTCCGACTCTCATCCAGAACAACGCCTTGAAATTATCTTCGCCCCAAGTAAGACACAATTAGAGAAGAAAAGTTGCAAAATCTGTGATTACATTTTTGTAATGGAAAATGCTCAGGAGTGCACAAACTTGGAGGTGGTATAGGAGTTTTCAAAAGTAAGGACAGGGTACACACTCCACAAGCATGGAGCTCTGCATGCCTAAATCTTTTTGAGAAACTGCCACAGAGGTTGGGCACTGATATATAGGTTTTTGTCAGGAGTTAAGCTTCCTTTGTAGTGATACCCTCAAAGCTGGGTCTGCATCTATGTGACCTGGAGGACAAAGTTTCTTATTTTCCAATGAACACGAGGCAGCAGTGCTGAATTCTCTCTTTGTAGATAAACTGTGGCCCCTGGGGGTTTATTTTCTCCCCGTGTGGACTGTGAAACCATTTGGTCATCCTCCAATTTTCGTGGTGTTTCTTGCTGCTGCACTTGGAGTTTGGTACATGCTTCACGAAATACAAGGAGTTCAACTGGGAAACAGTGCTGGAGAGAGTTCTGTCACGTGTGGTGGGTTATGGTCTGCAAGAAAATGCACAAACCAGGTTTCTATCTCTCAAAGATTGCCCCCTTGTTCATAGCAACCTGATTCTGAACATTGCCCTGAAACCTCGCCATATAACAAGATGCCATTACATATAAGGGTCTGAAGTCTGCACTATGTCAGTCACAAGCCATTTGGAAGTAAATGGCAGATCCACATGGACCCACCATGATATTTTATCACACACCTGCCCACCACTGCTCTACGCCCACTACTCAGCAGGCTACAAATTACTGGCATGTCTGTTCTAAACAATTTTCAGAAAACCCTGTCAATCAAGGCACTCTCTGGTACACTCATGATAAGCAATAGGAGATCCAATGTTTCTTGAGTGCCACCGGGTCATGGGAATTTCAAAAATTTCATGGTATTTATGTAGCCATTTTTCAAGGATGACATTGGATGCACTGTGAATTTCAGTTATTCAGAAACCATTAAATGTTGAGAAAGCTCAATTCAAAGAAAATTCTGGAGAACTCTCACAGGCAAGGCTTTCCAAAAAGTGGACAAAAGGTCATTTGAAGCCAGGACCATTGAGGTCTACAATGTGAGGTCCTATGTGTTTTGACTCTCTACTATGGCTGCAAAGTCTTTCAGAATAAAATCATGTGATATCCAGGCTGAGATTCCCAGTTCTTTGTGGAAAGCCACCCTGGTCCTAGATCTCAGGTTCCAAGGGCGACTCTCATGCGTGGCCTCCTAAAATCCCAACACAATTTATGGCAATACTTCTCTGAGGTCAGTTTCAGAACTCAGTCTCTAAGGGGAAACACACCAGAGTTCAATCCCTGGTGACCCAGTCATCTCTTCCAACCGCCACACAAATGACCAGAATTAAAACCAAAACACTCACACATGCCCCTCATCTTCTTTCATATAGACACTAATCATAACCTTGGCTGGAAGTTTCCATGAGGCACACAGCACAAGACAATGTCAAAATAAGCTCCCTTGCCCTTCATTTGTCTAAAGTCAGTGTTTCTGGACACCGTTACTGTGAACCAGGGCTGATCAAAGATGCCTGCCATTAATACTGTTCCGCTTCTCCAATTTGAGGCATACTGACTGTCAGGTATAGTTTCATTATGTGATTTGGAGTCATGAGAAAACCCAAGCACCTATGGGCTAGCCTCTGCAGGGCTTGAAGAACTCAGTTGACCCAAAGGATCCCTCTTCTGACTTGATGGAAATCAGGAACCTTACAGAGGAAAGCAAGAGACTTCATCCACAATGATTGCTCTTTTTGGCCATTTTGGAATTGGATGCACACATGGGATCTTTCTTTAGATCCATCAGGTGCTGAGAATCTGAGCCATGGACTCACACTGCACTAAGAGGCGGATTCAGACATATCCCTTTGCAAAGCAATTAAGCAAAGATCCTCAGGTGATGCCCATTTATTTCCATTTGAAAACTGATTTTTTTAGGCTTTCGAAAGGTGTGGCCTTAGGCAAAGACCTTCCTTACATTCAGGGCAACAGAACAATAGGAAAGCAAATTCCCAAAGCAGAGTTTCTCCACTGAGACTTTCCTGGTCACACTGATATCTGAGTTTTCTGAGATACTCACCATTCCCTTCAGCTATCCAGTACATGGCCATGTCCCAGATTGTGGAGGAGATACATATCTTGAACACAAAACCATGAGCCTATGGGAGAGTGGCCAGAATTCAGGAAGAAATCAGGAATGTAGAAAGGTAGTAGGTGTTGCCCATCTATAAGGTAAGCTGCAGTCCATTCATAAATTGGACAAGATGAATGCTGCAAAGATTTCTACTAGACAGGACACATCCTTTGATGCATTCTCTTTTCTATTGTCTACAACCACGGACACAGTGGGATACACAGAAACACTCACCTTCTCAAAGGACTTACTAGAAACAGGCCACTCCAAATTAAACAAACCGACTTTCCTACATATTCTTAAAACATGAGACAAAATCACTAACATTGTGGCTGGGAGTTTCTATAGGGTGAGCAGTCTTCAATGGTGTGCAAAGTAAGCTCCCATGCCCCTTTCCGGATTCAGGTGTCGTGTTAGGGCTTGGCAAAATTGCTGGCGATGAAGAGCCTGGGGTCTCTCCGACGGTGGCTGAGAGACGTGTCACAGAGACATAGGGCACCTCCCTGGGGGACCCCGCAGAGGACTCGGAGAATCAAGGAACAATTGCTTCATCGACTCAGTGATATTTTCTTTTAGATTCGGTATTGCCATCCTATCGGGTTTTGCCGGCTACGCATTCCTGGTCTCAGTGTTGGATGTCCATTGCCTGTCTTTATGGTCTTGTCTTATCTGTGTCATGTGTCTTTGCTTTTACTGTTTGTGTACCTTTCATTATGGGACAGAGCACTTCAATGCCTCTGTCCCTGATCTTGATCACTGAACCAAAGTCCGCTTAAGGGCTCAGAATCTTTCTTTTTTTAGTAAAACGCTGGACCTGGCAGACTCTCTGTGCCTCAGAATGGCCCATCTTTGGAGTCCTATGGCCCCAAGAAAGATCTTTCTACTTCCCACTAATTTAAAAAGTCAGAGATATTGTCTTTCAGCCAGGGCCACATAGCCATCCTGATCAACAGCCATATATCTTAACTTTGCAGGACCTCTGCAAATCTCCTCCTCCATGGGTGAAGCCTTTCCTTGCCCATGCCTCTGCTCATACTCCTTCCCACATGATCTCTCAAACTCTCACCTCTTCCTCCTCCTCCACCCTCTGTTTTACCTGAGTCACAAGATTTGACTCTACTGGACTCTTCCTCCTCTCCTTATCCCCTGCCCTCGTCCCCTAACACACAACACACTCTAAGTGATTCCCCTGCTGCTGACTAAACCTCTCTACCATTGGAGGAACCTAAGCTGGTAATAGGATCTGATAATGGACCGATGTTCATGGCCCAGGTAAGTCAGGGGTTAGCCAGGAACCTGGGGATTAATTGGAAGTTATATTGTGCTTATAGACCCCAGAGTTCAGGACAAGTAGAAAGAATGAATAGAACCATTGAAGAGACCTTAACGAAATTAAGCTTAGAGACCAGCATAAAAGATTGGACTGTGCTCCTGACTTATGCAATGTTTCATGCAAGAAAAAATCCTTCTGTTTCTTTGAGTAACCTTACCCCCTGAGAAATTCTCTATGGTGGCCCTCCTCCAGTAAGGGTCCTAAGCCCAACTTTAAGACCTAAGGATCCTTTCCACACCCTCTTGCTTGACAGACTTAAAGCTCTTGAAAGAACTCAGTGATACCTGTGAAAATAGCTGCCCACTGCGTAACAAACTGTGTACCAGGGGATTCCACATCCATATCAAATAAGAGACTTCATGTATGTAAGATGACATCAGGTGTCATCCCTGGAACCCAGCTGGAAAGGACCATACCAGGTGCTACTTATAACACCTACAGTGGTAAAGGTATACAGCATCACTTCTTGGATTCATGCCTCTCATCTCAAGCCTGCTCCTTGTTCAGAATCTTTCTGGAAACTGGAAAAGACTGGTAACAGTTTCAAATTGTGTATTCGCCATGTGGATAAGGTTATATACTCTCCCCTTGGCCACAAGTAGTCCTAACCCTCATCAGCCTTTTAAGCAGTGATGGCTAATCACAAATCCTACTGGAAAAGTGTATAACCTATCTCACATACAGCCCCCTTAGGGACCTGGTGGCCATCTCTCCACCCAGACATTTGTCAGCTGGCCATAGGTTTTTTCTATTGGGATATCCCTGATGAAGAAAATCCCACTAAAATACCATTAAATCCCTTCTGTACCATAAATAATGGAAACAAACATTATGGATGTAGGGACACGCGAGCCAGATGCAGGTTGGCTAGCCTAGATTACTATGTTTGCCCGGAAAACTATCAAAGCCACAAACAGTAACGGCTGTGTGGGGGAAAAACCGACTTCTTCTGTATGTCATGGAGATGTGAGCATACAGAGGCTGCCTGATGGAACCCCAATACTTCATCAAATTCAGTACACAGCATTGGCCATATTACCAAGTAGACAACAGAAAAAGGATGGCCCCCAGAGGGGTCTCTAGATCCTCAAATTTTGGGTGACCTTTTTAACTTCTGCAAGTGCTCAAAAGGGTGAAAGGAGATTCCACTATGTGGAAGCCCTTTCCCTCCTTCACTCACATCCTGAACTATGCTTCTCCAATAGATTTTTATCCTCAGCCTTCTGCTCCAGACTCTCTGCTGTCACTCCCACCTCAGCAACGTGATTTCTCCCCTCCAATTACTAGATCAGAATCCCAAACCTCCACCAGTTCTCAGACAATTGCCCGCTTGTGAGGTAGCAGGTACTGAGGTACCCCTCCACCCACTCACTCCTCTCTCTTCCTGTCAGTGCCCACACCGGGTCCCACCAGGTCCTCTTTCCAGCTAACCCAAAGCTCAAACGAGCTGAGGAGAGCTCTCAGACCCTTATCCAAGATATAATATAAATGGCCATTAAAGTTGCTTTGTCATCACTGAAAACAGGTTACTAAAATTTAAAGTCCCTCACAGGATTTTGGGATACTCACTCCCGTTTTCTGCTCTGCTATACCTGTTCTACTGCTCAAGTTTTTTGCTAGGAAATTCCCAAACACCTTTCCAATTATTCTTTTACATCTCTCTTTTTCCTCATTCTCAGATCCTCGGAGCTTCTCTCAGCCCCACCTTCCCCGTATTCCCCCTCTGTACCAGGCCCACAGAAAAGTCTTAAATGTCCTTCTCCAGAAGTCTTCACCATGGCTGACTTTAGAACTTTCAGCATAGAGTTTCTATAAAGAGTTCAATGTAGATAAACTTTCTCTTTTTGTATTGCCCTGTTATACTTGGCCACTGGCTAAAAAACTCAGTACTTCTAAGCTAGACAACCCCTAACTAGTTTTTCACAAGATATGTGAACAAGTCCTCTGGCCTTCAGCTGGGGCTTCACAGAAATGGCCACATTTCTAAGATAAAGAAATTACCAACTGGGCTCCGTTGTAACAGCTGGCAGGGGGAAAATAAGAAAGGGAATAAAAAGCTCTCCTCCTCCCAGGTGTCCTTGAAAATTTAACTTGCCCAGAACAGAGGAAAAATCAGAAACATATACTGCTTTTTTGAACTTCTGCAGACTGTAAACTTCTGAGCCCCATCCCTTATATGTTGGGTACACAATTCTGAAACTACCTAAACTTGAGTTTCAGGGGATTAATTGATTACAACAGAAGCAATGCCCTCTGAATCCAGTTGCAACAATATAGGACTGTTTCCCTGTCTTCAGTGCTATCTTAGGTACCTTGCCTTGTCTGTCCCTACAACAGCATAATTCTATATACTTAAACATTGTTTATGTTTTCATGAAATGGTCAACAGATGTGATTATTTTGAAATGTTGCAGATGTTTCCCAGAAAGCTCTATCATGACGCAGGTTCGTTTGAAGATCAAATAGGGGGGGCATGCAACCGGTTCCACTGGGAACTTGTATCCCTCACTTTAGCCATCCTATTAGGAATAGGAGTTGCTGCACGGGTGGGCACAGGAACCACTGCCATTGTCCATGGAACACAACAAATGACCCAATTAGAAGAAGCAATAGAGCAAAACTAAGATATTAGAAACCTCCATCAGAGCTTTGCATGAATCTTTAACCTCTCTCTCTGAAGTTGTTTTAAAGAACAGTTGAGGGTTGGACCTCCTCTTCATTAGAGAAGGGGGCCTTTGTGCTGCATTGAGGGAAGAATGTTGTTTTTATGCTGACCATACTGGAGTTGTAATAAAATCTATGAGTAAATTTAAAAGATACCTTGAAGAGCATCAACAAGAGAGAGAGGCCCAAAAAGGGTGGCTTGAGTCTTGGTTCACACACTCCTCCTGGTTAACTACGTTTTTATCAACCCTGGCCGGTCCAATAATAATCCTCATATTATTGCTAACTATAAAATCCTGTTTGCTCAACCGTGTAATTTCTTTTCTCCAGGCTCAAATTGGACGAGTTAAACTTATGGTAATACCCCACTAGCAGACATAGAATGTGACACCCTCCAATGATCATTTTTATGATTAAAAGTAGCCAGAAGAAGAAGTGGGGAATTAAAGGTTAATAAAATAGGTACTTGTCACTTCTTGTTTTTCTGTATGCTTAACAAAACACTATTGAAATCTTGAGAAATGCTTGCAAATCTTGTTCCCAGAATGTTCTGTCCCCAACTGCCCAACTGCAGAATGTACTCCCTCACCCAATTGAATGCAAACCACCCACTCACCCTGACCCATCAATAAAATTCCCTCCCTGCCCTCTCCAGGGAAAGTATATAAGCTCTATTTAAGCTATTCTCAGGGCTATCTGCTCTATTAAAGTGATCTCTGAGCCCCAGCATGCTGGACACCCAAAAAACCCTTTGATGTTGCAAGAGATAGTCTGTTGGTGGTCTCCTCCTCTGAAGCTCGCCCCACATTTACTTGGATGATTGAATGTAGAAGAGAACATTCAGTCAAAAACGATAGTCTGTAGCATTAGGAAGATAGTCAGTACTTTTATGAAGAAGGGTGAGTATAGGAATTTGAAAAAAATTTCTTTAGCAATAGGGTTTCTATTAGAGAGTGAATGTAAATGTCAGCACAGGTGAAGAGTCAGTCACAATGATGAACTGGGGAAAATATGTAGGAAAGCAGATATCAATAGAGACATTACAAAATCAGGCAAAGTATAAAGTGAGTGATAGGATTAGATATTTTGAACAGGGTTGAGTTTAAATATATAATCTTAGGAAGAAACAAATATGTAGTCACAATTAGGATTGACATTTGAGAGCATTAGGCAAATTTCAGGTGGATGAATATTTCTCAGAATAATCTTGTGAATAGTTGATTATAAATCCACATAATAAACATGAATGAATTTAGGGAGTGTATATAAGACACATATATTTCATATTTTGAAAAATCTGGAGAGTATATATATATATATATATATATATATATATATATATATATATATATATACAAAACACACACACAGACAAAAAAGTAACAATATATATGTCAATCAAAATTCATTATAAAATATATATCATCCACAGATCTAAAAATATTAATTTTACTGAACATGGATTTATGTATAATGCTGTTCAACTAGAAAGCTCAACCATTGGTTGAATATCCAATTCCAACAAGTTTAGTAGGAGTGATCTCTTCTAACAATTTGTATCTGCCAAGTCAGCCACCTCACAAGAATGTACGTGTGGTACCAGGGAGGAATCTAAATGTGCATATAAGAATACAGAGAAAGGGAGACAGGAATTCACATATTTGTTAACCTTAAAAATACATGGACAACTATTTCAACAATAAATTGACTAGATTCATAACTCCAACTCTGTATCATGCAAAAGAAAAGTACAACAATACACCAGGCCTACTCTGAACTGCTTGTATTTCGATTCTGTTTGGGTTATTTTTCTCCATCATATTAGAATTAGTAGTCAGAGTCTGGTCGGGTATGGGTTAGAGTCAGGGATTCAGTATTTTGAATGGAAAATAGAAAACTGAATCCAATGTTTATGCAAATATATGCTACAGAAAATTCTTCCCACTCTCCTCCAGAACAATGCCTTGACATTACCTTCACCCCAAGTAAGACACAATTAGAAGAGAAGAGTTAGAAAATCTGTGAATACCTATCAGGAATGAAAAATGCTCCAGATTTCACATCTTTGGAGGCGGTAGAGGAGTTTCCAAAAGTAAGGGACAGGGTAAACACTCCACAAATATGGAGCTCTGCTGGCCTAAAGACTTTTTGAGAATCTGCCTTTAAGGTTGGGCACTTAAAATATATTTTGTTTTCAGGAGCTTTAGCTTTATTTGTAGTGAGACAATCAAAGCTCGATCTGCATCTATGTGACCTGGAGGACATGGTTATTTATTTTTCAATAAAAATGAGGCAGCAGTGCTGAATTCTCTCTTTGTAGGTAAACTGTGGCCACTGAGGGCTAAGTGTCTCCCCGTGTGGACTGTGAAACAACTTGTTCATCCTCCAATTATCGTGGTGTTTCTTGCTGCTGCACTGGGAGTTTGGTATTTGCTTCATTAAATACAACGAGTTTAAATGGAAAACAGTGCTGAAGGGAGTTCTGTCAGCTGTGGTGTGCAGGGTCTCCAGGAGAATGCACCAACCAGGGTTCTATCCCACGTAGCTTGCCCCCTTGACAATAGCAACATGATTCTGAACATTGCCCTAAAACCTCTCCATATAAAAATATGCCTTTACGTATATGGGTCTGATGGCTGCACCATGTCAGTCTCAAGCCATTTGGAAGCCAATGGAAGATCCACATGGCCCCACCACAGATGTTTTATCACTCACTTGCGTAACACTTCTCTAGGCCCACTACTCACTAGGCTTCTACTTACCAGCATCTCTGTTCTACACCATTTTCCTGAAACCCAGTCAATCAAGGCCCTGTCTGGTATATTCATGATCATCAACAGGACATTAAAGGTCCTCCAGTGACATCTGGTCATGGGAATTTTAAAAATTTCATGGTAATTATCTAGCAATTTTTCACGGATGAAGTTGGAGGCACTGTGGTTTGCAATTCATTCAGGAACCATTAAAGGGTTAGGAAGCTAATTTCAGGGAAAGCTCTGGAGCACTCTCACAGGCAAGGCTACCCAAAGAGTGGCCAAAAAGTCACATGAAGCGAGGCCAATTGAGGTCTATAAAGCGAGGTCCATGTGTGTTTTGAATCTCAATAATGCATGCCAAGTCTTTCAGAATAAAATCATGTAATATCCTGGCTGAGATTCCCAGTGTTCTGTGGAAAGCCAACCTGTGCCTAGATCTCAGGTTCCAATGGCAACTTCATGCCTGGCCTCCTAAAATCCCAACACAATTCATGGCAATACTTCTCTCAGGTCAGTTCCAGAACTCAGTCTATAAGGAGAATCACACCAGAGTTCAAGTCCAGGTGGACCCAGACAACTCTTCCAACCGCGACTCAAATGAAAACAATTAAAACCAAAATACTCCCTCATGGCCCTATTCTTCTTCCATATAGACACTAATCATAACCTCTTCCTGGAGTTTTCCATGAGTTGGGAAGCCCAAGAGAATGTCCAAAATAAGCTTCTTGCACCTCTTTTGCCTAACTTCAGGGTGGCCTGGGCACCCTTCCTGTGAATCAGGAGTGATCAAATAGGCCTGCCCTTAATACTGCTCCGCTTATCCAATTTGAGGCTCTCTGACTGTGGGGTCTAGATTCTTTATGTGAATTGGAGTCATGAGAAAAGCCAAGACAGTGTCCAAAATCAGCTCGCTTGCCCCTCATTTGCCTAAAGTCAGGGTGGCCTGGACACCGTTTCTGTGAACGAGGAGTGATCAAATAAGCCTGCCGTTAATACTTCTGTGTTTCTCCAATTTGATGCCTACTGATTTCAGGTATCAATTCTTTATGTGATTTGGAGTTATGCGAAAACCCAAGCACCTCTGCAGGGAATTGAAGAACTCATTTGACCCAAAGAATCCCTATTCTCACTTGATGGAGTTCAGGAACTTAACAGAGGAAGGCAAGAGACTTCATCCATAATGAATGATTTTTTTTTTTGCCATTATGGTTTTGGACGCACACATGGGATCATTCTTTAGATCCATCAGGTGCTGAGAATCTAAGTCATAGACACAAACATGGCCAAGAGACTAATTCAGACACATCCCTTCCCAAAGCAATTAAGCAAAGAGCCACAGGTGATGACATTCATTTCCATTTGAAAACTGTTTACTTCAGGCTTCACAAAGTGGTGGATTGAGGCAAAGAACTTCCTGACATTCAGTGCAAAACAACAATAAGTAAGCAAAAGGCCCAAAGCAGGGTTTCTCCACTGAGACTTTCCTGGTCACACTGATATCTGCGTTTTCTGAGATGCTCGCCATTCTCTTCAGCTATCCAGTACATGGCCATGTCACAGAGTTTGGAGGTGGTACATATTTTGGACACAAATCCATGAGCCTATACTGGATAGTGGCCAGAATTCAGGAAGAAAACAGCAACTTAGAAAGATAGCAGGTGTTGCACATCAACAAGACAAGCTGCACTCCATTCATATATTGGGCAGGTTGAATTATGGGAAGATTTACACTAGACAGTACACATCCATTAATGCATTCTCTTTTCCAATATCTACAACAACGGACACAGTGGGATACACAGACATAGAAACACTTGCCTTGTCAAATGACTTACTAGAAACTGTCCACTCCAAACCAAACTAACCGCCTTTCCCATCTATTCTCAGAACATGAGACAAAACAATAAACCCATACCCACTCCCACAAAGGCACCTCCTTCCCCCAATTAGGTCTGTGACTATCCAGATTGTCCTCTGACAGGTGGGTCATACTATGTTCCCCTGAAATGGTCCGTCTTCTCTAAGATCTGGTGAAATATAAGGATGAAAACAGAAATCTAGGTATGATTTGAAGCCCAGAAGGGTTTTTCCCTTGATTGGGATACTTAGCTTTGAATTATGCTCTGCAAAGTTGTCTCAGATAATTTGATATACAATGGCATAGGACCTTTTACCTTGGATGATTGAATGTAGAAGAGAACATCCAATCAAAAAGGGATAGTCGGTAGGATTAGGAAGATAGTCGGTAGGTTTAGAAAGAAGAGTGAGTATAGGATTTGGACCAAAAGTTCTTTAGCAATAGGGTTTCGATTATAGAGTGAATGTAAATGTCAGCACATATGAAGTGTCAGTCACTAGGATCAACTTGGGAAAATATGTAAAAAAGCAGATATCAATAGAAACATTACGAAATCAGGCAAAGTATAAAGTGAGTGATAGGATTAGACATTTTCAACAGGGTTGAGTTTGAATATATAAATTAGGAAGAAACAAATATGTAGTCACCAATAGGATTGATAATTGACAGCATTAGGCAACCTGGACATGGATGTTTTTAGTAATCCATGTACACTTTACATTTAGGCTTTGGTACAATCATAAATGTGACCTTTACATTTTTTGTCCAGAATATTACTTTGATTAAATGTATATGTACATCAGGTGATATGAGTATGTCTTCCACCATTTCTGCGAGCAATATATTGAAGATGTAAAATTAGAATCGGGGGTACAAAGAGGTGTACCCTGTGTCTATGAATATAGAGATAAAGCATGAATAGACCCTAATGTGAATAAATAATATAACTTTTTTTCAACTTTAAAAAATGAATTGATCTAATATCTGAAAAATTACAGGAAATTGTATATTGATATACAATCATTCATTCCAAGCAGTTATACATCTAATGGTAATATTCGTGTTTTGGTTTATCATGAAGAGTGTGTGAGTTTTGCTTCAAAAGTGACTTTGGAAATCGAAAATAATGTGTTTGGAAAGAAGACTCATGAAAATACCAGTAAAGAAACCCTGACAATACATGTGTTCTGAAGCAAAAAGTGATTAAATTTGAAACAAATGCCTATAAATTTGTGAACTTGTGGATGAAATGTATATCCTATCATGTGCAAAAACTGAAGAAATAATAATGTACCAGTGTCGAATACAAATGAATAAAGAATTACATATCATGTCCCATAGGAATCTACTTGCATTGATGTTAGACTGGGTCAGTTACTGTAGAATAATTAGGATTTGTATGCATCATTCCCTGAAGTTAGTTTTCAGTACTAGGAAACAAATATGTATTTCAGGTGGATGAATATTTCTGAGAATAATCTTGTGAAATGTTGATTAAAAATCTACATACATGAACATGAATGAATTTGGAGAGTGTATATTAGACACATATATTTCATATTTTGAAAAATCTGGAGAGTGTATACACACACACACACACACACAAATAAAAAACACTCACAGACATTAAAAAGTAGCAAAATAAATGCCAATCGAAATTCATCAGTAAATATATATCATCCACAGATGCAAAAATGTTTATTTTACTGAACATGAGTTTATGTATAATGTTGTTCTACTAGGACGCTCCCTACAGGTTGAATTTTCAGTTCCAACAGCGTTTAGGAGCAGTGATCTCTTCTCACAATTTGTATCTGCCAAGTCAGCCACCTCACAAAGATGTACGTGTGATACCTGGTAGGATTCTATATATGCATATAAATATACAAGTGTGAATAGGCTAAAGAGAAAGGGAAACATGAATTCTCATATTTGTTAACTTTAAAAACACATGGAGATCTTTTTCTATTAAACATTGACCAGATTTATAACTCCTACCTTGTATAATGCAAAATGCAAGTCCAACTATACAACATGCCTCCAATGAACTGCTTGTATTTCTATAGGTTTGTGTTATTTTTCTCTATCATATTAGGATGAGTTGTCTGAGTGCAGTAGGTATGGGTTAGTGTCAGGGATTCAGTATTTCAAAAGGAAAATTGGAAATTGAATCCAATTTGTATGCAAATATATGCTGCACAAATATCCTCCCACTCTCATCCAGAACAATGCCTTGAAATTACCTTCACCCCAAGTAAGACACAGTTAGAGGAGAATAGATAGAAAATCAGTGAATACATATCTGGAATGGAAAATGCTCAGGAGTTCACAACCTTGGAGGTTGTAGAGGAGTTTCCAAAAGTAAGGGACAGGGTAAACACTCCACAAACATGGAGCTCTGCTGGCCTAAAAACTTTTAGAGCAACTGCCTCTGAGTTTGGGAACGTGAAAATTATGTTGTTGTCAGGAGAATTGGCTTCATTTGTAGTGAGACCATCAAAGCTGGGTCTGCCTCTATGTGACGTGGAGGACATGGTATCTTATTTTCCAATGAACATGAGGTAGCAGTGTTGATTTTCTTCTTTTTAGGTAAACTGTGGCCTCTGGGGGCTAAGTGTCTCCCCGTTGGACTGTGAAGCCATTTGGTCCTCCTCCACTTTTTGTGGGATTTTTGCTGCTGAACTGGGAGTTTGGTATTTGCTTCATGAAATTCAAGGAGTTCAACTGAGACACAGTGCTGAAGGGAGTTCTGCCATGTGTGGTGGTTCAGAGTCTGCAGAAGAACGCACCAACCACGCTTCTATCCCTCAAAGCTTGCCACATTGCATCCTTGTCCATAGCAACCTGATTCTGAACATTGCCCTGAATCCTCTTCATATAACAAGATGCCTTTAATTACAAGGGTCTGCTGGCTGCTTCATGTAATCCACAAGCCATTTGGAAGCCAATGGAAGATCCACATTGCTCCAACAGAGATGTTTTATCACACTCCTGCCCACCAAAGCTCTAGGCCGACTTCTCAGCAGGCTGCAACTTTCTGGCACCTCTGTTCTACACCATTTTCATGAAACCCAGTCAAGCAAGGCACTGTCTGGTACATCCATGATCAGCAACAGGACATCCAAAGGTTCTCCAGTGCCACCTGGTCATGGGAATTTCAAAAATTTCATGGTATTTATTTAGACATTTTTCAAGGATGAAGTTGGAGGCACTGTGGGTTTCAATTCATTCAGGAACCAGTAAATGGTGAGCAAGATTATTTCAATGAAAGCTCTGGAGAACCCTCACAGGCAAGGCTTCCCAAAGAATGGCCAAAAGGTCACATGAAGCCAGGCCCATTGAGGTCTACAATATGAGGTCCATGTGTGTTTTCACTCTCAACTATGGCTGCCAAGTCTTTCGAATGAAATCATGTGATATCTTGGCTGAAATTCCCAGAGCTCTGTGGAAAGCCACTCTGGGGCTAGATCTCAGTTTCCAAGGGTGACTCTCATACATCGCCTCTTAAATCACAACACAATACATGGCAATACTTCTCTGAGATCAGTTCCTGAACTCAGTCTATAAGGGGAATCACACCAGAGTTCAAGCCCAGGTAGACCTTGTTATGTCTTCCAACTGTCACACAAATATCCACAATTAAATCCAAAACACTTCCACATGGCACTCATCTTCTTCCATTTACACAATCATCATAACCTCTGGCTGGAGGTTTCCATGAGGGGTGCAGCCCAAGACAGTGTCCAATATAACCTCTCTTGCCCCTCTTTTGCCTAAAATCAGGGTGGCCAGGACATCCTTCCAGTGAACCAAGAGTGATCAAATAGGCCTGCCATTAATATGGCACTGCTTCTCCAATTTGAGGCCTACTGACTGTGTGTTTTAGATTCTTTATGTGAATTGGAGTCTTGAGAAAAACCAAGCACTTATGGGCTAGCCTCTGCAGGGTTTTGAGGAACACATTTGAACCAAATGATCACTGTTCTCACATGATGGAGAACAGGACACATACAGAGGAATGCGAGAGACTTCATCCACACTGACTGCTCTTTTGTCCATTTTGGTTTTGGATGCACACATGGGATCCTTCTTTAGATCCATCAGGTGCTGAGAATCTAAGCCACAGTCTCACACAGGGCCAAAAGACTGATTCAGACACATCCCTTTCCAAAGCAATTAAGCAAAGAGCCACAGGTGATGCCCTTTCATTTCCATTTGAAAACTGTTTCTTTAGGCTCTACAATGGTGTGGCCTGAGGCAAAGGCCTTCCTGACATTCAGGGCAACAGAACAATTGATGAGCAAAAGGCCCAAAGCAGGGTTTCTTCACTTAGAATTTCCTGGTCAAACTGATATCTGAGTTTTCTGAGATGCTCCCATTTCTTTCAGCTATCCAGTACATGGCCATGTCACAGAGCTTGGAGGTAGTACATATTTTGGACACAAAACCATGAGCCTATTCTGGAGAGTGGCCAGAATTCAGGAAGAAAACTGGAACTTAGGAAGATTTTTGGAGTTGTCCACCCATAAGTCAAGCCGCAGCCCATTCATAAATTGGGCAGAATTCAGGAAGAAAACAGGAACTTAGGAAGATTGTTGGAGTTGTCCACCCATAAGTCAAGCCGCAGTCCATTCATAAATTGGGCAAGTTGAGTCTAGACAGAACACATCCAATGATTCATTCTCTTTTCTAATATCTAAAACCACGGACACAGTGGGATACACAGACAAAGAAACACTGGCCTTGTCAAACGACTTACCAGAAACAGTTCACTCCAAACCAAACAAACCGCCTTTCCTACCTATTCTCAGAACATGAGACAAAATCTCAAACCCACACCCACACACACAAAGGAAGCTCCTTCCCCCAAGTAGGTCTGTGACTATTGGGAGTGTCCTCTGACTGGTGGGCCAAACTATGTTCTGATGAAATCGCCTGTCCTGTGTCACATATAGTCTCCTTGGCCAAATCTGTGAAGTTGTCACTAGCCAGCGGTGAGCCACTACCTGCTTTCTCAGGAAAGGCCCGTCTTTAGAGCTTTCCTGACATTTGTTCATCCTCACCTCAGTAGGTACCCAGAATGACTGACTCTGTCCTTGGTAAATCCAAAAAATAAGACCACTGGGACTGGGACTGAGACTGGCTCTGGGTGCCTGGCTTCCCGGATTCCAAGTTCAGAGAGTTCCAGCACCAAGGAAGTGAGGTGAGATTACTTCCTTCAGGAATTCTTTGAGGTCATTGCCTTGGCAACCACTTTGTCCTAACTGTTGCTTACAATACTCCTATGAGATGGAGGCTGCCCTTTCTTCCTGTGACACTTTTACAAGTTAGAATGGTATATCAACCATAGGGACCCCGGAACAGCTCTCCACACATGCCTGGTTTGGTCTATCTTCTCTACATTAACAAGAGAGAGGCTTATTCAGACACAACCCTTCATCCTGGGAAGGTTGTTTGCGATGGAAGATGACATTTGCTCTCTCAGGTCCTTCATAGCTGCCTACATCTTCTCCAGGGATCAAACCTGCATGGACATTTGAGGTTCTCAGCAGGAGGAAGATACCCTACATTCCTGTATTGTAAGACGAACTCTGTCCCTGCTCTTCTGCAAAGTTAGATTAAGGTAAGAGTGTATGGTTAGGGTTAATAACATGTTCGATTTGGGTTACGAATCATTGCGAAGGATGATTAATAGTATTGGGAACCTGCGATATTTATAAGATTATAGAGGTGAAATATAAGTATGGAAACAGAAATCTAGGTAAGATTTGAAGCCCAGAAGGGCATTAGGCCCTTGATTGGGATACTTAGCTTATAATTACGTTCTGCACAGATGTCTCAGATAAATCGATAATCAATGGCATAGGACCTTACACCTTGGATGATTGATTTTAGAAGAGAACATCCACTCAAATTGAGATAGTCGGTGGGATTAGGAAGGTAGTCAGTAGGTTTAGGAAATAGAGTGAGTATAGGATTTGGGGCAAAAGTTCTGTAGCAATAGGGTTTTTGTTATAGAGTGAATGTAAATTCCAGCACATGTGAAGAGTCAGTCACATGATGAACTGGGGAAAATATGTAAAAAGGAAAATATCAATACAGACATTATGAAATGAGGCAATTATACAGTGAGTGATAGGATTAGACATTTTCAATAGGGTTGAGATTGAATACATAATCTTAGGAAGAAACAAATATGTCGTCACCAATAGGAATGACATTTGAAAGCACTAGGCAACCTGGACATTTATCGTTTTAGTAATCCATGTTCACTTTCCATTTAGGATTTGGTACAATCATAAGTGTGATCTTTGCATTTTGTGCCCAGAAAAATATTGTGAACAAATGTGTATGTAGATCATATGACATGAGTATTTCTTCCACCATTACTGGGAGCAATATTTGAAGACATATAAATTAGTATTGGGGGTACAAAGTGGTGTACCCTGTGTCTTTGAATATAGAGATAATGCATGAATAGACCATACTGTGAATAAATATTATAACTGGTTCCACTTTAAATAATGGATTGAATTGATATCTGAAAATATATAGGAAATCATATATTGACATACAATCATTCACTCCAACCAGTTATATATCTAATGGTAATCTTAGGGTTATTGTTTATCATGAAGTGTGTGTGAGTTTTGTTTCAAAAGTGATTATGGAAATCAAAAATAATATGTTTGGAAAAAAGTCTCATAAAAAGACCAATCAAGAAATATGGAGGAATCCATGTGTTCTGAAGCAGGAAGTGATTGAAAGTGAAACAAGTGCCTATAAATTTTCTAAATTGTGAATGAAATATATATCCTGTTATGTGCATAAACTGATGAAATAGTAATTTACCAGTGTTGAATAAAAGTGAACGTCAAAATACACATCATGTCCAATAGGAATCTACTTGCATTGATGTTAAACTGGGTCAGTTACTGTAGAAATATTAGAATTGCATGCATTATTCACCAAAGAGAGTTTTTTTTTTATTTTTATTTATGGTTGTTCAAAACATTACATAGTTCTTGATATATCATATTTTACACTTTGATTCAAGTGGGTTATGAACTCCCATTTTTACCCTGTATACAGATTGCAGAATCACATCAGTTACACATCCATTGATTCACATATTGCCATACTAGTGTCTGTTGTATTCTGCTGCCTTTCGTATCCTCTACTATTCCCCCTGGCCTCCCCGCCCCTCCCCACTTCTCTCTCTACTCCCTCTACTGTAATAAATTTCTCCCCCTTGTATTATTTTTCCCTTTCCCCTCAATTCCTCTTGTATGTAATTTTGTATAACCCAGAGGGTCTCCTTCCAATTCCATGCAATTTCCCTTCTCCCTCCCTTCCTCCTCTCATCCCTGTTTAATGTTAATCATCTTGTCATGCTCTTCATCCCTATCTGTTCTTAGTTACTCTCCTTATATCAAAGATGACATTTGGCATTTGTTTTATAGGAATTGTGTAGCTTCACTTAGCATAATCTAGTCTAATGCAATCCATTTCCCTGCAAATTCTATGATTTTTTATATTTCAATTCAAAGTAATAATCCATTGTGTATAAATGCCACATTTTTTTATCCATTCTTCTATTGAAGGGCATCTAAGTTGGTTCCACAGTCTTGCTGTTGTGAATTGTGCTGCTATGAACATCGATGTAGCAGTGTCCATGTAGCATGCTCTTTTTAGGTCTTTAGTGAATAGACCAAGAAGGGCAATAGTTGGGTCAAATGGTGGTTCCATTCCCAGCTTTCCAAGAAATCTCCATACTGCTTTCCAAATTGGCTGCACCAATTTGCAGTCCCACCAGCAATGTACAAGTGTACCTCTTTTCCCACATCCTTGCCAGCACTTCTTGTTGTTTGACTTCATAATGGCTGCTAATCTTACTGGAGTGAGATGGTATCTTAGGGTGGTTTTGATTTGCATTTCTCTGACTGCTGGAGATGGTGAGCATTTTTTCATGTACTTGTTGATTGATTGTATGTCCTCATCTGAGAAGTGTCTGTTGAGGTCCTTGGCCCATTTGTTGATTGGGTTATTTGTTATCTTATTGTCTAATTTTTTGAGTTCTTTGTATACTCTGGATATTAGGGCTCTATCTGAAGTGTGAGTAGTAAAGATTTCTTTCCAGTATGTAGGCTCCCTATTTACCTCTTATTGTTTCTTTTGCTGAGAAAAAACTTTTTTAGTTGAGTAAGTCCCATTTGTTGGTTCTAGTTATTAACTCTTGTACTATAGGTGTCCTATTGAGGAATTTGGAGCCCAACCCCACAGTATGTACATCGTAACCAAATTTTTCTTCTTTCAGACAGTGTGTCTCTGATTTGATATCAAGGTCCTTGATTCATTTTGAGTTAACTTTTGTGCATGGTGAGAAAAAGGGATTCAGTTTCATTTTGTTATATATGGATTTTCAGTTTTCCCAACACCATTTGTTGAAGATGCTATCCTTCCTCCATTGCATGCTTTTAGCTCCTTTATCAAATATAAGATAGTTGTAGTTTTGTTGATTGGTTTCTGTGTCCTCTATTCTGTACCATTGGTCCACCTGCCTGTTTTGGTACCAGTACCATGCTATTTTTGTTACTATTGCTCTGTAGTATAGTTTGAAGTCTGGTATCGCTATACCGCCTGATTCACACTTCCTGCTTAGCATTGTTTTGCAATTCTGGGTCTTTTATTTTTTAATATGAATTTCATGATTGCTTTCTCTATTTCTACAAGAAATGTCTTTGGGATTTTGATTGGCATTGGATTAAACCTATAGAGAACTTTTGGTAATATCGCCATTTTGATGATGTTAGTTCTGCCTATCCATGAACAGGGTATATTTTTACATGTTCTAAGATCTTCTATTTCTCTCTTTAGGGTTCTGTAGTTTTCATTGTATAAGACTTTCACCTCTTTTGTTAGGTTGATTCCCATTTTTTTTTTTTTTTAGGATATTGTGAATGGAGTGGTTGTCCTCATTTCCATTTCAGAGGATTTGTCACTGATATACAGGAATGCCTTTGATTTATGCGTGTTGATTTTATATCCTGCCACTTTGCTGAATTCATTTATTAGCTCTATTAGTTTCTTTGTAGAACCTTTTGGGTCTGCTAGGTATAGAATCATGTCATCTGCAATAGTGATAATTTAAGTTATTCTTTTCCTATTTATATGCCTTTAATTTCTTTCATCTGTCTAATTGCTCTGGCCAGTCTTTTGATAACTATATTGAACAAAAGTGGTGAGAGCAGGCATCCTTGTCTTGTTCCAGATTTTAGAGGGAATGTCTTCAATTTTTCTCCATTCAGAATGATGCTAGCCTGCGGTTTAGCATAGATTGCTTTTACAATATTGAGGAATGTTCCTGTTATTCCTAGTTTTTCTAGAGTTTTGAACATAAAGGGATGCTGTACTTTGTCGAATGCTTTTTCTGCATCTATCTAGATGATAATATGGTTTTTATTTTAAGTCTATTGATGTGGTGAATAACATTTATTGATTTTCGTATATTGAACCCTCCTTGCATCCCAGGGATGAATCCTACTTGATCATGGTGCACATTTTTTTGATATGTTTTTGTATCTGATTTGCCAGAATTTAATTTAAGATTTTTGCATTTAGGTTCATTAGAGATATCGGTCTTTAGTCTTCTTTCTTTGAAGTGTCTATCTGGTGTAGGAATCAGGGTGATATTGGCCTCGTAGAATGAATTTGGAAGATCTCCCTCTTTTTCAATTTTCTGAAATAGCTTTAAAAGTATTGGTATTAGTTCATATTTAAAGGTTTTGTAAAACTCTGCTATATACCCATACGGTCCTGGGATTTTCTTAGTTGGTAATCTTTGGATGGTTTTTTTTATTTCCTCAATTGATATTGGTATGTTTAGGTTGTCTATATCCTCCTAACTCACTCTGGTCAGATCATATGACTTAAGAAATTTTTTGATGCCTTCACTATCTTCTATTATTTTAGAGTATAAGGATTCAAAGTAATTTCTGATTATCTTCTGTATTTCTGAATATCTGTTGTGATATTGCCTTTTTCATCCCGTATGATAGTAATTTGAGTTCTCTCTCCTCATCGTTAGCATGGCTAGGGGTCTGTCCATTTTATTTATTTTTTCCTCCAATTGGTGTGACGTGTCTACCTCGCCCGTGGACCCCTGTGGTGTTCTGCCAATCAGTCGCAGGTCTGCCTACCTTGCAGGCGTGGGCGGCGGCACTGCTCTACTCCTACTCCAATTGGGGTGACGTGACTACCATGCCGGCGGGCCGCTGTGCCTGGTCCGCTGGTTGGTCGCAGGTCTGCCTACCTTGTGAGCACGGGCTACAGATCTGTTCTGCCCCTACTCCAAATATGGTAAAGTGTCTGTCGCGCCAGCCGGCCGCTGGGCCTCTTCTTCTGGTCAGGTGCAGGTCTGCTACCTTGCGGGCGCGGGTGGTGGCTCTGCTCTGCCCCTACTCCAATTGGTGTGTCGTGACTACCATGCCGGCAGGTTGCTGTGCCTGTTCTGGGCGTGGGCGAAGGCTCTGCTCTGCCCCTACTCCTATTGGGGTGATGTGACTACCATGCCGGTGACCCACTGGGATTTTACTAGGTGTGGGAGAAGGCTCTGCTCTGCAACTACTCCAATTGGGGTGACGTGACTACCACACCTGCGGGTCACTGGGCCTGTTCTATGCACCGGCGGCAGCTCTGTTCTGCCTCTACTCCAATTGGGTTGATGTAACTACCATGCAGGTGTGTCACTGGGTCTGTTCCAGTCGCGGGCAGCTGCTCTGCTCTGCCCCTCTGGCTTGATGACAAAGTGAGAGAGACCCAGGTGTTTGTGACTCACTTTCTTCACCAGGAGACCAACTGTTTCTGTCACTGCTGGTATCAATGAAGATATCTCCTCTGCTGCTTTCTGATGACATCAGAAATTTGCCATGTTGGTATCCCATGTGAAAGGCAGCATTTCGTTCTGGGTGACCAAAGCAATGAGTGAGTCCTGACCGGCCCTCACAAGCCGTGTCTCAATCCTGTTTCCACTGCCTATGAAGGCTCGGTTGATATTTACCTCCACAGTATTCAGCAAGACCCGGACCGAGAAGCAGTTTCCGCGGGTTCTTTAGCCCTGGGCCAGATCAGTTCCGAGAGGTGGAATTCGGCCGCTCTGGGCTTTGTGTATGTTCTAATAGGAGCAGGCTCCAAGACGGAGTTTCTGCAGGTTCTTTAGCACTGAGCCTGAGTAATTTGTCTGCAACACAAAGGTGAATGGCATCCTGAAATTACCTGTTCTATAGCTGAATGAGCTTCGATCAGTCAAAAACAGGGATGGTGACATCAGCTCTCCAAGATAGTGGCCGCTGGCTTCCTCTGTGGTCTGACTGGTGTGGAGAACCGAATTGGACCGCATCCTTCCCCATCTCAAACAAAGAATTCAGCACTTAGCACAGTGATTGCATACCTGCCAGGAGCCAACAGAATCCACACCGCTGTATATTTGCATTGCTATCTCTTCATTTCCCAGTGCGCGCCGCAGACTCTAGCCACAGACCGATTTCCTGAATAAGCAGCATGACGCTCCGTGCGGACAAATCACTCGTGTTTGAGCTCGCGTAGCTGATCCTCGTGAGATGGAAATATGTCCACTAGGTTTTGGAGCACCCCAATTTTGCTGGAAATTTCTAACAAGATATATTTTAGCCGTTATAACTCGTCATTCTCCCGCACAGTGACGCGGTACATGGGGGTGATGCACTCCCTTCACCACCATCATATGATCCCCCGAAGTTAGTTTTCAGTACTAAGAAACAAATATGTATTTCAGGTGGATGAATATTTCTGAGAATATTCTTGTGAAAACATGATTAT
Source organism: Callospermophilus lateralis (assembly GCF_048772815.1). NCBI lineage: Eukaryota > Metazoa > Chordata > Mammalia > Rodentia > Sciuridae > Callospermophilus > Callospermophilus lateralis. Next base: position 936,913 of record NW_027513051.1, read on the forward strand.
AAATCCACATACATGAATATGAATGAATTTAGGGAGTGTATAATAAGAAAAATATACTTCATATTTTGAAAAATCTGGAGAGTGAATATATATATATATATATATATATATATATATATATATATATATATATATATACACACTCACAGACATTAAAAAGTAGCATTATGTATGCCAATCGAAATTCACCATGAAATAATATATCATCCACAGATCCAAAAATATTCATTTTAATGAACATGGATTTATGTTGTTCAACTAAGAAGCTCACTCATATGTTGTATTTTCAGTTCCAACAGCGTTTAGTAGGAGTGATCTCTTCTCACAATTTGCATCTGCCAAGCCAGCCACCTCACAAAATGTACGAGTGATACCAGGTTGAATTCTAAATGTGCATATGAAAATACATGTGATGAATAGGCTACAGAGAAAGGGAGACAGTTATTCACATATTTGTTAACTTTTAAAACACATGGAAAACTATTTCAATTAAAATTCGCTAGATTTATAACACCTACCATTTATCATACGAAAGGCAAGTCCAACTATACACCATGCCTCCTGTGAACCTCTTGTATTTCTATTCTGTTTGGGTTATTTTTCTCCACCATATTAGGATTAGAAGTCAAAGTCTAGTAGGGTATGTGTTAGTGTCAGGGATTCAGTATTTTGAATGGAAAATTGGAAAATGTATCCAATGTGTATGCAAATATGTGCTACACAAAAAATTCCCACTCTCATTCAGCACAATGCCTTGACATTACCTTCGCCCCACATAAGACACAATTAGAGGAGAAGAGTTAGAAAATCTGTGAATACATATGTGGAATGAAAAATGCTCAGGAGTTCACAAATTTGCAGGTGGTAGAGGAGTTTCCAAAAGTAAGGGACAGGGTAAAAACTCCACAAACATGAAGTTCTGCCAGCCTAACATCTGGAGAAACTGCCTCTGAGGTTGGGCAATGAAATATATGCTGTTGTCAGGAGCATTAGTTTCATTTGTTGTGAGACCATCATAGTTGAGTCTTCATCTATGTGATCTGGATGACATGGATTCTTATTTTCCAATGAACATGAGGCAGCAGTGCTGAATTTTCTATTTGTAGGTAACCTGTGGCCACTGGGGTCTAAATGTCTCCCCTTGTGGACTGTAATTCCATTTGGTCATCCTCCACTATTCGTGGTATTTCTTGCTGCTGCACTGGGAGTTTGGTATTTGCTTCATGAAATACAAGGAGTTCAACTGGGACACAGTGCTGAAGTGAGTTCTGTCAAGTGTGGTGGGTCAGGTTCGTCAGGAGAATGCACCAACCAGGCTTCTATCCCACATAGCTTGCCCCATTTTCCATAGCAACCTGATTCTGAACATTGCCCTAAAACCTCTCCATATAACAATATGCTTTTACATATAAGGGTCTACTGGCTGCAAAATGTCAGTCACAATCCATTTGGAAGCCAATGGCATATCCACATGCCCCCACCACAGATGTTTTATTACACACCTGCCATCCACTACTCTAGTACAACTACTCAGCAGGATCCAACTTACTGGCATCTCTGTTAAACACCATTTTCATAAAACCCAGTCAATCAAGGCACTGTCTTGTATACTCATGATCAGCAACAGGACATTCAAATGTTCTCCAGAGCTACCCGGTCATGGGAATTTCAAAAATTTCATGGTATTGATCTAGCCAATTTTCAAGGATGAAGTTGGAGGCACTGTGGATTTCAATTCACTCAGAAACCATTAAATGGTGAGGAAGCTCATTTCAATGAAAACTCTGGAGAATTCTTACAGGCAAGGCTTCCAAAAGTGCCCAAAAGTCAGATTAAGCCAGGCCCATTGAGGTCTACAATGTATGTTCCATGTGTGTTTTGACTCTCAAATACGGCTGCCAAGTCTTTAAGAATAATATCATGTGATATCCTGGCTGAGATTCCCTGTGCTCTGTGGAAAGTCACCTTGGGCCTAGATGTCACTTTCCAAGGACAAATCTCATGCATGGCCATCTAAAATTCCAACAGAATTCCTGGCAATAATTCTCTGAGATCAGTAAAAGAACTCAGTCTCTAAGGGGAATCACACCAGAGTGCAAGCCTAGGTGGACCCAGTGATCTCTTCCAACCGCCAGACATATGTCCACAATTAAAACCAAACACTCTCACATGGCCCTCATCTTCTTCCATATAGACACTCATCATATCCTCTGGCTGGGGGTTTCCATAAGGGATGCAGCCCACGACAGTGTCTAAAATAAGCTCCCTGCCCCTCATTTGCCTAAAGTCAGGGTGGCCGGGACTCTCTTCCTGTGAACCAGGAGTGATCAAATAGGCCTGCCTTTAATATTGCTTGGCTTCTCCAACTTGAGGCCTTCTAGCTTTGGGGTTTAGATTCTTTAAGTGAATTGGAGTCATGAAAATCAAGCACCTATGGCCTAGCCTCTGCAGGGCTTTGAAGAACTCATTTGACCCAAAGGATCCCTATTCTCACTTGATGAATATCAGGAACCTACCAGAGGAAGGCAAGAGAGTTCATCAACAATATCTGATCTTTTTGCCATTTTGGTTTTGGATGCACGCATGGGATCTATCTTTAGATCCTTCAGGTGCTGAGAATCTAAGCCACAGCCTCACACAGGGCCAACAGGCTGATTCAGACATATCCCAATCCTAAGCAATTAAGCAAAGAGCCATAGGTGATGCCCTTTCATTTCCATTTGAAAACTCTTTTCTTCAGGCTTCACAAAGTGGTGGCTTGAGGCAAAAAACTTCCTGACATTCAACAGAACAATAGGTAAGCAGAAGGACCAAAGCAGGGTTTCTCCACTGAGACTTTCCTGGTCAACAGATATCTGAGATTTCTGAGATGCTAGCCATTTCCTTCAGCTTCCAGTACATAGCAATGTCACAGATCTTGGAGGCGGTACAAATCTTGGACACAAAACCATGATACTATTCTGGAGAGTCGCCAGAATTGAGAGAGAAAACAGGAAATTAGGAAGCTTGTAGGTGTTGCCCATCCATAAGGCAAGCCAGAGTCCACTCATGAATTGGGCAGGATGAATGCTGGGAAGCTTTCTACTAGACAGAACACATCCATTGATGCATTGTCTTTTCTAATGTCTACAACAATGGACTCAGTGGGATACACACACACATAGGAACACTCGCCTTGTCAAAGGACTTAATACAAATATTCCACTCCATACCAAACAAACCGCCTTTCCTACCTATCCTCAGAACATGAGACAAAACCACAAACTCACACCCACACCCACAAAGGCACCTCCTTCCCCCTAGTAGGTCTGTGACTCCCCGGAGTATCCTCTGACTAGTGAGCCATACTATGTTCCTCCAAAATGACCTCTCCTGTCTCAGATCATGTCTGCTTGGCCAACTCTGTGAAGTTCTCAAGTGCCAGCGGTGAGGCACTACCTGCCTTCTCAGGAAAAGCCCCTCTTCAGAGGTTTCCTGGCATTTGGCCTTCCTCACATCTGTAGGTACCAAGAAAGACTGACTCTGTCCTTGGTAAATCCAAACATGTCAGACCACTGGGACTAGGACAGAGATTGTCTCTGGGTGCCTGGCTTCCTGGATTTCAAGTTCAGAGAGTTCCATCACCAAGGAAGTGAGGTGAGATCACTTCCTTCAGGATCTGAATTATGTCACTGCCTTGGCAACCACTTTGTCCTAACAGTTGCTTCCAAAATACTATGAGGTGGAGGCTGCCCCGATTTTCATGGGACACTTTCTCTAGTTAGAATGTTATATCAACCATAAGTACCGGGGAACAGCTTCTACACAGGACTGGTTTGGTCCATGTTCTATACATTAAGAAGAGAGAGATTGATTCAGCCTCAACCCTTCATCCTGACCAGGATGATTGCCATGGAAGATGACTTTTGCTTTCTGAGGTAATTCATAGCTGCCTTCATCTTCACCAGGGATCACTTCTGCATGAACATTTGAGTTTCTCAGCAGGTGAACATCCCCTAGATTCCTGTAGTTTAATACACACACTGTTCCTGCTCTCCTGCAAAGTTAGTGTATGGTTAGGGTTAATAATATGTTCGATTTCTGTTAGGAATCATTCTGCAGGATGAATAATGAGATTGGGAACCTGCGATATTTATAAGAATATATAGGTGAAATATATGTATGAAAACGGGAATCTAAGAAGGATTTGAAGCCCAGAAGGGCATTGAGCCCTTGATTTGGATACTTAGTGTTGAATTATGTTCTGTACAATTGTCTCAGTTAAATCGAAATACAGTGGCATAGGACCTTGTACCTTGGATGATTGAATGTAGAAGAGAACATCCAGTCAAAAAGGGATAGTAAGTAGGATTAGGAAGATAGTCAGTAGGTTTAGGAAGAAGAGTGAGTATATGATTTGGAATCAAAAGCTTCTTTAGCAATAGGGTTTCATTGGGAGAGTGAATGTAAATGTCAGCACATGTGAAGAGTTAGTCACAATGATGAACTGGGGAAAATGTGTAGGAAAGCAGGTGTCAATAGAGACATTACGAAATCAGGCAAAGTATAAAGTGAGTCATAGGATTAGACATTTTCAACAGGGTTGAGTTTGAATACATAATCATAGGAAAAAACAAATATGTCGTCACGAATGGGAATGACATTTGAGAGCATTAGGCAACCTGGACATGGATGTTATTAGTTATCCACGTTCACTTTTCTTTTAGGCTTTTGTACAATCATAAGTGTTACATTTTTATGTTTTTTTTTGTTCAGAATATTACTGTGATAAAATGTATATGTAGATCAGGTGACATGAGTATTTCTTTCACCATTTTTGGGGGCAATATTTTGAAGACGTATACATTAGTATTAGGGGTACAAAGAGGTGTACCCTGTGTCTATTAATATAGAGATAATGCATGAATAGACCATACTATGAATAAATAACGTAACTGATTCCACTTTAAATAATGGATTGAATTGATATGTGAAAATATATAAGAAATCTTATATTGATATACAATCATTCATTCCAACCAGTTATATATCTAATGGTAATATTAGGATTATGGTTTATGAAGAATGGTGTTTGAGTTTTGCTTTATACGTGATGATGTTAAACAAAAATAATGTGTTTGGAAAGAAGTCTCATGAAAAGACCAGTCAAGAAACATGGAGGGATACATGTGTTCTGAATCAGGAAGTGATTGATCGTGAAACAAATGCCTATAAATTTTCTAATTTGTGACTGAAATATATATCCCATGATGTGCATAAACTGAAGACATAGTAACGTACAAGTGTTGAATAAAAATGAAAGTCAAAATACACATCATGTCCCATAGAAATCAACTTGCATTGATTTTAAACTGGCTAAGTACCTGTAGAAATATTAGGGTTTGTATGCACCATTCACTGAATTTAGTTTTCAGTACTAGGAAACAATATGTATTTCAGGTGGATGATTATTTCTGAAAATAATCTTGTGGAAAGTTGATTATAAATCCACAGATATGAATATGAATAAATTTAGGGAGTGCATAATAAGACACATATATTTCATATTTTGAAAAATCTAAAGAGTATATATATATATATATATACACACACACGCAAAAGCACAGATATTAAAAAGTAGGAATACAGGAGATCCATTATGAAGGCAGGCATGGAGAAATCAAGTCTCTGATCTCTTCAGCTGCGCGGGCATAGGGAGTCGTAAACTGTCTAAATGCTGTTTGCTCAGAATCACTAGGCAATATTGACCTGTTGTGAATCTGGGGTGAACAGTCTGGGCCCCTCAGAACACACACAAAGCCCGGATTGGCTGCATTCAAGCTTAGATTCGTCTGGTTTTTGTGACTCAGCACTAACATTCCCGCTGAAATAACTGGTCGGGCTTTCTGAATTGAGAGTTAAAAGCCAACTGAGCCTTCATAGGCAGTGGCCACAGGATTGAAATGGGGCTTGGGAGAGATAGTCAGGACCCACCTGTTGCATTGGTCACCCAGCAAAGGGAACGAACGGTCACCATTTGAATGGGATACCACCATGGCAGAGAACTGACGTCACAGGCGGAGGAGATAACTTCATTGAAACCAGTGCGACAAGTGTGTAATCCCATTGCCATATCTCTCAACAACGCAGGGAAACCTCAAGGGCCCTTCCCACCTCTGCCGTAATGGCCCCTCCCAGCTCTCCAAGGAGCGTGATACCCAGAACTAGGGAATCAAGATTGGCTCGGGACTCGCGGCGTGGAATTCCCTGCTACCGCTCCCACCAGTGCTGACAATTGAGGACTCTTACACCACCTACCGGGGCCATGGCTCCTGAAGGGCAAGCAAATTCGCTGGAGGTTCTCAGTCCCAAGCTCTACAAACTTAGGGTCTGAGGAAGGCAAACAAGGAGAGTGTGCCCAGGCGTTCATGGAAACAGGGCTACCAGGAGCAGAGGCCTGGCTTGTAACCAGTATTGTGGTGAGCATCACAGGTGAGTGGGGCCTGGCTTGAGGAAGCACAAGAGAAAGCCCTAGGCACTCAGAATTGGAGACCCGCCCAGTCTGGGAGAAAGAGCTGCTGAACAGTGATTGGTTCTCACTTATTGAGAGGAGAAGCTTGACCCAGTGCGCACAGCTCCACCTACTGGAAGAGAAGTTATTTGAACTCTAGGACTGCATGTATTATTATTATTTTTTTATTTGTTTTTTTTTCTTTCATTTTCATTTTTGTTATTGTTGTTCTTTAACTTTTTAAAATGTTTTTATTTTTTAATTTTTTTATTTTATTATTATTATTATTTTAAATTTTAATTTTCAATTTTTTAATCATCATCATTACTTAAAACTTTCTTTCTTTATTTTCTATTTTTTTCTTTTGTCTTTTCATTTCTTTTCATTTTTCTTATTCCCCCTTCCTTGAATTCTACCTGCCTACAGTCATTCTCTTTAGTGACTTCTCCCTTCCCTTCTAATATCTTTCCTCCCAAGCATCAAATAAATTTATAAGAGTAAGCAGTAACTCAGTAGTCAAACAGAAGAAGAAGTAACATGAGCAGCATATAAAAACAAGGAAGAAAAGGAGTACGAACAATGAAGGACAGGCTAAATATTCAAGAGCACCTAGAGTCATCAAAAAAATGGTCATATAAAGAACTCAAGTAATACCTTAGACAGATGGAATGGAACCTTAAAGAGGATACGAGACAGCAAAAACAAACAGTGATAAAACGCATTGAAAATGAATTACATAAACAGATAAAATGAGAAATTAAGCATCTTTATCAGGAGATAGAGATTATTAGAAAAATCAAACAATAATTCTAGAAATCAAGGAAATGATAAACCAAATTAAAAACTCAATTGAGAGTATCACTAACAGAGTAGAGCAAGTAGAAGACAGAATGTCAGATAATGAAGACAAAATATATCATCTTGAAAAAAGTCTAGCCAACAAAGAAATGCTGTAAAAAATTATGAGAAAACATTCAAGAGATATGGGATAACATAAAAAAAAAAAAACAAACTAATGAGTCATATGGATAGAGGAAGGTAGAGAGATTAAAACCAAGGGAATGAGAAACCTGGTGAATGAAATAATTACAGAAAACTTTCCAGAAATAAAAATGGAAACGGATAAACAAATTGTAGATGCTTACAGGACACCGAGCACACAAAATCACAGTAGACCAATGCCAAGACACATTGTTATAAAGATATCCAATATACAGAACAAAGAGAAAATATTAGAAGCTACCAGAGAAAGGAGGCAGATTACAATCATTACAATCAGGGGTAAACCAAAAAGTTTAACAATGGATTTTTCATCATAGACGCTGGAAGTGAGAAGATCCTGGAACAACGTACTTCAAACACTGAAAGACAATGGATGCCAACCAAGAATTATGTATCCAGCAAAATTAAGCTTAAGATAAGACAACGAGATAAAAATATTTCATGATAAACAAAAGCTAAAAGAATTTCAGCCAGATAACCAGCATTGCAAAGAATCTTGAGCAAAACACTACACGAGGAAGAAATGAAAATCAACAACGAAAACCATCAGTGAGAAGTGCCTCAGTAATGACAGAGGGAAGGGGAAAAGCAAATCATGGAGAATCAAACTAATTAAAAAATATATATATATATAAAACATGGGTGGCAGTACAAACCATATATCAATAGTAACTCTAAATGATAATGGCTTAAACTCTCGAATAAAGTGACATTGGCTTGTAACTTGAAATTAAAAAAAACAAATCCAACAATATGTTGCCTCCAAGGGACACATCTGAATGGAAAAGACATACACAGGCTGAAGGTGAAAGATTGGGAAAATTTATACCATGCACACGGTCCTCGTAAGCAAGCAGGGGTGGCCATCCTCCTATCGAATAAAATCGACCTCAAGACTAATTTAATCAAAGGGATAAGGAAGGACTTTATATACTGTTAAAAGAAACCATTCACCGACAAGACATAACAATTATCAATATTCACGCAGCAAATAATGGTGCTGTGACGTTCATAAAACAATTTATCCTCAAGTTCAAGAATCAAATAGACCACAATACAATAATTATGGGTGACTTCAACTCACCTCTCTCACCATTGGACAGATCCTCCAAACAAAAGTTGAATAAAGAAACTATAGAACTCAATATCACAATCAATACCCTATACTTAACTGACATATATAGAATATATCAACCATCATCAAGTGGATATACTTTTTTCTCACCAGCACATGGATCCTTCTCAAAAATAGACCATATGTTATGCCATAGGGCAACCCTCAGTAAATATAAAGGGGTGGAGATAATACCATGAATTTTTTGTGATCATAATGGAATGAACCTGGAAACCAATGATAAAGAAGGAAGAAAAAATCATACATCACATGCAAAATGAACAATATGTTACTGAATGATCAATGGGTTACAGAAGACATAAAGGAGGAAATCAAAAAATTCTTAGAGATAAATGAAAATACAGACACAACATATCAGATTCTATGGGACACAATGAAAAGAAGTTTTAAGAGGTAAATTCATCGCCTGGAGGTCATTCCTCAAAATAGAAAAAACAAACAAACAAACAAATGAGCTCACACTTCATCTCAAAGCCCTAGAAGAAGAAGAGCAAAACAACAGAAAATGTAGCAGAAGGAAAGAAATAATTAAAATCATAGCGAAATTGAAACAAAAGAAACTATTGAAAAAATTAACTAAACTAAAAGGTGCTTCTTCAAAAAGATAAATAAGATCGACAGACCCTTAGCCATGCTAACGAAGAGAAGAAGAGAGAGAACTCAAATTACTAACATATGGGATGAAAAAGGCAATATCACAACAGATGCTACATAAATACAGAAGAAAATTAGAAATTATTTTGAAAAACTGTATTCCAATAAAATAGAAAATAGTGAAGACATCGATAAATTTCTTAAGTCATATGATTTGACCAGACTGAGTCAGGAGGAAACACACAATTTAAACTGACCAATATCAATGGATGAAGTAGAAGAAACAATCAAAAGACTACCAACCAAGAAAAGCCCAGGAACGGATGGGTATACAGCAGAGTTTTACAAAACCTTTAAAGAAGAATTAATACCAATACTTTTCAAGTTATTCAGGAAATAGAAAAACTGGAAGCTCTGCCAAATTCATTCTATGAGGCCAACATCACCCAGATTCTGAAACCAGACAAAGACACCTCAAAGAAAGAAAACTACAGACCAATATCTCTGATGAACCTGGATGCAAAAATCCTCATTAAAATTCTGGCGAATTGGATACAAAGGCACATCAAAAAAATTGTGCACCATGATCAACTTGAATTCATCCCTGGGATGCAAGGAGGCTTCAATATATGGAAATCAATAAATGTTATTCACAACATCAATAGACTTAAAGATAAGAACCATATGATCATCTTGATAGACGCAGAAAAACCATTCAACAAAGTAGAGCATTCCTTTATATTCAAAACATTTTAAAAACTAGGGATAACAGGAACTTACCTCGACATTGTAAAAGATAACTATGTTAAGCCTCAGGCTAGCATCATTCTGAATGGAGAAAAATTGAAGGCATTCACTTTAAAATCTGGAACAAGGCAGAGATATCCTCTATCACCACTTCTATTCAATATAGTTCTCGAAAAACTGGCCAGAGCAATTAGAGAGATGAAAGACATTAAAGGCATAAAAATAGGAAAAGAAGAACTTAAATTATCACTATTTGTAGATGACATGATTCTATACATAGAAGACCCAAAAGGGTCTACAGAAAAAACTACTAGAACTAATCAATGAATGCAGCAATGTGGCAGGATATAAAATCAACATGCATAAATCAAAGGCATTTCTGTATATCAGCGACAAAACTTCTGAAACAAAAATGAGTCAAAACACTGCATTCCCAATTTCCTCAAAATAATTAAATACTTGGGAATCAACCTAACAAAAGAGGTGAAAGATTTATATAATGCAAACTACAGAACCCTAAAAAGAGAAATAGAATAAGATCTTAGAAGATGGAAAAATATACCCTGTTCATGGATAGGCAGAACTAACATCATCAAAATTGCTATATTACCAAAAGTTCTCTATAGGTTTAATACAATGCCAATCAAAATCCCAAAGGATTTTTTTTTGTAGAAATAGATAAAGAAATCATGAAATTCAAATGGAAAAATAAAAGACCCAGAATAGCAAAAGCAATTCTAAGCAGGAAGTGTGAATCAGGCAGTATAGTGATACCAGATTTCAAACTATATTACAGAGCATTCATAACAAAAACAGCATGGTACTGGTACCAAAACAGGCGGGTGGACCAATGGTACAGAATGGAGGACACAGAGACTAATACAAAAATCTACAACTGTCTTATATTTGATAAAGGAGCTAATGGCCTGCAATGGAGGAAGGATAGCATCTTCATCAAATGGAGTTGGGTAAACTGGAAATCCATATGCAACAAAATGAAACTGAATCCCCTCCTCTCACCATGCACAAAAGTTAACTCAATGTGGATCAAGGAGCTAGATTCAAATCAGAGTCTCTGAGTCTGATAGAATAAAAAGTTGGCTCCTATCTACATATTGTGTGGTCAGGCTCCAAATTCCTTAATAGGACACCCATAGAATAAGAGTTAATAATAAGAATCAACAAATGGGACTTACTTAAACTGATTTTTTTTTCTTAAAGAGAGAAACAATAAGAGAGGTGAATATGGAGCCTACATCATGGGAACAAATTTTTAGTCCTCACCCTTCACATGGAACCCTAATATCCAGAGTATACAAAGTATACAAAGAACTCAGAAAATTAGACAATAAGATAACCAATAACCCAATGCGCCAAGGACCTGAACAGAAACTTCTCAGAGGAGGACATAGAATCAATTAACAAGTACATGAAAAAATGCTCTCCATTTCTAGCAGTAAGAGAAATGCAAATAAAAACCACCCTAAAATACCATCTCAATCCAGTGAGATTGGCAGCCATAATGAAGTCAAACAACAACAAGTGCTGGCGAGGATGTGGGGAAAAGGGTACTCTTGTACATTGCTGGTGGGACTGAAAACTGGTGCGGCCAATTTGGAAAGCAGTATGGAGATTCCTGGGAAATCTGGGAATGGAAGCACCATTTGATCCAGCTATTGCCCTTCTCGGACTATTCCCTGAAGACCTTAAAAGAGCGTACTACAGGAATACTGCCACATCGATTTTCATAGCAGCACAATTCACAATTGCTACACTGTGGAACCAACCCAGATGCCCTTCAATAGATGAATGGATAAAAAAATGTGACTTTTATATACTATGGAGAATTACGCAGCACTAAAAAATGACCAAATCTTGGAATTTGCAGGGAAATGCATGGCACTGAGCAGATTATGGTTAGTGAAGCTAGCCAATCCCTAAAAAACAAATGCCAAATGTCTTGTTTGATATAATGAGAGCACCTAAGAACAGAGCAGGGAGGAAGAGCATGAAGAAAAGATTAACATTAAGCAGAAACATGAGGTGGGAGGGAAAGGGAGAGAAGAGGGAAATTGCATGGTAATGGAGAGAGACACTTATTGTTACACAAAATTACATATAAGAGGTTGTGGGAAAATAAACAAGGAGAGAAATGATTTAGAGTAGGTATGGTAGAGAGAGAAGATGGGAAGATAGGGGAGTGGGGATAGTAGAGTATAGGAAAGGTAGCAGAATACAACAGTAACTAATAGGGCATTATGTAAAAATATGGATGTGTAACTAATGTGATTCTGCAATCTGTATTTGGAGTAAAAATGGGAGTTCATAACCCACTTGAATCTAATGTATGAAATATGATATGTCAAGAGCTTTGTAATGTTTTGAGCAACCAATAAAAGAAAAAAAAAGTAGCAATATATATGCCTATAGAAATTCATCATGAAATGTATATAATCCACAGATCGAAAAATATTCATTTTACTGAACATGGATTCATGTATAATGTTTTTCAACTAGGAAGCTCACCCATAGGTTGAATTTTCAGTTCCAACAGCGTTTAGGAGGAGTGATCTCTTCTCTCAATTTGCATCTACCAATTCAGCCACCTCACAAGTGTATACGAGTGATATCAGGTAGAATTCTATATGTGCATATAAACATACATGTGCTGAATAGGCTACAGAGAAAGGGAGATAGGGATTCACATATTTGCTAATTTTAAAAACACATGTAGAACTATTTCAACAAAAAATTGACTAGACTTATAACTCCTACATTATATAATGCAAAAGGCAATTCCAACTATACACCATGCGTCCTCTGAACTGCTTGTGTTTCTTCTCTTTTTGGCTTATTTTTCACCATCATATTAGGAATATTAGTTAGAGACTAGTAGGGTATGGGTTATAGTGTCAGGGATTCAGTATTTCAAATGGAAATTGAAAAATGAATCCAATGTGTATGTAAATATGTGCTACACAAAAATCTTCCCACTCACATCCAGAACAATGCCTTGACATTACCTACGCCCCAAGTAAAACACAATTAGAGTAGAAAAGTGTGAAAATCTATGAATACAAATATGGAATGGAATATGCTCGGGAGTTCACAACCTTGGAGGTGGTAGAGGAGTTTCCAAAAGTAAAGGACAGGGTAAACACTCCACAAACAAGGAGCTCTGCTGGCCTAAGAATTCTTGGGAAACGGCTTCTGAGGTTGGGCACTTGAAATATATGTTGTTGTCATGAGCTTTAGCTTACTTTGTAGTGAGACCATCAAAGCTGGGTCTGCATCTATGTGACCGAAAGACATGGTTTCTTATATTCCAATGAACATGAGGCAGCAGTGCTCAATTCTCTCTTTGTAGCTAAACTGGGTCCATTGGAAGCTATGTGTCTCCTGGTGGGGACTGTGAAGACATTTGGTCATCCTCCACTTTTCGTGGTATTTCTTGCTTCTGCACTGGGAATTTGGTATTTGCTTCACAAAACATAAAAAGTTCATCTGGGATACAGTGCTGGAGGGAGTTCTGTCACGTGTGGTGGGTCAGGGTCTGCAGGAGAATGCACCAACCAGGCTTCTATCCCACATAGCTTGCCCCAATAACCATAGCAACCTGATTCTGAATATTGCCCTGAAAACTCTCCATTTAACAAGATGAATTACATATAAGGGTCTGATGTCTGCACTATATCAGTCACAAGCCATTTGGAAGCAAATGGCAGATTCACATGGCCCCACCATGATGTTTTATCACACACCTGCCCAACACTGCTCTAGGCCCCCTACTCAGCAGGCTCCAAATTACTGGCTCCTCTTGTTCTACAGGATTTTCATGAAACCCAGTCAAAAACAAGGCACTGTCTGGTATACACATGATCAGCAACAGGACATCAAAAGTTTCTGCAGTGCCACCTGGTCATGGGAATTTCAAAAATTTCATGGTATTTATCTAGCAATTTTTCAAGGGTGAAGTTAGAGGCACTGTGGGTTTCAATTCATTCAGGAACCATTAAGAGTTGAGAAAGTTCATTTCAATGAAAGCTCTGGAGAACTCTCACAGTCAATGCTTCTCAAACAGTTGCCAAAAGGTCTCCTAAAGCCAGGCCAATTGACATCTACAATGTGAGGTCCATGTGTGTTTTGACTCTCAAATATGGCTGCTAAGTCTTTCAGAATAAAATCATGTGATATCCTGGCTGAGATTCTCAGGCCTCTGTGGAAACCACCCTGGGCCTAGATCTCAGTTTCCAAGAGTGAGTCTCATGCGTGGCCTCCTAAAATCCCAACACAATTCATGGCAATACTTCTCTGAGGTCAGTTTCAGAACTCAGTCTCTAAGGGGAATCACACCAGAGTTCAAGCCCAGGTGGACCCAGTCATCCCTTCCATCCGCCAAAAAATGACCACAATTAAAATCAAAACACTACCACAGGGCCATCATCTTCTTCAATGTAGACACTCATCATAACCTCTAGCTGGAGGTTTCTATGAGCCCAAGGTAGTGTCCAAATAAGCTCACTTGCCCCTCATTTGCCTAAAATCATGATGGCCTGGACACTCTTCCTGTGAACCAGGAATGATCAAATATTCCTGCTGTTAAAGTGTTCCACTTCTCCAATTTGAGGCCTACTGGCTGTAGGGTATAGATTCTTTATGTGATTTGGAGTCATGAGAAAACCCAAGCAAATATGGGCTAGCCTCTGCAGGGATTTCAAGAACTCATTTGACCCAAAGGATCCCTATTCTCACTTGATGGAGGTCAGGAACCTAAAACAAGAGGGCAAAAATATTCACCCACAATGACTGCTCTTTTGGCCATTTTAGTTTTGGAAACACATGGGATCTTTCTTTAGATCCATCAGGTGCTGAGAATCTAAGCCACAACCTCATACAAGGACAAGAGGCTGATTCAGACACATCCCAATCCAAATCAATTAAGCAAAGAGCCACTGGTGATGTCCATACATTTCCATATGAAAACAGTTTTCTTCAGGCTACACAAAGGGGTGGCCTGAGGCAAAGACCTTCCTGACATTCAGGGTAATAGAAATAGAAGTAAGCAAATGGCCCAAAGAAGGGTTTCTCCACTGAGACTTTACTGGTCACACTGAAATCTGAGTTTTCTTAGATGCTCCCATTCCCTTCAGCTATCCAGTACATGGCCATGTCACAGAACCGTGTGGTGTTACATATTTGGGAAACAAAACCATGAGTCTATTCTGGAGAGTGGCCAGAATTCACGAAGAAAACAGGAACTTTAGAAGATAATAGATGTTGCCCATCCATAAGGCAAGCTGCAGTCCATTCATTAATTGGGCAGTATGAATGCGGGGAAGCATTCAACTAGAGACAACACATCCATTGATGCATTCTCTTTTCTAATGTCTACAACCACGGATACAGTGGGATACACAGACTTAGAAACACTCACCATCTCAAACGACTTACTAGAAACAGTCCACTCCAAACCAAACAAACCACCTTTCCTACCTATTCTCAGAACATGAGAAAAAACCACAAACTCACACCTACAACGGCAAAGGCACTTCCTTCCCCCAAATAGGTCTGTGACTATCCGGAGTGTCTTCTGACTGGTGGGCCATATTATGTTCCCCCAAAATGGCCTGTCCTGTTTCAGATCTGGTCTCCTTGGCCAACTCTGTGAAGTTGTCAGGAGCCAACGGTGAGCCACTACCTGCTTACTCAGGAAAGGCCCCTCTTCAGAGCTCTGCTGGCATTTGGCCATCCTCACATCAGTGGGTACCACGAAAGACTGACTATGTCTTTGGGAAAAGCAAACAAGTTAGCCCACTGGAACTGGGAGTGGGACTGGCTCTGCGTGCCTTCCTTCCTGGATCCCAGGTTCAGAGAATTCCATCACCAAGGAAGTAAAGTGAGGTCACTTCTTTCAGGAACAGAATATGCTCACTGCCTTGGTAACCACTTTGTGCTAACAGTTGCTTCCAGGGTTCCCATGAGATGGAGGCTGCCCCAACATCCTGTGACACATTCAGAAGTTAGAATGGTATATCAACCATAGGCACCAGGGAACAGCTCTCCACAGAGGCCTGGTTCAGTCCATCTTCTCTTTATTAAGAAGAGAGAGGCTGATTCAGACAATCAATTAATCCTGACCAGGTTGTTTGCCATGGAAGATGACTATTGCTCTCTCAGGTCCTACATAGCTGCCTATATCTTCTGCAAGGATCATTTCTCCATGGATCTTTGATGTTCTCAGCAGGTGGAAGATCATCTACATTCCTATATTGTAAGACCCACACTGTCCCTGCTCTTAAGTAAGTTATACTGAGGGAACAGTGTATGGTTAGGGTTAATAACTTGTTCAATTTGGGTTACAAATAATTCTGCGGGATGAATAATGGTATTGGCAAAATGCGATGTTTACAAGAGTATATATGTGAAACATAAGTATGAAAGCAGAAATCTAGGTAAGATTTGAAGCCCAGAAGGGCATTGGGGACTTGAGTGGGATACTTAGCTTTGAGTAATGTGCAGCACAGATGTCTCAGATAAATCAATATACACTGGCATCGGACCTTGTACCTTGGATATTGAATGTTGAAGAGAACATCCAGTCAAAAACCGATAGTCGGCAGGATTAGGAAGGTAGTTGGTAGGTTTAGAAAAAAGAGTGAGTATAGGATTTGAACCAAAAGTTCTTTAGCAATAGAATTTAGTGTAGAGAGTATATGTAAATGTAAGCACATGTGAAGAGTCAGTCACAATGATGAACTGGGGAAAAATATAGGAAATCAGATATCAATAGAGACATTAGGAAATCAAGCAAAGTATAAATTGTGTGATAGGGTTAGACATTTTCAACAGGTTTGAAGTTGAATATATAATCTTAGGAAGAAACAAATATGTAGTCAAAAATAGAATTGATATTTGAGAGCATTAGGCAACCTGGACATGGATGTTTTTAGTAATCCATGCTCACTTTCCATTTACGCTTTGGTACAATTGTAAGTGTGACCTATGCTTTTTGTGTCCAGAATATTTCTGTAATAAAATGTGTATGTACATCAGGTGACAATAGTATTTCTTCCACCAATTCTGGGAGCAATATTTTGAAGATTTACAAATTAGTATGGGGGTACAAATAGGTGTACCCTGTTTCTATGAATATAGACATAATGCATGAATAAACCATACTGTGAATAAATAATATAACTGGATCCACTTTAAATAATGAATTGAATAAATATCTGAAAATTTATAAGAAATTTTATATTGATATGCAATCATTCATTCCAACCAGTTATATATCTAACGATCATCTTAGGGTTACGGTTTATCATGAAGGGTGTGTGAGTTTTGGTTCAAAATTGATTATGGAAATAGAAAATAATATATTTGGAAAAAAGTCTCATGAATAGACCAGTCAAGAGACATAGAGGAATACATGTGTTCTGGAGCAGGAAGTGATTGAAAGTAAAACAAATGCCTATAAATTTGCTAACTAGTGAATAAAATATATATACTATGATGTGCATAAACTGAAGAAATAGTAATGTACCAGTGTGGAATAAAAATTAACGTCAAAATACACATCATGTCCCATAGGAACCTACATGCATTGATGTTAAACTGGGTCAGTTAATGTACACATATTAGAATTTGTATGCACCTTTCACTGAAGTTAGTTTTCAGTACTAGGAAACAAATATGTATTTCGGGTGGATGAATATTTCTAAGAATAATCTTGTGAAATGTTGATTATTAATCCACATACATGAACATGAATGAATTTAGGGAGTGTATATAAGACACATATACTTCATATTTTTAAAAATATGGAGAGTATATATATATATATATATATACACACACACACACACACACACACACACACACAAACACAGACATTAAAAAGTAGCAATATATATGCCAATCAAAATTCATCATGAAATATATATCATAAAGATGCAAAAACATTCATTTTAGTGAACATGGGTTTATGTATAATGTTGTTCCACTGGGAAGCTCACCCATAGGTTGAATTTTCAGTTTCAACAGCGTTTAGGAGGAGTGATCACTTCTCACAGTTTGTATCTGCTAAGTCATATATCTTACAAGGATGTACGTGTGATACCTTGTAGGATTCTATTTGTGCATATAAAAATACATGTGCTGAATAGGCTCCAGAGAATGGGAGACCATAATTCACATATTTGTTAACTTTAAAAACACATTGAGAACTATTTCAATTAAATATTGAATAGATTTATAACACCTACCCTTTATCATGCAAAAGGCAAGTCCAACTCTGAACTGCAAGTATTTATGTACTGTTTGGGTTACTTTCTTCCATCATATTAGGATTAGTAGTCAGAGTCTAGTAGAATATGGGTTAGTGTCAGGGATTCAGAATTTCAAATGGAAAAAAGGAAAATTAATCTTCCAACTCTCATCCAGAACAATGCCTTGTCATTAGCTTCGCCCCAAGGAAGACACAATTAGAGTAGAAGAGTTACAAAATCTGTGATTACATTTCTGGAGTCGAAAATGCTCAGGAGTGCACAAACTTGGAGGTGGTATAGGAGTTTCCAAAAGTAAGGACAGGGTACACACTCCACAAACATGAAGCTCTGCTTGCCTAAAATTTTTTGAGAAACTGCCAGTGAAGTTGGGCACTGAAATATAGGTTGTTGTCAGGAGTTAACCTTCCTTTGTAGTGAGACCCTCAAAGCTGGGTCTTCATCTATGTGACCTGGAGGACATCGTTTCCTATTTTCCAATGAACACGAGGCAGCAGTGCTCAATTCTCTCTTTGTAGGTAAACTGTGTCTCCCTGTGTGGACTGTGAAACAATTTGGTCATCCTCCACTTTTCGTGGTGTTTCTTGCTGCTGCACTTGGAGTTTGGTTCATGCTTCACAAAATACAAGGAGTTCAACTGGGAAAGAGTGCTTGAGGTATTTCTGTCACGTGTGGTGGGTCAGGGTCTGCAAGAAAATTCACCAACCAGGCTTCTATCTCTCAAAGATTGCCCCCTTGTCCATAGCAACCTGATTCTGAACATTGCCCTGAAACTACGCCATATAACAAGATGCCTTTACATATAAGGGTCTGATGTCTGCACTCTGTCAGTTACAAGTCATTTGGAAGCCAATGACAGATCCAAATGGCCCCACCATGATGTTTTATCACACACCTGTCCACCACTGCTCTAGGCCCACTACTCAGCAGGCTCCAAAATACTGGCATCTCTGTTCTAAACAATTTTCATGAAACCCTGTCAATCAAGGCACTGTCTGGTACACTGATGGTAAGCAACAGGACATCGAAAGTTTCTGCAGTTCCACCTGGTCATGGAAAATTCAAAAATTTCGTGGTATTTATCTAGCCATTTTTCAAGGATGACGTTGGATGCACAATTATTCAGGAACCATTAAATGTTGAGAAAGTTCATTTCAAAGAAAATTCTAGAGAACTCTCACAGGCAAGGCTTTCCAAAGAGTGGACAAAAGGTCACTTGAAGCCAGGACCATTGAGATCTACAATGTGAGGTCCTATGTCTTTTGACTCTCAACTATGGCTGCCAAGTTTCAGAATAAAATCATGTGATATCCAGGCTGAGATACCCAGTTCTTTGTGGAAAGCCACCCTGGTCCTAGATCTCAGGTTCCAAGGGTGACTCTCATGCGTGGCCTCCTAAAATCCCAACACAATTCATGGCAATTCTTCTCTGAGATCAGTTTCAGATCTCAGTCTCTAAGTGGAAACACACCAGAGTTCAAGCCCAGTTGACCCAGTCATCTCTTCCAACCGCCACACCAATGACCAGAATTAAAACCAAAACACTCCCACATGGCCCTCATTTTCTTCCATATAGACACTCATCATAACCTTGGCTGGAAGTTTTTATGAGGCACACAGCCCAAGACAAAGTCAAAATAAGCTCCCTTGCCCTTCATTTGTCTAAAGTCAGTGTTTCCTGGACAACGTTCCTGTGAACCAGGACTGATCAAAGAGGTCTGCCATTAATACTGTTCTGCTTTTCCAATTTGAGGCATACAGACTGTCGGGTATAGTTTCTTTATGTGATTTGCAGTCATGAGAAAACCCAAGCACCTATGGGCTAGCCTCTGCAGGGCTTGAAGAACTCAGTTGACCCAAAGATCCCTGTTATCACTTGATGGAGATCAGGAACCTTACAGAGGAAGGCAAGAGACTTCATCACAATGACTTCTCTTTTGGCCATTTTGGATTTGGATGCACACATGGGATCTTTCTTTAGATCCATCAGGTGCTGAGAATCTAAGTGATAATCTCACACTGCACTAAGAAGCTGATTCAGACATATCCCTTTGCAAAGCAATTAAGCCAGGAGCCACAGGTGATGCCCATTTATTTCCATTTGAAAACTGTTTTTTTCAGGCTTTGGAAATGTGTGGCCTTAGGCAAAGTCCTTCCTTTCATTCAGGGCAACAGAACAATAGGTAAGCAAAATACCAAAGCAGATTTTCTCCACTGAGACTTTCCTGGTCACACTGATATCTGAGTTTTCTGAGATATTCACCATTCTCTTCAGCTATCCAGTACATGGCCATGTCCCAGATTGTGGAGGAGATACATATCTTGAACACAAAACCATGAGCCTATGGGAGAGTGACCAGATTCAGGAAGATATCAGCAATGTAGGAAGGTAATAGGTGTTGCCCATCCATAAGGAAACCTGCAGTCCATTCATAAATTGGACAGGATGAATTCTGCGAAGATTTCTACTAGACAGGACACATCTATTGATGCATTCTCTTTTCTATTGTCTACAACCACAAATACAGTGGGATACCCAGACATAGAAACACTTACCTTCTCAAAGGACTTACTAGAAACAGTCCACTCCAAACCAAACAAACCGACTTTCCTACATATTCTCAAAACTTGAGACAAAATCACAAACACACAAACACACACACACACACACCCACAAAGGCACCTTCTTTCCCCAAATAGGTCTGTGACTATCCGGAGCGTCCTCTGACTGGTGGGCCATACTATGTTTCCCCGAAATGGGCTGTCCTATGTCAGATCTGGTCTTCTTGGCCAAAACTGTGAAGTTATCAGGAGCCAGCGGTGAGCCACTGCCTGTTTTCTCAGGTAAAGCCCCTCTTGAGAGCTTTCCTGGCATTTGTCCATCTTCAATTTTGTAGTTGCCAAGAAAGACTTACTCTATCCTTCTTAAATCCAAAAATTTGAGACCACTGGGACTTAGACTGGGACTGCCTCAGGGTGCCTGGCTTCCTGGATTTCAAGTTCAGAGTGTTCCATCAACAAGAAAGTGACATGGGTGACTTCGTCTAGAACTGAATGAGGTCACTGCCTTGGCAACCACTTTGTCCTAACAGTTGCTTCCAAGGGTCCATGAGATGGATCCTGCCCCTACTTTCTATGACACTTTCACAAGTTAGAATGGAATATCAACCATAGGCACCCGGGAACAGCTCTCCAAACAAGCCTGGTATGGTCCATCTTCTCTACATTAAGAAGAGAGAGACTGCTTCAGACACACCCCTTCATCCTGACCTGTTTTTTTTTTTTGTCATGAAAGATGACTTTCGCACTCTCAGGTCCATCATAGCTGCCTACATCTTCTTTAGGGATCATTTCTGCATGGACCTTTGAAGTTCTCCGGAAGTTGAAGATCTCCTACATTCCTGTATTGTAAGACCAACTCTGTCCCTGCTCTTCTGTAAAGTTAGATTGAGGGAACAGTGTATGGTTACAGTTAATAACATGATTGATTTGGGTTAGGATTATTCTGCTGGATGAATAATGGTATTGGGAACCTGCAATATTTATAAGATTATATAGGTGAAATATATGAATGAAAACAGAAATCTCGGTAACATTTGAAGCCCAGAAGGGCATTGGGTCCTTGATTGAAATACTTAGCTTTTAATTATGTTCTGCACAGATGTCTCAGATAAATCTATACACAATGGCATAAGATCTGATACCTTGGATGATTGAATGTTGAATGTAAACCATTCAAAGAGGGAGAGTCGGTAGGATTAGGAAGATAGTTGGTAGGATTATAAAAAAGTGTGAGTATAGCATTTGGACAAATAGTTCTTTAGCAATAGGTTTTCAGGTAGACAGAAAATGTAAATGTCAGCATATGTGAAGAGTCAGTCACAGTGATGAACTGGGGAAAATATGTAGGAAAGCAGATATCAATAGAGACATTAGGAAATCAGGCAAAGTATAAAGTGAGTGATAGCAAAAGACATTTTCAACAGGCTTGAGATTGAATATATAATCTTAGGAAGTAACAAATATGTAGTCACCAATAGGATTGACATTTGAGAGCATTAGGCAACCTGGACATGGGTTATTTTCATAATCCATACTCACATTCCATTTAGGCTTTGGTACAATCGTAAGTGTGACTTTGCATTTTGTGGCCAGAATATTACTGTGATAAAACGTATATGTAGATCAGGTGACATGAGTATTTCTTGCACCATTTCTTGGAGCAATATTTTGAAGGGGTATAAATTAGTATTGGGGGTACATATAGGTGTACCATGTATGTATGAATATAGAGATAATGCATGAATAGACCATACTGCGAATAAATAATATAACTTGTTCCAACTTTAAATAATGGATTGAATTGATATCTGAAAATACACAGGAATCATATATTGATATACATACATTCATTCCAACCAGTAATACATCTAATGGTAATATTTCGGTTGTGGTTTATCACCAAGAGTGTGTGAATTTTGCTTCAAATTTGATTATGGAAATCGAAAATAATGTATTTGGAAAGAAATCTCATGAAATGACCACTCAAAAACAAGGAGGAATACATATGTTCTGAAGCAGGAAGTGATTGAATATGTTACAAATTTCTTTAAATTTGTGAACTTGTGGATGAAATGTATATTCTATAATGTATAAAAACTGCAGAAATAGTAATGTACCAGTGTTTAATAAAAATGAACGTCAAAATACACATCATGTTCCATAGGAATCTACTTGCATTGATGTTAAAGTGGGTCAGCTACTGTAAAAATATAAGGATTTGTTTGCACCATTCACTGAAGTAACTTTTTAGTACTAGAAAACAAATATGTATTTCAGGTGGATGAATATTTTTAAAATAATCTTATGAAAAGTTTAATATAAAACCACATACATGAACAAGAATGAATTTAGGGAGTGTATAATAGGACACATATATTTTATATTTTGAAAAATCTAGAGAGTATATATATATATATATATATATATATAT
Organism: Callospermophilus lateralis; assembly: GCF_048772815.1. Classification (NCBI taxonomy): domain Eukaryota; kingdom Metazoa; phylum Chordata; class Mammalia; order Rodentia; family Sciuridae; genus Callospermophilus; species Callospermophilus lateralis. The sequence continues at coordinate 960,159 of NW_027513051.1, forward strand.
ATATATATATATATATCATATACACACACACACACACAAAACACACACAGAGACATTAAATAGTAGCAATATATATGCCAATTAAAATTCATTGTGAAATATATATCATCCACAGATCCAAAATATTAATTTTACTGAACATGGATTTATGTATAATGTTTTTCAACTAAGAAGCTCACTCATAGTCTGAATTTTCAGTTCCAAAAGCATTAATGAGGAGTGATCTCTTCTCACACTTTGTATCTGCCAAGTTAGCCACCTCTCAAGAATATACGTGTGATACCAGGTAGGATTCTATATGTGCATATAAAAATACATGTGCTGAATAGGCTACAGAAAAATGGAGACAGGAATTCACATATGTGTTAACTTTAAAAACACATGCAGAACTATTTCAACAAAAAACTGACAAGATTTATAACTCCTACCCTATATCATGCAAAAGGCAAACCAACTATCCACCATGCCTCCTCTGAAGTGCTAGTATTTCTATTCTGTTTGGGTTACTTTTCTCCATCATATTAGAATTAGTAGTCAGAGTCTAGTAGGGTATGGGTTAGTGTCAAAGATTCAGCATTTCGAATGGAAAATTGAACAATGAATCCAATGTGTATGTAAATATGTGCTAAACAAAATTATTCCCACTCTCATCCAGAACAATGCCTTGACAATTCCTTCACCCCAAGTAAGACACAATTAGAGGAGAAGATTTAGAAAATCTGTGAATAAATATGTTAAATGGAATATGCTCAGGAGCTCACAACCTTTGAAGTGGTAGAGTAGTTTCCAAAAGTATGGGACAGGGTAAAAACTCCACAAACATGGAGGTCTGCTGGCCTAGAGATTTCTAGAGAAACTGCCTGTGAGTTTGGGCACTTGAAAAATATGTTGTTGTCAGGAGCTTTAGCTTCCTTTCTAGGGAGACCATAAAAGCTTGGTCTGGATCTATGAGACCTGGAGGACATGGTTTCTTATTTCCCAATGTACATGAGGCAGCAGTGCTGAATTCTCTTTTTAGGTAAACTGTGGCCACTGGGGGATAAATGTGTGGCAGTGTGCACTGTGAAGCCATATGGTCATCTTCCATTTTCGTGGTGTTTCTTCCTGCTGCACTGGGTGTTTGGTATTTGCTTCACGAAATACAAAGAGTTCAACTGGGTCACAGTGCAAGAGGAAGTTCTGTCATGTATGGTGGGTCAGGTTTTGCAGGAGGATCCAAGAACTAGGATCCTATCCTACATATCTTGCCCCCTTGAACATAGCACCCTGATTCTGAACAATGTCCTGAAACCTCTCCAAATAACAACTTGCCTTTACATGGAAGGTTCTGCTGGCTGCACCATGTCAGTCACAAGGCATTTGAAGCCAATGGAAGATACACATGGCCCCACCACAGATGTTTTATCACATACCTGCCCACCACTGCTCTAACCTACTACTCAACAGAGTCCAACTTACTGGCATCTCTGTTCTACACCATTTACATGAAACCCAGTCAATCAAGGCACTGTCTGGTATATTCATGATCAGCAACAGGACATCAAAAGGTTTTCCAGTGCCACCTGGTGATGGGAAATTCAAAAATTTCATGGTATTTATCTAGCCATTTTTCAAGGATGAAGTTGGAGGCACTGTGAGTTTCAATTCTTTCAGGAACCATTAAATGGTTAGGAAGCTCATTTCAATGAAATCTCTGGAGAACACTCACAGGTAAGGCTTCCCAAAGAGTGGCCAAAAGATCATATGATGTTATGCCCATTTAGGTCTACAATGTGAGGTCCATATGAGTTTTGACTCTCAACTATGGGTGCCAAGTCTTTCAGAATAAAATTTGTGGTATCCTGGCTGAGAGGCTCAGTGCTCTGTGGAAAGCCACCCTGGGCCTAGAACTCAGTTTCCAAGGGCAACGCTCATGCCTGGCTTCCTAAAATCTCAACACTATTTATGGCAATACTTCTCTGAGGTCAGTTCCAGAACTCAGACTCTAAGGGAGTCACACCAGAGTTCAAGAACATGTGGACCAAGTCATCTCTTCCAACCGCCACCCAAATGACCACAATTTAAACCAAAACACTCCAACGTGGCGCTCATCTTCTTCCATATAGACACTCACAATAACCTATGGCTGGAGTTTTCCATGAGGGGCACACCCCAAGACCGTGTCCAAAATAAGCTCTCTTGCACCTTATTTGCCTAAATTCAGGGTGGCCTGGACACCCTTCTTGTGAACCAGGAGAGATTAAGTAGGCCTCCCGTTAATACTGCTCCGCTTCTTCAATTTGAGGCCAAATGACTGTGGGGTTTGGATTCTTTATGTGAATTGGAGTCTTGAGAAAACCCAATCTAATATGGGCTAGCCTCTGCAGGGCTTTGAAGAACTCATTTGACCCAAAGGATCCCTAATCTGACTTGATGGAGGTCAGGAAAGTTACAGAGGAAGGCGAGAGACTTCATCCACAAGGACTGCTCTTTTGGCCATTTTTTTTTTGGATGTAAACATGGGATCTTTCTTTAGATCCATCAGGAGCTGAGAATCTAAGTCACAGCCTCACACAGGGTAAATAGGCTGATTCAGACACATCCTTTCCAAAGCAATTAAGCAAAGAGCCACAGGTAATGCCCATTCATTTCCATTTGAAAACTGTTTTCTTCAGGCTTCAAAAAGTGGTGGACTGAGGAAAAGACCTTCCTGACATTCAGGGCAACAGAAGAATAGGTAAACAAAAGGCCCCAAGCAGGGTTTCTCCACTGAGACTTTCCTGGTCACACTGATATCTGAGTTTTCTGAGATGCTCACCATTCCCTTCAGTACATGGTCATGTCACAGAGCTTCGAGGTTGTACATATCTTAAACAGAAAACCATGAACCTATTCTGGAGAGTGGCCAGAATTCAGGAATAAAACAGGAACTAAGGAAGATAGCAGGTGTTGCACATCAATAAGGCAAGCTGCAGTCCATTCATAAATAGGGCAGGATGAATGCTGTGAAGCTTTCTACTAGACAGGACATATTCATTGATGCATTCTCTTTTCTAATGTCTACAACCACGGACACAGTGGGATACACAGACATAGAAATTCTCGCCTTGTCAAACGACTTACAAGAAACAGTTCACTCCAAACAAAACAAACTGCCTTTCATACCTATTCTCAGAACATGAGACAAAACCACAAACCCACACCCACACAACAAAGGCACCTCCTTTCCCCAAGTAGGTCTGTGACTATCCGGAGTGTCCTCTGACTGGTGGGCCTTACTATGTTCCCTGGAAATAGCCTGTTCTGTCTCAAATCTGGTCTTTTTGGCCAACTCTGTGAAGTTGTCAGGAGCCAGCGGTGAGCCACTGCCTGCTTTCTCAGGAAAGGCCCCTCTTCATAGCTTTCCTTGCATTTGGCCATCCTTACATCAGTAGGTCCCAAGAAAGACTGAGTCTGTCCTTGGTAAATCAAAATAAGTTTGACCACTGGGACTGGGACTGGGACTGGCTCTGGGTGCCTGGCTTCCTGGATTCCAAGTTCAGAGAGTTCAATCACCAAGGAAGTTAGGTGTGGTCACTTCCTTTTGGAACTGAATGAGGTCACTGCCTTGGCAACAACTTTGTCTTAACAGTTGCTTCCAAGGTTACCATGAGAAGGAGGCTGCTCCTACTTCCTGTGACACTTTCACAGGTCAGAGTGGTATGTCAACCATAGGCATGCAGGAGCAGCTCTCAACACATGCCTGCTTTGGTCCACCTTCTCTACATTAAGAAGAGAGTGGCTGATTCAGACACATCCCTTCATCCTGAGCAGGTTGTTTGCCATGGAAGACTTTTGCTCTTTCAGGTCCTTCGTACTTGCCTACATCTTCTCCAGGGATCATTTCTGCGTGGACCTTTGAGGTTTTCAGCAGGTGGAAGATCCTCTATAATTCTGTATTTTAATACCAATTCTGTCCCTGCTCTTCTGTAAAATTAGATTGAGAGAACAGTGTATGGTTAGGATTAATAACAGGTTCGATTTGGTTTAGAAAGGAAACTACACGGTTGAGCAAACAGGGTCCTACAGTTAGCAATAATATGAGGAGTTTTAATGGACCGGCCATGGCAGATAAAAGCGTAGTTAATCAGGTCACTATGTGAACCAAGACTCAAACCTCCCTTTTGGGGCCTCTGTCTCTCTTTGACGCTCTTCAAGTCGTTTTCTTAATTTACTCATAGATTCTTTTACAACTCCAGTATTGTCGGCATAAAAACAACATTTTTCCCTCAATGCAAGCAAAAAGGCACCTTTCTCTCATAAAGAGGAGGTCCAACACTCGCCTGCTTTGTAAAACAACTTCAGAAAGAGAGAGGTTAAAATTCCTGTAAAGCTGTGATGTCGGTTTTTAATGTCTTTAAACTTTGGCATATTTCTGCTTCTAATTGTGTCTTTGTTGTGTCTCATGGACTAGCCCACCACTTCAGCAACTATTATTTCTAATAGGATGGCTAAAGTGAGGGATACAGGTTCCCAGTGGAACCGGGTTGTATGCCCCCCTATTTGATCTTTAAATGAACCTAAGTCATGATAGAGAACTCTGGAAAACATCTGCATCATTACATAATTAATCACATATATTGACCATTTTATGAAAACATAAATAATGTTAAAGTGTATAGAATTATACTGTTGTAGGGACGGACAAGGAAAGGGACCTAAGATAGCACCAAACACAGGAAAACAGTCTTATTTGGTTGCATCCGGATTTAGAGGGCATTGCTTCTGTTGTAATCAAATAATCCCCTGAACCCCAAGTTTTGGTAGTTTTAGAATTTGTACCCAACATGTAAGTTAAGTGGCTCAGAAGTTCACAGTCTGTAGGAATTCACAGAAATCAGTTTTTGTTTCTGTTTTTGTTCCTCTGTTCTGGGCAAGTTAACTTTTCAAAGACACCTTGGAAAGGGAGAGCTTTTTTGTCTCTTTTTTTTCTCCCTGCCAGCTGTCACCATGAAGCCCAATTGGTAACTTTTTTATCTTAGAAATCTAGCCATCTCTGTGAAGCCCCAGCTCAAGGCCAGAGGCCTTGTTCACATATTTTGTGAAAATCTAGTAAGGCGGTGTCAAGCTTAGGGGTGGTGATTTTTCCAGCCAGTGGCCAAGTAGAACAGGGCAACACGAAAAGTGGAAGTTTATCTACATTGAACTCTTTCAGAGGGACTCTTTTGCTGAAAGACCTAATGTAAGCCTCGGTGAAGACTTCTGGAGAAGGTTATTTAAGACATATCTATGGACCTGGTACAGAGGGGGAAGACGGGGAAGGCGAGGCTGAGAGCAGCTCCGTGGATCTGAGAATGAGGAAGATGAGATGTAAAAGAATAATGGAAAAGGGGTTTGGGATTTTCCTAGAACAAAACTTGAGCAGTAGAACAGGTAGAGCAGAGGTGAAGATGGGAGTGAGTATTCCAAAAAGCCTGTGAGGGACTTTAAATTCTTAGTAACCTGTTTTCAGTGATGACAAAGCAACTTTAAAGGCTATTTTTATTACATCTTGGATAGGGGTCTGAGGGCTCTTCTCAGCTGGTTTGAGCTTTGGTTTAGCTTCTTAGAGGACTTGGTGGGACCTAGTGCAGGCACAGAGAGAAAAAGAGAGGAGTGAGTGAGTGGAGGGGTACCTCGGTACCTGCTACCTCAGCAAGGGGGCAATGGTCTGAGAACTGGCGGAGGTTTGGGTTTTTGATGTAGTAATTGGAGGGAAGAAATCAGGTTGCTGAGGTGGGAGTGACAGCAGAGAGTCTAGAGCAGAAGGCTGAGGGTGAGGAACTATTGGAGAAGCATAGTACAGGATGTGAGTGAAGGAGGGAAAAGGATTCCACATAGGGGAATTTTCCCCTTTTGAGCACTTGCCGAAGTTAAAAATGTCACGCAGAATTTGAGGATCTAGAGAACCCTCTGGGGGCCATAGTTTTTGGTTGTCTAATTGGTTATATGGCCAATGCTGTGTACTGAATTTGATGAGGAGTTTGGGTTCCACCAGGCAGCCCCGGTATGCTCACATCCCCATGAATTACACAAGAAGTTGGCTTTCCCCCCACACAGCCATGGCTGTTTGTGGCTTTGATAGTCCGCCGGGCATATATAGTAATCTAGGCTAACCAACCTGAATCTGGCTCGCGTTTCCATGCATCCATAATGTTTGTTTCAATTATCTATGGTATGGAAGGGATTTAATGGAACTTTAGTGGGATCCTCTTCATTGGGGTTATCTCAATAGGAAAGACGTATACCAAGCTGAAAAATGTCTGGGTGGAGAGATAGCCACCAGGTCCCTAAGGGGGCTGTATGCGAGATAGACCATACTTCTTGTCTAGTAGGATTTCAGATCAGCCTTCACTGCTGAACAGGCTGATGAGGGTTAGGAGTACTGGTGGCCAAGGGGAGAGTCTATAGTCTTGTCCACATAGCGAATACGCAATTTGAAATGGTTACCAGTTTTTTCCAGTTTCCAACCAGAGTCTGGACACAGCGAAGGCTTGAGATGAGAGGCATGGATCTTAGTGATTCTGTCTACTTTTATGGCTGTAGGTGTTATAAGTAGCACCTGGTATGTTCCTTTCCAGCGGGGTTCTAGGGATAACACCTGATGTTGTCTTATGTTGACGAAGTCTCTTACTTGATATTCATGTGGAATCCCCTCGTCCCCAGGTTGGTAGGCAGTGGCCAGCTGTTTCCACAGTTATCACTGAGTTCTTTCAATGGCTTTAAGTCTGTCAAGCAAGGGGTGTGGAAGGGATTGTTAGGCCTTAGAGTTGGGGATTAGGTCCCTTACTGGATGATGGGCATCATAGAGAATTTCATAGGGGGTGAGGTTACACAAAGAAACTGAGGGAGTATTTCTCGCATGAAACAGTGCATAAGGCAGGAGCATAGTCCAATCTTTTATGCCGGTCTCTAAGCTTAATTTTGTTAAGGTCTGTTTAATGGTTCTATTTATTTTTTCTACCTCTCCTGAGCTCTGGGGTATATAAGCATAATGTAACTTACAATTAATCCACACCTGACTTACCTGGGCCATGAACACAAGTCCATTATTAGACCCTATTATCTTAGACAGACCGTATCTTGGAAAAATATCTTCCAGGATCTTCTTGAGAACCATTTGCGCCGTTTTTTTTTTTTTTTCTGTGTGTGTGTGTGTGTGTGTGTGTGTGTGTGTGTGTGTGTGTAAGGCTTCAATCCATCCTGAGAATGTATCCACAAAGACTAGGAGATATTTAAGTCCATACCTTGCTGGCTTAATTTCAGTAATGTCCACTTCCCAGAATTGTCCTGGTCTGGTTCCTCGTAGGTGCTTTCGTCTAAGAAACTTGGAAGGGTAAGCATTAAACAATTGACTGACCCGACAGGCTTTTGTTACCAGTTCAATTATTTCCTTTCACTGTGAGTCAGTTAGTGGAAAACTCTGTTCTTAATCCTACAGGAATGCCTGCAGTTTCTTTGAACCAAGGTGAGTGGGTTGATGTACATTTTTAACGTAGTGTAGGGCTTTCTGTAATTGCAGGCTGAGCTCAGTAAAGTTGAGGCGTTCAATTTCAGTGTCCTTAGATGTTATCTAAAAATTTCTGGTACTTAGGGGTCCATTGGAATTGGGCATCTCCCTTTAACAGCGGGTATAAAGGAGCAGCTAAGGACTCAAACCCATTTATCCATAACCTGCAAAACCCAGCAATCCCAAGAAACTCTTAGTTGTCTGCTGTAAGATGGGGTTGGTATCTGCTCAATGGTTTGTTTTCTGGGCTCAGTGAGCCATCGTTTACCGCCCCTAAGGAAATAGTCGAGGAAGATTACCTCTTGCTTGCAAATTGGGCAATTTTGGCCGAAGCTCTATACCCGAGTTGAGCAAGCTCGGATAATAGTGCTTGGTTCCCAGTTCACAGTTTTCCTTGGTGTTGGATGCCAGTAGCAGGTGATCCACATATTGAAGCTGGGTGAATTCGGGGTGTGTAGTTCAGAAATTGTTGAGATCTCTGTGAAGGGCTTCATCAAAGAGAGTGGGGGAGTTTTTGAACCCCTCTGGGAGTCTAGTCCAAGTTAGTTGACTAGACTTTCCGGTTTCTGGGTCTACCCACCCAAAAGCAAACAGCAACTGACTATCTTTATGCAGAGGCAAGCAAAAGAAAGCTTGTTTTAAGTCCAGAACAGTATACCATTTCTGCTCAGGGTTCAGAGTGCAAAGCAGATTGAACAGATTAGGTACCGTGGGGTAAATGTCCTGCACTCTGTTGTTGATCTCTCTTAGGTCTTTTACAGGGTGATAGTCCCTGGTTCCTGGCTTTTTCTTCTAATAGCAGGGGAGTGTTCCAGGCCAATTGACAGGGCCTTAGGACCCCTAAGGCCAGATATTTCTGAATATAGGGCCTTATCCCATCTTTAGATTTTTATGCTTAGAAGATATTATTTGACATTGATTGGGGAGGCTGAGGTTTTTAACTCCACTGTTATTGGAGGTTGTTTCACGGCCAGGCCTAACACAGCAGTTTTTGCCCAGGCATCTCGGTAATCTGTTATCCATTTCTGGGGTAGCTTGCCTGTTTGATCAGTCTTGGGGGGTGTGAAGAGTGGACGTTCATCTTCTACTAATATAGTTAAAGCCGTGACTATAGGAGTTTTTACTGAAGGATTTAGAAATTTCATTTGGGGGCCTTCAGGGTTAAAAGTTATTTTGGCCCAGAGCTTGGTGAGCAGATCTCTGCCCATCAATGGGTGCGGGCATTCTGGGATTACTAGGAAGGAGTGATGGATTTTTCCTTTCCCCAGGTCCATGGTCCTCTTAGTAGTCTAAGCCCGATATTTACTGCCATTAGCCCTTTGAACTACAGACCTTTTATTTGATAGACGGCCCAATGGGGCCTTAAGGGCTGAGTATACTGCTCCTGTATTTACTTCAAAGTTTACTGGGGTCCCCTACACTTCAAATCTTACCCTGAGCTAGGGGAAAGAATCTGAGCCCCAACTTTCTTAGTCATCCCCCAGAGTCAGAATGGCTGGCTGGCATGTCTGTCTCTTTATAGGGCACTCTTTGGCCCAGTGTCCTTTTTTTTTTTACAGTAGGCACATTGATCTGAGGCCAGGGGTGGCCTGTGGCATGGGCCCAGGTATCGCTTCCTGTCACCTTATGTCTTAATTTCTGGCCTCTTTCTTGTTGTGACCAGGATCTTAGTCAATGCCTTAGTCTTTCTTTTGCTTCTCTCATCCTCCCTCTGCTCCCTTTCTTTTTCCCTGTTTCTCTCTTATAGTATACTTTTTCAGCTTCTCTGACTAAATCTCTCTTTTAACTTTTTTTTTTAATATCCATGGCAGCTTCAACAATTAAGGCCATCGTGACAGATGCCTTTTGATCTGCTGCCTGAGGATAGAAAGGAGTATATCTCTTATATGCCTCCATAATTCTCTCTAGAAACATAGAGGAAGATTCATCAGGCCTTTTAATAATTTCTCTTACCATGGCCAAATTAGTTGGTCACCTAGCGGCCCCTTGGATACCCGCAATTAGAGCCTGGCAATAATTGGACAGATGCTCCCTATCTTCAAAGGTGTTGGGGTCCCAGTTGGGTTGGTTAAAGGGGAAGGCAGCCTTTATTATGTTGGGAAGTTGTGTTGGTCGCCCATCAGGTCCGAGGATATTTTTTTCTAGCTTCCAGGAGGTTTTTCTCTCATTCCTCTGTCATGAAGAGAGTCCCTAGGAGTTGTTGGCAGTCATTCCAAGTAGGCAGTTGTGAAAACGTTGGCGAGTTCTCTGAGTTTTTTTAGCCGGGCCAGTTTCCTCCAGGGAAGGAGGCGCTGTGTGTGTCATGGGACAGTCATCTGGAGGGCGCTGGGCCATTCTGGCTTCCTCGAATGGTGGAGAGGCTGAGTCAGCAGCAGGGGAATTACTTACAGGGTTTTGGGGGTTGGGGGACAAGGGCAGAGGATAAGGACGAGTAGAGTCTTGAGACTCAGGGAGAACAGAGGGTGGAGGTTGAGGAACAGAGAGTTTGAGAGATAGAATCATAGGGGAAGGAGTAGGAGTGGGTGCAGGGACAAGGAAAGGCTTCACCCATGGAGGAGGAGATTTGCAGAGGTCCTGACAAGTTAAGATATATGGCTATTGATCTGGATGTCTATGTGGCCCCGGCTGAAAGACAATATCTCAGACTTTTCAAATTAGTGCGAAGTAGAAACATCCTTCTAGAGGCCATTCGACTACAAAGGTGGGTTATTCTGAGACACAGAATCTGCCAGGTCTGGTGTTTTAATGAAAAAGAAAGATTCTGAGCCCTTAAGCAGACTTTGGTCCAGTGATTAAGGGTCAGGGACAGAGGCATTGAAGTGCTCTGTCCCATAATGAAATATACACAGACACTGAAAGCAACGACACACAACACAGACAAGACAAGACAATAAAGACAGGCAATGGACGTCCAATACTGAGACCAGGACTGAGTAGCCGGCAAAACCTGATGGGCTGGCAATTCCGAATCTGAAAGAAAATATCACTGAGTCGAGGAGACTATGGTTCCTCGATTTCCCGAGTCCATCCCCCAGGGACATGGCCTGTGGCTCTGTGACATGTGTGTCAGCCACCGTGGGAGAGAGCTCACGCTCTTTACCAATAGCCATTTTGTCAAACCCTAACCTGAATCCTGAAACCAGAAAGAGGGGCCTTATTTACCCCCAGAGCATCCCGTTGGGGGTCTTTCATCTGCAGCTGCCGGATCTCGCTGGGGCCACCAGAAGTAAAGGTCGGGTGAGCATCGATGAAAGAGACCACCAAGAGACTGTCTAATGCAACAGCAAAGGGTTTATTGGGAGTCCGGCATGCAAGGGCTCAGAGCTCGCTAGAATAGAGCAGAGAGCCCTGAGAACAGCTTAAGAAGTGCTTGTATATTTTCCTTGGAGAGGGCAGGGAGGGAAGTTTATTGATGGGTAAGGGCGAGTGGGCGGTTTGCGTGCAAATGGTTGATGGAGTACATTCTGCAGTTTGGCAGTTGGGGGCAGCACATTCTGGGAACAAGAAGAGCAAACAGTTCTCAAGTTTTCAACAGTGTTTTATTAAGCATACAGAAAAACAGGAAGTGACAAGTACCTATTTTATTAACCTTTCAATATAAGTATGAAAACAGAAATCTAGGTTAGATTTGAAGCCCAGAAGTTCATTTGGGCCTTGATTGGTATACTTAGCTTTGAATTACGTTCCGTAGAGATGTCCCAGAAATATGGAAATACAATGACACAGGACCTTGTACCTTCTCAGAGGTCAGTTCCAAAACACAGTCTCTAAGGGGAATCACACCAAAGTTCAAGACAAGATGGACTCAATTATCTCTACCAACCACCACACAAATGACCACAATTAAAACCAAAACACTCCCAAATGGCACTCATCTTCTTCCAAATAGACACTCATCATAACTTCTGGCAGGAGGATTCCATGAGAGGCGCAGCACAAGACAGTGTCCCAAATAATCTCCCTTTCCCCTCATTTGCCAAAAGTCAGAGTGGCCTGGACACCCTTCCTGTGAACCAGGAGTGATCAAATATGCCTGCCATTAATACAGCTCTGTTCTTCAATTTGAGGCCTACTGACGGTGGGGTTTAGATTCTTTATTTGAATTGGATTCATAAGAAAACCCAAGAACCTATGGGCTAGCATCTGCAAGGCTTTGAAGAACTCAATTGACCCAATGGATCCCTTTTCTCACTTGATTGAGGTCAGGAACCTTACAGAGGAATGCGAGAGACTTCATCAACAATGACTGATTTTTTGGCCATTTTGATTTTGGATCCACACATGGGATCTTTCTTTAGATCCATCAGGTGCTGATAATCTAAGCCACAGGCTCACACAGAGCCAAGAGGCTGATTCAGACACATCCCTTTACAATGCATTTAAGCAAAGAACCACAGGTGATGACCATTCATTTCCGTTTGAAAACTGTTTTCTTCAGGCTTCACAAAAGCGTGGCCTGAGGCAAAGAACTTCCTGACATTCAGGGCAACAGAACAATAGGTAATCAAAAGGCCCTTCGCAGGGTTTCTCTACTGAGACTTTCTGGGTCACAGTGATATCTGACTTTTCTGAGATGCTTGCCATTCTCTTCAGCTATCCAGTACATGTCCATGTCACAGTGCTTGGAGGTGGTACATATCGTGGATGCAAATGCATGAACCTATTCTGGAGAGTGGCTAGATTTCAGGAAGAAAACAGGAACTTAGGAAAATAGCAGGTGTTGCCCATCGATAAGGCAAGCCCTAGTGCATTCATAAATTGGGCAGGATGAATGCTGGGAAGCTTTCTACTTGACAGGAAACATCCATTGATGCATTCTCTTTTCTAATGTCTACAAGCACGGACACAGTGGGATACACAGACATAGAAACACTCGCCTTGTGAAACAACTTACTAGAAACAGTTCACTCCAAACCAAACAAACCGACTTTCCTGCCTATTCTCAGAACATGAGACAAAACCACAAACACACATCCACACCCACAAAGGCACCTCCTTCCCCAAGTAGGTCTCTCACTCTCCAGAGTATCCTCTTACTGCTGGGCCATACTATGTTCCCCCGATATGGCGTTTCCTGTCTCAGATCTGGTCTCCTTGTCCAACTCTGTGAAGTGGTCAGGAGCCAGCTGTGAGCCACTACCTACTTGTTCAGGAAAGGCCCCTCTTCAGAGAACTCCTGGCATTTGGCCATCCTCACATCAGTAGGTACCAAGAAAGACTGACTCTGTCCTTGCTAAATCGAAGCAAGTGAGACACTGGGACTGGGACTGAGACTGACTCTGTGTGCCTGGCTTCCTGGATCCCAAGTTCAGAGAGTTCCATTACCAAGGGATTGAAGTGAGGTCACATCCTTCAGGAACTGAATGAGGTCACTGCATTGGCAACCACTTTGTCCAAACAATTGATTTCAAGCGTACCATGAGAAGGAGGCTTACCCTATTTTCTGTGGCACTTTCACAAATTAGAATGGTATATCAACCATAGGCACCAAGGAACCGCTCTCCACACAGGCCTGATTTGGTCCATCTTCTTTATATTTGGAAGAGAGCCTTTAGTCCAGGGAGCACTGCAGTGAACCTCTGCACTAAAACTATTAGCAAGCACCTGATGGAGGACGCCTCCATAGGTAAGTGGCTCCTTTATAACATCTGATATCTGGTTAAGGGAGATCTCTTCTGATGACAGAGATGTGGCACGGGGAGGCTCACATATACTTCTGTCCAGGACAGTAACGAGAATCTTTCTGTCCTCTGTTCTGTTCTGTAGGGAATTCCTCTGGAACTGTAGAGAGGTGCCAACGGGCACGCACGCGCTCCTACCCTGGAGCTTTAGCAAGATGTTGCACTCTTGCCCTGTTTCTGTATTTAGGCGCTGGGTTTCTGTTTTTTTGTGTTCTGTGTTCTATTTTTTGGTTTTTTGTTTGTTTGTTTTTGTTCGTTTTGTTGTGTGATTTTGGTGGTAAAAACTTAAGTATATTGGACATGAAAATCAGAAATAAAGAGATTAAGCCTGACACCCCTTTGGACTGTGTTTTAAGGAAGTGCAATGAACTTTATCCCCCATTGTAAAGCAGGATGATAGAAGCCCCTAGCTGGCTGTCTGGAGCACACCCATTGCAGAGGGCTATGCCTGCTGGGGACCTAAGAACTGAGTATCTCCCAGGTTAACAAGTGAAACTCCTTTAAAACCCCTTGTCCCTCCAGATAAAGAGAGTCACAACTTTGGCAGAGTCCCCTGTGTTTCTCCTTTGTTAGCCAAGCAATAAAACTCCTTTTTTCTTTTTCTCAAAACCCAGTCCTCATTATTAAATTTGTATTAATTGGCTTCAAGGTCAGGAACCAAACTTTAAGTTACAAATCTTGTACCCACCCTCCGCCCCTGAACTTTGTGAGAGCTATCTACTGAAATGTTAGGAGATAGAGCATGCTTGATGTGGAACTGAATCAGAGGAGCTAATCCTGTATGTAAAAGGGGAAACTGAGGGACTCCCAGCAGCTGCCAAACCCTGTTGATTCAGGGAATTACCTCCTTCCTTCCCTGCACTGTAAGGATTATGCCACCTCTGTCTTGTTAAAAAAAAGAGAAAAAGAAAAAGGTGACACTAAATGCAGTAAAGTCACCATGGAGACACTTTATTTTACATTTCAGGTTGCCCTTCTGTGAAAACATCTGGTCCCCTTGTGGGGACATCTATGGTGCCACTGCTGTAGGAGATTTTTCTCTTATCTGCTCTGGTTTAAAGGGTTCTGTCTGAAAGCCATAGTCTGGACCTCCTTTCTGTCTGTATTGTGTCTTAGTTTCTGGCCCTTTAAGGCATCTGCAATAATGTGTTGATATTATAAATTGTTTTTGGGGAATGATCTTAGCTGAATGTGTGTCTAAATGATGATGTTTTATTTTAACAATCTGGTAACTGAATGGGTTTTTGAAGCATTGCACAATCTTGCAGTAAAAAGTCGGGTTTAGGTAATTGTTTAGTTTATGATTTCAGATAATTCATGCCAGAGAACTTAAATACTTAGGATGGATAACTGAAGAACTCTACTTCCAAGTTGGCAAGAAACTTCCCAATCATACGGTCTTTTTTTTTTTTTCACCAATTTTGAATTGGGTAGCCTGGGAAAATGTCACTGTGTGTACCAGTGCATTAATTTGGACATAAATAGTAAATCATAGTATGGTGTCTGTTGACCAAACAAGATGTAAAGATATAAAATTTTGTGAATTGTATCTTAAACTTGTATCATAATTTTCAACATCTGAACCTGAAAATTATGGTTAAAATGCCTTAGTCCTGAGATGTCTGTTCAGAATAGCAGTTTTTTTGCTGCTCCTTCCAGACCTCAGCCATGACTTATGTTGAAATGCAAATGAAAGAAGCCTGCAAGCTTTGTAGGAGAGTGATTTGAGGTCTAAGGGAAAAAAAGGTAAATTGTATGTTATTTACTAATTACTGGCAAGTCATTTTTTCTAGGACTCTTATTTTTTTTCTGAGATACTTTATGTTTTTTGACCTCATGATTTTGAGCATACAGACCTAGGTTAATGTTTTTCTGATCAGTTCTATCTTTGACCAACTGTGGACTTTTTGAAACATTGCAATAAAGATTTCAACTACGAAAAGCTACAAGGCCTTTACTATTATTATGTGTGCACAAATTGTTATGTGTTGTATGTCTATATATACATATGTCCGTATATCATATATATGATACACAAATTAACATATATAAGGAGCGCTCATAAAAAAATAGCGCTCGTAAAAACAAATTTTAAAAAAGTGGATCCAAAGATCTTTAATTCATGTGATTTAAATGTTTCAATTTAAATTGGATAAAGAGATAAAAACAAATGTCTTTAAATTTAAGCTTACAAAGTTTTCTAGGTGTTCAAACATCTAACAAAATATTAACATCTACAAAATGTCTAATATGCCTTGGCTCTAGTGCCTTTCCTTCAACATAAAAATGGTTTACACTATTCAATACATTTCTCTAACTTTATGATAAATAAGTAAAGTAAATTTGATATGGGATTACTCATTCATGAGTACTTTTGTTAGATATCTGATTGATTTACTAAGATCTGTATTTTTTTTAGTAAACTCTGTATAAGATTGTAAAAATCAGTCATGTGTTAATGAGACAAAAATTTCTTAAAACATAAGTTTACCCATAACATTGAGTTTATTAAGATTTATGTTTTCTAGAGCAAGCAACCATAAAAATTAAACAACTGATTAAATAAAAACTGTTATTTTAGAGCACTGTACTGCCATTTCTTTAAAAGCCAAACTTGATTAATGTAGAAACATAAATGTAATTGTTATGCTATTAATGTTTTCATATCTTACAGGTATGCAAGTCTGTAAGGTAGAAACGTTTAAAGAGTATTATATCAAGCTGGTGCTCTGAAGTTGTGTGGTAAAAAATATATTGTGGATTTATTTACCTGTTATCAATAAGATATGTAAATTTTTATGTTACTTTTTACATTGGGGAACAATTTAAATGTATTTTTAAGTTAATTAGAGCCTAATCTTTGTAAAGGTTAAAAACTTTCAGCCTTTCTTTAATTCATGTTTTAAATGTGATATCATATGGTGTTAGCTAATGTTCATGTGACCTCAAACAATTTATTTAAACATTGTCAAATGATATTTAAAAATAAAGATCAGCTTTAGAACTAAAATAGTTAAGATTTATAAAGAGCCCTGCCTTACCTGAGATAAGGCTGTGTGTCCCATCTTACTACATGGGAGAATGACTATGAAACCATTAGGTCAGATAATATTTCTTTAAAGTTATGTTAAAAAGGTTTTTTATTGTCAATATTCTTAGGATCTCAAACAGGGGATATAATGTATAATTCAGCCAAAAAATTCAGGGAAGATATTACACGAACTAAGTATTTTTACTTTTGTTAATTTTAGTTTGAAATTTTCTTATAAGTGATCTAAAGATTCCCTGTTAGTGTTTTACAAATGTGTTGCTTTAAGAACACAACATGGGTTTATTCAAGATAATAAGTCATCAACTACAATACAGACAGAATAATACAGATCCCAATTAATAATAAGGTAATTATAAAGTTATAGACATTAAAGCCCAGTACTCTTAATGTAAGGCTGTTAAAATTTATTTGCTGGATTTTTAAGATTAGGATTTAAAATGAATGTTAAATGAAAAGGGCCAAGAAAACCAATATTTGGCTCTTGCCCTCTGAGTCAGTCTGAATCCAGGGAACAGGGGACTTCTCTAAAGAGCTTTGCAACTGTGAGCCACATAACCTCCTGATCAGGGAGATTAATGAGACCACTGGAGAACAGAAAGCCAATCAGTGCATTTGTTACAAAGAAGAGAGTCATCATAGAAAGGAGACATCCATGATGCTTCTGAGGGAAGCCAAATGGTCAAGCAAGACCTGGACCCACCTAGCGCAAATGGCACTAGCAGAACTGAGAATCTCTTCTCAAGTTTCCCCAGAATTGATTCCCACAAAATCTCAGCTGACTGTTAACAATAGATAGAAACAAAAGTCAGTTAGACTGCTTCATCTTAAACACTTAGCAAAGACAGTTAAGACCAAAATACAGCCACTCCTGGGCATTTTAAATAATAATAATAATAATAATAATAATAATAATAATAATAATAATAATAATAAAATTTTAAGGTATGCACTTTATCTTATCCTCCCAGAATAAGTAAGACTGGAGGCTACAAAGAAGGATTCTCAGACAGGAATGCCTAATACTTATAAAAAGAGACTATCAAGAAGAGCTGCCACAGGCAGAAGTTTTCAGTTTAAGACCTACAGATATTCCTAACCTACACAGGTAGGCTTGGTGTTTGCTAGTACGATTATCCAGCCCTGAGTAACAGAATTAAAGGTTTCTCTATTAGACGCAGAGGTCATACTAGTAAAAGGATTTTTACAAGATCAGATGACATTAAATTATTAAACTGTGTCTTATTGGGAGGGCCAACTGTAAAACTTAAAGTTAAATATTAAGCTGATAGTCCTGATAATTGGGGATATTAAAGACTGGTGAGGGAATTTCTATACAGTGACATGTTCCAGCTGCTGCAACATTTATTCAGTACTCATGGTTTTTGTTTCACTCATAGAAGAATCCATTCACAGATGACTTTACAACCTGTTCTTCCCCAACCTGACTTCAAACCGAACTGACTTCTAAAGGGCAACTCATGTCTCTCAACTGACTTCTAATAGGCAACTCATGTCCCTCACGACGAGCCCACTCACGTCACCCTGTCTCAGGACAGAAGAAGAAAAAATTAGTGATGCCACTCTTTTTACAACAATGGAGAGAAAGATAAATAGACTATCAATATAAATAATTAATTAAGTCAGGTAAAATCAGGGAGATCGGTTTTGGGTGAGTTGTAAAAATTTGGAGACTCTTATCTGAGGGATTAAAATTTCCTCAGTGTTCTTCCCATAATCTATCAAAGATTTGAAAGGGACACAGAGAAAAGGGGGAAATTGTAGACCCAACCTGATCTTTTATTAAAATTGGGAGCCATCATGCCACAAAGCCATGAAAAGATAATTTTGGCTTTACCATAAATTACTTCAAATTCTGAACCTGCGTGGAATGCCTGCCCACGCCTTGAACTCACGCATGCCCAGCTCTCTGACCAGATAGCAGCCCTCTCTGAAACTTTAGTGACACATCATAAATATTTGCCTTCTCTGGCCAGACAACAACCCTCTCTGAGGCTCTAATGGTCCTCATGAATTCTGATGTAGGGACAGCAAAAAAAATTGTAAACTACCTTTAATGTGATGTTTATCAGAGTTCTGTTATCTGTAACCCCCCTTTTGTGTAACTTTCTGGGCTATAAAACTGGGCTGTAGGAAAGCTGGGGATGCTGTCTTGTTCCCACCATTTTGGGAGGGAGAGGCAGCACGGCCGGTGGAAATAATAAGCTTAATTTTATTTGATTTTAATTTGAGTCAGTGGTCTTTTCTAGCGTCCTGGTCTAACAGGTAAACACTCCAAAGACGTGGAGCTCTGCCGGCCTAAAGACTTCTTGAGAAACTTCCTCTGAGGTTGGTCACTTGAAATATATGTTGTTGTAAGGAGATTTAGCTTCCTTTCTAGTGACACCATAAAAGCTGGGTCTGCATCTACGTGACCTGGAGGACATGGTTTTTTGTATTCTAATGAACATGAGGCAGCAGTGCTGAATTTTGTATTTGTAGGTAAACTGTGGCCACTTGGTGCTAAGTGTCTCCCCGTGTGAACTGTGAAGCCATTTGGTCATCCTCCACTTTTCGTGGTGTTTCTTGCTGCTGCACTGGGAGTTTGGTATTTGCTTCATGAAATACAAAGAGTTCAACTGGGACCCAGTATTGGAGGGAGTTCTGTCACTTGTGGTGACAGAGAATGCACCAACCAGGCTTCTATCTCACAAAGCTTGCCCATTTGTCCATAGAAATCTGACTCTGAACTTTGCCCAGAAACCTCTCCATGTAACAAGAAGGGTCTGCTGGCTGCACCATATCAGTCACAAGCCATTTTGAAGGCAATGGAAAATCCTCCTGGCCACACCACAGATGTATTATCACACACCTGCCCACCACTGCAATAGGCCCACTACTCAGCAGGGTCCAACTTACTGGCATCTTTGTTCTACACCATTTTCATGAAACCCCGTCAATCATGGCATTCTCTTGTACACTCATGATCAGGAAAAAGACATCCAAAGGTTCTCCAGTGCCACCTGGTTAAGGGAATTTCAAAAATTTTATTGTATTTATTTAGCCATTTTTCATGGATGAAGTTGGAGGCATTGTGGGTTTCAGTTCATTCAGGAACCATTAAATGGTGAGGAAACTCATTTCAATGAAATCTCTGGAGAAATCTCACAGGCAAGTCATCCCATAGAGTGGTCAAAAGGTCACATGAAGCCAGGCCCATTGAGGTCTTCAATGTGACGTCCATGGGTGTTCTGACTGTCAACTATGGCTGCCACATCTTTCAGAATAAAATCATGTGATATCATAGCTGAGATTCCAAGGCTCTGTGGAAAGTCACCCTTCTTTTTTGATCTCAGTTTCCAATGGGAAATCCAATGCGTGGCCTCCTAAAATCTGAACACACTTCATGGCAATATTTCTCTGAGATCAGTTCCAGAACTCAGACTCTAAGGGGAATCACACCAGAGTTCAAGCCCAGGTAGACCCTGTCATCACTTCCAAGCACTACACAAATGACCACAATTAAAACCAAAACACTCCCACAAGGCCCTCATCTTCTTCCATATAGACACTCATCATAACCTGTGGCTGGAGGTTTCCATGAGGGGCTCAGCCCAAGACAGTGTACAAAATAAACTCCCTTGCCCATAATTTGCCTAAAGTCAGGGTTGCCTGGACACCCTTCCTGAGAACCAGGAGTGATCAAATAAGCCTGCCATAAATACTGCTCTGCTTCTCCAATTTGAGGCCTACTGACTCTCGAGTATAGACTCTTTATGTGAATTGGAATCATGAGAAAACCCAAGAACATATGGGCTATCATCTGCAGGGTTTTGAGAACTCATTTGACACAAAGGATCCCTATTTTCACTTGATGGAGTTTAGGAACGTTACAGAGGAAGGCGAGAGACTTCGTCCACAATGACTGCTTTTTTGGCCATTTTGGTTTTGGAAGCACACGTGGGAACTTTCTTTAGATCCATCAGGTGCTGAGAATCTATGCAACAGCCTCACACATGGCCAAGAGTCTGATGCAGACACATTCCTTTCCAAAGCAATTAAGCAAAGAGCAACAGGTGATGCCCATTAATTCCCCTTGAAAACCGTTTCCTTCAGGCTACACAAAGGAGTGGCCTGAGGCAAAGACCTTTCTGACATTCAGGGCAACAGAACAATAGATAAGCAAATGGCCCATTGCAGGGTTTCTCGAATGATATCTGAGTTTTCTGAGATGATCCCATTCCCTTCAGCTATCCAGTACATGGCCATGTCACACAGCTTGGAGGTGGTACATATCGTGGACACAAAACCCTGAACCTATTCTGGAGAGTGGCCAGAATTCAAGAAGACATACAGGAACTTAGGAAGATAATAGTTGTTGCCCATCCATTAGGCAAGCCACAGTCCATTCATAAATTGGGCAGGATGAATGCTGTGAAGTTTTCTACTAGACAGGACACATCCATTGATGCATTCTCTTTTCTAATGTCTACAACCACGGACACAGTGGGAAAAACAGACATAGAAACACTCGCATTGTCAAAAGACTTACTAGAAACAGTCCACTCCAAATCAAACAAACCGACTTTCCTATATATTCTCAGATCATGAGACAAAACCACAAACTCACACGCACACCCACAAAGTCAACTCCTTCCCCCAAGTAGGTCTGTGACTATCCGGAGTGTCCTCTGACTGATGGGACATACTACGTTTCCCCGAAATGGGCTGTGCTATGTCACATCTGGTCTCCTTGGCCAACACTGTGAAGTTGTCAGGTGCCAGTAGTGAGACACTACCTGCTTTCTCAGGAAAGGCCCCTCTTCAGAGCTCTCCTGGAATTTGGCCATCCTCACATCAGTAGTTACACAGAAAGAACGATTCTGTCCTTGGTAAATCCAAACATGTGTGGCCACTGGGACTGGGACTGGGAATGACTCTGGGTGCCTGGCTTCCTGGATCCCAAGTTCAGAGAGTTCCATCACCAAGAAAGTTATATAGGTCACTTCCTTCAGGAACTGAATGAGGTCACTGCCTTGGCAACATCTTTGTCCTAACAGTTGCTTCCAAGTGTCCCAATAGATGGAGGCTGCCCCTACTTCCTGTGACACTTTCACAAGTAAGAATGGTATATCAAACATAGGCACCCGTAAACAGCTCTCCACACAGGCCTGGTTTGGTCCATCTTCTCTACATTAAGAAGAGAGAGACTGCTTCAGACACACCCCTTCATCCTGACCTGTTTTTTTTTTTTTTTTTTTTTTTTTTTTTTTTGTCATGAAAGATGACTTTTGCTCTCTCAGGTCCTTCATAGCTTTCTATATCTTCCCCAGGGTTCACTTCTGCATGGACCTTTGAGGTTCTCAGCAGGTGGAAGATCTCTTACATTTCTATATAAGACCAACTTTGTCCTTGCTTTTCTGTAAAGTTAGGTTGAGGAAACAAAGTATGGTTAGGGTTAATAACATGATTGATTTGGGTTAGGAATCATTCTGCTGCATGAATAATGGTATTGGGAACCTGCAATATTTATAAGGATATATAGAGGTGAAATATATGTATGAAAACACAAATCTAGGTAAGATTTGAAGCCCAAAAGGGCATTGGATCCTTGATTGGGATACTTTACTCTGAATTATGTTGTGCACATGTGTCTCAGATAAATCTATACATAATGGCATAGGACCTTGTACCTTGGATAATTGAATGTTGAAGAGAACATCCAGTCAAAAAAGAATAGTTGGTAGGATTAGGAAGATACTTGATAGGATTAGAAAAAAAGAGTCAGTATAGGATTTGGACAAAAAGTTCTTAGCAATAGGGTTTCAGGTAGACAGAAAATGTAAATGTCAGCACATTTGAAGAGTCAGTCACAATGATGAACTGGGGAAAATATGTAGGAAAGCAGATATCATTAGAGACATTAGGAAATCAGGCAAATGATGAAGTGATTGATAGGATTAGACATTTTCAACAGGCTTGAGGTTGAATACATAATCTTAGGAAGAAACAAATATGTAGTCACCAATAGGATTGACATTTGAGAGCATTAGGCAACATGGACATGGGTGATTTTCATAATCCATACTCACATTCCATTTAGGCTTTGGTACAATTGTAAGTGTGACTTTGCATTTTGTGGCCAGAATATTACTGTGATAAAATGTATATGTAGATCAGGTGACATGAGTATTTCTTGCACCATTTCTGGGAGCAATATTTAGAAGAGATATAAATTAGTATTGGGGGCACAAATAGGTGTACCATGTGTGAATATATAATATAACTGATTCCAACTTTAGAAATTGGAATAAATTGATATCTGAAAATACACAGTAAATGTTATATTGATATACATACATTCATTCCAACAAGTTATACATCTAATGGTAATATTAGGGTTGTGGTTTATAATAAAGTGTGTGAGTTTTGCTTCAAAATTGATTATGGAAATCGAAAATAATGTGTTTGGAAAGAAGTCTCATGAAATGACCAGTCAAAAGCAAGGAGGAATACATGTGTCCTGAAGCAGGAAGTGATTGAATGTGTTTCAAATGTCTTTAAATTTGTGAACTTATGGATGAAATGTTTATACTATGATGTACAAAAACTGAAGAAATAGTAATGTACCAGTGTTAAATAAAATGAACGTCAAAATACACATCATGCCCCGTTGGAATCTACATGCATTGATGTTAAATTGGGTCAGTTACTGTAGAAATATAAGGATTTGTTTGCACCATTCAGTGAAGTGAGTTTTCAGTACTAGAAAACAAATATGTATTTCAGGTGGATGAATATTTCTGAAAATAATCGTATGAAAATTTGATTATAAAACCACATACATGAGCATGAGTGAATTATTAAGGGAGTGTATAATAAGACACATATATTTTATATTTGGAAAAAAAAAATATATATATATATATATATATATATATATATATATATATATATATATATATATATATATATCACACAGAGAAACATTAGGAAGTAGCAATATATATGCCAATCAAAATTCATCGTGAAATATATATCATCCACCGATCCAAAAATATTAATTTTACTGAACATG
Source organism: Callospermophilus lateralis (assembly GCF_048772815.1). Taxonomy (NCBI): domain Eukaryota; kingdom Metazoa; phylum Chordata; class Mammalia; order Rodentia; family Sciuridae; genus Callospermophilus; species Callospermophilus lateralis. Next base: position 983,474 of record NW_027513051.1, read on the forward strand.
GATTTATGTATAATGTTGTTCAACTAAAAATCTCACTCATAGTTTGAATTTTCAGTTCCAAAAGCGTTTAGGAGGGGTGATCTCTTCTCATACTTTGTTTCTGCCAAGTTAGCCACCTCACAAAAATGTACGTGTGATACCAGGTATGATTTTATATGTGCATATAAAAATACATGTGCTGAATTGGCTACAGAAAAAAGGAGACAGAAATTCACATATGTGTTAACTTTAAAAACACATGGAGTACTATTTCAACAAACAATTGACAAGATTTATAACTCCTACACTATATCATGCAAAAGGCAAGACCAACTATACACCATGCCTCCTCTGAACTGCTTGTATTAATATTATGTTTGGGTTATTTGTCTCCATCATATTAGCATTAGTAGTCAGAGTCTATTAGGGTATGGGTTACTGACAGGGATTCAGTATTTCGAATGGAAAATTGGAAAATGAATCCAATGTGTATGTAAATATGTGCTACACAAAAATCTTCCCACTCTCATCCAGAACAATACCTTGACAACACCTTCACCCCATGTAAGACACAATTAGAGGAGAAGAGTTAGAAAATCCATGAATACATATCTGGAATGGAATGTGATCAGGAGTTCACAACCTTGGAAGTGTTAGAGGAGTTTCCAAAAGTAAGGGACAGGGTAAACACTTCAAAAACATGGAGGTCTGTTGTCCTAGAGACTTCTTGAGATACTGCCTGTGAGGTTGGGCACTTGAAATATATGTTGTTGTCACGTGCTTCAGCTTCCTTTCTAGTGAAACCATGAACCTGGGTCTGCATCTATGTGACCTGGAGGACATGGTTTCTTATTTTCCATCCGTGGGTGGGCCCCTTGCTTAAGAGCTCTGGCTACTGGACAAATTTTACACAAAGAAGCCTCTAATCTGACTTTTGGGGCCCCTTGAACTATCTACTCCCCACATCACTTGAAAGATCTTTTACCTTAAAAGGGCCTTCAAACCCTCCCTACATCCAGAGTTCTGTCGCTCCTCACTTCCTTTCTGGAAAACCCTAATATTATTTTCCTCCCCTGCTCTGCACTGAACCCTGCCTCACTGCTCCCAATGACTCCCATGTCTCACACACCAACTCATAATTGCTTGGAAAACTTAGATGATTTCCTCCCCTGTCATTCTTCCATTTCTGAGAGACCACTCACCAAGCCTGACCTTATCTGGTTTACTGACAGCAGTTCCTTTAGGCAGAATGGAACTCATTACTCTGGATACGCTGTATTTTCAGCCACTGAGATTATAGAGGCCAAAGTTTTGCCTTCAGGAACTACAGAAAAGCAGGCTGATTTTATAGCATCCACTCGTGCCTGCCTTCTAGCACAAGGCAAATCCCTCACCCTCTAAACTGATTCAAAATATGTCTTCCATATCTTATTATCCCATGCTGCAATTTGAAAGAAGCGAGGCCTACTTACCACCAAAGGTAATGCGATCACTAATTCAGCTCTTATAACCAATCTGATAGAGGCCTCCCACTTACCCACCCAGTTGGGAGATGTCCATTGTAGGTCCCATCAGAAGGACGGCTCTCTTATCACTGAGGGCAATGCCAAAGCTGACCAGGTGGCACGAATGGCTGCTACCACTTCCAATCATGGCCCCCATGGTGGACATATAATGGCCACTTTAGACAGCTCATCTGAAGCCCCTACTTCTTTCAGTAAGAACAAGCATCTTTTCAAGTTCCTTCATACTCTATTCCTTTCCAATTCTCAGTCTTTGACCATCTTTTTACAGAGTTTCTTCTTCCTCACTCCCTCTGACAAGCCATGCTACAGAATATAGCCTCTAATTGTCAGATCTGTCAGCGGACCAACCCTCATACTCCTTTAAGGCCCAAACGTTTCCCTTCCCAACAAGCCCGGGGACACATTCCCTCTGCTGACTGGCAGGTAGACTTCACCAACATGCCCACAGTATGGCACACTAAATACCTCCTTGTCTTTGTGGACACTTTCTCTGGTTGGGTTGAGGCATTTCCCACTTCCAATAAAAAGGCTTCCACTTTAGCTTCAATCTTACTGACAGACATCATCCCCAGGTTTGGTATGCCCACTTCCCTACAATATGACAATGGCCCTGAGTTTACTTCTAGGATCACACAAAAGGTCTCTCAAGCCCTCTCCTTCAAGTGGCATTTCAACTGTCCATATTTCCCCCAAGCTTCAGGGAATGTGGAAAGGGTAAATCGTACTCTAAAGGAAGTCCTTACCAAATTGACAAAGGAATTAAACATAGACTGGGTCAAACTCCTTCCCTTGGCTTTGCTTCGAATCAGAGCTCTCCCTAAGAAACCATCTTTACTGTCTCCTTTTGAGATAATGTATGAAAGACATCTTATAACCCCTGCGTTGGTCATTTCACAAGGACCTCTCAACCGAGATTTGTCTTTGCCTCTCTTGCTTCATCTCCACTCGGAACTCTGGAAATATCAGGACTGGCTTCTTCCGGACCCAGTCTCCTCTCCAAACACTCCTCCCTTAACACCTGTTAGTCTAGTCAATTATAATACCCCAGAGGAGAAAGGGACTCTTGCCCCCAAATCGGAAGGCCCCTAGCCTGTCATTCTCTGTACCCCCACCGCCGCCAAACTCTCCTTACCAGACAACCGTCTCGCTCCCTGGAATCACATGTCTAGGTTGAAGCCACATCACAAGGAGGCCCCACATGCTGACGACAGGGCCACCCCAGAGGAACTCCAAGAATCACCTCCTGAACCTCCCCTTTACTCCAGCTCTCCACACCCATCTCACCCATTTAAGTTGCGGCTCACACGGTTTTCCTTGCAGGCCAATTCCTCTTAAAGAAGGCACAATGAGCTCTCCCAACACCCTAGTCTTCTCTAACTGCTTGTTTTTTGTGCTCTGCTTATTTTCTGTGCTCTGTCAGGACTGGTCTTTACCCTCCTCACCTACCATGCATTTATTCACTCTTCGGGAACGATACTCAGAACATGGCATGCAGAAGGTCCACGGAGTGGATGCAACTACTTGCTTCATCCACAACTGCACCTCTATTTCCCTAAAATTGTCACCTTCAAGGACCTTCGTCCCTGGTAGCTGGAACTGGCCTTTCATTTGCTTCGTTTTGATCAAACAAAATATTATTGTCATTGGTGGCCTGAGATATATAATAGGTGCCCCTATTGGTCATGCAGGTTCCATGATGAACGTGGTAGCTATTCTTACCACTCACTCGGTTACCCTGAAGGGTGGACTTCTAGTTACATAAAGTGGCATAAAGGCTCTTCATCCAATAACAATGGATGGTATACTTTAGATAAACCTGACCCCAAGGCCAAACGTTGGGGCTATGTTGAGTTTGCTGTCTATGCTCAGACAACCTCAGTCAGACCCACAGGGTGGATGACTATTGGCCGCACCCTGATTACGCCACCTAAGGCAACCATCCAGGTAGTCGAACACATTAAGGACTCAGAATCAAAACTTCGAGATCGTATCCATAGCTCATCCAAAGAGGATTCAGAGCCTTCAACCCCCTCAGGTCCCCCTCCCACATGGCTCAATTTGCTACACCAAACTTTTTGATTATTAAACTCCACCCGTCTTTCTTTGCCTACTTCTCAGTGCTTTCTCTGTGCTTCACTTAGTCGTCCACTTCTAGCAGCAGTCCCATTAGCGGCAGAAAATATTCCAGCAAAACCCTACAATTTCTCTAAAAAGGACAACCCCTACATGTGACACGTATCCCACTGTGGGAAAGTTATTCCACCAATACTTTATTTCCTTTCATCTGTTTCCACCTGCCAATAACGAATCCTTTACCCGTTTGTTCCTTGAGCTACAACACCCCATAGAGCCCTGTGTTTAGGCAACCTGAACATTTCCTCTGGTGTAATGGGTCTTTAAGTACCTCAACGATCAATGTCTCTGGCACCTGTTTTTTGGTTACTGTAGTTCCTCAGCTATCTTTGTATACTCCCACCGAATTCCGACAGTTGGCCCTACCTTCCCGCACCCGTAGGGTAGTCTTTCTGCCGGTTCTGGTAGGCCTCATTTTAATAACCTCAGTGACGAGTCTCGGACTCTCTGGTGGAGCTCTAGGTCATGCTCTATGGGCATCCAATGACCTTCAACAAAAACTGCAGGAAACACTCAATACCATGGCTGAGTCTCTGGGTTCCTTGCAGCGGCAGGTTACATCATTGGCACAAGTGGCTTTACAGAACCAAAGGGCAATTGATCTTCTCACTGCAGAAAAAGGGGTTACATGCCTATTCCTCAGAGAGGAATTTTGCTATTGTGTTAATGAATCTGGGCTAATAAAAAAAAATGTTGTTAAATTGCAGGAATTATCGACCGAATTGCTCAAACATACCTCCTCCAATCCCATCATGGGGTTCTTCCAATCCTATCTTGCCATGTACTTACTACATATCTTGGGACCCCTTATTGGGGTGCTCCTTTTTTGTGCTCTCTTGCCCTGCATAATGAAGTGCCTTCAAACCCAACTGCTAAAAATTCCTAATCAAACTTTCAACCAGCTTTTGCTTAGGCACTACCAGCCTCTGATGACCGATGAACCCCCAACATCTCCAAGAGAACAGTAACTCAGTGATGAAGCTCACTACCAGGCATGATGGAATGCAATGGGTATCAGACAGCGGGAGACAACGAGCTCTGAGAACCTCTTAATCTGCCATCCTGGATTCATGAGTCTTTACCACCTTCTAAGATTTCTCATGGCCCTTGGCCTCTTCTATGTCAGTCCCCCAACATGGAACTTCTGCCAAAAAATGACATTTCCTTTAATTTTTATCTTCATTCTGTTTTTTTTTGCTCTGATCTTCTTCAGGTGCTGGTGACGCCATGTCCAGGCAATGCTTCCAGTATTTCCTAGAGTCTCTGTTACAGGACCAGTGGCTGATACCAACAATCTCTTCCATCCGGGACTAGTTCCATGCCATCGACAACTTTGGCTTCAGGGAACATTCATTGACTTCACCCCTACGAAAGTAGCTGTCTATAGCCACTGGGTTTTATTTCTGGCTGCCATGATAATCCCAAACCTGCTCCCTGAGCATTCCTCCACTTCTCTTTCTAGGCCCCACACCACCCCCACACAGCAGGAAGCAGCCGGATCTGACAAATGATGCCCCACTTCCTAAGAAAACAAAAAGGGTGGAATGTTGGGAAAAGAATAAATGGCAGCCATACCCCAGAGAAAAACCTCAACATGGCGCCTAAGGACTTCTTCTTCCTACCTTCTTTATTTCTGCAGTGGCGCAAAAAGTTCCCACCCTTTTGAACTCTCACGTCAGCGCCAATTTCAAATCTCACTTGTGGGGAACCTTAGCCCCAATGAGAACTAATTCCTGGGCTCTGGAGCTGATATCTGAAAGAACTTGCCAATAAACGGGTTGCTGCCATTTATCTAAGCCCTACCATCTCCCCCTTAGTTCTATATAAGCACACAGCTTTGAGCAATAAAATTGGAATTCTCCCTGTGAAGTGTCATTGCGTGGGGAATTATTTCACTCATGATCAGCAACAGGATATCCAAAGGTTCTGCAGTGCCACCTGGTCATGGGAATTTCAGAAATTTGATGGTATTTATTTAGCCATTTTTGAAGGATGAAGTTGGAGTCACTGTACGTTTCAATTAATGCAGGAACCATTATGTGGTGAGGAAGCTCATTTAAATTAAAACTCTGGAGAAATCTCACAGGCAAGGCTTCCCAAAAAGTGGCCAAAAGGTCACATGAAGCCAGGATCATTGAGGTCTACAATATGAGTTCCATATGTGTTTAGACTCTCAACTATGGCTGCCAAGTCTTTCAGAATAAAATCATGTGATATCCTGGCTGAGATTCTCACTGCACTGCGTAAAGACACCCTGGCACTCGATCTCAGTTTTCAAGGGAGGCTTCTCATGCGTGGCCTCCTAAAATCCCAACACATTTCATGGCAATACTTCTTTGAGGTAAATTCCAGAACTCAGTCTCTAAGAGGAATCATGCCAGAATTCAAGCCCAGGTGGATCCAGTTATCTCTTCCAACCGCCAAACAAATGACCACAATTAAAACCAAACACTCCCACATGGCCCTCATCTTCTTTCATATAGACACTTATCATAACCTCTGGCTGGAGTTTTTCATGAGGGGTGCAGCCCAAGACAGTGTCAAAAATAAGCTCCCTTGCCCCTCATTTGCCTAAAGTCAAGGTGGCCTGGACACCCATTCGGTGAACCAGGAGTGATCAGATAGGCTAGCTGTTAATACTGCTCTGCATCTCCAATTTGAGGCCTACTGACTGTCAGGTATAGATTCTTTATATGATTTGGAGCCATGAGAAAACCCAAAAACCTATGGGCTAGCCTCTGCAGGGCTGTGCATAACTCATTTGACCCAAAGGATCCGTATTCTCACTTGATGGTGGTCAGGAACCTTACAAATGAATGCGAGAGACTTCATTCACAATAATTGCTCTTTTGGCCATTTTGGTTTTGGATGGACACATGGGATCTCTCTTTATATCCATCAGGTGCTGAGAATCTAAGCCACAACCTCACACAGGGCCAAGAGGCTGATTTAGACACAACCCTTTCCAAAGCAATTAAGCAAAGAGCCACAGGTGGTGCCCATTCATTTTTATTTGAAAACTGTTTTCTTCAGGCTTCACAAAGGGGTGGCCTGAGGCAAAGACCTTCCTGACATTCAGGGAAACAGAACAATTGATAAGCAAAAGGCTGAAAGCATGGTTTCTCAACTGAGACTTTCTTGGTCACACTGATATCTGTGTTTTCTGAGATGCTCGCCATTCCCTTCAGCTATCCAGGACATGGCAATGTCACAGAGCTTGGAGGTGGTACATATTTTGGACACAAAACCATGAGACTATTCTGGAGAGTGGTGAGAATTCTGGAAGAAACAGGAACTTAGGAAGGTAGCAGGTGTTGCCCATGGATAAGGCAAGCTGCAGTCCATTCATAAATTGGGCAGGATGAATGCCGGGAATCTTTCTACTATACAGGACATATCAATTGTTGCATTCTATTTTCTAATGTCTACAACCACGGACACAGTGGGATACACAGACATAGAAACACTTGCCTTGTGCAACGACTAACTAGAAGAAGACCACTCCAAATCAAACAAACCGTCTTTCCTACCTATTCTCAGATCATGAGACAAAACCACAAAATCACACCCACACCCACAAAGACACCTCCTTCCCCCATGTAACTCTGTGACTATCCGGAGTTTCCTCTGAGTGGTGGGCCATACTATGTTCCCCCAAAATGGCCTGTCCTATCTCAGATCTGGTCTCCTTGGCCAACTCTGTGAAGTTGTCAGGAGCCTGCGGTGAACCACTACCTACTTTCTCAGGGAAGGCCCCTATGCAGAGCTCTCCTGGTATTTGGCCATCCTCACATCTGTAGGTACCAAGAAAGACTGACACTCTCCTTGGTAAATTCAAACAAGTGAGCCTACTGGGTCTGGGACTGGACTGGCTCCGGGTGCCTGGCTTCCTGGATCCCAAGTTAAAAGAGTTCCATCACCAAGGAAGTGAGGTAGATCACTTCTTCAGGAACTGAATGAGGTCATTGCCTTGACAACCACTTTGTCCTAACAGTTGCTTTCAAGAGTCCCATGAAATGGAGGCTGCCCCTACTTCCTGTGACACTTTCACAAGTTAGAATGGTATATAAACCATGGGCACCCGGGAACAGCTCTCCACCTAGCACTGTTTTGGTCCATCTTCTCTACATTAAGAAGAGAGAGGCTGATTCATACACATCCCTTCATGCTGACAAGGTTGTTTGCCATAGAAGATGACTTTTCTCTCTCAGGTCTTTCGTAGCTGCCTACATCTTCTCAAGGGATCATTTCTGCATGGACCTTTGATGTTCTCAACAGCTGGAACATGCCCTACATTCCTGTATTTTAAGAGCAACCCTGTCCCTGCTGTTCTGTAAAGTTCGATTGAGAGAACAATGTATGGTTTTGGGTTAGTAACATGTTCAATTTGGGGTTAGGAATCCTTCTGCATGACGAATAATGGTATTGGGAAACTATGATATTTACAAGAATATATAGGTGAAATATAAGTATAAAAACAGAAATCTATGGAAGATATGAAGTCCAGAAGGGCATTGGGCCCTTAATTGGTACACTTAGCTTTGAATTATTTTCTGCAAAAATGTCTCAGATAAATCTATATACAATGGCATAGGAGCTTGTACCTTGGATGATTGAATGTCGAAGAGAACATCCACTCAAAAAGGGATAGTCGGTAGGATTAGGAAGATAGTCAGTAGGTTTACAAAGAAGAGTGAGAATAGGATTTAGACCAAAAGTTCTTAAGCAATAGGGTTTCAGGTAGACAGTGAATGTAAATGTCAGCACAAGTGAAGAGTCAGTCACAATGATGAACAGGGGAAAATATGTAGGATAATAGATATAAATAGAGACATTACTAAATCAGGCAAAGTATAAAGTGAGTGATAGGATTAGACATTTTCAACAGGCTTGAGGTTGAATATATAATCTTAGGAAGAAACAAAAATGTAGTCACCAATAAGATTGACATTTGAGAGCATTAGGCCACCTGGACATGGAAGGTTTTAGTAATCCATGCTCACTTTTCATTTAGGCTTTGGTACAAACTTAAGGGTGACCTTTGATTTTTTTGTCCAGAATATTACTGTGATAAAATGTATTATATAGATCAGGTGACATGAGTATTTCTTCCACCATTTTTTGAGGAATATTTTGAAAACGTATAAATTAGTATTGAGGGTAAAAATAGGTGTACCCTGTGTCTATGAATATAGAGATAATGCATGAATAGATCATACAGTTAATAAATAATATAACTGGTTCCCCTTTAAAAAATGTATTGAATTGATATCTGAAAATATATAAGAAATCATATATTTTTTTAAATTAATTTTTATTGTAGGTTGTTCAAAACATTACATAGTTCTTGATATATCATATTTCACACTTTGATTCAAGTGGGATATGAGCTCCCATTTTTACCCCATATACAGATTGCAGAATCACATCAGTTGCAGAACCATTGATTTACATATTGCCATTCTGGTGTCTGTTGTATTCTGCTGCCTTTTCTATCCTCTACTATCCCCCCTCCCCTCTCCCCTCCCCTCTTCTCTCTCTACCCCCTCTACTGTAGTTCATTTCTCCTCCTTATATTTTCCTCCTTTCCCCTCACATCCTCTTGTATGTAATTTTGTATACCCCTAAGTGTCTCCTTCCATTTACATGCAATTTCCCTTCTCTCTCCCTTTCCCTCCCACCTCTCATCCCTGTTTAATGTTAATCTTCTTCTCATGCTCTTCGTCCCTACTCTGTTCTTAGTTACTCTCCTTATATCAAAGAAGACATTTGGCATTTGTTTTTAAGGGATTGGCTAGCTTCACTTAGCATAATCTGCTCTAATGCCATCCATTTCCCTCCAAATTCTATGATTTTGTCATTTCTTAATGCAGAGTAATACTCCATTGTGTATAAATGCCACATTTTTTTTATCCATTCGTCTATTGAAAGGCATCTAGGTTGGTTCCACAGTCTTGCTATTGTGAATTGTGCTGCTATGAACAGGGATGTAGCAGTGTCCCTATAGTGTGCTCTTTTTAGGTCTTTAGGGAATAGACCGAGTAGGGGAATAGCTGGATCAAATGGTGGTTCCATTCCGAGCTTTCCAAGAAATCTCCATACTGCTTTCCAAATTGGCCGCACCAATTTGCAGTCCCACCAGCAATGTACATGAGTACCCTTTTCCCCACATCGTCGCCAGCACTTGATGCTGTTTGAATTCCTAATGGCTGCCAATCTTACTGGAGTGAGATGGTATCTTAGGGTGGTTTTTATTTGCATTTCTCTGACTACTAGAGATGGTGAGCATTTTTTCATATACTTGTTGATTGATTGTATTTCCTCCTCTGAGAAATTTCTGTTCAGGTCCTAGGCCCATTTGTTGATTGGGTTATTCGTTATCTCATTGTCTAATTTTTTTAGTTCTTTGTATATTCTGGATATTATGGCTCTGTCTGCAGTGTGAGGAGTAAAGATTTGTTCCCAGGACGTAGGCTCCCTATTTACCTCTCTTATTGTTTCTTTTGCTGAGAAAAAACTTTTAGTTTGAGTAAGTCCCATTTGTTGATTCTAGTTATTAACTGTTGTGCTACGGGTGTCCTATTGAGGAATTTGGAGCCCGACCCCACAGTATGTAGATCATAGCCAACTTTTTCTTCTATCAAATGCCATGTCTCTGATTTGATATCAAGTTCCTTGATCCACTTTGAGTTAAATTTTGTGCATGGTGAGAGAAAGGGATTCAGTTTCATTTTGTTGCAAATGGATTTCCAGTTTTCCCAACACCATTTGTTGAAGATGCTATCCTTCTTCCATTGCATGCTTTTAGCCCCTTTATCGAATATAAGAGAGTTGTAGTTTTGTGGATTGGCTTCTGTGTCCTCTATTCTGTACCATTGGTCAACCCGCCGGTTTTGTTACCAGTACCATGGTGTTTTTGTTACTATTGCTCTGTAGTATAGTTTGAAGTCTGGTATAGCTATCCCGCCTGATTCACACTTCCTGCTTAGCATTGTTTTTGCTATTCTGGGTGTTTTATTTTTCCATATGAATTTCATGATTGCTTTCTCTATTTCTACAAGAAATGCCGTTGGGATTTTGATTGGCATTGAATTAAACCTATAGAGAACTTTTGGTAATATCGCCATTTTGATGTTGTTACTTCTACCTATCCATGAACAGGGTATATTTTTCCATCTTCTAAGATCTTCTTCTATTTCTTTCTTTAGGGTTCTGTAGTTTTCATTGTATAAGTCTTTCACCTCTTTTGTTAGGTTGATTCCCAAGTATTTTACTTTTATTGAGGATATTGTGAATGGGGTGGTTGTCCTCATTTCCATTTCAGAGGATTTGTTGCTGACATACAGGAATGCCTTTGATTTATGCGTGTTGATTTTATAGCCTGCCACTTTGCTGAATTCATTTATTAGCTCTAATAGTTTCTTTGTAGACCCTTTTGGGTCTGCTAGGTATCGAATCATGTCATCTGCAAATAGTGATAATTTGAGTTCTTCTTTTCTATTTTTATGCCTTTATTTTCTTTCGTCTGTCTAATTGCTCTGGCGAGTGATTCGAGAACTATGTTGAACAGAAGTGGTGAGAGAGGGCATCCCTGTCTTGTTCCAGATTTAAGAGGGAATGCCTTCAGTTTTTCTCCATTCAGAATGATGCTAGCCTGAGGCTTAGCATAGATTGCTTTTACAATATAGAGGTATGTTCCTGTTATCCCTAGTTTTTCTAGAGTTTTGAATATAAAGGGATGCTCTACTTTGTCAAATGCTTTTTCCGCATCTATCGAGATGATCATATGGTTCTTATTTTTAAGCCTATTGATGTGGTGAATAACATTTATTGATTTCCGTATATTGAACCAACCTTGCATCCCAGGGATAAATCCTACCAGATCATGATGCACAATTTTTTTGATATGTTTTTGTATCCGGTTCGCGAGAAGTTTATTGAGGATTTTTGCATCTAGGTTCATTAGAGATATTGGTCTGTAGTTTTCTTTCTTTGAAGTGTCTTTGTCTGATTTAGGAATCAGGGTGATGTTGGCCTCATAGAATGAATTTGGAAGTTCTCCCTCTTTTTCTATTTTCTGAAATAGCTTGAAAAGTATTGGTATTAGTTCCTCTTTAAAGGTTTTGTAAAACTCTGCTGTATACCCATCCGGTCCTGGGCTTTTCTTAGTTGGTAGTCTTTTGATGGTATCTTCTATTTCCTCAATTGATATTGGTCTGTTTAGGTTGTCAATATCCTCCTGACTCAATCTGGGCAAATCATATAACTTAAGAAATTTATCGATGCCTTCACTATCTTCTATTTTGTTGGAGTATAAAGATTCAAAATAATTTCTGATAATCTTCTGTATTTCTGAAGTGTCTGTTGTGATATTGCCTTTTTCATCCCGTATGCTGGTAATATGAGTTCTCTCTCTTCTTCTCTTCATTAGCGTGGCTAAGGGTCTGTCGATTTTTTTTATTTTTTCAAAGAACCAACTTTTAGTTTTGTCAATTTTTTCTATTGTTTCTTTCGTTTCGATTTCATTAAATTCAGCTCTGATTTTAATTATTTCTTGTCTTCTACTTCTTTTGCTGTTGTTTTTCTCTTCTTTTTCTAGGATTTTGAGTTGAAGTATTAGATCATTTATTTGTTGGTTTTTTTCTTTTTTCAAGGAATGAACTCCAAGGAATAAATTTTCCTCTTAGAACTGCTTTCAATGTGTCCCATAGATTCCAATATGTTGTGTCTGTGTTTTCATTTATCTTTAAGAATTTTTTAATTTCCTCCTTGATGTCTTCTATAACCCATTGATCATTCAGTAACCTATTGTTCATTCTCCAAGTGATGCATGATTTTTCCTTACTTCTTTTATCGTTAATTTTCAATTTCATTCCATTATGATCAGATAAGATGCATAGTATTATCTCTACTCCTTTATATTGTCTAAGAGTTGCCCTGTGACATAATATATGATCTATTTTTGAAAAGGATCCATGTGCTGCTGAGAAAAAAGTGTAACTGCTTGATGTTGGGTGGTATATTCTATATATGTCAATTAAGTCTAGGTTATTAATTGTGTTATTGAGCTCTATAGTTTCCTTATTCAACTTTTGTTTGCAAGATCTGTCCAGTGGTGAGAGAGGTGTGTTCAAGTCTCCCATGATTATTGTATGGTGGTCTATTAGACTCTTGAACTTGAGAAGTGTTTGTTTGATGAACATAGCTGCACCATTGTTTGGGGCATATATATTTATGATTGTTATGTCTTGTTGGTGTATGGTTCCCTTGAGAAGTATGTAGTGTCCATCTTCATCCCTTTTGATTAACTTTGGCTTGAAATCTATTTTATTTGATATGAATATGGACACTCCTGCTTGTTTCCGAAGTTCATATGAGTGATATGATTTTTCCCAACCTTTCACCTTCAGTCTAAGTATGTCTTTTCCTATCAAATGCGTCTCCTGAAGGCAGCATATTGTTGGGTCTTGTTTTGTGATCCATTCTACTAGCCTGTGTCTCTTAATTGGTGAGTTTAAGCCATTAACATTTAGGGTTATTATTGAGATATGGGTGTTCTTCCAGCCATATTGGTTTATTTATGTTACTAAACATGGTTTGTTTTCCTCTTTGATTATCCCCCCCCCCTCACTGTACTACCTCCCGCTGTTGGTTTTCATTGACATTTTCCATTTCCTCTTCCTGTAATATTTTGCCGAGGATGTTTTGAAGAGATGGTTTTCTAGCTGCAAATTCTTTTAACTTTTGTTTATCATGAAAGGTTTTAATTTCATCTTCCATCCTGAAGCTTTATTTCACGGGATACACAATTCTTAGTTGGAACCCATTTTCTTTTAGTGTATGAAATATGTTATTCCAGGATCTTCTAGCTTTCAGAGTCTGTGTTAAAAGATCAGCTGTTATCCTGATTGGTTTACCCCTAAATGTAATCTGCTTCCTTTCTCTTGTAGCTTTTAAAATTCTCTCCTTATTCTGTATGTTGGGCATCTTCATTATAATGTGTCTAGGTGTGGATCTCTTATGATTTTGCACATTCGGCGTGCTGTAGGCTTCTAGGATTTGGGATTCTGTCTCATTCTTCAAGTCTGGGAAGTTTTCTCGTATTATTTCGTTGAATAGATTGCTCATTCCTTTGGTTTGGACCTCAATACCTTCCTGTATCCCAATGACTCTTAAGTTTGGTCTCTTTATGTTATCCCATATTTCTTGAATGTTCTGCTCATGGTTTCTTAACAGCTTTGCTGAGCTGTCTATGTTCTTCTCCAGTTGAAATACTTTGTCTTCATTGTCTGATGTTCTATCTTCTAAGTGTACTACTCTGCTGGTAGTATTCTCAATTGAGTTTTTAAGTTGGTTTATTGTTTCCTGCATTTCCAGGATTTCTGTTTGTTTGTTTTTTATAACCTCTATCTCCCTGAATAATTGATCTTTTGCTTCTTGGATTTGTTTATGTAATTCATTGTCGAAGTGGTCGAAGTGGTATTTCATTGTCTGATTTTGCTGTCTAATGTCTTCCTTGAGACTCCAGATCATCTGAAGCATGCATATCCTGAATTCTTTATCTGACATTCCATCTGCTGCAGATATTACCTCTTCTAAAGTTGAATTGACCTGCATTGCTTGTGGTCCTTTTTTTTCCTTGTCTTTTCATACTGATCGCGTTTCTTTCTGCTTGGTGAAACTGTTGTGTTATTGATTTTTCCCCCTATATATTTATATTGCTTTTGTATAGCTGCATCGTCTCCCTTGCAGGTTTTGGCGGTGGTTCTGCCCCTCCTTCTATTGAGGCAATGTGCCTACCACGCCGGGAGGCCGCTGTGCCTGTACTTTCGATGGGCCTGTTCTTTCAGTGGTCACAGGTCCGCCTACCTTGCAGGAGTGAGCAGCGGTTTTGCCCCTCCGCTGGCCACTAGGCCTGTTCTGTCTGTCGGTTGCAGGTCTGTCTACTTAAAAGGCGCTGGTGGCGGCTCTGCCCCTCCCACAACCGGGGTGATGTATCTGGCGGGCCACTGGGCCTGTTTTGTCGGTGGTCACAGTTCCGCCTACATTGCATGTGCGTGGAGCAGCTGTGTCCCTCTGAGAGTTGCTGAGCCTGACCTGCCGGTGGATGGCAAGTGTGCCTACCTTGCAGGCGCAGGGGTGGCTCTGCCGCTCCGCGGGTCACTGTGCCTGATCTGCTGGTGAGTTGCAGGTCTGCCTAACTTGCAGGCGCCCGGCGATTCTGCCCCTCCCCCAACCGGGGCGGGGCGATGTGTCTGGCCGCCCGCTGGGCCTGTTCCGTTGGTGGTCACAGTTCAGCCTACCTAGCAGGCACGTTGGGCAGCTGTGTCCCTCCGCAGGTTTTTGGGCCTGACCTGCCGGTGGGTCGTAGGTCTGCCTACCTTGTAGGCTCGGTGGGTGGCTCTGCCGCTCTGTGGATTGCTGTGCCTGTTCTGCTGGTGGGTCGCGGGTCCGCCTACCTTGCAGGCACCCAGCGGCTCTGCCCCTCCCCCAACCGGAGCTATGTGTCTGGCGGTCCACTGGGCCTCTTTTGTCGGTGGTCACGGTTCCGCCTACCCTGCACGCGCGTGGATTAGCTGTGTCTCTCTGAGAGTTGCTGGGCCTGACCTGTCGGTGGGTGGCAAGTGCGCCTACCTTGCAGGCCCGGGGGTGGCTCTGCCGCTCCGCGGGTTGCTGGGCCTGATATGCTGGTGAGATGCAGGTCTGCCTAACTTGCAGGTGCCCGGCAGCTCTGCCCCTCCCCCAACCGGGGTGGGGCAATGTGTCTGGCCGGCCTCTGAGCCTGTTCTGTTGGTGGTCAGGGTTCTGCCTACCTAGCAGGCTCGTGGGGCAGCTGTGCCCCTCCACAGTTTCTTGGGCCTGACCTGCCGGTGGGTGGCAAGGGCGCCTATCTTGCAGGCCCGGGGGTGGCTCTGCCGCTCCACAGTTGCTGGGCCTGATCTGCTGGTGAGTCGCAGGTCTGCCTACCTTGCAGGTGCCCGGCTGCTCTGCCCCTCCCCCAACCGGGGCGGGGCGATGTATCTGGCCGGCCTCTGGGCCTGTTCTGTCGGTGGTCAGGGTTCTGCCTACCTAGAAGGCTCGTGGGGCAGCTGTGCCCCTCCGCAGGTTTTTGGGCATGACCTGCCGGTAGGCCACAGGTCTGCCTACCTTGTAGGCTCGGGGCTATGCCGCTCTGTGGATTGCTGTGCCTTTTCTGCTGGTGGGTCGCGGGTCCGCCTACCTTGCAGGCGCCCGGTGGCTCTGCCCCTCCCCCAACCGGAGGGATGTGTCTGGCGGTTCACTGGGCTTGTTTTGTCGGTGTTCACAGTTCCGCCTACCTTGCACATGCGTGGAGCAGCTGTTTCATTAGTGCCTGGGCACACTCTTCTTGTTGGCCTCCCTCAGGCCCTAAGTTTGTAGAGCTTGGGGCTGAGAACCCCCAGCCAATTTGCTTACCTTCTGGTAGCCACGCCCCCGTATCTGGTGCAAGAGACCTCAGTTGTCAGCACTGGTGGGAGCGGTAGCCGTGAGTCCCACGCCGAGGCGAGTCGGTGCAAGAGACCTCAGTTGTCAGCACTGGTGGGAGCGGTAGCTGGGAGACCCGCGCCGCGCAGCTCCCGCCGGCTCCTGTGCCAGCGCTGCCTCCGGGTTTTCTTGACTACCACACCGGCAGGTCAGTGGACCTGTTCCGGGCCCAGGCGGCGGCTCTGTTCGACCCCTCTGGCCTCCACAGTATTCAGCAGGACCCGGACCGAGAAACAGTTTCCGTGGGTTCTTTATCACCGGGCCAAAACAGTTCTGGGAGCCAGAATTCGGCCTCTCCGAACTTGGTGCATGCTCCGACAGGAGCAGGCTCCAAGAAGCAGTTTCAGCGGGTTCTATAGCCCTGGGCCAGAGCAGCTCCGGGAGCCGGAACTCCGACACTCCGGGCTCGGTGCGTGTTCTGATAGGAGCAGGCTCCAAGAAGCAGTTTCTGCGGGTTATTTAGCACTAAGTCTGAGCAATTTGTCTGCAAGATGCAGACAATTGTCAGCCTGAAATTACCTGTTCTATAGCTGAAAGAGCTGCAATCAGTCGAAAACAAGGATGGTGACGTCAGCTCTCCAAGATGGTGGCCGCTGGCTTCCTCCGTGGTCTGACCGGTGTGGAGAACCAAACTGGACCGTTTCCTTTCCCCGTCTACAACCCAGAATTCAGCTCCAAGCTCAGCAAATGCCTAGCTGGCAGGAGCCCACAGAATCAGCATCGCTGTATCTCTGCGCCACCAGCCTTTCGTTTCCCAGCGCACGCCGCAGACTCCAGCCATGGGGTGATCTGCCGAACAAGCAGCGCTCCATACAGACGGACAGATCGCTCGCATTTGAGCCCCTGAAGCTGATCCTTCCACTAGGTTTTGGAGCACCACAATTTTGCTGGAAATTCCTAACAAGATAGCTTTTAGCCGTTCTAACTCGTCATTTTCCCTCACAGTGACGCAGTACACGGAGTTACTGCACTCCCTTTGCGGCCATCTTGCCTCTCAAGAAATCATATATTGATATGGAATCATTCATAACAACTAGTTATACGTCTAATTGTAATCCTAGGCTTATGGTTTATCATGAAGAGTGTGTGAGTTTTGCTTCAAAAGTGATTATGGAAATCAAAAATAATGTGTTTTGAAAGAAGTCTCATGAAAAGACCAGTTTGAAACATGGCGGAACACGTGTTTTCTGAAGCAGAAAGTGATTGAAAGTGAAATATATGCCTATAAATTTGTGAACTTGTGGATGAAATATATATCCTATAATGTGCATAAACTGAAGAAATAGTAATGTACCAGTGTTGAAATAAAAATGAACTTCAAAATACTTATCATGTCCCATAGGAATCTACTTGCATTGATGTGAAACTGGATCAGTTACTGTAGAAATATTAGGATTCATATGCACCATTCACTGAAGTTAGTTTTCAATACTAGGAAAAAAATACGTATATCAGGTGAATGAATATTTCTGAGAATAATCTTGTGAAAAGTTTTTTATAAATCCACATACATATTCATGAATGAATTTAGGGAGTGTATAATAAGATACATATATTAAATATTTTGAAATATCTGGAGGGAATATATATATATATATATATATATATATATATATATATATATATATAACCACACACAGATTTTAAAAATTAGCAATATATATGCAAATCGAATTACACCGTGAAATACATATCATCCACAGATCCAAAAATATTCATTTTACTGGATATGGATTTATGTATAACTTTTTTCAACAAGGAAGCTCACCCATAGTTTGAATTTTCAGTTCAAACAGCGTTTAGGAGGAGTGATCTCTTCTCACACTTTGTATCTGCCAAGTCATGTAACTCACAAGAATGTACGTGTGATACCAGGTAGGATTCTATATGTGCATATAAAAATACATGTGCTGAATAGAATACAGAGAAAGGGAGACAGGAATTCACATATTTGTTAACTTTAAAAGCACATGGAAAACTATTTCAACAAAAAATTGACTAGATTTATAACTCCTACCCTATATAATGCAAAAGGCAAGTCCAAGTATACAACGTGCCTCCTCTGAACTGCTTGTATTTCTATTCTGTTTCGGTTATTTTTCTCCATCATATTAGGATTAGTATTCAGAATCTAGTAGGGTATGTGTTAGTGTCAGGGATTCAGTTTATCAAATCTAAAATAGAAAAATGAAACCAATGTGTATGCAAATATGTGCTAAACAAAATCTTCCCACTCTCATCCAGAACAATTCCTTGACATTTCCTTCCCCCAAAGTAAGACACAATTAGAGGAGTAGAGTAATAAAATCTGTGAATAATATGCTCAGGAGTTTACAACCTTGGAAGTGGTAGAGGAGTTTTCCTAGTATGGGACAGGATAAACACTCCATATATATGGAGCTCTGCTGGCCTAAATACTTCTTGAGAAACTGCCTCTGAGTTTGGGCACTTGAAATATATGTTTTTGTCAGGAGCTTTAGCTTCTTTCTAGTGAGACCATCAAAGCTGTGTCTGCATCTATGTGACCTGGAGGACATGATTTCTTATTTTCCAATGAACATGAGGCAGCAGTGCTGAATTCTCTCTTTGTAAGTAAACTGTGGCCACTGGGGGCTAAGGGTATTCCCATGTGGACTGGGAAGCCATTTGGTAATCCTCCACTTTTCGTGGTGTTTCTTGCTGCTGCACTGGGACTTTGGCATTTGCTTCATGAAATAAAAGAAGTTCAACTGGGACACAGTTCTGGAGGCAATTCTGTCATGTGTGGTTGGTCAGGGTCTGCAGGAGAATGCACCAACCAGGCTTCTATCCCACAAAGCTTGACCACATGTCCATAGCAACCTGATTCTGAACATTGCCCGGAAACATCTCCATATAACAAGAAGCCTTTACATGGAAGGGTCTGCTGGCTGCACCATGTCAGTCACAAGCCATTTGGAAGCCAATGGCAGATCCACATGGCCCCACCACAAATTTTTTATCACACATCTGCCTACCACTGCTCTAGGCCCACTACTCAGCAGGTTCCAACATACTGGCATCTCTGTTCTACACCATTTTCATGAAACCCACTCAATCAAGGCACTGTCTTGCATATTTACGATCAGCAACAGGACATCCAAAGTTTCTCCAGTGCCACCTGGTCATGGGAATTTCAAAAATTTCATGGTATTTATCTAGGCATTTTTCAAGGATGACGTTGCAGGCACTGTGGGTTTCAATTCATTCAGGAACCTTTAAATGGTGAGGAAGCTCATTTCAATGAATGCTCTGTAGAACTCTCACAGGCAAGGCTTCCCAAAGAGTGGCCAAAATGTCACATGAAGCCAGGCCCATTGAGGTCTACAATGTGACGTCCATGGGTGTTGTGACTCTCAACTATGGCTGCCAAGTCTTTCAGAATTAAATCATGTGATATCCTGGCTGAGATACCCAGGGCTCTGTGGAAAGCCAACCTGGGCCTAGATCTCAGTTTCCAAGGGTGATTCTCATGGGTGGACTCCTAAAATCCCAACAAAATTCATGGCAATACTTCTCTGAATTCAGTCTCTAAGGGGAATCACACCAGAGTTCAAGCCCAGGTGGTCCAGGTCATGTCTTCATACTGGACACAAATGACCAAATTTAAAACCAAAACCCTCCCATATGGTTCTCATCTTCTTCCATATATACACTAATCACAACCTCTGGCGGAAGGTTTCCATGAGTGGCGGAGTCCAAGAGAGTGTCCAAAATAACTCCCTTGCCCCACATTGGCGTAAATTCAGGGTGGTCTGGACACCCTTCATGTGAAACAGGAGTGATCAAATATGCTAGACGTTAAGACTTCTATGCTTCTCCAATTTGTGGAAAACTGAGTGTCAGGTATATATTTTTATGTGATTTGCAGTCATGAGAAATCACAAGCACCTCTGCAGGTCTTTGAAGAACCCATTTGACCCAAAGGATCCCTATTCTCACTTGATGGAGTTCAAGAACTTTAAAGAGGAAGGCGACAGACTTCATCCACAAGGACTGCTTTTTGGCCATTTTGGTTTTGGATGCACACATGGGATCTCTCTTTACATCCACCAGGTGCTGAGAATCTAAGCCACAACCTCACACAGGGCCAAGAGGCTGATTCAGACACATCCCTTTCCAAAGCAATTAAGCAAAGAGCCACAGGTGATGCCCAATCATTTCCATTTGAAAACTGTTTTCTTTAGGCTTCACAAAGGGGTGGCCTGAGGCAAAGACCTTCCTGAAATTCAGGGGAACAGAACAATAGGTTAGAAAATGGCCCAAAGCAGTGTTTCTCCACTGAGACTTTGCTGGTCACACTGATATCTGAATTTTCTGAGATGCTCACCATTCCCTTCAGCTATCCAGTACATGGCCATGTCACAGAGCTTGGAGGTGGTACTTATCTTGGTCACAAAATCATGAGCCTATTCTGGAGAGTGGCCAGAATTCAGGAAGAAAACAGGAACTTAGGAAGATAGCAGGTGTTACCCATCCATAAGGCAAGCCGCATTCCTTTCATACATTGGGCAGAAAGAATTCTGGTAAGCTTTCTACTAGCCTGGACACATCCTTTGATGCATTCTCTTTTCTAATGTCTACAACCATGGACACAGTGGGATACACCGACTTAAAAACACTTGCCTGGTCAAATCACTTGTTAGAAATCGTCCACTCCAAACCAAACAAACTGCCTTTCCTACCTATTCTCAAAACATGATACAAAATCACAAACACACACTCACACCCACAAAGTCACCTCCTTTCCCAACGTAGGTCTCTGACTATCGGGTGTGACCTCTGACTGGTGGGCCATACTATGTTCCCATCAAATGGCCTGTTCTGTCTCAGATCTGGTTTCCTTGGCCAACTCTGTGAAGTTGTCAGGAGACAGCGGTGAGCCACTTCCTGCTTACTCAGGAAAGGCCACTCTTCAGAGCTTTCCTGGCATTTGGCCATCCTCACATCAGTAGATACCAAGAAAGACTGACTCTGTCCTTGGTAAATCAAAAGAAGGTAGACCACTGGGACTGGGCCTGGGACTAGATTTGTGTGCCTGGATCCCAAGTTCAGTGAGTTCCATCACCAAGAATGTGAGGTGAGGTCACTTCCTTCAGGAACTGAATGAGGTCAATGCCTTGGCAAGCACGTTGTCCTAACATTTGCTTCCAAAGGTCCCATGAAATGGAGGCTGTCCCTAATTCCTTTGACACTTTCACAAGTTAAAAGGGTATATCAAACATTGGTAACCAGGAACAGCTCTCCACAGAGGGCTCGTTTTGTCCTTCTTCTCTACATAAAGAAGAGAGAGGCTGATTCAGACACATCCCTTCATGCTGACCAGGTTGTTTGCAATGAAAGATGACTTTTGCTCTCTCAGTTCCTTCATAGGTGCCTACAACTTCTCTAGGGATCATTTGCGCATTGACCTTTGAGTTTCTCAGCAGTTGGAAGATCCCCTACATTCCTGTATTTTAAGACCAACTCTGTCCTTGCTCTTCTCTAAAGTTAGATTGAGGGAACAGTGTATTGTTAGGGTTAATAACAGGTTTGATTTGGAATAGAAATCATTCTGCTGGATGAATAATGGTATTGGGAATCTGCGATATTTTCAAGAATATATAGGTAAAATATAAAAATCTGAAAACAGAAATCTAGGTAAGATTTGAAGCCCAGAAGGGCATTGGGCCCTTGATTGAGGTATTAAGCATAGGACCTTGTAACTTGGATGATTGATTTTCAAAGAGAACTTCCAGTCAAAATGGATAGTCAGGAGTATTAGGAAGATAGTCGGTATGTTTATAAAGGAGAGTGAGTATAGGATTTGGACCAAAAGTTCTTTAGCTATAGGGTTTCGGGTATTGAGTGAATGTAAATGTCAGCACATGTGAAGAATTAATCACAATGATGAACTGGGGAAAATATGTAGGAATGCAGATATCAATAGAGACTTTAGGAAATCTGCCAAAGTATAGTCGGTAGTGAAATGTTAATAAAATAGATTCTTGTCACTTCCTGTTTTTCTGTATGCTTAATAAAACACTGTTGAAATCTTGAGAAGTGTTTTCTAATCTTTTTCCCAGAATGTGCTGTCCCCAACTGCCAAACTTCAGAATGTACTCCCTCACTCAGTTGCACGCAAACTGCTCACCCGCCCAGGCCCATCAATAAACTTTCCTCCCTGCCCTCTTCAAGGAAAGTATATAAGCTCTGCTTAAGCTGTTCTCAGGGTTCTCTGCTCTATTCAAATGAGCTCTGAGCCCCAGCATGCTGGACACCCAATAAACCCTTTGTTTTTGCATGAGAGAGTCTCTTAGTGGTCTCTTCCCCCAATGCTCTTCCGATCTTTATATATGGAGGTTCCACCAAAATCCAGCAACGGTGAACGAGAGACCCCAATGGGCTACTCTCAGGGTAAGTAAGGCGCCTCTTTCTGGTTTCAGGTTTCAAGTTAGGGCTTGGCAAAATGGCTGTCGATGAAGTGTGTGAGCTCTCTTTGATGGTGGCTGGCAGACGTGTCACAGAGCCACAAGCCAAGTCCCTGGGGGACGCCACAGAGGACTCGGGAATCGAGGAATAATAGTCCCCTCGACTCAGTGATACTTTGTTTCAGATTCGGTATTGCCAGCCTATCGGGTTTTGCCGCCTGCTCAGTCTTGGTCTCAGTGTTGGACGTCCATTGCCTGTCTTTATTGTTTTCTCTTGTCTGTGTCCTGTGTCGTTGCTTTTACTGTTTGTGTATCTTTCATTATGGGACAGATCACTTCAATACCTCTGTCCCTGACCCTTGATCTATGGACCAAAGTCCGCTTAAGGGCTCAGAATGTTTCTTTTTCAGTAAAACGCTGGACCTGGCAGACTCTGTGTGCCTCAGAATGGCCCACCTTTGGATTCGGATGGCCCCTAGAAGGATCTTTCTACTTCCCACTAATTTAAAAAGACATAGATATTGTCTTACAGCCAGGGCCACATAGCCATACTGATAAACAGGAATATACCTTAACTTGGCAGGACCTCTGCAAATCTCCTCTTCCGTGGGTGAAGCCTTTCCTTGCTGTGTCCCCGTTCCTACTCCTTCCCCCACGATCTCTCAACCCCTCTGCTCCTCCTCCTCCTCCACCCTCTGTTCTCCCTGATTCACAAGATTTGACTCTACTGGACTCTCCTCCCCTTCCTTATCTTCTACCCTTGTCCCACAACCCCCAACACCCTCTAAGTGATTCTCCAGCTGCTGACTCAGCCTCTCCGCAATTGGAGGACGCTAAGCCAGCCCAGGGCCCTCCAGATAACTCCCCTGCGTCACACACAGCCCCTCCTCCCCTGGAGGAAGCTGTACTTGCTAAAGGAACTCGCCGGTGGCAAATGATTGAAAACCCTGGAACTCCCGTGTTGCTTCCCTCCATCCCTAAGGACCAATGATTGACGATGGCCATGGTGAAAAAAATGGAAGCCTACCAGTATTGGCCTTCTCCTCTTCAGACCTATATAAATGGAAAAATAACAATCCCCCTTTTACCGAGGACCCAACCTGGCTCTCAGGTCTGGTGAAGTCATTGATGTTTTCACACCAACCTACTTGGGATGACTGCCAACAACTCCTAGGGACTCTCTTCATGACAGAGGAACAAAAGAGAATCCTCCTGGGGGCTAGAAAAAAGTATCCTCGGACCAAATGCGTGACCGACACAACTTCCCAACATATTCAAAGCCGGCTTTCTCTTGAAACGACCCAACTGGGACCCCAACACCTTTGAAGGTAGGGAGCATCTGTCCACTTATCGCCGGGCTCTAATAGTGGGTATCTTAGTGGCCGCTAGGTGACCAACTAATTTGGCCAAGGTAAGAGAGATTATTTAAGGTCCTGATGAATCTCCCTGTATGTTCCTAGAGTTAATTATGTAGGCATATAAGAGACATACTCCTTTCGATCCTCAGGCAGAGGATCAAAAGGCATCTGTCACAATGGCCTTTATTGGGAAAGCTGCCCTGGATATTAAAAGAAAGTTACAATGCTTAGATGGATTACAAGATATGACTTTGAGGGATTTAGTCAGAGAACCCGAGAAGGTATACTTTAAGAGAGAAACTGAGGAAGAGAAGGGAGCTGAGTTAGGATAAAAGAAACAAAAGACAGACTAAGGCATTGACAAAGGTCCTGGTCACAACAACAAATAGGCCAGAAACTAAGAAACAGAGAGACAGGAAGGGATACCTGGGCACACACTAGAGGCCACCACTGGCCTCAGATCAATGTGCCTACTCTAAAGAAAAGGGACACTGGGCCAAAGAGTGCCCTAGAAAGAGACAGCCATGCCAGCCAGATATTCTGACTCTGGAGGAATACTACGAAAGTCCGGGCTCAGATCTTCTCCCTGACCTCAAGGTAACTTTTGAAGTGGAGGGGAACACAATAAACTTTGAAGTAGATACAGGGGCAATATACTCAGCCGATAAGGCCCATTGGGCCCTCTACCGAATAAAAGGTCTCTAATTCAAGAGTCTAACACAAGTAAATATCGGGCTTTGACAACTAAGAGGACCATGGACCAGGGAAAAGGAAAAATCCATCACTCCTTCCTAGTAATCCCAGAATGCCTGGCCCCATTGATGGGCAGAGTTCTGCTCACCAAGGTCTGGGCCAAAATAACTTTTAACCCTGAAGGCCCTCAAGTGGAATTTTTTAATCCTTCAGTAACTACTCCTATAATCATGGCTCTAACTATGTCAGTAGCAAATGTTCATCAACTCACTCACCTTTGTTCAAAGAAACTGCATTCATTCGTGAAGGATCAAGAACACAGTTTTCCACTAACCTACTCACAGCAAAAGGAAATAACTGAATGGGTAACAAAAGCCTGTCAGGTCCATTAATTGGTTAAAGCTTACACTTCCAAGCTTCCTGCAGGAAAGCACCTATGAGGAACCAGACGAGGACAATTCTGGGAAGTGGACTTTACTGAAATTAAGCCAGTAAGGTATGGACTTAAATAACTCCTAGTCTTTGAACATACATTTTCAGGATGTATTGAAGCCTTCCCCACACACACACACAAAAAAAGAAATAAAAAAGAAGAAAAAAGAAGCATCGCAAATGGTTGTAAAGAAGATCCTGGAAGATATTTATTCTCCCCTTGACGACCAGTAGTCTTAACCCTCATCAGCCCCTTAAGCTGCGATGGCTGATCACAAATCCTACTGGACACGAAGTATGGCCTATCTCCAATACATCCCCCTTACGAACCTGGTGGCCATCTCTCCACCCAGTCATTTGTCAGCTGGCTATAGGTCTTTCCTATTGGGATATCCCTGATTAACAGGATCCCACTAAAATTCCATTAAATCCCTTCCGTACCATAGATAATGGAAACAAACATTATAGATGTAGGGACACGTGAGCCAGATGCAGGTTGGCTAGCCTAGATTACTATGTTTGCCCGGCAGACTATCAAAGCCACAAACAGTCACGGCTGTGGGGGGGGAGAGCAGACTTCTATTGTAAGTCATGGGGATGTGAGCATACAGGGACTGTCAGATGGAACCCAAACTCCTCATCAAATTCTGTACACAGCATTGGCCATATTACGAATTAGATAACCAAAACCGATGGTCCCCAGAGGGGTCTCTAGATCCTCAAATTCTGTGTGACCTTTTTAACTTCTGCAAGTGCTCAAAAGGGTGAAAGGAGATTCCGCTATGTGGAGGCCTTCTCTCTCCTTTGCTCACATCCTGAACTATGCTTCTCCAATAGATGCTCACCCTCAGCCTTGTGCTCCAGACTCTCTGCTGTCACTCCCACCTCAGCAACTTGATTTCTCCCCTCCAATATCTAGATCAAAAACCCAAATCTCGACTGGTTCTCAGACCATTGCTCCCTTGCTGAGGTTGCAGGTACTGAGGTACCACTCCATTCACTCACTCCTCTCCTCTCCTGTCAGTGCCCGCACCGGGTCCCACCCAGTCCTCTTACCACCTAATGCAAAGCTCAAACCCGCTGAGAAGAATCCTCAGACCCTAATACAATATGTAATGAAAATGGCCTTTAATGTTGCTTTGTCATCACTAAAAACAGGTTACTAAGAATTTAAAGTCCCTCACAGGCTTTTTGGAATCTCACTCCCGTCTCCCCCTCTGTTCTATCTGTTCTACTGCTCAAGTTTTTGTTGCTATTAAGATCCCAAAGCCCTCTCCCAATATTCTTTTACATCTCTCCTTCCTCATTCTCAGATCCACAGAGCTGCTCTTATCCCTGCCTTCCAAATTGTCCCCCTCTGTACCAGGCCCACAGAAAAGTCTTAACTGACCTTCTCCAGAAGTCTTCACCATGGCTGATTTAGGATTTTCAGCAAAAGAGTCCCGATAAAAGAGTTCACTGTAGATAAACTTCCTATTTTTGTGTTGCCCTGGTCTCCTTGGCAACTGGCTAAAAAATTCAGCACTCCTGATCTAGACACACCCTTACTAGTTTTTCACAAAATATTTGAATAAAAGGCCTCTGGCCTTGAGCTGGGGCTTCACAGAGATGGCTACATTTCTAAGATAAAGAAGTTACAAACTGGGCTGTATGGAAACAGCTGGAAGGGGGAAAAAAAGAAAGGGAAGACACCCCCACCTAGGTGTCCTTGAAAAGTTAACTTGCCCAAACTGAGGAAAAAACAGAAACAAAAACTGCTTTTTGTGAACTTCTGCAGACTGTGAACTTCTGAGCCCCTTCCCTTACGTGTTGGGTACAAAATTCTGAAACTACGTAACTTGGGTTTCAGGGGATTAATTGATTACAACAGAAGCAATGCCCTCTGAATCTGGTTGAAACCAAAAAAGACTGTTTCCGTGTCTTTGGTGCTATCTTGGGTGCCTTGCCTTGTCCGTCCCTACAACAGTATAATTCTATATACTTAAACATTGTTTATGTTTTCATGAAATGGTCAACAGATGTGATTAATTGTGAAATGGTGCAGATGTTTCCCAGAGTGCTCTATCATGACGCAGGTTCATTTGATGATCAAAGAGGGGGACATACAACCCGGTTCCGCTGGGAACATATGTCCCTCACCTTAGCCATTCTATTACGAATAGGAGTTGCTGCAGGGTTGGGCACAAGAACCACTGCTCTGGTCCATGGGACACAACAAGTGACCCAATTAGAAGCAGCAATAGATCAAAACTTAAAGATTTTAGAAACCTCCATCACAGCTTTGCAGGAATCTTTAACCTCTCTCTCTGAAGTTGTTTTACAGAAAAGGCGAGGGTTAGACCTCCTTTTCATGACAGAAGGGGGCCTTTGTGCTTCATTGAGGGAAGAATGTTGTTTTTATGTCGACAATACTGGAGTTGTAAAAAAATCTATGAGTAAATTAAAAAGATGCCTTGAAGAGCAACAACGAGAGAGAGAGGCACAGAAAGGGTAGTTTGAGTCTTTTTTTACACAGTCCCCCTGGTTAATTACGTTTTTCTCAACCCTGGCCGGTCCAGTAATAATCCTCATAGTATTACTAACTATAAAACCCTGTTTCCTCAATCATGTAATTTCTTTTCTCCAAGCTCAAATTGGACAAATTAAAATTATGGTAATACCCCACTAGCAGACATAGAATGTGACACCCCACAACGATCACTTTTATGATTAAAAGTAGCCAGAAAAAGAAGTGGGGAATGAAAGGTTAATAAAATATGTACTTGTCACTTCCTGTTTTTCTGTACGCTTAACAAAACACTGTTGAAATCTTGAGAACTCTTTGCTAATCTTGTTGCCAGAATGTGCTGTCCCCAATTGCCAAACTGCAGAATCTACTCCCTCACCCGGTTGAATAGAAACCTGAACTGTACTTGGATCATTGAATGTAGAAGAGAACATCCATTCAAAAAGTTATAGTCAGTTGGATTAGAAAGATAGTCGGTAAGTTTAGGAAGAAAAGTGAGTATAGGATTTGGAACAAAAGTTCTTTAGCAATAGGGTTTTGGTTAGAGAGTCAATGTAAATGTCAACACAAGTGAAGAGTCAGTCACAATGATGCACAGGGCAAAATATGTAGGAAAGCAGATATCAATAGAGACATTAGGAAATCAGGAAAAGAATAAAGTGAGTGATGGGATTAGATATTTTCAACAGGGTTGAGGATGAATATGTGAGCTTAGGATAAAACAAATATGAAGTCAACAATAGGATTGACATTTGATAGCATTAGCGTAGCCCAAGACAGTGTCCAAAATAAGCTCTGTCTCCCCTCATTTGCCTAAATTCCCAGTGGCCTGTACACCCTTCCTGTGTACCAGGAGTGATAAAATAGGCCTGCCCTTAATACTGCTCTGCTTCTCCAATTTGAGTCCTACTGAGTTCGGGTACAGATTCTTTATGTGAATTGGAAAGATGAGAAAACTCAAGCACCTATTGGATAGCCTCTGAATAGATTTGAAGAACTCATTTGACCCAAAAGATCCCTATTCTCACTTGATGGAATTCAGGAACCTTACAGAGGAAGGCAAAATACTTCATCAACAATGACTGCTCTTTTTGCCATTTTGGATTTTATGCACCCATGGGATCTTTCTTTAGATCCATCAGGTGCTGAGAATCTAAGTCAAAGAATCACACTGGGCCAAGAGGCTGATTCACACACATCTCTTTCCAAATCAATTAAGGAAAGAGTCAAAG
Organism: Callospermophilus lateralis; assembly: GCF_048772815.1. NCBI lineage: Eukaryota > Metazoa > Chordata > Mammalia > Rodentia > Sciuridae > Callospermophilus > Callospermophilus lateralis. The sequence goes on from NW_027513051.1 coordinate 1,012,265, forward strand.
GTAAAGCATATTCATTTCCATTTGAAAAATCTTTCCTTCAGGATTCACAAAGGGTTGGCCTGAGACAAAGACCTTCCTGACTCTCAGGGCAACAGAACAATAGGTAAGCAAATGGCCCAAAGCAGGGATTCTCCACTGAGACTTTACTGGTCACACTGATATCTGAGTTTTCTGAGATGCTCGCCATTCCATTCAGCTATCCAGTACATGGCCATGTCACAGAGCTTGGAGGTAGTACATATCTTGGACACAAAACCATGAGCCTATTCTGGAGATTGGCCATAATTCAGGAAGAAAACAGCAACTTAGGAAGGTAGCAGGTATCGCCCATCAATAAGGCAAGCCACAGTCAATTCATAAATTGTGCTGGATGAATTGTGCTGGGAAGCTTTCTATGAGACAGGACACATCCATTGATGCATTCTCTTTTCTAATGTCTACAAGCACGGACACAGTGGGATACACAGACATAGAAACACTTGCATTGTCAAACGACTTACTAGAAACAGTTCACTCCAAACCAAACAAACTGCCTTTTCTACCTATTCTCAGAACATGAGACAAAACCACAAACCCAAACCCGCAATGGCACCTCCTTCCCCCAAATAGGTCTGTGACTCTCCGGAGTGTGCTCTGACTGATGGGCCATACTATGATCCTCCGAAATGGCCTGCCCTGTCTCAGATCTGATCTTCTTGGCCAACAATGTGAAGTTGTTAGAAGCCAGGAGTGAGCCACTATCTGCTTTCTCAGGAAGAGCCCCTCTTCCGAGCTTTCCTGGCATTTGGCCATCCTCACATCAGTAGGTATCAAGAAAGACTGACTGTGTCCTTTGTAAATCCATAAAAGTGAGACCACTGGGACTAGGACTGGGACTGGCTCTGAGTGCCTGGCTTTCTGTATACCAAGTTCAGAGAGTTCCATCACCAAGGAAGTTAGATGAGATCACTGCCTTCAGGAACTGAATGAGATCACTGCCTTGGCAACCACTTTGTCATAACAATTGCTCCCAACGGTCCCATGAGATGAGGGTGCCCCTACTTCCTGTGACACTTTCACAAGTTAAAATGGTATATCACCCGGAGGCAAAAGGGAACAGCTCTCCACAAAGGCCGGGTTTGGTCCATCTTCTCTACATTAAGAAGAGATAGGCTCATTCTGACGCAACCCTTAATCCTGACCAGGTTGTTTGCCATGGAAGATGATTTTTGCTCTCTCAGGTCTTACATAGCTGCCTACATCTTCTCCAGAGATCATTTCTGCATGGAGCTTTGAGGTTCTCAACAGATGGAAGATCCACTGCATTCCTGTATTGTAAGACCAACACTGTCCCTGCTCTTCTGTAAACATAGATGTGAATCGGAGTCATGAGAAAACCCACGAACCTATGGGATAGCCTCTGCAGGGCTCTAAAGAATTCACTTGACCCAAATGATCCCTAGTCTCACTTAATGGAGGTCAGGAACCTTACAGAGGAAGGCGAGAGACTCTATCCACCATGACAGTTCTTTTGTCCATTTTGGTTTTGGATGCACACATGGGATTTTTCTTTAGACCCATCATGTACTGTGAATCTAAGCCACAGCCTCACATAGGGCCAAGAGGCTGATTCAGACACATCCATTTCCAAAGCAATTAACCGAAGAGGCACAGGTAATGACCATTCAATTCCATTTGAAAACTATTTTCTTCAGGCTTCACAAAGTGTGGCCTGAGGCAAAGACCTTCCTGACATTCAGGGCAACAGAATAGGTAAGCAAAAGGCCCAAAGCAGGGTTTCTCCACTGATACTTTCTTGGGCATACTGATATCTGAGTTTTCTGAGGTACTCACGATTCCCATCAGCTATCCAGTACATGGCCATGTCACAGATGGAGGTGGTACATATCTTGGACACAAAATCATGAGCGTATTCTGGAGAGTGTCCAGAATTCAGGAAGAAAACAGGAATTTAGAAAGATGGCAGGAATTGCCCATCCATACGGCAAGCTGCAGTCCATTCATAAATTGCACAGGATGAATGCTTTGAAGCTTTTTCGTAGACAGGACACATCCTTTGATGCATTCTCTTTTCTACTGTCTACAATCACGGACACAGTATGATATATAGACACAGAAACACTCACGTTGTCAAAGGACTTACTAGAAACAGTTCACTCCAAAACAAACAAACCAGCTTTCCTAACTATTCTCAGAACATGAGACTAAACCACAAACTCACACTCACACCCAAAATGGTACCTCTTTCCCCAAAGTAGGTCTGTGTCTATCCGGAGTGTCCTCTGACTTGTGGGCCATACTATGTTCCCCAAAAATGGCATGTCCTGTCTTCAATCTGGTCTCTTTAGCCAACTCTGTGAAGTTGTCAGGAGCCCGTGGTGAGAAACTACCTGCTTTCTCTGGAAAGGCCAGTCTTCATAGTTTCCAGGCATTTGGCTGTCCTCACATCAGTAGGTACCAAGAAAGAGTGACTCTGTCTTGTTAAATCCAAACAAGTGAGCCCACTGGGACATGGAGTGGGTTTGACTCTGTGTGCCTGGTTTCCTGGATCCCAAGATCACAGACTTTCATCACCAATAATGTAAGGTGAGGTCACTTCCTTCAAGAACTGAATGAAGTCACTGCCTTGGAAACCACTTTGTTTTAACAGTTGCTTCCAAGGTTCTCAAAAGATGGAGTCTGCCTCTACTTGCTGTGACTCATTCATAAGTTAGAATGGTATATCAACCATAGGCACCGGGGAACAGTTCTCCACACAGCCATGGTTTGGTCCATCTTCTCTACATTAGGAAGAGAGAGGCCAATTCAGACACATCCCTTCAACCTGACCAGGTTGTTTGCCATGGAAGATGACTTTTGCTCTCTCAAATCCTTCATACCTGCCTACACCTTCTCCAGGGATTATTTCTGCAGGGACTTTTGAGGTTCTCAGCTGGTGGATGATACCCTACTTTCCTGAATTTTAAGACCAACTCTGTCCCTGCTCTTCAGTAAAGTGAGATTGAGGGAACAGTGAATGGTTAGTGTTAATAGCATGTTCGATTTGGGTTAGGAGTCATTCTGCTGGATGAATTATGGTATTGGGAACCTGTGATATTTATAACAATATAAATGTGAAATATATGTATGAGAACAGATATCTAGGAAAGATTTGAAGCCCAGAAAGGCATTGGGCCCTTGATTGGTATACTTAGATTGAATAATGTTCTGCACCGAGGTCTCAGATAAATCGATATACAATGGCATAGGACCCTATACCTCGGATGATTGAAAGTAGAAGAGAACATCCAGTCAAAAGGGATAGTCTGTAGGATTAGGAAGATAGTAAGTAGGTTTAGGAAGAAGAGTGAGTCTCGGAGTTGGACCAAAAGTTCTTTAGCAATTGGTTTTCAGTTAGAGGGTGAATGTAAATGTCAGCACATGTGAAGAGACAGTCACAATGATGAACTGGGAAAAATATGTAGGAAAGCAGATATCAATAGGGGCATTAGGAAATCAGGAAACGTATAAAGTGAGTGATAGGATTAGATATTTTCAAAAGGCTTGAGGTTAAATATATAATCTTAGGAAGAAACAAATATGTAGTAACCAATAGGATTGACATTTGAGAGCAGTAGGCACCCTGAACATAGATGCTTTTAGTAATCCATGGTCACTTCCCATTTAGGCTTTGGTACAATCATATGTGTGACCTTTGCATTTTGTGTACAGAATACTACTGTGGTAAAATGTATATGTAGATCAGGTGACATGAGTATTTCTTGCACCATAAAGGGGAATAATTTTCTGGAAACTTATAAATTAGTACTGGGGATACAAATAGGTGTACCTTGTGTTGATGATTATTGAGATGATGCATGAATAGACCATATTGTGAATAAAGTATGTAACTGGATCCAACATTAAATAATGGTTTGAGTTTGCATCTGAAAATATATTGGAAATCTTATATTGATATATATACCATCATTCCAACGAGTTATATATGCAATGGTATTATTAGGGTTACGGTTTGTCGTGAAGAGTGAGTTTTGCTTCAAAAATGATTATGGAATCGAAAATAATGTGTTTAGAAAGAAGTCTAGTGAAAAGACCAGTAAAGAAACATGGAGGAATACATGTGTTCTGAAGTAGTAAGTAATTGAAAGTGAACCAAATGCCAAAAAAATTTGTGAAGTTCTGGATGAAAAAATACATCCTATGATGTCCATAAACTGAAGAAATAGTAATGTACCAGTGTTGAGTAAAAATGAACTTCAAATTACACATCATGTCCCATAGCAATCTACTTGCATTAATGTTAAACTGGGTCAGTTACTGTAGAAATATTAGGATTTTTAAGCACCATCCACTGAACTTAGTTTTCAGTAGTATTAAACCAAAATATATTTCAGGTGTATGAATATTACTGAGAATAATCTTGTGAAAATTTGAATTTAAATGAACATAAATGAATATGAATGAATTTAGGGAGTGTATAATAAGACACATATTTTTCATATTTTTTTAAATCTGGAGAATATACACACACACACACACACACACGCACACAAACACACACACACGCACACACACACACATTAATATTTAGCAATATATATGCCAATCGATATTCATATTGAAATATAATTCATTCACAAATCCAAAAATATTCATTTTACTGAACATGGATTTATGTACAGTGTTTTTCACTAGGAAGCTCACCCATAGGTGGAATTTTCAGTTCCATCATTATTTAGGGAAAGTCATCTCTTCTCACAATTTTTATATTCCAAAGCCAGTGATCTTTCAAGAATGTACGTGTGATACCAGGTAGGATATTGTATATGCATAAAAAATTACATGTGCTGAATAGGATACAGAGAAAGGGAGACAGGAATTTACATATGTGATAACTTTAAAAAATCATGGAGAAATATTAAATTGAAAAGTTTACTAAATTTAAAACACATACTCTTGATAAAGCAGAAGACAAATACAAATATACACCATGCTTCCTATGAAAGGACTGTACTTCTATTCAGTTAGGTTTTTTTTTTCTCCATGATATTAGGATTAGTAGTCAGAGTCTAGTAGGGTATGGGTTAGTGTCAGGGATTCAGTATTTCAAATGGAAAATAGGAAAATGAATCTAATGTGTATGCAAACATGTGATACACAAAAATCTTCCCTCTCTTATCCAGAACAATGCCTTGACATAACCATCGCTAAAAGTAAGACACAATTAGAGGAGAGGAGTTAGAAAACCTGTGAATACATATGTGGAATAAAAAATGCTCAGGAGTTCACAACACTGGAGGTGGTAAAAGAGTTTACAAAAGTATGGGAGAGGGTAAACACTCCAGAAACATGGAGCTGTGCTGACCTAAAGACTTATTGAGAAACTTCCTCTGAGGTTAGGCACAAGAAATATATGTATGGCAATATGTAAATCAATGGTTCTGCAACTGATGTGATTCTGCAATCTGTATATGGAGTAAAAATGGGAGCTCATATCCCACTTGAATCAAAGTGTGAAATATCCCACTTGAATCAAAGTGTGAAATATGATATATCAAGAAGTATGTAATGTTTTGAACAACCTACAATGAAAATTAATTAAAAAAAGAAAAAGAAATATATGTAATTGTCAGGAGATTTAGCTTCGTTTATAGTGACACCAAAAATCTGGGTCTGCATCTATGTGACCTGGAGGACATGGTTCTTTATTTTTTAATGAACATGAGGCAGCAGGTCTGAATTCTCCCTTTGTAGGTAAACTGTTGCCACTGGGAGCTAAGTGTCTTCCCGTGTGGTCTGTGAAGCCATTTGGTCATCCTCCACTTTTCAGGGTGTTTCTTACTGCTGCACTGGGAATTTGGTATTTGCTTCACGAAATACAATATGTTCAACTGGGACACAATGCTGGAGGGAGTTCTGTCATGTGTGGTTGGTCAGGGTCGGAAAGAGAATGTACGAACCAGGCTTCTATCCCACATATCTTTCCCCTTGACTATAGCAACCTGATTCTGAACATTGCCCTGAAACCTCTACATATAACAAGATGCCTTTACATATAAAGGTCTGCTGCCTGCACCATGTCAGTCGCAAGTTTTGGAAGCCAATGGAAGATCCAGATGGTCCTACCAAAAATATTTATTTACACACCTACAGTCCACTGCTCTACACCCACTACCCAGCAGGCTCCAACTTACTGGCATTTCTGTTCTACACCATTTTCACAAAACTCTGTCAATCAAGGCACTGTTTGTTATACTCATGATCAGCAACAGGATGTCTAAAGGTTATCCAGTGCCACCTGGTCATGGGGATTTCAAAAATTTCATGGTATTAATCTAGTCATTTTTCAAGGATGAAGTTGGAGGCACTGTGGGTTTCATTTAATTCAGGAACCATTAAATGGTGAGGAAGCTCATTTCAATGAAAGCTCTGGAGAACACTCACAGGCAAGCCTTCCCAAAGAGTGGCCAAAAGGACACATGAATCCAGGACCATTGAGGTATACAATGTGAGGTCCATGTGTGTTTGGACTCTCAACTATGGCTACCAATCTTTAAGAATTAAATCATGTGATATCCTGGCTCAGAATCCCTGAGCTCTGTGGAAAGCCATCCTGGGCCTAGATCTCAGTTTCCAAAACCAATTCTCATGCGTGGTCTCCTAAAATCCCAACACTATTCATGGCAATACTTCTCTGAGGTCAGTTCCAGAACTCAGTCTCTAAGGGGAATCACACCAGAGTTCAAGCCCTGGTGGACCCAGTCATCTCTTCCAACTACCACACAAATTACCACAATTAAAACAAGAACCCTCCCATATGGCCCTCATCTTCTTTCATATAGACACTCATCATAATCTGGCTGGAGGTTTCCATGAGGGGCGCAGACCAAGACAGTGTCCCAAATAAGCTCCTTTGCCCCTCATTTGCCTAAAGTCAAGGTGGCCTGGACACATATCCTGTGAACCAAAAGTGATCAAATAGGCCTGCCATTAATACCACTCCAATTTGAGGACTACTGTCTGTGGGGTTTAGATTCTTTATGTGAATTTTAGTCATGAGAAAACACAAGCACAATGGGCTAGCCTCTGCAGGTTTTGTAGAACTCTTTTGATCCAAAGGATCCCATTCTCACTTGATGGAGGTCAGGAACCTTACAGAGGAAGTCGAGAGACTTCATCCCAATAATTGTTCTTTTGGCGAATTTTCTTTTGGATGCACACATGGTAACTTTCTTTAGATCCATCAGGTGCTGAGAATCTAAGCCACAGCCACACACAGGGCCAAGGGCCTGATTCAGACACATCCCTTTCCAAAGCAATTAAGGAAAGTGCCACAGGTATGCCCATTCATTTCCATTTGAAAACTGTTTTCTTCAGGCTTCACAAAGGGGTGGCCTGAGGCAAAGACCTTCTTGACATTCAGGGCAACAGAACAATAGGTAAGCAAAAGGCCCAAAGCAGGATTTCTCCTCTGAGACTTTCCTGGTCACACTGATATCTGAGTTTTCTTAGATGCTCGCCATCACCTACAGCTATCCAGTACATGGCCATGTCACAGAGCTTGGAGGTGGTACATATCTTGGACACAAAACCATGGGCCTATTCTTGAGATTGGCCGGAATTCAGGACGAAAATAGAAACTTAGGAAGGTAGCAGGTGTTGCTCATCGATAAGGCAAGCTACAGTCCATTCATAAACGGGGCAATATGAATGCTGAGAAGCTTTCTACTAGACACGACACATCCATTGATGAATTCTCTTTTCTAATGTCTACAACCACGGAAACAGTGGAATACACAGACATAGAAACACTCGCCCTGTGAAAAGACTTACTAGGAACAGTCCACTTCAAATGAAACAAACCGACTGTCCTACCTATTCTCAGAAAATGAGACAAAACCACAAACCCACAACCACACCCACAAAGGCACCTCCTTCCCCTAAGTAGGTCTGTGAATATCCAGAGTGTCCTCTGACTTGTGGGCCATAATATGTTCCCCCAAAATGGCCTTTCCTGTCTCAGATCTTGTCTCCTTGGCCAACTCTGTGAACTTCTTAGGAGCCAACGGTGAGCAACTACCTGCTTTCTCATGAAGAACCCTGCATCCGAGCTTTCCTGGCATTTGGCCTTCGTCACATCTGTAGGTACCAAAAAATATTGACCCTGTCCTTGGTAAATCCAAACAAGTGAGACCACTGGGACTGGGACTTGGATTGGCTCTGTGTGCCTGGCTTCCTGGATCCCACGTTCAGAGAGTTCCATCACCAAGAAAGTGAGGTGAGGTCACTTCCTTCCTGAACTGAATGAGGGCACTGTCTTGGCAGCCACTTTGTCCTAACTGTTGCTTCCAAGGGTCCCAAGAGATTGAGGCTGCCCCAACTTCCTGTGACATTTTCACAAGCTAGAATGGTATATCAACCAAAGGCACCCAGGAATAGATCTCCACACAGGCCTGGTTTGGTCCATGATCTCTACATTAAAAAAATCTGATTCAGACACAACCTTTTATCCTGACCGGGTTGTTTGCCATGGAGGATGACTTTTGGTCTCTCAGGTCCTTTATTGCTTCCTACATCTTCTCCAGGGATCATTTCTGCATGGACCTTTGAGGTTCTCAGCAGGTGGAAGTTTTTCTACATTTCTGTATTGTAATATCAACTCCTTCCCTGCTCTTCTGTAAAGTTAGATTGAGGGAACAGTGTCCGCTTATGGTTAAAAACATGCTCGATTTGGGTTAGAAATCATTTTGCTGGATGAATGATCGTATTGAGAACTTGCTATGTGTAGAAGAATATATAGGTGAAATATATGTATGAAAAAAGAAATCTAAGTCTGATTTGAAGCCCAGAAGGGCATTGGGCCCTTGATAGGGATACGTGGTGTTGAATTACATTCTGCAGAGTTGTCTCAGATAAATCGATATACAATGGCAAAGCACCTTGTACGTTGCATGAATTAATGTAGAAGGAACATCAAGTCAAAAAGGCATAGTCGGTAGTGAAAGGAAAATAAAATTAATAAAATAGGTACTTGTCACTTCCTGTTTTTCTGTATGCTTAACAAAACACTTTTGAAATCTTGAGAAATGTTTGCTAATCTTGTTCTAGAATGTACTGTTCCCAACAGCCGAACTGCAGAATGTACTCCCTCACTCGGTGTCATGCAAACCGCCCACTCGCCCTTACCCATCACTAAACTTCCCTCTCTTCCCTCTCCAAGGAAAGTATATAAGCTCTGCTTAAGCTGTTCTCAGAGGTCTCTGATCTATTTAATTTAGCTCTGAGCTCCAGCATGCTGGACCACAAATAAACCCTTTGCTGTTGCATGAGACAGTCTCTTGGTAGTATCTTCCTCTGACACTCGCCTGACCTTTACATATTGAGGTTCCACCGAGTTCCAGCAGTGGCGGACGAGAGACCCCAACGGGCTCCTCTCAGAGCAAGTAAGGCGCCTCATTCCGGTTTCAGGTTTCTTGTTAGGGCTTGGCAAAATTGCTGGCGATGAAGAGCCTGGGCTCTCTCCAACGGTGGCTGAGAGACGTGTCACAGAGACAAAGGGCGACTCTCTGGAGGACCCCGCAGAGAACTCGGGAAATCAGGGAACAATAGTCTTCTCGACTCAGTGATATTTTCTTTTAGATTCGTTATTGCCATACCATTGGGTTTTGCCGGCTACTCATTCCTGGTCTCAGTGTTGGACGTTCATTGCCTGTCTTTATGGTCTTGTCTTATCTGTGTCGTGTGTCCTTGCTTTTACTCTTTGTGGAACTTTCATTATGGAACAGAGCACGTCAATGCCTCTGTCCCTGACCCTTGATCACTGGACCAAAGTCCGCTTAAGGGCTCAGAATCTTTCTTTTTTTAGTAAAACGCTGGACCTGGCAGAATCTCTGTGCCTCAGAATGGCCCATCTTTGGAGTCGTATGGCCCCTAGAAGGATCTTTCTACTTCCCACTAATTTAAAAAGTCAGAGGTATTGTCTTTCAGCCAGTGCCACATAGCCATCCGGATCAACAGCCATATATCTTAACTTGGCAGGACCTCTGCAAATCTCCTCCTCCATGGGTGAAGCCTTTCCTTGCCCCTACCTCTGCTCCTACTCCTTTCCCCATGATCTCTCAAACCCTCTCAACCTCCTCCTCCTCCACCCTCTGTTCTCCCTGAGTCACAGATTTGACTCTACTGGACTCTTCTCCCCCTCCTTATCCCCTGCCCTCGTCCCCTAACACACAACACACTCTAAGTGATTCCGCTGCTGCTGACTAAGCCTCTCTACCATTAGAGGAAGCTAAGCCGGTAATAGGATCTGACAATGGACCGATGTTCATGGCCCAGGTAAGTCAGGGGTTAGCCAGGAACCTGGGGATTAATTGGAAGTTAAATTGTGCTTATAGACCACAGAGTTCAAGACAAGTAGAAAGAATGAATAGAACCATTAAAGAGACCTTAACGAAATTAAGCTTAGAGACCAGCATAGGATTGGACTATGCTCCTGCCTTATGCAATGTTTCATGCAAGAAAAAATCCCTTTGTTTCTTTGAGTAACCTTACCACGTGTGAAAATCTTTATGGTGGCCCTCCTCCAGTAGGGGACCTAAGCCCAACTGTAAGACTTAAAGATCCTTTCCACACCCCCTTGCTTGACAGACTTAAAGATCTTGAAAGAACTCAGTAATACCTGTGAAAACAGCTGGCCACTGCCTACCCAACTGGGAACCAGGGGATTCCACATCCATATCAAGTAAGAGATTTCATCTATGTAAGATGATTTCAGGTGTCATCCCTGGTACCCCGCTGAAAAGGACCATACCAGGTGCTATTATAACACCTACAGTGGTAAACGTAAACAGAATCACTTCCTGGATCCATGCCTCTCATCTCAAGCCTGCTCCCTGTACAGAATCTTTCTGGAAACTGAAAAAGACTGGTAACAGTTTCAAATTGTGTATTTGCAATGTGAATAAGGTTATATACTCTCCCCTTGGCTACAAGTAGTCCTAACCCTCATCAGCCCATTAAGCAGTGATGGCTGATCACAAATCCTACTGGAAAAGAAGTATGGTCTATCTCGCATACAGCCCCCTTAGGGACCTGGTGGCCATCTCTCCACCCAGACATTTGTTGGCTGGCTATAGGTATTTCCTATTGTGATATCCCTGATGAAGAGGATCCCACTAAAATACCATTAAATCCCTTCTGTACCATAGATAATGGAAACAAACATTATGGATGTAGAGACACGCGAGCCAGATGCAGGTTGGCTAGTCTAGATTACTAAGTTTGCCTGGCAGACTATCAAAGCCACAAAGAGTAACGGCTGTGTGGGGGAAAAGCCGACTTTTTCTGTATGTCATGGGAATGTGTGCATACAGGGGCTGCCTGATGGAACCCCAATTCTTCATCAAATTCAGTACACAGCATTGGCCACATTACCAATTAGACAACCAAAAACTATGGCACCCAGAGCGGTCTCTAGATCCTCAAATTTTGTGTGACCTTTTTGACTTCTGCAAGTGCTCAAAAGAGTGAAAGGAAATTCCCCTATGTGGAAGCCTTTTCCCTCCTTCACTCACATCCTGAACTATGCTTCTCCAATAGATCATTATCCTCAGCCTTCTGCTCCAGACCCTCTGCTGTCACTCCCATCTCAGCAACTTGATTTCTCCCCTCCAATAACTAGATCAGAAACCCAAAGCTCCACCAGTTCTCTGACCATCGCCCCCTTGCTGAGGTAGCAGGTACATAGGTACCACTCCACCGACTCATTCCTCTCATCTCCTGTCAGTGCCCTCACCGGGTCCCACCAGGTCCTCTTACCAGCTAACCCAAAGCTCAAACGAGCTTAGGAGAGCCCTGAGACCCTTATCCAAGATGTAATATAATTGGCCTTTAAAGTTGCTTTGTCATCACTGAAAACAGGTTACTAAAATTTAAAGTCCCTCACAGGATTTTGGGATCCTCACTCCCGTCTTTCACTCTGCTCTACCTGATCTACTGCTCAAGTTTGCTGCTAGGAAATTCCCAATACCCTTTCGCATTATTCTTTTACATCTCTCTTTTCCCTCATTCTCAGATCCTCGGAGGTGCTCTCAGCCCCACCTTCCCCGTCTTTCCCCCTCTGTACCAGGCCCACAGAAAAGTCTTAAATGACCTTCTTCAGAAGTCTTCACCATGGCTGAGTTTTGAACTTTCAGCCAAACAGTCCCAATAAAGACTTTAATGTAGATAAACATTCTCTTTTTTATTGCCCTGTTCTACTTGGCCACTGGCTAAAAATCTCAGTACTTCTAAGCTAGACAACCCCTAACTAGTTTTTCACAAAATATGTGAACAAGTCCTCTGGCCTTCAGCTGGGGCTTCACAGAGATGGCTACATTTCTAAGATAAAGAAATTACCAACCGGGCTCCATGGTAACAGCTGGCAGGGGGAAAATAAGAAAGGGAAGAAAAAGCTCTCCTCCTCCCAGGTGTCCTTGAAAAGTTAACTTGCCCAGAACAGAAGGAAAAACAGAAACAAATACTGCTTTTTTAAACTTATGAAGACTGTGAACTTCTGAGCCCCATCCCTTATATGTTGGGTACAAATTTCTGAAACTACCTAAACTTGAGTTTCAGGGGATTAATTGATTACAATGCCCTCTGAATCCGGTTGCAACCAAATAGGACAGTTTCCCTCACTTGAGTGCTATCTTAGGTGCCTTGCTTTGTCAGTGCCTACAACAGCATAATTTAATATACTTAAACATCGTTTATGTTTTCATGAAATGATCAAGATATGTGATAAATTGTGTAATGGTGCAGATGTTTCCCAGAGTGCTCTATCATGACGCAGGTTCATTTGAGGATCAAATAGGGGGGGCATACAAGCGGTTCCACTGGGAACATGTATCCCTCACTTTAGCCATCCTATTAGGAATAGGAGTTGCTGCACGGGTGGGCAGAGGAACCAGTGGCATTGTCCATGGGACACAAAAGATGACCCAATTAGAAGCAGCAATAGAGCAAAAGTAAGATATTAGAAACCTCCTTCAGGGCTTTGCATGAAACTTTAACCTCTCTCTCTGAAGTTGTTTTACAGAACAGTTGAGGGTTGGACCTCCTCTTCATTAGAGAAGGGGGCCTTTGTGCTGCATTGAGGGAAGAATGTTGTTTTTATGCTGAGTATACTGGAGTTGTAATAAAATCTATGAGTAAATTTAAAAGACAACTTGAAGAGCATCAAGAAGTGATAGAGGCCCAAAAAGGGTGGCTTGAGTCTTGGTTCACACAGTCCCCCTGGTTAACTACGTTTTTATCAACCCTGGCCGGTCCAATAATAATCCTCATATTATTGCTAACTATAAAACCCTGTTTGCTCAACCGTGTAATGTCTTTTCTCCAGCCTCAAATTGGACGAGTTAAACTTATGGTAATACCCCACTAGCAGACATTGAATGTGACACCATCCAATGATCATTTTTATGATTAAAATTAGCCAGAAGAAGAAGTGAATGAAATATTAATAAAATAGGTACTTGTCACATCTTGTTTTTCTGTATGCTTAACAGAACACTGTTGAAATCTTGAGAAATGTTTGCAAATCTTGTTCCCAGAATGTTCTATCCCCAACTGCCAAATTGCAGAATGTACTCCCTCTCCCAGTTGCATGCAAACCGCCCACTCGCCCTGACCCATCAATACAATTCCCTCCCTTCCCTCTCCAGGGAAAGTATATAAGCTCTACTTCAGCTATTCTCAGGGCTATCTGCTCTATTCAGGTGAGCTCTGAACCCCAGCATTCTGGACACCCAATAAACCCTTTGATGTTGCATGAGAGAACCTGTTGGTAGTCTCCTCCTCTGAAGCTCGCACCACATTTACTTGGATGATTGAATGTAGAAGAGAACATCCAGTCAAAAAGGGATAGTCTGTAGCATTAGGAAGATAGTCAGTAAGATTAGGAAGAAGGGTGAGTATAAGATTTGGAACAAAAGTTTCTTAGCAATAGGATTTCGATTAGAGAGTGAATGTAAATGTCAGCACAAGTGAAGAGTCAGTCACAATGATGAAGTGGGGAAAATATGTAGGAAAGCATATATCAATAGAGACATTACAAAATCAGGCAAAGTATAAAGTGTGTGATAGGATTAGACATTTTGAACAGGGTTGAGTTTAAATATATAATCTTAGGAAGAAACAAATATGTAGTCACAAATAGGATTGACATTTGAGAGCATTGGGCAAATTTCAGGTGGATGAATATTTTGAGAATAATCTTGTCAATAGTTGATTATAAATCCACATACATGAACATGAATGAATTTAGGGAGTGAATATAAGACACATATATTTCATATTTTGAAAAATCTGGAGAGTGTATATATATATATATATATATATATATATATATATATATATATATATACACATATATATACATATACATAAAACACACACAGACAAAAAAGTAGCAATATATATGTCAATCAAAATTCATTATAAAATATATACCATCCATAGATCTAAAAATATTCATTTTACTGAACATGGATTTATGTATAATGCTGTTCAACTAGCAAGCTCACCCATAGGTTGAATATTCAGTTCCAACAGGGTTTAGTAGGAGTGATCTCTTCTAACAATTTGTATCTGCCAAGTTAGCCACCTCACAAGAATGTACGTGTGGTACCAGGTAGGAATCTATATGTGCATATAAAAATACAAAGAAAGGGAGACAGGAATTCACATATTTGTTAACCTTAAAAATACTAGGACAACTATTTCAACAAACAATTGACTAGATTTATAACTCCAACTCTGTATCATGCAAAAGGCAAGTCCATCTATACACCATGCCTACTCTGAACTGCTTGTATTTCTATTCTTTATGGGTTATTTTTCTCCATCATATTAGGATTAGTAGTCAGAGTCTGGTAGGGTATGGGTTAGAGTCAGGTATTCAGTATTTTGAATTGAAAATAGGACACTGAATCCAATGTGTATGCAAATATATGCTACGGAAAAATCTTCCCACTCTCCTCCAGAACAATGCCTTGACATTACCTTCGCCACAAGTAAGACACAATTAGAGGAGAAGAGTTAGAAAATCTGTGAATACATATCTAGAATGGAAAATGCTCCAGATTTCACATCTTTGGAGGTGGTAGAGGAGTTTCCAAAAGTAAGAGACAGGGTAAACACTCCACAAACATGGAGCTCTGCTGGCCAAAAGACTTTTTGAGAATCTGCCTCTGAGGTTGGGCACTTGAAATATATGTTGTTGTCAGGAGCTTTAGCTTTATTTGTAGTGAAACCATCAAAGCTGGATCTGCATCTATGTGACCTGGAGGAAATGGTTACTTATTTTCAAATAAAAATGAGGCAGCAGTGATGAATTCTCTTTTTGTAGGTAAACTTTGGCCACTGAGGGCTAAGGGTCTTCCCGTGTGGACTGTGAAACCAATGGTCATCCTCCAATTTTCGTGGTGTTTCTTGCTGCTGCACTGGGAGTTTGGTATTTGCTTCATGAAATACAACGAGTTCAAATGGGACACAGTGCTGAAGGGAGTTCTGTCAGGTGTGGTTGGCAGGGTCTCCAGGAGAATGCACCAACCAGGGTTCTATCTCAAGTAGCTTGCCCCCTTGACAATAGCAACATGATACTGAACATTGCTCTGAAACCTCTCCATATAAAAATATGCCTTTACATATATGGGTGTGATGGTTGCACCATGTCAGTCACAGCCATTTGGAAGCCAATGGAAGATCCACATGGCCCCACCACAGATGTTTTATCACACATTTGCATAACACAGCTCTAGGCCCACTACTTACAAGGCCCCAACTTACTGGCATCTCTGTTCTACACCATTTTCATGAAACCCAGTCAATCAAGGCCCTGTCTGTTATACTCATGATCATCAACAGGACATCAAAGGTCCTCCAGTGCCAGCTGGTCATCGGAATTTCTAAAATTTCATGGTAATTATCTAGCATTTTTTCACAGGTGCATTTGGAGGCAATGTTGGTTTCAATTCATTCAGGAACCATTAAATGGTGAGGAAGCTAATTTCAGGGAAATCTCTGGAGCACTCTCACAGGCAAGTCTACCCAAAGAGTGGCCAAAAAGTCACATGAAGCCAGGCCCATTGAGGTCTACAAAGCGAGGTCCAAGTGTGTTTTGAATCTCAATTATGCCT
This sequence comes from Callospermophilus lateralis, assembly GCF_048772815.1. Lineage (NCBI taxonomy): Eukaryota > Metazoa > Chordata > Mammalia > Rodentia > Sciuridae > Callospermophilus > Callospermophilus lateralis. The sequence continues at coordinate 1,028,443 of NW_027513051.1, forward strand.
GCCAAGTCTTTCAGAATAAAATCATGTAATATCCTGGCTGTGATTCCCAGTGTTCTGTGGAAAGCCACTCTGGGCCTTGATCCCAGGTTCCAATGGCTACTCTCATTCCTGGCCTCCTAAAATCCCAACACAATTCATGTCAATACTTCTCTGAGGTCAGTTCCAGAACTCAGTCTCTAAGGGGAATCACAGCAGAATTCATACCCAGGTGGACCCAGTCATCTCTTCCAACTGCCACACAAATGACCACAATTATAACCAAAACACTCCTACATGGCCCTCATCTTCTACCATAAAGATACTCATCATAACATCTGGATGGAGGTTTTCATGAGAGGCACATCCCAAGACAGTGTCCAAAATAAGCTCCCTTGCCCCTCATTTGCCGAATGACAGGGTGGCTTGGACACCCTTCCTGTGAACCAGGAGTGATCAAATAGGCCTGCCCTTAATACTGCTTCGCTTCTCCAATTTGAGGCTCTCTGACTGTGGGGTCTAGATTCTTTTTGTGAATTGGAGTCATGAGAAAAGCCAAGCACCTCTGCAGAGATTTGAAGAACTCATTTCACCCAAAGGATCCCCATTCTGACATGATGGATTTCAGAAACCTAACAAAGGAAGGCAATATAATTCATGCACATTGATTGAACGTTTTTCCATTTTGGTTTAGATGCACATATGGGATCTTTCTTTACATCCATCAGGTGCTGAGAATCTAAGTCACAGCCTAAAACAGGGCAAAGGGCCTGAATAAGACACATCCTTTTCCAATGAAATTAAGCAAAGAGCCAGAGGTGATGCACATTCATTTCCATTTGAAAACTGTTTTCTTCAGGCTTAACAAAGGGGTTGCATGAGACATAGACCTTTCTGATATTCAGGGCAACAGAACAATAGGTAAGCAAAAGGCCCAAAGCAGGGTATCTCCACTGAGACTTTCCTGGTCACACTGATATCTGAGTTTTCTGAGATACGGGCCATTCCATTCAGGTATCCAGTACATGGCCATGTCAAAGACCTTGGATTTGGTACATATCTTGGACACATAACCATGAGCCTATTCTAGAGAGTGGCCAGAATTCAGGAAGAAAACAGGGACTTAGGAAGGTATTAGGTGTTGCCCGTGCATAAGGCAAGCCACACTCCATTCATAAATTGGGCAGGATGAATGCTGGGAAGCTATATACTAGACATGACACATCCATTGCTGCATTCTCTTTTCTCATGTCTACTACCACAGGCACAGTGGGATACACAGACATGGAAACACTCACCTCGTCAAACGACTTACCAGAAACAGTTCACTCCAAAACAAACAAACCGCCATTCCTACCTATTTTCAGAACATGAGACAAACCACAAACCCACACCCACTCCCAAAAAGGCACCTCCTTCCCCAAGTAGGTGTGTGACTAACCAGAGTGTCCTCTGACTGGTGGCCATACTCTGTTCTTCCGAAATGGCCTGTCCTCTCTCAGATCTGTTTTCCTTGGCGAACTCTGTAAAGTTGTAAGGAAAAAATGGAGAGCTACTACCTGCTTTCTCAGGAAAGTTCCCTCTTCAGAGCTCTCCAGGCATTTGGTAATCCTCACTTCAGTAGGTACCAAGAATGATTGACTCTATCCTTGCTAAATCCAAACAAGTGAGCCCACTGGGACTGGGACTGAAACTGCCTCTGGGTGCCTGGCTCCTTGGATACAAAGTTCAGAGAGTTCCATCACCAAGGAAATGAGGTATGTCATATTCTTTGGAACTGAATGAGGTCACTGCCTTGGCAAATGTATATCTTATGATGTAAAAAACTGAAGAAATAATAATGTACCAGTGTCGAATACAAATGAATGACAAATTACATATCATGTCCCATAGGATTCTACTTGCATTGATGTTAGACTGCGTCAGTTACTGTAGAATAATTAGGATTTGTATGCAGCATTCACTGAAGTTAGTTTTCAGTACTAGGAAACAAATATGTATTTCAGGTGGATGAATATTTCTGATTATAATCTTGTGAAAAGTGGATTATAAATCCACATACATGAACATGAATGAATTTAGAGAGTGTATATTAGACACATATATTTCATATTTTGAAAAATTTGGAGAGTATATCTATATCTATATCTACATCTATACACACACACACACACACACACACACACACACAACACTCACAGACATTAAAAAGTACCAATATAAATGCCAATCGAAATTCATCAGTAAATATGTATCATCCACAAATGCAAAAATATTTATTTTACTGAACATGAGTTAATGTATAATGTTGTTCTACTAGGACGCTCTCCTATAGGTTGAATTTTCATTTCCAACAGCATTAAGGAGGAGTGAACACTTCTCACACTTTGTATCTGCCAAGACAGCCACCTCACAAAAATGTACGTGTGATACCTGGTAGGATTCTATATATGCATATAAATATACATGTGTGAATAGGCTACAGAAAAGGGAAACAAGAATTCACATATTTGTTAAGTTTAAAAACACGTGGAGAATATTTCAATTAAAATTTGACTAGATTTATAACTCCTACCTTATATAATGCATATGTCAAGTCCAACTATACAACATGTCTCCTCTGAAGTGCTTGTATTTCCATTGTGTTGGGTTAATTTTCTCCATTATATTAGGATGAATAGTCTGAGACTACTAGGTATGGGTTAGTGTCAGGGATTCAGTATTTCGAATGAAAAATTGGAAAATGAATCCAATGTGTATGTAAAAATATGCTGCACAAATATCCTCCCGCTCTCATCCAGAACAATGCCTTGACATTACCTTCACCCCAAGTAAGACACAATTAGAGGAGAAGAGTTACAAAATCAGTGAATACATATCTGGAATGGAAAATGCTCAGGAGTTCACAACCTTGGAGGTGGTAGAGGAGTTTCCAAAACTAAGGGACAGGGTAAACACTCCACAAACATGGAGCTCTGCTGGCCTAAAAACTTTTTGAGAAACTGCCTCTGAGCTTCCACACTTGAAATATATGTTGTTTTCAGGAGATTTGGATTCCTCTGTAGTGAGACCATCAAAGCTGGGTCTGCATCTATGTGACCTGGAGGACATGGTTTCTTATTTTCCAATGAACAAGATGAAGCAGTGCTGAATCCTCTCTTTGTAGGTAAACTGAGGCCACTGGGGACTAAGTGTCTCCCCGTGTGGACTGTGATGCCATTTGGTCCTCCTCCAATGTGGTGTTTTTGCTGCTGCACTGTGAGTTTGGTATTTGTTTCATGAAATACAAGGAGCTAAACTGGGACACAGTGCTGGAGGGAGTTCTGTCACGTGTGGTGGGTCAGGGTCTGCAAGAGAATGCACCAACTAGGCTCCTATCTCTCACAGCTTGCCCCATTGCCCCCTTGTCCATATCAACCTGATTCTTAATTTTCCTCTGAAAACTCTCCATATAACAAGATGCCTTTACATATAAGGGTCTGCTGGCTGCACCATGTCAGTTACAAGCCATTTGGAATTCAATGGTAGATCCACATGGCCCTACCACGGATGTTTTATCAAACACCTCCCCACCACTGCTCTAGACCCACTACTCAGCAGGCTCCAACTTACTGGCATCTCTGTTCTACACCATTTTCATGAAACTCAGTAAATCAAGGTACTGTCTGGTATACTCATGATGAGCAACAGGACATCCAATGTTTCTCCAGTGCCACCTGGTCATAGGAATTTCAAAAATTTCATGGTATTTATCTAGCCATTTTTCAAGCATGAAGTTGGAGGCACTGTGGGTTTCAGTTCATTCAGCAAACATTAAATGGTGAGGAAGCTCATTTCAATGAAATCTCTGGAGAACTCTCACAGGCACGGCTTCCCAAAGAGTGGACAGAAGGTCACATTAGGCTAGGCCCATTGAGGTCTACAATGTGAGGTCCATGTGTGTTTTGACTCTCAACTATGGCTGCCATTTCTTTAAGAATAAAATCATGTGATATCCTTGCTGAGATTCCCAGGCCTCTGTGGAAATCCACCCGGGGCCTAGGTCTCAGTTTCCAAGAGCGACTTTCATGCGTGGCCTCTTAAAATCCCAACAAAATTCATGGCAATGCTTCTCTGAGTTCAGTTCCAAAACCCAGTCTCTAAGGGGAATCACACCAGAGTTCAAGCCCACGTGGACCCAGTCATTTTTTCCAATGCAACACAAATGACCAAAATTAAAACCAAAACACTCCCACATGGCCTTCATCTTATTCCATATAGTCAATCATCTTAACCTCTGGCTGGAGGTTTCCATGAGGGGCGCAGCCCAAGACAGTGTCCAAAATCAGCTCGTTTGCCCCTCATTTGCCTAAAGTCAGGGTAGCCTGGACACCGTTTCTGTGAACCAGGAGTGAACAAATAAGCCTGCCGTTAATACTTCTTTGTTTCTCCAATTTGAGGCCTACTGATTTTAGGTATCGATTCTTTAGATGATTTAGAGTCATGCGCAAACACAAGCACCTCTGCAGGGCTTTGAAGAACTCATTTGACCCAAAGAATCCCTATTGTCATTTGATGGAGTGCAGGAACCTAACAGAGGAAGGCAAGAGACTTCATCCACAATGAATGATATTTATTGCCATTTTGGTTTTGGAAGCTCACATGGGATCATTCTTAAGATCCATCAGGTGCTGAGAATCTAAGTCACAGCCACACACAGGTCCAAGAGGCTGATAAAGAGCCACAGGTGAGGCCCATTCATTTCCATTTGAAAACTGTTTTCTTCAGTCTTCACAAAGGGGTGGCCTGAGGCAAAGACCTTCCTGACATTCAGTGAAACACAACAATAAGTAAGCAAAAGGCCCAAAGCAGGGTTTCTACACTGAGACTTTCCTGGTCACACTGATATCTGAGTTTTCTGAGATGCTCGCCATTCTCTTCAGCTATCCAGTACATGGCCATGTCACAGAGCTTGGAGGTGGTACATATTTTGGACACAAATCCCTGAGCCCATTCTGGAGAGTGGCCAGAATTCAGGAAGAAAACAACAACTTAGAAAGATAGCAGGTGTTGCACATCGATAAGACAAGCTGAAGTCCATTCATATATTGGGCAGGAAGAATTATGGGAAGATTTATACTAGACAGGACACATCCATTAATGCATTCTCTTTTCTAATGTCTACAACAACGGACACAGTGGGATACACATAAACAGAAACACTCGCCTTGTCAAATGACTTACTAGAAACTGTCTGCTCCAAACCAAACAAACCGCCTTTTCGATCTATTCTCAGAACATGAGACAAACAACAAACCCACACCCACTCCCACAAAGGCACCTCCTTCCCCCCAAGAAGGTCTGTGACTATCCGGAGTGTCTTCTGACTGGTGGGCCATACTATGTTCCCCCGAAATGGCCTGTCTTCTCTCAGATCTTGTTTCCTTGACCAACTCTGTGAAGATGTCAGGAAAAAGTGGTTAGCCACTACCTGTTTTCTCAGGAAAGGTCCATCTTCAGAGCTCTCCTGGCATTTGGCCATCCTCACATCATTAGGTACCAAGAAAACTGACTCTGTCCTTGGTAAATCCAAACAAGTGAGCCCACTGGGACTGGGACTGGGACTGCCTCTGGGTGCCTGGCTTCTTGGATACCAAGTTCAGAGAGTTCCATCACCAAGGAAATGAGGTATGTCACATTCTTTGGAACTGAATGAGGTCACTGCCTTGGCAACCACTTTGTCCTAACAGTTGCTTCCAAGGGTAACATAAGATGGAGGTTGCCCCTACTTCCTGTGACACTTTCATAAGGTAGAATGTATATCACCATTGGCACCCGGGAACAGCTCTCCACTCAGCCCTGGTTTGGTCCATCTTCTGTACAATAAGAAGAGAGAGAGGCAGATTCAGACACATCCCTTCATCCTGACCAGGTTGTTTGCCATGGAAGATGACTTTTGCTCTCTCAGGTGCTTCATACCTGCCTACAACTTCTCCAGGTATCATTTGTGCATGGACATTTGAGGTTCTCATCAGGTGGAAGGTCCCCAACTTTCCTGTATTGTAAGAACCACTCTGTCTCTGCTCTTCTGTAAAATGATTGAGGGAACAGTGTATTCTTGGGGTTAAAAACAAGTTTGATTTGGATTACGAGTGATTCTGTGTGATGAAAAATGGTATTGGAACCTGCAATATTTACAAGAATATAGAGGTGAAATATAAGTAGGAAAACAGAAATCTAGGTATGATTTGAAGCCCAGAAGGGTTTTGCCCTTGATTGGGATACTTAGCTTTGAATGATGTTCTGCAAAGATGCCTCAGATAATTCGATATACAATGGCATAGGACCTTGTACATTGGATGATTGAATTTAGAAGAGAACATCCAGTCAAAAAGGGATATTCAGTAGGATTAGGAAGATAGTCGGTAGGTTTAGGAAGAAGAGTGAGTATAGGATTTGGACCAAAAGTTCTTTAGCAATAGACTTTCGGTTGTTGAGTGAATGTAAATGTCAGCACATATGAAGAGTCAGTCACTATGTTGAGCTGGGGAAAATATGTAGAAAAGCAGATATCAATAGAAACATTACGAAATCAGGCAAAGTATAAAGTGAGTGATAGAATTAGACATTTTCAACAGGGTTGAGTTTGAATATATAAATTAGGAAAAAAACAAATATGTAGTCACCAATAGGATTGACAATTGACAGCATTAGGCAACCTGGACATGGATGTTTTTAGAAATCCATGTTCACTTTCCATTTAGGCTTTGGTACAATCATAAGTGTGACCTTTCCATTTTTTGTCCAGAATATTACTGTGATAATGAGGTGACATGAGTATTTCTTTCACCATTTCTGGGAGCAATATATTGAAGATGTAAAATGAGAATCGGGGGTACAAAGAGGTGTACCCTGTTTCTAGGAACATAGAGAAAAAGCATGAATAGACCATACTGTGAATAAATAATATAACTTTTTTGAAATTTAAATAATGAATTGAACTGATATCTGAAAAATTAAAGGAAATCGTATATTGATATACAATCATTCATTCCAACCAGGTATATATGTAATGGAAATATTTGTGTTTAGGTTTATCATGAAGAGTGTGTGAGTTTTGCTTCAAAATGATTATGGAAATTCAAAATAATGTGTTTGGAAAGAAGTCTCATGAAAAGACCAGTAAAGAAACCCTGACAATACATGTGTTCTGAAGCAAGAAGTGGTTAAAGTTGAAACAAATGCTTATTAATTTGTGAACTTGTGGATGAAATGTATATCCTGTGATGTGCAAAAACTGAAGAAACAATAATGTACCAGTTTCGAAAACAAATGAATGACAAATTACATATCATGTCCCATAGGAGTCTACTTGCATTGATGTTAGACTGGGTCAGTTACTGTAGAATAATTAGGATTTGTATGCACCATTCACTGAAGTTAGTTTTCAGTACTAGGAAACAAATATGTATTTCAGGTGGATGAATATTTCTGATTATAATCTTGTGAAAAGTGGATTATAAATCCACATACATGAACATGAATGAATTTAGAGAGTGTATGTTAGACACATATATTTCATATTTTGAAAAATTTGGAGAGTATATCCATATCTATATCTATATCTGTATATACACACACACACACACAACACTCACAGACATTAAAAAGTACCAATATAAATGCCAATCGAAATTCATCTGTAAATATGTATCATCCACAAATGCAAAAATATTTATTTTACTGAACATGAGTTAATGTATAATGTTGTTCTACTAGGACGTTCTCCTATAGGTTGAATTTTCATTTCCAACAGCATTTAGGAGGAGTGAACTCTTCTCACAATTTGTATCTGCCAAGACAGCCACCTCACAAAAATGTACGTGTGATACCTGGTAGGATTCTATATATGCATATAAATATACATGTGTGAATAGGCTACAGAAAAGGGAAACAAGAATTCACATATTTGTTAAGTTTAAAAACACATGGAGAATATTTCAATTAAAATTTGACTAGATTTATAACTCCTACCTTATATAATGCATATGTCAAGTCCAACTATACAACATGTCTCCTCTGAAGTGCTTGTATTTCCATTGTGTGGGGTAAATTTTCTCCATTATTAGGATGAATAGTCTGAGACTACTAGGTATGGGATAGTGTCAGGGATTCAGTATTTCGAATGGAAAATTGGAAATTGAATCCAATGTGTATGTAAATATATGCTGCACAAATATCCTCCCGCTCTCATCCAGAACAATGCCTTGACATTACCTTCACCCCAAGTAAGACACAATTAGAGGAGAACAGTTACAAAATCAGTGAATACATATCTGGAATGGAAAATGCTCAGGAGTTCACAACCTTGGAGGTGGTAGAGGAGTTTCCAAAACTAAGGGACAGGGTAAACACTCCACAAACATGGAGCTCTGCTGGCCTAAAAACTTTTTGAAAAACTGCCTCTGAGCTTCCACTCTTGAAATATATGTTGTTTTCAGGAGATTTGGATTCCTCTGTAGTGAGACCATCAAAGCTGGGTCTGCATCTATGTGACCTGGAGGACATGGTTTCTTATTTTCCAATGAACAAGATGAAGCAGTGCTGAATCCTCTCTTTGTAGGTAAACTGAGGCCACTGGGGACTAAGTGTCTCCCCGTGTGGACTGTGATGCCATTTGGTCCTCCTCCAATTTGTGGTGTTTTTGTTGCTGCACTGTGAGTTTGGGATTTGTTTCATGAAATACTAGGAGCTAAACTGGGACACAGTGCTGGAGGGAGTTCTGTCACGTGTGGTGGGTCAGGGTCTGCAAGAGAATGCACCAACTAGGCTCCTATCTCTCACAGCTTGCCCCATTGCCCCCTTGTCCATATCAACCTGATTCTTAATTTTCCTCTGAAAACTCTCCATATAACAAGATGCCTTTACATATAAGGGTCTGCTGGCTGCACCATGTAAGTTACAAGCCATTTGGAATTCAATGGTAGATCCACATGGCCCTACCACGGATGTTTTATCAAACACCTCCCCACCACTGCTGTAGACCCACTACTCAGCAGGCTCCAACTTACTGGCATCTCTGTTCTACACCATTTTCATGAAACTCAGTAAATCAAGGTACTGTCTGGTATACTCATGATGAGCAACAGGACATCCAATGTTTCTCCAGTGCCACCTGGTCATAGGAATTTCAAAAATTTCATGGTATTTATCTAGCCATTTTTCAAGCATGAAGTTGGAGGCACTGTGGGTTTCAGTTCATTCAGCAAACATTAAATGGTGAGGAAGCTCATTTCAATGAAATCTCTGGAGAACTCTCACAGGCACGGCTTCCCAAAGAGTGGACAAAAGGTCACATTAGGCCAGGCCCATTGAGGTCTACAATGTGAGGTCCATGTGTGTTTTGACTCTCAACTATGGCTGCCATTTCTTTAAGAATAAAATCATGTGATATCCTTGCTGAGATTCCCAGGCCTCTGTGGAAATCCACCCGGGGCCTAGGTCTCAGTTTCCAAGAGCGACTTTCATGCGTGGCCTCTTAAAATCCCAACAAAATTCATGGCAATGCTTCTCTGAGTTCAGTTCCAAAACCCAGTCTCTAAGGGGAATCACACCAGAGTTCAAGCCCACGTGGACCCAGTCATTTTTTCCAATGCAACACAAATGACCAAAATTAAAACCAAAACACTCCCACATGGCCTTCATCTTATTCCATATAGTCAATCATCTTAACCTCTGGCTGGAGGTTTCCATGAGGGGCGCAGCCCAAGACAGTGTCCAAAATCAGCTCGTTTGCCCCTCATTTGCCTAAAGTCAGGGTAGCCTGGACACCGTTTCTATGAACCAGGAGTGAACAAATAAGCCTGCCGTTAATACTTCTTTGTTTCTCCAATTTGAGGCCTACTGATTTTAGGTATCGATTCTTTAGGTGATTTAGAGTCATGCGAAAACACAAGCACCTCTGCAGGGCTTTGAAGAACTCATTTGACCCAAAGAATCCCTATTGTCATTTGATGGAGTGCAGGAACCTAACAGAGGAAGGCAAGAGACTTCATCCACAATGAATGATATTTTTTGCCATTTTGGTTTTGGAAGCTCACATGGGATCATTCTTAAGATCCATCAGGTGCTGAGAATCTAAGTCACAGCCACACACAGGTCCAAGAGGCTGATAAAGAGCCACAGGTGAGGCCCATTCATTTCCATTTGAAAACTGTTTTCTTCAGGCTTCACAAAGGGGTGGCCTGAGGCAAAGACCTTCCTGACATTCAGTGAAACACAACAATAAGTAAGCAAAAGGCCCAAAGCAGGGTTTCTGCACTGAGACTTTCCTGGTCACACTGATATCTGAGTTTTCTGAGATGCTCGCCATTCTCTTCAGCTATCCAGTACATGGCCATGTCACAGAGCTTGGAGGTGGTACATATTTTGGACACAAATCCATGAGCCTATTCTGGAGAGTGGCCAGAATTCAGGAAGAAAACAACAACTTAGAAAGATAGCAGGTGTTGCACATCGATAAGACAAGCTGCAGTCCATTCATATATTGGGCAGGATGAATTATGGGAAGATTTATACTAGACAGGACACATCCATTAATGCATTCTCTTTTCTAATGTCTACAACAACTGACACAGTGGGATACACAGAAAGAGAAACACTCACCATTTCAAATGACTTACTAGAAACTGTCCACTACAAAACAAACAAACCGCCTTTCCTATCTATTCTCAGAACATGAGACAAAACAACAAATCCACACCCACTCCCACAAAGGCACCTCCTTCCCCCACGTAGGTCTGTGACTATCCGGAGTGTCCTCTGACTGGTGGGCCATACTATGTTCCCCCGAAATGGCCTGTCTTCTCTCAGATCTTGTTTCCTTGACCAACTCTGTGAAGATGTCAGGAAAAAGTGGTTAGCCACTACCTGTTTTCTCAGGAAAGGTCCATCTTCAGAGCTCTCCTGGCATTTGGCCATCCTCACATCATTAGGTACCAAGAAAACTGACTCTGTCCTTGGTAAATCCAAACAAGTGAGCCCACTGGGCCTGGGACTGGGACTGCCTCTGGGTGCCTGGCTTCTTGGATACCAAGTTCAGAGTGTTCCATCACCAAGGAAATGAGGTATGTCACATTCTTTGGAACTGAATGAGGTCACTGCCTTGGCAACCACTTTGTCCTAACAGTTGCTTCCAAGGGTAACATAAGATGGAGGTTGCCCCTACATCCTGTGACACTTTCATAAGGTAGAATGTATATCACCATTGGCACCCGGGAACAGCTCTCCACTCAGCCCTGGTTTGGTCCATCTTCTGTACAATAAGAAGAGAGAGAGGCAGATTCAGACACATCCCTTCATCCTGACCAGGTTGTTTGCCATGGAAGATGACTTTTGCTCTCTCAGGTGCTTCATACCTGCCTACAACTTCTCCAGGTATCATTTGTGCATGGACATTTGAGGTTCTCATCAGGTGGAAGGTCCCCAACTTTCCTGTATTGTAAGAACCACTCTGTCCCTGCTCTTCTGTAAAATGATTGAGGGAACATTGTATACTTGGGGTTAAAAACAGGTTTGATTTGTATTACGAGTGATTCTGTGTGATGAATAATGGTATTGGGAACCTGCAATATTTACAAGAATATAGAGGTGAAATATAAGTAGGAAAACAGAAATCTAGGTATGATTTGAAGCCCAGAAGGGTTTTGCCCTTGATTGGGATACTTAGCTTTGAATGATGTTCTGCAAAAATGCCTCAGATAATTCGATATACAATGGCATAGGACCTTGTACATTGGATGATTGAATTTAGAAGAGAACATCCAGTCAATAAGGGATATTCAGTAGGATTAGGAAGATAGTCGGTAGGTTTACGAAGAAGAGTGTGTATAGGATTTGGACCAAAAGTTCTTTAGCAATAGACTTTCGGTTGTTGAGTGAATGTAAATGTCAGCACATATGAAGAGTCAGTCACTATGTTGAACTGGGGAAAATATGTAGAAAAGCAGATATCAATAGAAACATTATGAAATCAGGCAAAGTATAAAGTGAGTGATAGAATTAGACATTTTCAACAGGGTTGAGTTTGAATATATAAATTAGGTAAAAAACAAATATGTAGTCACCAATAGGATTGACAATTGACAGCATTAGGCAACCTGGACATGGATGTTTTTAGAAATCCATGTTCACTTTCCATTTAGGCTTTGGTACAATCATAAGTGTGACATTTCCATTTTTTGTCCAGAATATTACTGTGATAATGAGGTGACATGAGTATTTCTTTCACCATTTCTGGGAGCAATATATTGAAGATGTAAAATTAGAATCGGGGGTACAAAGAGGTGTACCCTGTTTCTAGGAACATAGAGAAAAAGCATGAATAGACCATACTGTGAATAAATAATATAACTTTTTTGAAATTTAAATAATGAATTGAACTGATATCTGAAAAATTAAAGGAAATCGTATATTGATATACAATCATTCATTCCAACCAGGTATATATGTAATGGAAATATTTGTGTTTAGGTTTATCATGAAGAGTGTGTGAGTTTTGCTTCAAAATGATTATGGAAATTCAAAATAATGTGTTTAGAAAGAAGTCTCATGAAAAGACCAGTCAAGAAACCCTGACAATACATGTGTTCTGAAGCAAGAAGTGGTGAAAGTTGAAACAAATGCTTATTAATTTGTGAACTTGTGGATGAAATGTATATCCTGTGATGTGCAAAAACTGAAGAAAGAATAATGTACCAGTGTCGAATACAAATGAATGACAAATTACATATCATGTCCCATAGGAGTCTACTTGCATTGATGTTAGACTGGGTCAGTTAGTGTAGAATAATTAGGATTTGTATGCACCATTCACTGAAGTTAGTTTTCAGTACTAGGAAACAAATATGTATTTCAGGTGGATGAATATTTCTGATTATAATCTTGTGAAAAGTGGATTATAAATCCACATACATGAACATGAATGAATTTAGGGAGTGTATATTAGACGCATATATTTCATATTTTGAAAAATTTGGAGAGTATATCTATATCTATATCTATATCTATACACACACACACACACACACACACACACACAACTCACAGACATTAAAAATTCCAATATAAATGCCAATCGAAATTCATCAGTCAATATGTATCATCCACAAATGCAAAAATATTTATTTTACTGAACATGAGTTAATGTATAATGTTGTTCTACTAGGAGGCTCTCCAATAGGTTGAATTTTCATTTCCAACAGCATTTAGGAGGAGTGAACTCTTCTCACAATTTGTATCTGCCAAGATAGCCACCTCACAAAAATGTGCGTGTGATACCTGGTAGGATTCTATGTATGCATATAAATATACATGTGTGAATAGGCTACAGAAAAGGGAAACAAGAATTCACATATTTGTTAAGTTTAAAACACATGGAGAATATTTCAATTAAAATTTGACTAGATTTATAACTCCTACCTTATATAATGCAAATGTCAAGTCCAACTATACAACATGTCTCTGGAGAACCTTTGGATGTCCTGTTGTTTATCATGAGTATACTAGACAGTGCCTTGATTGACTGTGTTTCATGAAAATGATCTAGAACAGACATGCCAGTAAGTTGGTGCCTGCTGAGTAGTGTGCCTAGAGCAGTGGTGTGTATTTGTGTCATAATACATCTCTGATGTGGCCATATGGATTTGCCATTGGCTTCCAAATGGCTTGTGACCGACATGGTGAGGCCAGCAGACACTAATATGTAAGGGCGTTTTGTTATATGGAGAGGTTTCATGGCAATGTTAAGAATCAGGTTGCAATAGACAAGGGAAAAAGATATGTGGGATAGAAGCCTGGTTGGTGCATTCTTCTGCAGACCCTGACCCACCACATGTGGCAGAACTCCATCCGGCACTGTGTCCCTTTTGAACTCCTTGTATTTCGTGAAGCAAATACCAAACTCCCAATGCAGGAGAAAGAAAAACCATGAAAAAGTGGAGGATGACCAAATGGCTTCACAGCCCAGATGGGGAGAGACTTAGCACGCACTGGTCACATTTTACTTAAAAGAGAGAATTCACCACTGCTGCCTCATGTTCATTAGAAAATAAGAAACCATGTCCTCCAGGTCACATAGAATCAGACCCAGCTTTGATGGTCTCACGACAAAGGAAGCTAAAGCTCCTGAAAACAACATATATTTCAAGTGCCCAACCTCAGAGGCAGTTTATCAAGAAGTCCTTTAGGCCAGCAGAGCTCCATGTTTGTGGAGTTTTTAACCTGTCCCTTACTTATGGAAACTTCTCTACCACATCCAAGGTTGTGAACTCATGACCATTTTCCATTCCAGTTATATATTCACAGATTTTATAACTCTTCTCCACTAATTGTGTCTTACTTGGGGCGAAGGTAATGTCAAGGCATTGTTCTGGATGAGTGAGGGAAAATATTTTGTGTAGCACATATTTGATAGACATTGGATTCTTTTTCCTATTTTCCATTCAAAATACTGAATCCCTGACACTAACACATACCCTACTAGACTCTGACTACTAATCCTAATATGATGGAGAAAAATAACCCAAATAGAACAGAAATACAAGCAGGTCAGAGGAGGCATGGTGTATTTTTGAACTTTTCTTTTGCATAATAAATGGTAGGTGTTATAAATCTAGTGAATTTTTATTTGGAATAGTTTTTCATGTGTTTTTAAAATTAACAAATATGTGAATCCCTGCCTCCCTTTCTCTGTAGCCTATACAGCACATGTATTTTTATATGTACATATAGAATCCTACCTGGTATCACACGTACATTTTTGTGAGGTTGCTGACTCGGCAGATATAAATTGTGTGAAGAGACTACCCCTTTTAAACGCTGTTGAAACTAAAAATTCAACCTATGGGTGAGCTTCCTAGTACAACAACATTATACATAATTCCATGTTCAGTAAAGTATATATTTTTGCATCAGTAGATGTTATATATTTCATTATAAATTTCATTTGGCATATATTGCTACTTTTTTATGTTTCTCTGTGTGTTTTTTGATATATATATATATATATATATATATATATATATATATATATACTCTCCTGATTTATCAAAACATGAAATATATGTGTCTTATATACACTCTCTACATTCATACATTCTTTCATGTTCATGCATGAGGAAATATAATCAACTTTTCTCAAGATTATTATTGGAAATATTCATCCACCTGAAATACATATTTGTTTCCTTGTACTGACAACTCACTTCTGTGAATGGTGCATACAAATCCTAATAATTCTACAGTATCTGACCCAGTTTAACATCAATGCAAGTAGATTCCTATGGGACATGATGTGTATTTTGACGTTCATTTATATTCAACACTGCTACATTAATATTTCTGCAGGTTTTGCACATCATAGGATATATATTTCATCCACAAGTTCACAACTTTATAGGTATTTTTTCACTTTTAATCATTTCCTGCTTCAGAACACATGTATTCCTCCCGGTTTCTTGACTGGTCTTTTCATGAGACTTCTCTGCAAACACATTTTTTTTTTAATTTCATAATCAGTTTTGAAGCAAAACTCACACACTTTTCATGATAAACCATAAATCTAATATCACCATTAGAAGCATAACTGTTTGGAATGGATGATTGTATATCAATATTAGGTTTCCTGTATATTTTCAGAAATCAATTCAATCCATTATTTAAAGTTCGAACCAGTTATATTATTTATTCACAGTATGGTCTATTCATGCATTATCTCTATATTCATAGGCACAAGGTACACCTATTTGTACCCCCAATTAATTTATACGTCTTCAAAATATTGCTTTCCTACATATTTTACCCAGTTCATCATTGTGACTGACTCTTCACATGTGCTGACATTTACATTCACTCTCTACCTGAAACCCTATTGCTAAAGAACTTTTGGTCCAAATCCTATACTCACTCTTTTATTTAAACCTACTGACTATTTTCCTAATCCTACCGAATATCCCTTTTTGACTGGATGTTCTCTTCCACATTCAATCATCCAAATTAGAAGGTCCTATGCCATAGTATATTGATTTAACTGAGACAACTGTGCAGGACATAAATCAATGCTAAGTATCCCAATCAAGGGCCCAATGCCCTTCTGGGCTTCAAAACTTACCTAGATTTCTGTTTTCATACTTATATTTCACCTATATATTCTTATAAATATCACAGGTTCCTAATACAAATATTCATTCCAGAGAATGATTCCTAACCCAAATTGAACATGTTATTAACCCTAACCATACACTTTTCCCTCAATCTAATTTTACAGAAGAGCAGGGACAGAGTTGGTCTTACAATACAGGAATATAGGCGATCTTCCAGCTGCTGAAAACCTAAAAGGTCCATGCTGAAATGATCCTTGGAGAAGATGTAGGCAGCTATGAAGGACATGAGAGAGCAAAAGTCATCTTCCATGGCAAACAACCTGGTCAGGTTGATGGGATGTGTCTGAATTAGCCTCTCTCTTCCTAATGTAGAGAAGATGGACCAAACCATGCCTGTGTGGAGAGCTGTTCCCCGGTGCCTATAGTTGATATACCATTCTAACATATGAATGAGTCACAGCAAGTAGAGGCACCCTCCATTTTTTGGGAACCATGTAAGCAACTGTTAAAACAAAGTGGTTTCCAAGGCAGTTACTTCATTCAGATCTTGAAGAAAGTGACATCACCTTACAGTTTTGGTAATGAAAGTCTGTGATCTTGGGATCCAGGAAACCAGGCACACAGAGTCAAACCCACTCCATGTCCCAGTGGGCTAACTTGTTTGGATTTAACAAGACAGAGTCACTCTTTCTTTGTACCTACTGATGTGAGGACAGCCAAATGCCTGGAAACTATGAAGACTGGCCTTTCCAGAGAAAGCAGGTAGTTTCTCACCATGGGCTCCTGACAACTTCACAGAGTTGGCCAAAGAGACCAGATTGGAGACAGGACACGCCATTTTGGGGGAACATAGTATGGCCCACAAGTCAGAGGACACTCCGGATAGTCACAGACCTACTTGGGGAAAGGAGGTGACTTTGGGGTGTGAGTGTGAGTTTGTGGTTTTGTCTCATGTTCTGAGAATAGTTAGGAAAGCTGGTTTGTTTGTTTTGGAGTGGACTGTGTCTAGTAAGTCCTTTGACAAGGTGAGTGTTTCTGTGTCTATATATCATACTGTGTCAGTGATTGTAGACATTAGAAAAGAGAATGCATCAATGGATGTGTCCTGTCTACGAGAAAGCTTCAAAGCATTCATCCTGTGCAATTTATGAATGGACTGCAGGTTGCCGTATGGATGGGCAACTCCTGCCATCTTTCTAAATTCCTGTTTTCTTCCTGAATTCTGGACACTCTCCAGAATACGCTCATGATTTTGTGTCCAAGATATGTACCACCTCCATCTCTGAGACATGGCCATGTACTGGATAGCTGATGGGAATGGCGAGTATCTCAGAAAACTCAGATATCAGTATGCCCAAGAAAGTCACAGTGGAGAAACCCTGCTTTGGGCCTTTTGCTTACCTATTCTGTTGCCCTGAATGTCAGGAAGGTCTTTGCCTCAGGCCACACTTTGTGAAGCCTACAGAAAATAGTTTTCAAATGGAAAAGAATGGTCATTACCTGTGCCTCTTTGCTTAATTGCTTTGGAAATGGATGTTTCTGAATCAGCCTCTCAGCCCTATGTGAGGCTTTGGCTTAGATTCACAGCACATGATGGGTCTAAAGAAAAATCCCATGTGTGCATCCCAAACCAAAATGGACAAAAGAGCTGTCAGAGTAGTTCTTACAATACAGGAAAGTTGGGGACCTTCCACCTGATGAGAACCTCAAATGTCCATGCACAAATGATACCTGGAGACGTTGTAGGCAGGTATGAAGCACCTGAGAGAGCAAAAGTCATCTTCCATGGCAAACAACCTGGTCAGGATGAAGGGATGTGTCTGAATCTGAATCTCTCTCTTCTTATTGTAGAGAAGATGGACCAAACCAGGCCTGAGTGGAGAGCTGTTCCCGGGTGCAAATGGTTGATATACATTCTACCTTATGAAAGTGTCACAGGTAGTAGGGGCAACCTCCATCTTATGTTACCCTTGGAAGCAACTGTTAGGACAAAGTGGTTGCCAAGGCAGTGACCTCATTCAGTTCCAAAGAATGTGACATACCTCATTTCCTTGGTGATAGAACTCTCTGAAATTGGTATCCAAGAAGCCAGGCACCCAGAGGCAGTCCCAGTCCCAGTCCCAGTGGGCTCACTTGTTTGGATTTACCAAGGACAGAGTCAGTTTTCTTGGTACCTAATGATGTGAGGATGGCCAAATGCCAGGAGAGCTCTGAAGATGGACCTTTCCTGAGAAAACAGGTAGTGGCTAACCACTTTTTCCTGACATCTTCACAGAGTTGGTCAAGAAAAGAAGGTCTGAGAGAAGACAGGCCATTTCGAGGGAACATAGTATGGCCCACCAGTCAGAGGACACTCCGGATAGTCACAGACCTACTTGGGGGAAGGAGGTGCCTTTGTGGGAGTGGGTGTGGGTTTGTTGTTTTGTCTCATGTTCTGAGAATAGATAGGAAAGGCGGTTTGTTTGGTTTGGAGTGGACAGTTTCTAGTAAGTCATTTGACACGGCGAGTGTTTCTGTTTCTGTGTATCCCACTGTGTCTGTTGTTGTAGACATTAGAAAAGAGAATGCATTAATGGATGTGTCCTGTCTAGTATAAATCTTCCCATAATTCATCCTGCCCAATATGTGAATGGACTGCAGCTTGTCTTATCGATGTGCAACACCTGCTATCTTTCTAAGTTGTTGTTTTCTTCCTGAATTATGGCCACTCTCCAGAATAGGCTCATGGATTTGTGTCCAAAATATGTACCACCGACAAGCTCTGTGACATGGCCATGTACTGGATAGCTGAAGAGAATGGCGAGCATCTCAGAAAACTCAGATATCAGTGTGACCAAAAAAATCTCAGTGCAGAAACCCTGCTTTGGGCCTTTTGCTTACTTATTGTTGTGTTGCACTGAATGTCAGGAAGGTCTTTGCCTCAGGCCACCCCTTTGTGAAGCCTGAAGAAAACAGTTTTCAAATGGAAATGAATGGGCCTCACCTGTGGCTCTTTGCTTAATTGCTTTGGAAAGAGATGTGTCTTTATCAGCCTTTGGACCTGTGTGTGGCTGTGACTTAGATTCTCAGCACCTGATGGATCTTAAGAATGATCCCATGTGAGCTTCCAAAACCAAAATGGCAAAAAATATCATTCATTGTGGATGAAGTCTCTTGCCTTCCTCTGTTAGGTTCCTGCACTCCATCAAATGACAATAGGGATTCTTTGGGTCAAATGAGTTCTTCAAAGCCCTGCAGAGGTGCTTGTGTTTGCGCATGACTCTAAATCACCTAAAGAATTGATACCTAAAATCAGTAGGCCCGAAATTGGAGAAACAAAGAAGTATTAAAGGCAGGCTTATTTGTTCACTCCTGGTTCACAGAAACGGTGTCCAGGCTACCCTGACTTTAGGCAAATGAGGGGCAAAGGAGCTGATTTTGGACACTGTCTTGGGCTGCGCCCCTCATGGAAACCTCCAGCCAGAGGTTAAGATGATTGACTATATGGAATAAGATGAGGGCCATGTGGGAGTGTTTTGGTTTTGATTTTGGTCATTTGTGTGGCATTGAAAAAAATGACTGGGTACACGTGGGGTTGAACTCTGGTGTAATTCCCCTTAGAGACTGGGTTTTGGAAATGAACTCAGAGAAACATTGCCATGAATTTTGTTCGGATTTTAAGAGGCCACGCATGAAAGTCGCTCTTGGAAACTGAGACCTAGGCCCCGGGTGGATTTCAACAGAGGACTGGAAATCTCAGCAAGGATATCACATGATTTTATTCTTAAAGAAATGGCAGCCATAGTTGAGAGTCAAAACACACATGGACCTCACATTGTAGACCTCAATGGGCCTGGCCTAATGTGACCGTTTGTCCACTCTTTGGGTAGCCGTGCCTGTGAGAGTTCTCCAGAGATTTCATTGAAATGAGCTTCCTCACCATTTAATGTTTGCTGAATGAACTGAAATCCACAGTTCCTCCAACTTCATGCTTGAAAAATGGCTAGATAAATACCATGAAATTTTTGAAATTCCTATGACCAGGTGGCACTGGAGAAACATTGGATGTCCTGTTGCTGATCATGATTATACCAGACAGTGCCTTGACTTACTGAGTTTCATGAAAATGGTGTAGAACAGAGATGCCAGTAAGTTGGAGCCTGTTGAGTAGTGGGTCTAGAGCAGTGGTGGGGAGGTGTTTGATAAAACATTTGTTGTAGGGCCATGTGGATATACCATTGGATTCCAAATGGCTTGTAATTGACATGGTGCAGCCAGCAGACCCTTATATGTAAAGGCATATTGTTATATGGAGAGTTTTCAGAGGAAAATTAAGAATCAGGTTGATATGGACAAGGGGGCAATGGGGCAAGCTGTGAGAGATCGGAGCCTAGTTGGTGCATTCTCTTGCAGACCCTGACCCACCACACGTGACAGAACTCCCTCCAGCACTGTGTCCCAGTTTAGCTCCTAGTATTTCGTGAAACAAATACCAAACTCACAGTGCAGCAGCAAAAACTCCACAAAAAGTGGAAGAGGACCAAATGGCTTCACAGTCCACATGGGGAGACACATAGTCCCCAGTGGCCTCAGTTTACCTACAAAGAGAGGATTCAGCACTGCTTCATCTAGTTCTTTGGAAATAAGAAACCATGTCCTCCAGGTCACATAGATGCAGACCCAGCTTTGATGGTCTCACTACAAAGGAAGCCAAATCTCCTGAAAACAACATATATTTCAAGTGCAAAACTCAGTGGCAGTTTCTCAAAAAGTTTTTAGGCCAGCAGAGCTCCATGTTTTTGGAGTGTTTACCCTGTCCCTTAGTTTTGGAAACTGCTCTACCACCTCCAAGGTTGTGAACTCCTGAGCATTTTCCATTCCAGATATGTATTCACTGATTTTGTAACTCTTCTCCTCTAATTGTGTCTTACTTGGGGTGAAGGTAATGTCAAGGCATTGTTCTGGATGAGAGCAGGAGGATATTTGTGCAGCATATATTTACATACACATTGGATTCATTTTCCAATTTTCCATTTGAAATACTGAATCCCTGACACTAACCAATACCTAGTAGACTCAGACTATTCATCCTAATATAATGGAGAAAATTAACCCAACACAAAAGAAATACAAGCACTTCAGAGAAGACATGTTGTATTGTTGGACTTGACATTTGCATTATATAAGGTAGGAGTTATAAATCTAGTCAAATTTTAATTGAAATATTCTCCATGTGTTTTTAAACTTAACAAATATGTGAATTCTTGTTTCCCTTTTCTGTAGCCTATTCACACATGTATATTTATATGCATATATAGAATCCTACCAGGTATCACACGTACATTTTTGTGAGGTGGCTGCCTTGGCAGATACAAATTGTGAGAAGAGTTCACTCCTCCTAAATGCTGTTGGAAATGAAAATTCAACCTATAGGAGAGCGTCCTAGTAGAACAACATTATACATTAACTCATGTTCAGTAAAATAAATATTTTTGCATTTTTGGATGATATATATTTACTGATGAATTCGATTGGCATTTATATTGGTACTTTTTAATGTCTGTGAGTGTTGTGTGTGTGTGTTTGTGTGTGTGTGTGTGTATATATATAGATACAGATATAGATATAGATATAGATATAGATATACTCTCCAAATTTTTCAAAATATGAAATATATGTGTCTAATATACACTCTCTAAATTCATTCATGTTCATGTATGTGGATTTATAATCCACTTTTCACAAGATTATAATCAGAAATATTCATCCACCTGAAATACATATTTGTTTCCTAGTACTGAAAACTAACTTCAGTGAATGGTGCATACAAATCCTAATTATTCTACAGTAACTGACCCAGTCTAACATCAATGCAAGTAGACTCCTATGGGACATGATATGTAATTTGTCATTCATTTGTATTCGACACTGGTACATTATTATTTCTTCAGTTTTTGAACATCATAAGATATACATTTGCCAAGGCAGTGACCTCATTCAGTTCCAAAGAATGTGACATACCTCATTTCCTTGATGATGGAACTCTCTGAACTTTGTATCCAAGGAGACAGGCACCCAGAGGCAGTCCCAGGCCCAGTCCCAGTGGGCTCACTTGTTTGGATTTACCAAAGATAGAGTCAGTCATTCTTGGTACCTACTGAAGTGGGATTACCAAATGCCTGGAGAGCTCTGAATAGGGAGCTTTCCTGAGAAAGCAGGTAGTGGCTCTCCACTTTTTCCTTACAACTTTACAGAGTTGGCCAAGGAAAACAGATCTGAGAGAGGACAGGCCATTTCGGAAGAACAGAGTATGGCCACCAGTCAGAGGACACTCTTGTTAGTCATACACCTATGGGGAAGGAGGTGCCTTTTTGGGAGTGGGTGTGGGTTTGTGGTTTGTCTCATGTTCTGAAAGTAGGTAGGAATGGCGGTTTGTTTGTTTTGGAGTGAACTGTTTCCGGTAAGTCATTTGAGGAGTGAGTGTTTCCATGTCTGTGTATCCCACTCTGCCTGTGGTAGTAGACATGAGAAAAGAGAATGCAGCAATGGATGTGTCATGTCTAGTATAAAGCTTCCCAGCATTCATCCTGCCCAATTTATGAATGGAGTGTGGCTTGCCTTATGCACGGGCAACACCTTATACCTTCCTAAGTCCCTGTTTTCTTCCTGAATTCTGGCCACTCTCTAGAATAGGCTCATGGTTATGTGTCCAAGATATGTACCAAATCCAAGGTCTTTGACATGGCCATGTACTGGATACCTGAATGGAATGGCCAGCATCTCAGAAAACTCAGATATCAGTGTGACCAGGAAAGTCTCAGTGGAGATACCCTGCTTTGGGCCTTTTGCTTACCTATTGTTCTGTTGCCCTGAATATCAGGAAGGTCTTTGTCTCATGCAACCCCTTTGTTAAGCCTGAAGAAAACAGTTTTCAAATGGAAATGAATGTGCATCACCTCTGGCTCTTTGCTTAATTTCATTGGAAAAGGATGTGTCTTATTCAGGCCCTTTGCCCTGTTTTAGGCTGTGACTTAGATTCTCAGCACCTGATGGATGTAAAGAAAGATCCCATATGTGCATCTAAACCAAAATGGAAAAACGTTCAATCAATGTGCATGAATTATATTGCCTTCCTTTGTTAGGTTTCTGAAATCCATCATGTCAGAATAGGGATTCTTTGGGTGAAATGAGTTCTTCAAATCTCTGCAGAGGGGCTTGGCTTTTCTCATGACTCCAATTCACAAAAAGAATCTAGACCCCACAGTCAGAGAGCCTCAAATTGGAGAAGCGAAGCAGTATTAAGGGCAGGCCTATTTGATCACTCCTGGTTCACAGGAAGGGTGTCCAAGCCACCCTGACATTCGGCAAATGAGGGGCAAGGGAGCTTATTTTGGACACTGTCTTGGGATGTGCCTCTCATGAAAACCTCCATCCAGATGTTATGATGAGTATCTTTATGGTAGAAGATGAGGGCCATGTAGGAGTGTTTTGGTTATAATTGTGGTAATTTGTGTGGCAGTTGGAAGAGATGACTGGGTAAACCTGGGCTTGGATTCTGCTGTGATTCCCCTTAGAGACTGAGTTCTGGAACTGACCTCAGAGAAGTATTGACATGAATTGTGTTGGGATTTTAGGAGGCCAGGAATGAGAGTTGCCATTGGAACCTGGGATCAAGGCCCAGAGTGGCTTTCCACAGAACACTGGGAATCACAGCCAGGATATTACATGATTTTATTCTGAAAGACTTGGCAGGCATAATTGAGATTCAAAACACACTTGGACCTCGCTTTGTAGACCTCAATGGGCCTGGCTTCATGTGACTTTTTGGCCACTCTTTGGGTAGACTTGCCTGTGAGAGTGCTCCAGAGATTTCCCTGAAATTAGCTTCCTCACCATTTAATGGTTCCTGAATGAATTGAAACCAACATTGCCTCCAAATGCACCTGTGAAAAAATGCTAGATAATTACCATGAAATTTTAGAAATTCCGATGACCAGCTGGCACTGGAGGACCTTTGATGTCCTGTTGATGATCATGAGTATAACAGACAGGGCCTTGATTGACTGGGTTTCATGAAAATGGTGTAGAACAGAGATGCCAGTAAGTTGGGGCCTGGTAAGTAGTGGGCCTAGAGCTGTGTTATGCAAATGTGTGATAAAACATCTGTGGTGGGGCCATGTGGATCTTCCATTGGCTTCCAAATGGCTGTGACTGACATGGTGCAACCATCACACCCATATATGTAAAGGCATATTTTTATATGGAGAGGTTTCAGAGCAATATTCAGTATCATGTTGCTATTGTCAAGGGGGCAAGCTACTTGAGATAGAACCCTGGTTGGTGCATTCTCCTGGAGACCCTGCCAACCACACCTGACAGAACTCCCTTCAGCACTGTGTCCCATTTGAACTCGTTGTATTTCATGAAGCTAATACCAAACTCCCAGTGCAGCAGCAAGAAACACCACGAAAATTGGAGGATGACCATTGGTTTCACAGTCCACACGGGAAGACCCTTAGCCCTCAGTGGCCAATGTTTACCTACAAAAAGAGAATTCATCACTGCTGCCTCATTTTTATTTGAAAATAAGTAATCATTTCCTCCAGGTCACATAGATGCAGATCCAGCTTTGATGGTTTCACTACAAATAAAGCTAAAGCTCCTGACAACAACATATATTTCAAGTGCCCAACCTCAGAGGCAGATTCTCAAAAAGTCTTTTGGCCAGCAGAGCTCCATGTTTGTGGAGTGTTTACCCTGTCTCTTACTTTTGGAAACTCCTCTACCACCTCCAAAGATGTGAAATCTGGAGCATTTTCCATTCTAGATATGTATTCACAGATTTTCTAACTCTTCTCCTCTAATTGTGTCTTACTTGTGGGGAAGGTAATGTCAAGGCATTGTTCTGGAGGAGAGTGGGAAGATTTTTCCGTAGCATATATTTGCATACACATTGGATTCAGTGTCCTATTTTCAATTCAAAATACTGAATACCTGACTCTAACCCATACCCTACCAGACTCTGACTACTAATCCTAATATGATGGAGAAAAATAACCCATAAAGAATAGAAATACAAGCAGTTCAGAGTAGGCATGGTGTATAGATGGACTTGCCTTTTGCATGATACAGAGTTGGAGTTATAAATCTAGCCAATTGTTTGTTGAAATAGTTGTCCTTGTATTTTTAAGGTTAACAAATATGTGAATTGATGTCTCCCTTTCTCTGTATTCTTATATGCACATATAGATTCCTATCTGGTACCACACGTACATTCTTGTGAGGTGGCTGACTTGGCAGATACAAATTGTTAGAAGAGATCACTCCTACTAAACCCTGTTGGAACTGAATATTCAACCTATGGGTGAGCTTGCTAGTTGAACAGCATTATACATAAATCCATGTTCAGTAAAATGAATATTTTTAGATCTGTGGATGGTATATATTTTATAATGAATTTTGATTGACATATATATTGCTACTTTTTTGTCTGTGTGTTTGTTTTATGTATATGTATATATATGTATATATATATATATATGTATATATATATATATATATATATATATATATATATATATATACACTCTCCAGATTTTTCAAAATATGAAATATATGTGTCTTATATTCACTCCCTAAATTCATTCATGTTCATGTATGTGGATTTATAATCAACTATTGACAAGATTATTCTCAAAATATTCATCCACCTGAAATTTGCCCAATGCTCTCAAATGTCAATCCTATTTGTGACTACATATTTGTTTCTTCCTAAGATTATATATTTAAACTCAACCCTGTTCAAAATGTCTAATCCTATCACACACTTTATACTTTGCCTGATTTTGTAATGTCTCTATTGATATATGCTTTCCTACATATTTTCCCCACTTCATCATTGTGACTGACTCTTCACTTGTGCTGACATTTACATTCACTCTCTAATCGAAATCCTATTGCTAAGAAACTTTTGTTCCAAATCTTATACTCACCCTTCTTCCTAATCTTACTGACTATCTTCCTAATGCTACAGACTATCCCTTTTTGACTGGATGTTCTCTTCTACATTCAATCATCCAAGTAAATGTGGTGCGAGCTTCAGAGGAGGAGACTACCAACAGGTTCTCTCATGCAACATCAAAGGGTTTATTGGGTGTCCAGAATGCTGGGGTTCAGAGCTCACCTGAATAGAGCAGATAGCCCTGAGAATAGCTGAAGTAGAGCTTATATACTTTCCCTGGAGAGGGAAGGGAGGGAATTGTATTGATGGGTCAGGGCGAGTGGGCGGTTTGCATGCAACTGGGAGAGGGAGTACATTCTGCAATTTGGCAGCTGGGGATAGAACATTCTGGGAACAAGTTTTGCAAACATTTCTCAAGATTTCAACAGTGTTCTGTTAAGCATACAGAAAAACAAGATGTGACAAGTACCTATTTTATTAATATTTCATTCCCCACTTCTTCTTCTGGCTAATTTTAATCATACAAATGATCATTGGAGGGTGTCACATTCAATGTCTGCTAGTGGGGTATTACCATAAGTTTAACTCCTCCAATTTGAGCCTGGAGAAAAGATATTACACGGTTGAGCAAGCAGGGTTTTATAGTTAGCAATAATATGAGGATTATTATTGGACCGGCCAGGGTTGATAAAAACGTAGTTAACCAGGGGGACTGTGTGAACCAAGACTCAAGCCACCCTTTTGGGCCCTCTCTCATTTGTTGATGCTCTTCAAGGTGTCTTTTAAATTTACTCATAGATTTTATTACGACTCCAGTATAGTCAGCATAAAAACAACATTCTTCCTTCAATGCAGCACAAAGGCCCCCTTCTCTAATGAAGAGGAGGTCCAACCCTCAACTGTTCTGTAAAACAACTTCAGAGAGAGAGGTTAAAGTTTCATGCAAAGCCCTGAAGGAGGTTTCTAATATCTTACTTTTGCTCTATTGCTGCTTCTAATTGGGTCATCTTTTGTGTCCCATGGACAATGCCACTGGTTCCTCTGCCCACCCGTGCAGCAACTCCTTTCCTAATAGGATGGCTAAAGTGAGGGATATATGTTCCCAGTGGAACCGGTTGTATGCCCCCCCTATTTGATCTTCAAATGAACCTGCATCATGATAGAGCACTCTGGGAAACATCTGCACCATTACAAAATTTATCACATATCCTGATCATTTCATGAAAACATAAACGATGTTTAAGTATATAGAATTATGCTGTTGTAGGCACTGACAAAGCAAGGCACCTAAGATAGCACTCAAGAGAGGGAAACAGTCCTATTTGGTTGCAACCGGATTCAGAGGGCATTGCTTATATTGTAATCAATTAATCCCCTGAAACTCAAGTTTAGGTAGTTTCAGAATTTTGTACCCAACATATAAGGGATGGGGCTCAGAAGTTCACAGTCTTCATAAGTTTAAAAAAGCAGTATTTGTTTCTGTTTTTCCTTCTGTTCTGGGCAAGTTAACTTTTCAAGGACACCTGGGAGGAGGAGAGCTTTTTCTTCCCTTTCTTATTTTCCCCCTGCCAGCTGTTACCATGGAGCCCGGTTGGTAATTTCTTTATCTTAGAAATGTAGCCATCTCTGTGAAGCCCCAGCTGAAGGCCAGAGGACTTGTTCACATATTTTGTGAAAAACTAGTTAGGGGTTGTCTAGCTTAGAAGTACTGAGATTTTTAGCCAGTGGCCAAGTAGAACAGGGCAATACGAAAGAGAAAGTTTATCTACATTAAAGTCTTTATTGGGACTGTTTTGCTGAAAGTTCAAAACTCAGCCATGGTGAAGACTTCTGAAGAAGGTCATTTAAGACTTTTCTGTGGGCCTGGTACAGAGGGGGAAAGACGGGGAAGGTGGGGCTGAGAGCACCTCCGAGGATCTGAGAATGAGGGAAAAGAGAGATGTAAAAGAATAATGCGAAAGGGTATTGGGAATTTCCTAGCAGCAAACTTGAGCAGTAGATCAGGTAGAGCAGAGTGAAAGACGGGAGTGAGGATCCCAAAATCCTGTGAGGGACTTTAAATTTTAGTAACCTGTTTTCAGTGATGACAAAGCAACTTTAAAGGCCAATTATATTACATCTTGGATAAGGGTCTCAGGGCTCTCCTCAGCTCGTTTGAGCATTGGGTTAGCTGGTAAGAGGACCTGGTGGGACCCGGTGAGGGCACTGACAGGAGATGAGAGGAATGAGTCGGTGGAGCGGTACCTATGTACCTGCTACCTCAGAAAGGGGGCGATGGTCTGAAAACTGGTGGAGCTTTGGGTTTCTGATCTAGTTATTGGAGGGGAGAAATCAAGTTGCTGAGATGGGAGTGACATCAGAGGGTCTGGAGCAGAAGGCTGAGGATAATGATCTATTGGAGAAGCATAGTTCAGGATGTGAGTGAGGGAGGGAAAAGGCTTCCACATAGGGGAATTTCCTTTCACTCTTTTGAGCACTTGCAGAAGTTAAAAAGGTCACGCAAAATTTGAGGATCTAGAGACCGCTCTGGGTGCCATAGTTTTTGGTTGACTAATTGGTAATGTGGCCAATGCTGTGTACTGAATTTGATGAAGAATTGGGGTTCCATCAGGCAGCCCCTGTATGCACACATTCCCATGACATACAGAAAAAGTCGGCTTTTCCCCCACACAGCCATTACTCTTTGTGGCTTTGATAGTCTGCCAGGCAAACTTAGTAATCTAGACTAGCCAACCTGCATCTGGCTCGCGTGTCCCAACATCCATAATGTTTGTTTCCATTATCTATGGTACAGAAGGGATTTAATGGTATTTTAGTGGGATCCTCTTCATCAGGGATATCACAATAGGAAATACCTATAGCCAGCTAACAAATGTCTGGGTGGAGAGATGGCCACCAGGTCCCTAAGGGGGCTGTATGCGAGATAGACCATACTTCTTTTCCAGTAGGATTTGTGATCAGCCATCACTGCTTAATGGGCTGATGAGGGTTAGGACTACTTGTAGCCAAGGGGAGAGTATATAACCTTATTCACATTGCAAATACACAATTTGAAACTGTTACCAGTCTTTTTCAGTTTCCAGAAAGATTCTGTACAGGCAGCAGGCTTGAGATGAGAGGTATGGATCCAGGAAGTGATTCTGTTTACGTTTACCACTGTAGGTGTTATAATAGCACCTGGTATGGTCCTTTTCAGTGGGGTACCAGGGATGACACCTGATATCATCTTACATAGATGAAATCTCTTACTTGATATGGATGTGGAATCCCCTGGTTCCCAGTTGGGTAGGCAGTGGCCAGCTGTTTTCACAGGTATTACTGAGTTCTTTCAAGATCTTTAAGTCTGTCAAGCAAGGGGGTGTGGAAAGTATCTTTAGGTCTTACAGTTGGGCTTAGGTCCCCTACTGGAGGAGGGCCACCATAAAGAATTTCACATGTGGTAAGGTTACTCAAAGAAACAAAGGGATTTTTTCTTGCATGAAACATTGCATAAGGCAGGAGCATAGTCCAATCTTATGCTGGTCTCTAAGCTTAATTTCGTTAAGGTCTCTTTAATAGTTCTATTCATTCTTTCTACTTGTCTTGAACTCTGTGGTCTATAAGCACAATTTAACTTCCAATTAATCCCCAGGTTCCTGGCTAACCCCTGACTTACCTGGGTCATGAACATCGGTCCATTGTCAGAACCTATTACCGGCTTAGCTTCCTCCAATGGTAGAGAGGCTTAGTCAGCAGCAGCGGAATCACTTAGAGTGTGTTGTGTGTTAGGGGACGAGGGCAGGGGATAAGGAGGGGGAGAAGAGTCCAGTAGAGTCAAATCTGTGACTCAGGGAGAACAGAGGGTGGAGGAGGAGGAGGTTGAGAGGGTTTGAGAGATCATGGGGGAAGGAGTAGGAGCAGAGGTAGGGGCAAGGAAAGGCTTCACCCATGGAGGAGGAGATTTGCAGAGGTCCTGCCAAGTTAAGATATATGGCTGTTGATCCGGATGGCTATGTGGCGCTGGCTGAAAGACAATACCTCTGACTTTTTAAATTAGTGGGAAGTAGAAAGATCCTTCTAGGGGCCATACGACTCCAAAGATGGGCCATTCTGAGGCACAGAGATTCTGCCAGGTCCAGCGTTTTACTAAAAAAAGAAAGATTCTGAGCCCTTAAGCGGACTTTGGTCCAGTGATCAAGGGTCAGGGACAGAGGCATTGACGTGCTCTGTTCCATAATGAAAGTTCCACAAAGAGTAAAAGCAAGGACACACGACACAGATAAGACAAGACCATAAAGACAGGCAATGAACGTCCAACACTGAGACCAGGAATGAGTAGCCGGCAAAACCCAATGGTATGGCAATAACGAATCTAAAAGAAAATATCACTGAGTCGAGAAGACTATTGTTCCTTGATTTCCCGAGTTCTCTGCGGGGTCCTCCAGAGAGGTGCCCTTTGTCTCTGTGACATGTCTCTCAGCCACCGTCGGAGAGAGCCCAGGCTCTTCATCGCCAGCAATTTTGCCAAGCCCTAACAAGAAACCTGAAACCAGAAAGAGGCGCCTTACTTGCTCCGAGAGGAGCCCGTTGGGGTCTCTCGTCCGCCACTGCTGGAACTCAGTGGAACCTCAATATGTAAAGGTCAGGCGAGTGTCAGAGGAAGATACTACCAAGAGACTGTCTCATGCAACAGCAAAGGGTTTATTTGTGGTCCAGCATGCTGGAGCTCAGAGCTAAATTAAATAGAGCAGAGACCTCTGAGAACAGCTTAAGCAGAGCTTATATACTTTCCTTGGAGAGGGAAGAGAGGGAAGTTCAGTGATGGGTAAGGGCGAGTGGGCGGTTTGCATGACACCGAGTGAGGGAGTACATTCTGCAGTTCGGCTGTTGGGAACAGTACATTCTAGAACAAGATTAGCAAACATTTCTCAAGATTTCAACAGTGTTTTGTTAAGCATACAGAAAAACAGGAATTGACAAGTACCTATTTTATTAATTTTATTAACCTTTCACTACCGACTATGCCTTTTTGACTTGATGTTCCTTCTACATTAATTCATGCAACGTACAAGGTGCTATGCCATTGTATATCGATTTATCTGAGACAACTCTGCAGAACGTAATTCAACACCACGTATCCCTATCAAGGGCCCAATGCCCTTCTGGGCTTCAAATCAGACTTAAATTTCTTTTTTCATACATATATTTCACCTATATATTCTTCTACACATAGCAAGTTCCCAATACGATCATTCATCCAGCAAAATGATTTCTAACCCAAATCGAGCATGTTTTTTAACCATAACCGGACACTGTTCCCTCAATCTAACTTTACAGAAGAGCAGGGCAGGAGTTGATATTACAATACAGAAATGTAGAAAAACTTCCACCTGCTGAGAACCTCAAAGGTCCATGCAGAAATGATCCCTGGAGAAGATGTAGGAAGCAATAAAGGACCTGAGAGACCAAAAATCATCTTCCAATGCAAACAACCCGGTCAGGATAAAAGGTTGTGTCTGAATCAGATTTTTTTTTAATGTAGAGATCATGGACCAAACCAGGCCTGTGTGGAGATCTATTCCTGGGTGCCTTTGGTTGATATACCATTCTAACTTGTGAAAATGTCACAGGAAGTAGGGGCAGCCTCAATCTCTTGGGACCCTTGGAAACAACAGTTAGGACAAAGTGGCTGCCAAGACAGTGCCCTCATTCAGTTCAGGAAGGAAGTGACCTCACCTCACTTTCTTGGTGATGGAACTCTCTGAACGTGGGATCCAGGAAGCCAGGCACACAGAGCCAGTCCCAGTCCCAGTCCCAGTGGTCTCACTTGTTTGGATTTACCAAGGACAGGGTCAGTATTTTTTGGTACCTACAGATGTGAGGAAGGCCAAATGCCAGGAAAGCTCGGATGCAGGGCTTTTCATGAGAAAGCAGGTAGTAGCTCACCGTTGGCTCCTAAGAAGTTCACAGAGTTGGCCAAGGAGACAAGATCTGAGACAGGAAAGGCCATTTTGGGGGAACATATTATGGCCCACAAGTCAGAGGACACTCTGGATAGTCACAAACCTACTTAGGGGAAGGAGGTGCCTTTGTGGGTGTGGTTGTGGGTTTGTGGTTTTGTCTCATTTTCTGAGAATAGGTAGGACAGTCGGTTTGTTTCATTTGAAGTGGACTGTTCCTAGTAAGTCTTTTCACAGGGCGAGTGTTTCTATGTCTGTGTATTCCACTGTTTCCGTGGTTGTAGACATTAGAAAAGAGAATCCATCAATGGATGTGTCCTGTCTAGTAGAAATCTTCTCAGCATTCATATTGCCCCATTTATGAATGGACTGTAGCTTGCCTTATCGATGAGCAACACCTGCTACCTTCCTAAGTTTCTATTTTCGTCCTGAATTCCGGCCAATCTCAAGAATAGGCCCATGGTTTTGTGTCCAAGATATGTACCACCTACAAGCTCTGTGACATGGCCATGTACTGGATAGCTGTAGGGGATGGCGAGCATCTCAGAAAACTCAGATATCAGTGTGACCAGGAAAGTCTCAGAGGAGAAACCCTGCTTTCGGCCTTTTGCTTACCTATTGTTCTGTTGCCCTGAATGTCAGGAAGTTCTTTGCCTCAGGCCACCCCTTTGTGAAGCCTGAAGAATACAGTTTTCAAATGGAAATGAATGGGCATACCTGTGGCACTTTCCTTAATTGCTTTGGAAAGGGATGTGTCTGAATCAGGCCCTTGGCCCTGTGTGTGGCTGTGGCTTAGATTCTCAGCACCTGATGGATCTAAAGAAAGTTACCATGTGTGCATCCAAAAGAAAATTCGCCAAAAGAGCAATTATCCTCTGTAAGGTTCCTGACTTCCATCAAGTGAGAATGGGATCCTTTGGGTCAAAAGAGTTCTACAAAACCTGCAGAGGCTAGCCCATTGTGCTTGGGTTTTCTCATGACTAAAATTCACATAAAGAATCTAAACCCCACAGACAGTAGTCCTCAAATTGGAGCGGTATTAACGGCAGGCCTATTTGATCACTTTTGGTTCACCGGATTGGTGTCCAGGCCACCTTGACTTTAGGCAAATGAGGGGCAAAGGAGCTTATTTGGGACACTGTCTTGGTCTGCACCCCTCATGGAAACCTCCAGCCAGATTATGATGAGTGTCTATATGAAAGAAGATGAGGGCCATATGGGAGGGTTCTTGTTTTAATTGTGGTAATTTGTGTGGTAGTTGGAAGAGATGACTGGGTCCACCAGGGCTTGAACTCTGGTGTGATTCCCCTTAGAGACTGAGTTCTGGAACTGACCTCAGAGAAGTATTGCCATGAATAGTGTTGGGATTTTAGGAGACCACGCATGAGAATCGCTTTTGGAAACTGAGATCTATTCCCAGGATGGCTTTCCACAGAGCTCAGGGATTCTGAGCCAGGATATCACATGTTTTAATTCTTAAAGACTTGGTAGCCATAATTGAGAGTCCAAACACACATGGACCTCACATTGTATACCTCAATGGGCCTGGATTCATGTGTCCTTTTGGCCACTCTTTGGGAAGGCTTGCCTGTGAGTGTTCTCCAGAGCTTTTATTGAAATGAGCTTCCTCACCATTTAATGGTTCCTGAATTAAATGAAACCCACAGTGCCTCCAACTTCATCCTTGAAAAATGACTAGATTAATACCATGAAATTTTTGAAATCCCCATGACCAGGTGGCACTGGATAACCTTTAGATATCCTGTTGCTGATCATGAGTATAACAAACAGTGCCTTGATTGACAGAGTTTTGTGAAAATGGTGTAGAACAGAAATGCCAGTAAGTTGGAGCCTGCTGGGTAGTGGGTGTAGAGCAGTGGACTGTAGGTGTGTAAATAAATATTTTTGGTAGGACCATCTGGATCTTCCATTGGCTTCCAAAACTTGCGACTGACATGGTGCAGGCAGCAGACCTTTATATGTAAAGGCATCTTGTTATATGTAGAGGTTTCAGGGCAATGTTCAGAATCAGGTTGCTATAGTCAAGGGGAAAGATATGT
This sequence comes from Callospermophilus lateralis, assembly GCF_048772815.1. Taxonomy (NCBI): domain Eukaryota; kingdom Metazoa; phylum Chordata; class Mammalia; order Rodentia; family Sciuridae; genus Callospermophilus; species Callospermophilus lateralis. The sequence continues at coordinate 1,062,497 of NW_027513051.1, forward strand.
GGGATAGAAGCCTGGTTCGTACATTCTCTTTCCGACCCTGACCAACCACACATGACAGAACTCCCTCCAGCATTGTGTCCCAGTTGAACATATTGTATTTCGTGAAGCAAATACCAAATTCCCAGTGCAGCAGTAAGAAACACCCTGAAAAGTGGAGGATGACCAAATGGCTTCACAGACCACACGGGAAGACACTTAGCTCCCAGTGGCAACAGTTTACCTACAAAGGGAGAATTCAGACCTGCTGCCTCATGTTCATTAAAAAATAAAGAACCATGTCCTCCAGGTCACATAGATGCAGACCCAGATTTTTGGTGTCACTATAAACGAAGCTAAATCTCCTGACAATTACATATATTTCTTTTTCTTTTTTTAATTAATTTTCATTGTAGGTTGTTCAAAACATTACATACTTCTTGATATATCATATTTCACACTTTGATTCAAGTGGGATATTTCACACTTTGATTCAAGTGGGATATGAGCTCCCATTTTTACTCCATATACAGATTGCAGAATCACATCAGTTGCAGAACCATTGATTTACATATTGCCATACATATATTTCTTGTGCCTAACCTCAGAGGAAGTTTCTCAATGAGTCTTTAGGTCAGCACAGCTCCATGTTTCTGGAGTGTTTACCCTCTCCCATACTTTTGTAAACTCTTTTACCACCTCCAGTGTTGTGAACTCCTGAGCATTTTTTATTCCACATATGTATTCACAGGTTTTCTAACTCCTCTCCTCTAATTGTGTCTTACTTTTAGCGATGGTTATGTCAAGGCATTGTTCTGGATAAGAGAGGGAAGATTTTTGTGTATCACATGTTTGCATACACATTAGATTCATTTTCCTATTTTCCATTTGAAATACTGAATCCCTGACACTAACCCATACCCTACTAGACTCTGACTACTAATCCTAATATCATGGAGAAAAAAAAAACCTAACTGAATAGAAGTACAGTCCTTTCATAGGAAGCATGGTGTATATTTGTATTTGTCTTCTGCTTTATCAAGAGTATGTGTTTTAAATTTAGTAAACTTTTCATTTTAATATTTCTCCATGATTTTTTAAAGTTATCACATATGTAAATTCCTGTCTCCCTTTCTCTGTATCCTATTCAGCACATGTAATTTTTTATGCATATACAATATCCTACCTGGTATCACACGTACATTCTTGAAAGATCACTGGCTTTGGAATATAAAAATTGTGAGAAGAGATGACTTTCCCTAAATAATGATGGAACTGAAAATTCCACCTATGGGTGAGCTTCCTAGTGAAAAACACTGTACATAAATCCATGTTCAGTAAAATGAATATTTTTGGATTTGTGAATGAATTATATTTCAATATGAATATCGGTTGGCATATATATTGCTAAATATTAATGTGTGTGTGTGTGTGCGTGTGTGTGTGTTTGTGTGCGTGTGTGTGTGTGTGTGTGTGTATATTCTCCAGATTTAAAAAAAATATGAAAAATATGTGTCTTATTATACACTCCCTAAATTCATTCATATTCATTTATGTTCATTTAAATTCAAATTTTCACAAGATTATTCTCAGTAATATTCATAAACCTGAAATATATTTTGGTTTCCTACTACTGAAAACTAAGTTCAGTGGATGGTGCTTAAAAATCCTAATATTTCTACAGTAACTGACCCAGTTTAACATCAATGCAAGTAGATTGCTATGGGACATGATGTGTAATTTGAAGTTCATTTTTACTCAACACTGGTACATTACTATTTCTTCAGTTTATGGACATCATAGGATGTATTTTTTCATCCAGAACTTCACAAATTTTTTTGGCATTTGGTTCACTTTCAATTACTTACTACTTCAGAACACATGTATTCCTCCATGTTTCTTTACTGGTCTTTTCACTAGACTTCTTTCTAAACACATTATTTTCGATTCCATAATCATTTTTGAAGCAAAACTCACTCTTCACAACAAACCGTAACCCTAATAATACCATTGCATATATAACTCGTTGGAATGATGGTATATATATCAATATAAGATTTCCAATATATTTTCAGATGCAAACTCAATCCATTATTTAATGTTGGATCCAGTTACATACTTTATTCACAATATGGTCTATTCATGCATCATCTCAATAATCATCAACACAAGGTACACCTATTTGTATCCCCAGTACTAATTTATAAGTTTCCAGAATATTACTCCCCTTTATGGTGGAAGAAATACTTATGTCACCTGATCTACATATACATTTTACCACAGTAGTATTCTGGACACAAAATGCAAAGGTCACACACATGATTGTACCAAAGCCTAAATGGAAAGTGACCATGGATTACTAAAAGCATCTATGTCCAGGGTGCCTACTGCTCTCAAATGTCAATCCTATTGGTTACTACATATTTGTTTCTTCCTTAGATTATATATTTAACCTCAAGTCTGTTGAAAATATCTAATCCTATCACTCACTTTATACTTTTCCTGATTTCCTAATGCCCCTATTGATATCTGCTTTCCTACATATTTTTCCCAGTTCATCATTGTGACTGTCTCTTCACATGTGCTGACATTTACATTCACCCTCTAACTGAAAACCAATTGCTAAAGAACTTTTGGTTCAACTCCAAGACTCACTCTTCTTCCTAAACCTACTGACTATCTTCCTAATCCTACAGACTATCCCTTTTTGACTGGATGTTCTCTTCTACTTTCAATCATCCGAGGTATAGGGTCCTATGCCATTGTATATCGATTTATCTGAGACCTCGGTGCAGAACATAATTCAATCTAAGTATACCAATCAAGGGCCCAATGCCTTTCTGGGCTTCAAATCTTTCCCAGATCTCTGATCTCATACATATATTTCACATTTATATTCTTATAAATATCACAGGTTCCCAATACCATAGTTCATCCAGCAGAATGACTCCTAACCCAAATCGAACATGCTATTAACACTAACCATACACTGTTCCCTCAATCTCACTTTACAGAAGAGCAGGGACAGAGTTGGTCTTAAAATCCAGTAGGTAGGGTATCATCCACCAGCTGAGAACCTCAAAAGTCCCTGCAGAAATAATCCCTTGAGTAGGTGTAGGCAGGTATGAAGGATCTGCGAGAGCAAAAGTCATCTTCCATGGCAAACAACCTGGTCAGGTTGAAGGGATGTGTCTGAATTAGCCTCTCTCTTCCTAATGTAGAGAAGATGGACCAAACCATGCCTGTGTGGAGAGCTGTTCCCCGGTGCCTATGGTTGATATACCATTCTAACTTATGAATGAGTCACAGCAAGTAGAGGCAGACTCCATCTTTTGGGAACCTTGGAAGCAACTGTTAAAACAAAGTGGTTTCCAAGGCAGTGACTTCATTCAGTTCTTGAAGGAAGTGACCTCACCTTACATTATTGGTGATGAAAGTCTGTGATCTTGGGATCCAGGAAACCAGGCACACAGAGTCAAACCCACTCCATGTCCCAGTGGGCTCACTTGTTTGGATTTAACAAGACAGAGTCACTCTTTCTTGGTACCTACTGATGTGAGGACAGCCAAATGCCTGGAAACTATGAAGACTGGCCTTTCCAGAGAAAGCAGGTAGTTTCTCACCACGGGCTCCTGACAACTTCACAGAGTTTGCTAAAGAGACCAGATCGGAGACAGGACACGCCATTTTTGGGGAACATAGTATGGCCCACAAGTCAGAGGACACTCCGGATAGACACAGACCTACTTGGGGGAAAGAGGTGCCTTTTTGGGTGTGAGTGTGAGTTTGTGGTTTTGTCTCATGTTCTGAGAATAGTTAGGAAAGCTGGTTTGTTTGTTTTGGAGTGGACTGTTTCTAGTAAGTCCTTTGACAACGTGAGTGTTTCTGTGTCTATATATCATACTGTGTCCGTGATTGTAGACAGTAGAAAAGAGAATGCATCAATGGATGTGTCCTGTCTACGAGAAAGCTTCAAAGCATTCATCCTGTGCAATTTATGAATGGACTGCAGCTTGCCGTATGGATGGGCAACTCCTGCTATCTTTCTAAATTCCTGTTTTCTTCCTGAATTCTGGACACTCTCCAGAATACGCTCATGATTTTGTGTCCAAGATATGTACCACCTCAATCTCTGTGACATGGCCATGTACTGGATAGCTGATGGGAATGGTGAGTATCTCAGAAAACTCAGATATCAGTATGCCCAAGAAAGTCTCAGTGGAGAAACCCTGCTTTGGGCCTTTTGCTTACCTATTCTGTTGCCCTGAATGTCAGGAAGGTCTTTGCCTCAGGCCACACTTTGTGAAGCCTGAAGAAAATAGTTTTCAAATGGAATTGAATGGTCATTACCTGTGCCTCTTCGGTTAATTGCTTTGGAAATGGATGTGTCTGAATCAGCCTCTTGGCCCTATGTGAGGCTGTGGCTTAGATTCACAGCACATGATGGGTCTAAAGAAAAATCCCATGTGTGCATCCAAAACCAAAATGGACAAAAGAACTGTCATGGTGGATAGAGTCTCTCGCCTTCCTCTGTAAGGTTCCTGACCTCCATTAAGTGAGAATAGGGATCATTTGGGTCAAGTGAATTCTTTAAAGTTCTGAAGAGGCTATCCCATAGGTTCGTGGGTTTTTTCATGACTCCAATTCACATCTATGTTTACAGAAGAGCAGGGACAGTGTTGGTCTTACAATACAGGAATGCAGTGGATCTTCCATCTGTTGAGAACCTCAAAGCTCCATGCAGAAATGATCTCTGGAGAAGATGTAGGCAGCTATGTAAGACCTGAGAGAGCAAAAATCATCTTCCATGGCAAACAACCTGGTCAGGATTAAGGGTTGCGTCAGAATGAGCCTATCTCTTCTTAATGTAGAGAAGATGGACCAAACCCGGCCTGTGTGGAGAGCTGTTCCCTTTTGCCTAAGGGTGATATACCATTCTAACTTGTGAAAGTGTCACAGGAAGTAGGGGCAGCCCTCATCTCATGGGACCCTTGGAAGCAATTGTTATGACAAAGTGGTTGCCAAGGCAGTGATCTCATTCAGTTCCTGAAGGATGTGATCTCATCTCACTTCCATGGTAATGGAACTCTCTGAACTTGGGATACAGAAAGCCAGGCACCCAGAGCCAGTCTCAGTTCTAGTCCCAGTGGTCTCACTTTTTTGGATTTACAAAGGACAGAGTCAGTCTTTCTTGATACCTACTGATGTGAGGATGGCCAAATGCCAGGAAAGCTCGGAAGAGGGGCTCTTCCTGAGAAAGCAGATAGTGGCTCACTCCTGGCTTCTAACAACTTCACATTGTTGGCCAAGAAGACCAGATCTGAGACAGGTCAGGCCATTTCGGAGGATCATAGTATGGCCCATCAGTCAGAGCACACTCCGGAGAGTCACAGACCTATTTGGGGGAAGGAGGTGCCATTGCGGGTGTGGGTTTGTGGTTTTGTCTCATGTTCTGAGAATAGTTAGAAAAGGCGGTTTGTTTGGTTTGGAGTGAACTGTTTCTAGTAAGTCGTTTGACAATGCAAGTGTTTCTATGTCTGTGTATCCCACTGTGTCCGTGCTTGTAGACATTAGAAAAGAGAATGCATCAATGGATGTGTCCTGTCTCATAGAAAGCTTCCCAGCATTCATCCAGCACAATTTATGAATTGAATGCGGCTTGCCTTATTGATGGGCGATACCTGCTACCTTCCTAAGTTGCTGTTTTCTTCCTGAATTATGGCCAATCTCCAGAATAGGCTCATGGTTTTGTGTCCAAGATATGTACTACCTCCAAGCTCTGTGACATGGCCATGTACTGGATAGCTGAATGGAATGGCGAGCATCTCAGAAAACTCAGATATCAGTGTGACCAGTAAAGTCTCAGTGGAGAATCCCTGCTTTGGGCCATTTGCTTACCTATTGTTCTGTTGCCCTGAGAGTCAGGAAGGTCTTTGTCTCAGGCCAACCCTTTGTGAATCCTGAAAGAAAGATTTTTCAAATGGAAATGAATATGCTTTACCTTTGGCTCTTTCCTTAATTGATTTGGGAAGAGATATGTGTGAATCAGCCTCTTGGCCCAGTGTGATTCTTTGACTTAGATTCTCAGTACCTGATGGATCTAAAGAAAGATCCCATGGGTGCATAAAATCCAAAATGGCATAAAGAGCAGTCATTGTTGATGAAGTATTTTGCCTTCCTCTGTAAGGTTCCTGAATTCCATCAAGTGAGAATAGGGATCTTTTGGGTCAAATGAGTTCTTCAAATCTATTCAGAGGCTATCCAATAGGTGCTTGAGTTTTCTCATCTTTCCAATTCACATAAAGAATCTGTACCCAACACTCAGTAGGACTCAAATTGGAGAAGCAGAGCAGTATTAAGGGCAGGCCTATTTGATCACTCCTGGTACACAGGAAGGGTGTACAGGCCACTGGGAATTTAGGCAAATGAGGGGCAACAGAGCTTATTTTGGACACTGTCTTGGGCTACGCTAATGCTATCAAATGTCAATCCTATTGTTGACTTCATATTTGTTTTATCCTAAGCTCATATATTCATCCTCAACCCTGTTGAAAATATCTAATCCCATCACTCACTTTATTCTTTTTCTGATTTCCTAATGTCTCTATTGATATCTGCGTTCCTACATATTTTGCCCTGTGCATCATTGTGACTGACTCTTCACTTGTGTTGACGTTTACATTGACTCTCTAACCAAAACCCTATTGCTAAAGAACTTTTGTTCCAAATCCTATACTCACTTTTCTTCCTAAACTTACCGACTATCTTTCTAATCCAACTGACTATAACTTTTTGAATGGATGTTCTCTTCTACATTCAATGATCCAAGTACAGTTCAGGTTTCTATTCAACCGGGTGAGGGAGTAGATTCTGCAGTTTGGCAATTGGGGACAGCACATTCTGGCAACAAGATTAGCAAAGAGTTCTCAAGATTTCAACAGTGTTTTGTTAAGCGTACAGAAAAACAGGAAGTGACAAGTACATATTTTATTAACCTTTCATTCCCCACTTCTTTTTCTGGCTACTTTTAATCATAAAAGTGATCGTTGTGGGGTGTCACATTCTATGTCTGCTAGTGGGGTATTACCATAATTTTAATTTGTCCAATTTGAGCTTGGAGAAAAGAAATTACATGATTGAGGAAACAGGGTTTTATAGTTAGTAATACTATGAGGATTATTACTGGACCGGCCAGGGTTGAGAAAAACGTAATTAACCAGGGGGACTGTGTAAAAAAAGACTCAAACTACCCTTTCTGTGCCTCTCTCTCTCGTTGTTGCTCTTCAAGGCATCTTTTTAATTTACTCATAGATTTTTTTACAACTCCAGTATTGTCGACATAAAAACAACATTCTTCCCTCAATGAAGCACAAAGGCCCCCTTCTGTCATGAAAAGGAGGTCTAACCCTCGCCTTTTCTGTAAAACAACTTCAGAGAGAGAGGTTAAAGATTCCTGCAAAGCTGTGATGGAGGTTTCTAAAATCTTTAAGTTTTGATCTATTGCTGCTTCTAATTGGGTCACTTGTTGTGTCCCATGGACCAGAGCAGTGGTTCTTGTGCCCAACCCTGCAGCAACTCCTATTCGTAATAGAATGGCTAAGGTGAGGGACATATGTTCCCAGCGGAACCGGGTTGTATGTCCCCCTCTTTGATCATCAAATGAACCTGCGTCATGATAGAGCACTCTGGGAAACATCTGCACCATTTCACAATTAATCACATCTGTTGACCATTTCATGAAAACATAAACAATGTTTAAGTATATAGAATTATACTGTTGTAGGGACGGACAAGGCACATTGATCTGAGGCCAGGGGTGGCCTCTAGTGTAAAAAAAAGAAACATTCTGAGCCCTTAAGCGGACTTTGGTCCATAGATCAAGGGTCAGGGACAGAGGCATTGAAGTGATCTGTCCCATAATAAAAGATACACAAACAGTAAAAGCAACGACACAGGACACAGACAAGAGAAAACAATAAAGACAGGCAATGGACGTCCAACACTGAGACCAAGACTGAGCAGGTGGCAAAACCCGATGGGCTGGCAATACCGAATCTGAAACAAAGTATCACTGAGTCGAGGAGACTATTATTCCTCGATTCCCAAGTCCTCTGTGGCGTCCCCCAGGGACTTGGCTTGTGGCTCTGTGACACGTCTGCCAGCCACGATCAAAGACAGCTCACACACTTCATTGACAGCCATTTTGCCAAGCCCTAACCTGAAACCTGAAACCAGAAAGAGGTGCCTTACTTACCCTGAGAGTAGCCCATTGGGGTCTCTCGTTCACCACTGCTGGATTTTGGTGGAACCTCCATATATAAATATCGGAAGAGCATTGGGGGAAGAGACCACCAAGAGACTCTCTCATGCAAAAACAAAGGGTTTATTGGGGGTCCAGCATGCTGGGGCTCAGAGCTCATTTGAATAGAGCAGAGAACCCTGAGAACAGGTTAAGCAGAGCTTATATACTTTCCTTGAAGAGGGCAGGGAGGAAAGTTTATTGATGGGCCTGGGCGGGTGAGCAGTTTGCGTGCAACTGGGTGAGGGAGTACATTCTGAAGTTTGGCAGTTGGGGACAGCACATTCTGGGAAAAAGATTAGAAATCACTTCTCAAGATTTCAACAGTGTTTTACTAAGCATACAGAAAAACAGGAAGTGACAAGAATCTATTTTATTAACATTTCACTACCGACTATGCTTTGCCAGATTTCCTAAAGTCTCTATTGATATCTGCATTCCTACATATTTTCCCCAGTTCATCATTGTGATTAATTCTTCACATGTGCTGACATTTACATTCACTCAATACCCGAAACCCTATAGCTAAAGAACTTTTGGTCCAAATCCTATACTCACTCTCCTTTATAAACATACCGACTATCTTCCTAATACTACTGACTATCCATTTTGACTGGAAGTTCTCTTTGAAAATCAATCATCCAAGTTACAAGGTCCTATGCTTAATACCCAATCAAAAGCCCAATGCTCTTCTGGGCTTCAAATCTTACCTAGATTTTTGTTTTCAGATTCATATATTTTACCTATATATTCTTGAAAATATCGCAGGTTCCCAATACCATTATTCATCCAGCAGAATGATTTCTATTCCAAATCAAACCTGTTATTAACCCTAACCATACACTGTTCCCTCAATCTAACTTTAGAGAAGAGCAAGGACAGAGTTGGTCTTAAAATACAGGAATTTAGGGGATCTTCCAACTGCTGAGAAACTCAAAGGTCTATGCGCAAATGATCCCTAGAGAAGTTGTAGACACCTATGAAGGAACTGAGAGAGCAAAAGCCATCTTTCATTGCAAACAACCTGGTCAGCATGAAGGGATGTGTCTGAATCAGCCTCTCTCTTCTTTATGTAGAGAAGAAGGACCAAACGAGGCCTCTGTGGAGAGCTGTTCCCGGTTACCAATGTTTGATATACCATTCTAACTTGTGAAAGTGTCAAAGGAATTAGGGACAGCCTCCATTTCATGGGACCTTTGGAAGCAAATGTTAGGACAACGTGCTTGCCAAGGCATTGACCTCATTCAGTTCCTGAAGGAAGTGACCTCACCTCACATTCTTGGTGATGGAACTCTCTGAACTTGGGATACAGGCATCCAGGCACACAAATCTAGTCCCAGGCCCAGTCCCAGTGGTCTCACTTCTTTTGATTTACCAAAGACAGAGTCAGTCTTTCTTGGTATCTACTGATGTGAGGATGGCCAAATGCCAGGAAAGCTCTGAAGAGTGGCCTTGCCTGAGTAAGCAGGAAGTGGCTCACCGTTGTCTCCTGACAACTTCACAGAGTTGGCCAAGGAAACCAGATCTGAGACAGAACAGGCCATTTGATGGGAACATAGTACGGCCCACCAGTCAGAGGTCACACCCGATAGTCAGAGACCTACTTTGGGAAAGGAGGTGAATTTGTGGGTGTGAGTGTGTGTTTGTGATTTTGTCTCATGTTCTGAGAATAGGTAGGAAAGGCAGTTTGTTTGGTTTGGAGTGGACGATTTCTAACAAGTGATTTGACAAGGCGAGTGTTTTTATGTCTGTGTATCCCACTGTGTCCATGGTTGTAGACATTAGAAAAGAGAATGCAATGCATCAAAGGATGTGTCTAGGCTAGTAGAAAGCTTACCAGAATTCTTTCTGCCCAATGTATGAAAGGAATGCGGCTTGCCTTATGGATGGGTAACACCTGCTATCTTCCTAAGTTCCTGTTTTCTTCCTGAATTCTGGCCACTCTCCAGAATAGGCTCATGATTTTGTGACCAAGTTATGTACCACCTCCAAGCTCTGTGACATGGCCATGTACTGGATAGCTGAAGGGAATGGCGAGCGTCTCAGAAAATTCAGATATCAGTGTGACCAGGAAAGTCTCAGTGGAGAAACACTGCTTTGGGCCGTTTGCTAACCTAATGTTCTGTTGCCCTGAATATCAGGAAGGTCTTTGCCTCATGCCACCCCTTTGTGAAGCCTGAAGAAAACAATTTTCAAATGGAAATGAATATGGATCACCTGTGGCTCTTTGCTTAATTGCTTTGAAAAGGGATGTGTCTGAATCAGCCTCTTGGCCCTGTGTGAGGTTGTGGCTTAGATACTCAGCACGTGGTGGATGTAAAGAGAGATCCCATGTGTGCATCCAAAACCAAAATGGCCAAAAAGCAGTCCTTGTGGATGAAGTCTGTCCCCTTCCTCTTTAAAGTTCTTGAACTCCATCAAGTGAGAATAGGGATACTTTGGGTCAAATGGGTTCTTCAAAGACCTGCAGAGGAGCTTGTGTTTTCTCATGACTGCAAATCACATAAAAATATATACCTGACACTCAGTTTTCCACAAATTGGAGAAGCATAGAAGTATTAACGTCTAGCATATTTGATCACTCCTGTTTCACATGAAGGGTGTCCAGTACACCCTGAATTTATGCCAATGAGGGGCAAGGGAGTTATTTTGGACACTCTCTTGGACTCCGCCACTCATGGAAACCTTCAGCCAGAGGTTGTGATTACTGTCTATATGGAAGAAGATGAGGGCCATATGGGAGGGTTTTGGTTTTAATTTTGGTCATTTGTGTCCGGTTGGAAGACATGACTGGGACCACCTGGGCTTGAACTCTGGTGTGATTCCCCTTAGAGACTGAATTCAGAGAAGTATTGCCATGAATTTTGTTGGGATTTTAGGAGTCCACCCATGAGAATCACCCTTGGAAACTGAGATCTAGGCCCAGGGTGGCTTTCCACAGAGCCCTGGGTATCTCAGCCAGAAGATCACATGATTTAATTCTGAAAGACTTGTCAGCCATTGTTGAGAGTCACAACACCCATGGACGTCACATTGTAGACCTCAATAGGCCTGGCTTCATGTGACATTTTGGCCACTCTTTGGGAAGCCTTGCCTGTGAGAGTTCTACAGAGCATTCATTGAAATGAGCTTCCTCACCATTTAAAGGTTCCTGAATGAATTGAAACCCACAGTGCCTGCAACATCATCCTTGAAAAATGCCTAGATAAGTACCATGAAATTTTTGAAATTCCCATGACCAGGTGGCACTGGAGAAACTTTGGATGTCCTGTTGCTGATCGTAAATATGCAAGACAGTGCCTTGATTGAGTGGGTTTCATGAAAATGGTGTAGAACAGAGATGCCAATATGTTGGAACCTGCTGAGTAGCGGGCCTAGAGCAGTGGTAGGCAGGTGTGTGATAAAAAATTTGTGGTGGGGCCATGTGGATCTGCCATTGGATCCCAAATGGCTTGTGACTTACATGGTGAAGCCAGCAAACCCTTCCATGTAAAGGCTTCTGGTTATATGGAGATGTTTCCGGGCAATGTTTAGAATCAGGTTACTATGGACATGGGGCCAAGCTATGTGGGATAGAAACCTGGTTGGTGCATTCTCCTGCAGACCCTGACCAACCACACATGAAAGAATTGCCTCCAGAACTGTGTCCCAGTTGAACTTCTTTTATTTCATGAAGCAAATTCCAAAGTCCCAGTGCAGCAGCAAGAAACACCACGAAAAGTGGAGGATGACCAAATGGCTTCCCAGTCCACATGGGAATACCCTTAGCCCCCAGTGGCCACAGTTTACTTACAAAGAGAGAATTCAGCACTGCTGCCTCATGTTCATTGGAAAATAAGAAACCATGTCCTCCAGGTCACATAGATGCAGACACAGCTTTGATAGTCTCACTAAAAAGAAGCTAAAGCTCCTGACAACAACATATATTTCAAGTGCCCAAACTCAGAGGCAGTTTCTCAAGAAGTATTTAGGCCAGCAGAGCTCCATGTTTATGGAGTGTTTACCCTGTCCCATACTAGGGAAACTCCTCTACCACTTCCAAGGTTGTAAACTCCTTAGCATATTATTCACAGATTTTATTACTCTTCTCCTCTAATTGTGTCTTACTTTGGGCGAAAAAAATATCAAGGAATTGTTCTGGATGAGAGTGGGAAGATTTTGTTTAGCACATATTTGCATACACATTGGATTCATTTTTCTATTTTACATTTGAAATACTGAATCCCTGACACTAACACATGCTCTGCTAGATTCTGAATACTAATCCTAATATGATGGAGAAAAATAACGGAAACAGAATAGAAATACAAGCAGTTCAGAGGAGGCATGTTGTATACTTGGACTTGCCTTTTGCATTATATAGGGTAGGAGTTATAAATCTAGTCAATTTTTTGTTGAAATAGTTTTCCATGTGCTTTTAAAGTTAACAAATATGTGAATTCCTGTCTCCCTTTCTCTGTATTCTATTCAGCACATGTATTTTTATATGCACATATAGAATCCTACCTGGTATCACACGTACATTCTTGTGAGTTACATGACTTGGTAGATACAAAGTGTGAGAAGAGATCACTCCTCTTAAACGCTGTTTGACCTGAAAATTCAACCTATGGGTGAGCTTCCTAGTTGAAAAAAGTTATACATAAATCCATATCCAGTAAAATGAATATTTTTGGATCTGTGGATGATACATATTTCATGGTGTAATTCGATTGGCATATATATTGCTAATTTTTAAAATCTGTGTGTGGATATATATATATATATATATATATATATATATATATATATATATATATTCTCTCCAGATATTTCAAAATATTTAATATATGTGTCTTATTATACACTCCCTAAATTCATTCATGATTATGTATATGGATTTATAATCAACTTTTCACAAGATTATTCTCAGAAATATTCATTCACCTGATATACGTATTTTTTTCCTAGTATTGAAAACTAACTTCAGTGAATGGTGCATATAAATCCTAATATTTCTACAGTAACTGATCCATTTTCACATCAATGCAAGTAGATTCCTATGGGACATGATAAGTATTTAGAGGTTCATTTTTATTCAAAACTAGTACATTACTATTTCTTCAGTTTATGCACATTATTGGATATATATTTCATCCACAAGTTCACAAATTTATAGGCATTTATTTCACTTTCAATCACTTTCTGCTTCAGAAAACACGTGTTCCGCCATGTTTCAAACTGGTCTTTTCATGAGACTTCTTTCCAAACACATTATTTTTGATTTCCATAATCACTTTTGAAGCAAAACTCACACACTCTTCATGATAAACCATAACCCTAGGATTACAATTAGACGTATAACTAGTTGTTATGTATGATTGTATATCAATATATGATTTCTTACGTATTTTCAGATATCAATTCAATACATTATTTAAAGTGGAACCAGTTATATTATTTATTAACTGTATGGTCTATTCATGCATTATCTCTATATTCATAGTCACAGGGTACACCTATTTTTACCCTCAATACTAATTTATACGTTTTCAAAATATTCCTCAAAAAATGGTGGAAGAAATACTCATGTCACCTGATCTATATATACATTTTATCACAGTAATATTCTGGACAAAAAAATCAAAGTCACCCTTAAGGTTGTACCAAAGCCTAAATGGAAAGTGAGCATGGATTACTAAAACCTTCCATGTCCAGGTGGCCTAATGCTCTCAAATGTCAATCTTATTGGTGACTACATTTTTGTTTCTTCCTAAGATTATATATTCAACCTCAAGCCTGTTGAAAATGTCTAATCCTATCACTCACTTTATACTTTGCCTGATTTAGTAATGTCTCTATTTATATCTATTATCCTACATATTTTCCCCTGTTCATCATTGTGACTGACTCTTCACTTGTGCTGACATTTACATTCACTGTCTACCTGAAACCCTATTGCTTAAGAACTTTTGGTCTAAATCCTATTCTCACTCTTCTTTGTAAACCTACTGACTATCTTTCTAATCCTACCGACAATCCCTTTTTGAGTGGGTGTTCTATTCGACATTCAATCATCCAAGGTACAAGCTCCTATGCCATTGTATATAGATTTATCTGAGACATTTTTGCAGAAAATAATTCAAAGCTAAGTGTACCAATTAAGGGCCCAATGCCCTTCTGGACTTCATATCTTCCCTAGATTTCTGTTTTTATACTTATATTTCACCTATATATTCTTGTAAATATCATAGTTTCCCAATACCATTATTCGTCATGCAGAAGGATTCCTAACCCCAAATTGAACATGTTACTAACCCAAACCATACACTGTTCTCTCAATCGAACTTTACAGAACAGCAGGGACAGGGTTGCTCTTAAAATACAGGAATGTAGGGGATGTTCCACCTGTTGAGAACATCAAAGGTCCATGCAGAAATGATCCCTTGAGAAGATGTAGGCAGCTACGAAAGACCTGAGAGAGAAAAGTCATCTTCTATGGCAAACAACCTTGTCAGCATGAAGGGATGTGTATGAATCAGCCTCTCTCTTCTTAATGTAGAGAAGATGGACTAAACCAGTCCTAGGTGGAGAGCTGTTCCCGGGTGCCCATGGTTTATATACCATTCTAACTTGTGAAAATGTCACAGGAAGTAGGGGCAGCCTCCATCTCATGGGACTCTTGAAAGCAACTGTTAGGACAAAGTGGTTGTCAAGGCAATGACCTCATTCAGTTCCTGAAGAAGTGATCTACCTCACTTCCTTGGTGATGGAACTCTCTTAACTTGGGATCCAGGAAGCCAGGCACCCGGAGCCAGTCCAGTCCCAGACCCAGTAGGCTCACTTGTTTGAATTTACCAAGGAGAGTGTCAGTCTTTCTTGGTACCAACATATGTGAGGATGGCCAAATACCAGGAGAGCTCTGAATAGGGGCCTTTCCTGAGAAAGTAGGTAGTGGTTCACCGCAGGCTCCTGACAACTTCACAGAGTTGGCCAAGGAGACCAGATCTGAGATAGGACAGGCCATTTTGGGGGAACATAGTATGGCCCACCACTCAGAGGAAACTCCGGATAGTCACAGAGTTACATGGGGGAAGGAGGTGTCTTTGTGGGGTGGGTGTGATTTTGTGGTTTTGTCTCATGATCTGAGAATAGGTAGGAAAGACGGTTTGTTTGATTTGGAGTGGTCTTCTTCTAGTAAGTCGTTGGACAAGGCAAGTGTTTCTATTTCTGTGTATCCCACTGTGTCCGTGGTTGTAGACATTAGAAAATAGAATGCAACAATTGATATGTCCTGTATAGTAGAAAGATTCCCGGCATTCATCCTGCCCAATTTATGAATGGACTGCAGCTTGCTTTATCCATGGGCAACACCTGCTACCTTCCTAAGTTCCTGTTTCTTCCAGAATTCTGACCACTCTCCAGAATAATCTCATGGTTTTGTGTCCAAAACATGTACCACCTCCAAGCTCTGTGACATTGCCATGTCCTGGATAGCTGAAGGGAATGGCGAGCATCTCAGAAAACTCAGATATCAGTGTGACCAAGAAAGTCTCAGTGGAGAAACCATGCTTTCGGCCTTTTGCTTATCAATTGTTCTGTTTCCCTGAATGTCAGGAAGGTCTTTGCCTCAGGCCACCCCTTTGTGAAGCCTGAAGAAAACAGTTTTCAAATGGAAATGAATGGGCATACCTGTGGCTCTTTGCTTAATTGCTTTGGAAAGGGATGTGTCTGAATCAGCCTCTTGGCCCTGTGTGAGGTTGTGGTTTAGATTCTCAGCACCTGATGGATGTAAAGAGAGATCCCATGTGTGCATCCAAAACCAAAATGGCCAAAAGAGCAATTATTGTGAATGAAGTCTCTCGCATTCATTTGTAAGGTTCCTGACCACCATCAAGTGAGAATACGGATCCTTTGGTTCAAATGAGTTATGCACAGCCCTGCAGAGGCTAACCCATAGGTTTTTGGGTTTTCTCATGGCTCCAAATCATATAAAGAATCTATACCTGACAGTCAGTAGGCCTCAAATTGGAGATGCAGAGCAGTATTAACAGCTGGCCTATCTGATCACTCCTGGTTCACCGGATGGGTGTCCAGGCCACCTTGACTTTAGGCAAATGAGGGGCAAGGGAGCTTATTTTTGAAACTGTCTTGGGCTGCACCCCTCATGAAAAACTCCAGCCAGAGGTTATGATAAGTGTCTATATGGAAGAAAATGAGGGCCATGTGTGAGTGTTTGGTTTTAATTGTGGTCATTTGTTCGGCGGTTGGAAGAGATAACTGGATCCACCTGGGCTTGAATTCTGGCATGATTCCTCTTAGAGACTGAGTTCTGGAATTTACCTCAAAGAAGTATTGCCATGAAATGTGTTGGGATTTTAGGAGGCCACGCATGAGATGCGCCCTTGAAAACTGAGATCGAGGGCCAGCGTGTCTTTCCACAGTGCAGTGAGAATCTCAGCCAGGATATCACATGATTTTATTTTGAAAGACTTGGCAGCCATAATTGAGAGTCTGAACACAAATGGAACTCATATTGTAGACCTCAATGATCCTGGCTTCATGTGACCTTTTGGCCACTTTTTGGGAAGCCTTGCCTGTGAGATTTCTCCAGAGATTTCATTTAAATGAGCTTCCTCACCACATAATGGTTCCTGCATTAATTGAAACGCACAGTGACTCCAACTTCATCCTTCAAAAATGGTTAAATAAATACTATCAAATTTCTGAAATTCCCATTACCAGGTGGCACTGGAGAACCTTTGGATATCCTGTTGCTGAACATGAGTGAAATAATTCCCCATGCAATGACACTTCACCGGGAGAATTCCAATTTTATTGCTAAAAGCTGTGTGCTTATATAGAACTAAGGGGGAGATGGTATGGCTTACATAAATGGCAGCAACCCGTTTATTGACAATTTCTTTCAAATATCAGCTCCAGAGCCCAGGAATTAGTTCTCATTGGGGCTAAGGTTCCCCACAAGCGAGATTTGAAATTGGCGCTGGCGGGAGAGTTCACAAGGGCGGGAACTTTTTGCGCCACTGCAGAAATGAAGAAGGTAGGAAGAAGAAGTCCTTAGGCACCATGTTGGGGTTTTTCTCTGGGGTATGGCTGCCATTTATTCTTTTCCCAACATTCCACCCTTTTTGTTTTCTTAGGAAGTGGGGTGTCGTTTGTCAGATCTGGCTGCTTCCTGCTGTCTGGGGGTGGTGTGGGGCCTAGAAAGAGAAGTGGAGGAATGCTCAGGGGGCAGGTATGGGGATATCATGGCAGCCAGAAATAAAACCCAGTGGCTATAGACAGCTATTTTCATAGGGGCGAAGTCAATGAATGTTCCCTGAAGCCAAAGATGTCGATGGCATGGAACCAGTCCTGGATGGAAGAGATTGTTGGTATCAGCCACTGGTCCTGTAACAGAGACTCAAGGAAATACTGGAAGCGTTGCCTGGACATGGTGTCGCCAGCACCTGAAGAAGATCAGAGCGAATAAAAACAGAATGAAGATAAAAATTAAAGCAAATGTCAATTTTTGGCAGAAGTTCCATGTGGGGGGACTGACATAGAAGAGGCCAAGAACCATGAGAAAGCTTAGAAGGTGGTAAAGACTATGAATCCAGAATGGCAGATTAAGAGGTTCTCTGAGCTCGTTGTCTCCCACTGTCTAATACCCGTTGCATTCCATCGTGCCTGGTAGTGAGCTTCATCACTGAGTGAACTGTTCTCTTGGAGATGTTGGGGATTCATCGGTCATCAGAGGCTGGTAGTGACTAAGCAAAAGCTGGTTGAAAGTTTGATTAGGAATTTTATGCAGTTGGGTTTGAAGGCACTTCATTATGCAGGGCAAGAGAGCACAAAAAAGGAGCATCCAAATAAGGGGATCCAAGATATGTAGTAAGTACATGGCAAGATAGGATTGGAAGAACCCCGTTATGGGATTGGAGGAGGTAGGTTTGAGCAATTGGGTCGATAATTCCTGCAATTTAACAACATTTTTTTTTATTAGCCCAGATTCATTAACATAATAGCAAAATTCCTCTCTGAGGAATAGGCATGTAACCCCTTTTTCTGCAGTGAGAAGATCAATTGCCCTTTGGTTCTGTAAAGCCACTTGTGCCAATGAAGTAACCTGCCGCTGCAAGGAACCCAGAGACTCAGCCATGGTATTGAGTGTTTCCTGCAGTTTTTGTTGAAGGTCATTGGATCCCATAGAGCATGACCTATAGCTCCACCAGAGAGTCCAAGACCCGTCACTGAGGTTGTTAAAATGAGGCCTACCAGAACCGGCAGAAAGACTACCCTACGGGTGCGGGAAGGTAGGGCCAACTGTCGGAATTCGGTGGGAGTATACAAAGATAGCTGAGGAACTACAGTAACCAAGAAACAGGCGCCAGAGACATTGATGGTTGAGGTACTTAAAGAACCATTACACCAGAGGAAATGTCCAGGTTGCATAAACACAGGGCTCTATGGGGTGCTGTAGCTCAAGGAACAAATGGGTAAAGGATTCATTATTGGCAGGTGGAAACAGATGAAAGGAAATAAAGTATTGGTGGAATAACTTTCCCACAGTGGGATACGTGTCACATGTAGGGGTTGTCCTTTTTAGAGAAATTGTAGCGTTTTGCTGGAATATTTCCTGCCACTAATGGGACTGCTGCTAGAAGTGGACGACTAAGTGAAGCACAGAGAAAGCACTGAGAAGTAGGCACAGAAAGAGGGGTGGAGTTTAATAATCAAAAAGTTTGGTGTAGCAAATTGAGCCATGTGGGAGGGGGACCTGAGAGGGTTGAAGGCTCTGAATCCTCTTTGGATGAGCTATGGATATGATCTCAAAGTTTTGATTCTGAGTCCTTAATGTGTTCGACTACCTGGATGGTTGCCTTAGGTTGCGTAATCAGGGTGAGGCCAATAGTCATCCACCCTGTGGGTCTGACTGAGGTTGTCTGAGCATAGACAGCAAACTCAACATAGCCCCATCGTTTGGCCTTGGGGTCAGGTTTATCTAAAGTATACCATCCATTGTTACTGGATGAAGAGCCTTTATGCCACTTTATGTAACTAGAAGTCCACCCTTCAGGGTAACCAAATGAGTGGTAAGAATAGCTACCACGTTCATCATGGAACATGCATGACCAATAGGGGCACCCATTATATATCTCAGGCCACCAATGACAATAGTCTTTTGTTTGATCAAAAAGGAAGCAAATGAAAGGCCAGTTCCAGCTACCAGAAACGAAGGTCCTTGAAGGTGACAATTTTAGGGAAATAGAGGTGCAGTTGTGGATGAAGCAAGTAGTTGCATCCACTGCGCAGACCTTCTGCATGCCATGTTCTGAGTATCGTTCCCGAAAAGTGAATAAATGCATGGTAGGTGAGGAGGGTAAAGACCAGTCCTGACAGAGCACAGAAAATAAGCAGAGCACAAAAAACAAGCAGTTAGAGAAGACTAGGGTGTTGGGAGAGCTCATTGTGCCTTCTTTAAGAGGAATTGGGCTGCAAGGAAAACCGTGTGAGCCACAACTAAAATGGGTGAGATGGGTGTGGAGAGCAGGAGTAAAGGGGAGGTTCAGTAGGTGATTCTTGGAGTTCCTCTGGGGTGGCCCTGTCTTCAGCAGGTGGGGCCTCCTGGTGATGTGGCTTCAACCTAGACATGTGAATCCAGGGAGTGAGACAGTTGTCTGGTAAGGAGAGTTTGGCGGCGGTAAGGGTAAAGAGAATGACAGGATAGGGGCCTTCCCATTTTGCGGCAAGAGTCCCTTTCTCCTCTGGGGTATTATAATAGGCTAGACTAACAGGTGTTAAGGGAGGAGTGTTTGGTGAGGAGACTGGGTCCGGAAGAAGCATCTGTGGATGATATATATATACTGACGAATTTCGATTGGCATTTATATTAGTACTTTTTAATGTCTGTGAGTGTTGTGTGTGTGTGTGTGTGTGTGTGTGTGTGTGTGTGTGTATAGATATAGATATAGATATACTCTCCTAAGTTTTCCAAATATGAAATATATGTGTCTAGTATACACTCTCTAAATTCATTCATGTTCATGTATGTGGATTTATAATCAACTTTTCACAAGATTATAATCAGAAATATTCATCCACCTGAAATACATATTTGTTTCCTAGTACTGACTACTAACTTCAGTGTAGGGTGCATACAAATCCTAATTATTCTACAGTATCTGAACCAGTCTAACATCAATGCAAGTAGACTCCTATGGGACATGATATGTAATTTGTCATTCATTTGTATTCGACACTGGTACATTATTGTTTCTTCAGTTTTTGCACATCATAGGATATACATTTCATCCACAAGTTCACAAATTAATAGGCATTTGTTTCAACATTAATCACTTCTTGCTTCAGAACACATGTATTGTCAGGGTTTCTTGACTGGTCTTTTCATGAGACATCTTTCCAAACACATTATTTTGAATTTCCATAATCATTTTGAAGCAAAACTCACACACTCTTCATGATAAACCAAAACACTAATATTTCCATTAGATATATAACTGGTTGGAATGAATGATTGTATATCAATATACAATTTCCTTTTTTTTTCAGATATCAGTTCAATTCATTATTTAAAGTTCAAAAAAGTTATATTATTTATTCACAGTATGGTCTATTCGTGGTTTTTCTCTATGTTCATAGAAACAGGGTACACCTATTTGTACCCACGATTCTAATTTTACATCTTCAATACATTGCTCCCAGAAATGGTGAAAGAAATACTCATGTCACCTCGTTATCACAGCAATATTCTGGACAAAAAATGGAAAGGTCACACTTATGATTGTACCAAAGCCTAAATGGAAAGTGAACATGGATTTCAAAAACATCCATGTCCATGTAGCCTAATGCTGTCAATTGTCAATCCTATTGGTGACTACATATTTGTTTTTTCCTAATTTATATATTGAAACTCAACCCTGTTGAAAATGTCTAATTCTATCCCTCACTTTATACTTTGCCTGATTTCGTAATGTTTCCATTGATATCTGCTTTTCTACATATTTTCCCCAGTTCAACATAGTGTCTGACTCTTCATATGTGCTGACATTTACATTCACTCTATAACCAAAAGTCTATTGCTAAAGAACTTTTGGTCCAAATCCTATACTCACTCGTCTTCCTAAACCTACCGACTATCTTCCTAATCCTACTGAATATCCCTTTTTGACTGGATGTTCTCTTCTAAATTCAATCATCCAATGTACAAGGTAATATGCCATTGTATATCAAATTATCTGAGACATGTTTGCAGAACATAATTCAAAGCTAAGTATCCCAATCAAGGGCAAAACCCTCTGGGCTTCAAAGCATACCTAGATTTCTTTTTTCAAACTTATATTTCATCTCTATATTCTTGTAAATATTGTAGGTTCCCAATCCCATTATTCATCGCACAGAATCATTCGTCACCAAATCAAACCTGTTTTTAACCCCAGGTATACACTGTTCCCTCAAACATTTTACAGAAGAGCAGGGACAGAGGGGTTCTTACAATACAGGAAAGTTGGGGATCATCCACCAGATGAGAACCTCAAATGTCCATGCACAAATGATACATGGAGAAGTTGTAGGCAGGTATGAAGCTCCTGAGAGAGCAAAAGTCATCTTCCATGGCAAACAACCTGGTCAGGATGAAGGGATGTGTCTGAATCTGCCTCTCTCTTCTTATTGTAGACAAGGTGGAACAATCCAGGCCTGAGTGGAGAGCTGTTCCCGGGTGCCAATGGTTGATATACATTCTACCTTATGAAAGTGTCACAGGAAGTAGGGGAAACCTCCATCTTATGTAACACTTGGAAGCAACTGTTAGGACAAAGTGGTTGCCAAGGCAGTGACCTCATTCAGTTCCAAAGAATGTGACATACCTCATTTCCTTGGTGATGGGACTTCCTGAACTTGGTATCCAAGAAGCCAGGCACCCAGAGGCAGTCCCAGTCCCAGGCCCAGTGGGCTCACTTGTTTGGATTTACCAAGGACAGAGTCAGTTTTCTTTGTACCTAATGATGTGAGGATGGCCAAATGCCAGGAGAGCTCTGAAGATGGACCTTTCCTGAGAAAACAGGTAGTAGCTAACCACTTTTTCCTGACTTCTTCACAGAGTTGGTCAAGGAAACAAGATCTGAGAGAAGACAGGCCATTTCGGGGGAACATAGTATGGCCCACCAGTCAGAGGACACTTCGGATAGTCACAGACCTACTTGGGGGAAGGAGGTGCCTTTGTGAGAGTGGGTGTGGGTTTGTTGTTTTGTCTCATGTTCTGAGAATAGACCGAAAAGGCGGTTTGTTTGGTTTGGAGCAGACAGTTTCTAGTAAGTCATTTGACAAGGCGAGTGTTTCTGTTTATGTGTATCCCACTGTGTCCGTTGTTGTAGACATTAGAAAAGAGAATGCATTAATGGATGTGTCCTGTCTAGTATAAATCTTCCCTATAATTCATCCTGCCCAATATATGAATGGACTGCAGCTTGTCTTATCGATGTGCAACAACTGCTATCTTTCTAAGTTGTTGTTTTCTTCCTGAATTCTGGACACTCTCCAGAATGGGCTCAGGGATTTGTGTCCAAAATATGTACCACCTCCAAGCTCTGTGATATGGCCATGTAAAGGATAGTTGAAGAGAATGGCGAGCATCTCAGAAAACTCAGATATCAGTGTGACCAGGAAAGTCTCAGTGCAGAAACACTGCCTTGGGCTTTTTGCTTACTTATTGTTGTGTTGCACTGAATGTCAGGAAGGTCTTTGCATCAGGCCACCCCTTTGTGAAGCCTGAAGAAAACAGTTTTCAAATGAAAATGAATGGGCCTCACCTGTGGCTCTTTGCTTAAATGCTTTGGAAAGGGATGTGTCTTTATCAGCTTCATGGACATGTGTGTGGCTGTGACTTAGATTCTCAGCACCTGATGGATCTTAAGAATGATCCCATGTGAGCTTCCAAAACTAAATGGCAAAAAATATCATTCATTGTGGATGAAGACTCTTGCCTTCCTCTGTTAGGTTCCTGCACTTCAACAAATATGAATAGGGATTCTGTGAGTCAAATGAGTTCTTCAAAGCCCTGCAGAGGTGCTTGTGTTTTCGCATGACTCTAAATCACCTAAAGAATCGATACCTAAAATCAGTAGCGATCAAATTGGAGAAACATAGAAGTATTAATTGCAGGCTTATTTGTTCACTCCTGGTTCACAGCAACGGTGTCCAGGCTACCCTGACTTTAGGCAAATGAGGGGCAAACGAGCTGATTTTGGACACTGTCTTGGGCTGCACCCCTCATGGAAACCTCCAGCCAGAGGTTAAGATGATTGACTATATGAAAAAAGGTGAGGGCCATGTGGGAGTGTTTTGGTTTTAATGTTGGTCATTTGTGTGGCATTGGAAAAAATGACTGGGTCCACGTGGGTTTGAACTCTGGTGTGATTCCCCTTAGACACTGGGTTTTGGAACTGAACTCAGAGAAGCATTGCCATGAATTTTGTTGGGATTTTAAGAGGCCACGCATGAAAGTCGCTCTTGGAAACTGAGACCTAGGCCCCGGGTAGATTTCCACTGAGGCCTGGGAATCTCAGCAAAGATATCACATGATTTTATTCTTAAAGAAATGGCAGCCATAATTGAGAGTCAAAACACACATGGACCTCACATTGTTGACCTCAATGGGCCTGGCCTAATGTGACGTTTTGTCCATTCCTTGGGAAGCCTTGCCTGTGACAGTTCTCCAGAGATTTCATTGAAATGAGCTTCCTCACCATTTAATGTTTGCCTAATGAATTGATACCCACAGTGCCTCCAACTTCATGCTTGAAAAATGGCTGGATAAATACCATGAAATTTTTGAAATTCCTATGACCAGGTGGCACTGGAGAAACATTGGATGTCCTGATGCTGATCATGAGTATACCAGACAGTGACTTGATTTACTGAGTTTCATGAAAATGGTGTAGAACAGAGATGCCGGTAATTTGGAGCCTGCTGAGTAGTGGGTCTACAGCAGTGGTGGGGAGGCGTTTGATAAAACATCCGTGGTAGGACCATGTGCATCTACCATTGGATTCCAAATGGCTTGTAACTGACATGGTGCTGCCAGCAGACCCTTATATGTAAAGGCATCTTGTTATATGGAGAGTTTTAAGAGGAAAATTAAGAATCAGGTTGATATGGACAAGGGGGCAATGGGGCAAGCTGTGAGAGATAGAAGCCTAGTTGGTGCATTCTCTTGCAGACCATGACCCACCACACGTGACAGAACTTCCTCCAGCACTGTGTCCCAGTTTAGCTGCTAGTATTTCGTGAAACAAATACCAAACTCATAGTGCAGCAGCCTAAACACCACAAAAAGTGGAGGAGGACCAAATGGCTTCACAGTCCACACGGGGAGACGGGGAGACACTTCGTCCCCAGTGGCCTCAGTTTACCTATAAAGAGAGGATTCAGCACTGCTTCATCTTGTTCATTGGAAAATAAGAAACCATGTCCTCCAGGTCACATAGATGCAGACCCAGTTTTGATGGTCTCACTACAAAAGAAGCCACATCTCATGAAAACAACATATATTTCAATTGCGGAAGCTCAGAGGCAGTTTCTCAAAAAGTTTTTAGGCCAGCATAGTTACATGTTAGTGGAGTGTTTACCATGTCCCTTACTTTTGGAAACTCCTAAACCACCTCCAAGGTTGTGAACTCCTGAGCATTTTCCATTCCAGATATGTATTCACTGATTGTGTAACTCTTCTCCTCTAATTGTGTCTTACTTGGGGTGAAGGTAATGTCAAGGCATTGTTTTGGATGAGAGCGGGAGGATATTTGTGCAGCATATATTTACATACACATTGGATTCATTTTCCAATTTTTCATTCGAAGTACTGAATCCCTGACACTAACCCATACCTAGTAGACTCAGACTATTCATCCTAATATAATGGGGAAAATTAACCCAACACAATAGAAATACAAGCACTTCAGAGGAGACATGTTCTATAGTTGGACTTGACATTTGCATTATATAAGGTAGGAGTTATACATCTAGTCAAATTTTAATTGAAATATTATCCATGTGTTTTTAAACTTAACAAATATGTGAATACTTGTTTCCAATTTCTGTAGCTTATTCACACATGTATATTTATATGCATATATAGAATCCTACCAGGTATCACACGTACATTTTTGTAAGGTGGATGTCTTGGCAGATACAAATTGTGAGAAGTGTTCACTCCTCCTAAATGCTGTTGGAAATGAAAATTCAAACTATAAGAGAGCGTCCTAGAAGAACAACATTATACATAAACTCATGTTCACTAACATAAATATTTTTGCATCTGTGGATGATATATATTTACTGATGAATTTCGATTGGCATTTATATTGGTATTTTTAATGTCTGTGAGTGTTGTGTGTGTGTGTGTGTGTGTGTGTGTGTGTATAGATATAGATATAGATATACTCTCCAAAGTTTTCCAAATATGAAATATATGTGTCTAGTATACACTCTCTAAATTCATTCATGTTCATGTATGTTGATTTATAATCAACTTTTCACAAGATTATAATCAGAAATATTCATCCACCTGAAATACATATTTGTTTCCTAGTACTGACTACTAACTTCAGTGAAGGGTGCATACAAATCCTAATTATTCTACAGTATCTGACCCAGTCTAACATCAATGCAAGTAGACTCCTATGGGACATGATATGTAATTTGTCATTCATTTGTATTCGACACTGGTACATTATGGTTTCTTCCGTTTTTGCACATCATAGGATATACATTTCTTCCACAAGTTCACAAATTAATAGGCATTTGTTTCAACATTAATCACTTCTTGCTTCAGAACACATGTATTGTCAGGGTTTCTTGACTGGTCTTTTCATGAGACTTCTTTCCAAACACATTATTTTGAATTTCCATAATCATTTTGAAGCAAAACTCACACACTCTTCATGATAAACCAAAACACTAATATTTCCATTAGATATATAACTGGTTGGAATGAATGATTGTATATCAATATACAATTTCCTTTTATTTTTCAGATATCAGTTCAATTCATTATTTAAAGTTCAAAAAAGTTATATTATGTATTCACAGTATGGTCTATTCGTGGTTTTTCTCTATGTTCATAGAAACAGGGTACACTTCTTTGCACCCCCGATTCTAATTTTACATCTTCAATACATTGCTCCCAGAAATGGTGAAAGAAATACTCATGTCACCTCCTTATCACAGTAATATTCTGGACAAAAAATGGAAAGGTCACACTTATGATTGTACCAAAGCCTAAATGGAAAGTGAACATGGATTTCTAAAAACATCCATGTCCAGGTTGCCTAATGCTGTCAATTGTCACTCCTATTGGTGACTACATATTTGTTTTTTCCTAATTTATATATTGAAACTCAACCCTGTTGAAAATGTCTAATTCTATCCCTCACTTTATACTTTGCCTGATTTCATAATGTTTCCATTGATATCTGCTTTTCTACATATTTTCCCCAGTTCAAAATAGTGTCTGACTCTTCATATGTGCTGACATTTACATTCACTCTATAACCAAAAGTCTATTGCTAAAGAACTTTTGGTCCAAATCCTATACTCACTCGTCTTCCTAAACCTACCGACTATCTTCCTAATCCTACTGAATATCCCTTTTTGACTGGATGTTCTCTTCTAAATTCAATCATCCAATGTACAAGGTCCTATGAAATTGTATATCAAATTATCTGAGACATCTTTGCAGAACATAATTCAAAGCTAAGTATCCAAATCAAGGGCAAAACCCTTCTGGGCTTCAAAGCATACCTAGATTTCTTTTTTCATACTTATATTTCACCTCTATATTCTTGTAAATATTGCAGGTTCCCAATCCCATTATTCATCGCACAGAATCATTCGTCACCAAATCAAACCTGTTTTTAACCCCAAGTATACACTGTTCCCTCAATCATTTTACAGAAGAGCAGGGACAGAGGGGTTCTTACAATACAGGAAAGTTGGGGATCTTCCACCAGATGAGAACCTCAAATGTCCATGCACAAATGATACCTGGAGAAGTTGTAGGCAGGTATGAAGCACCTGAGAGAGCAAAAGTCAACTTCCATGGCAAACAACCTGGTCAGGATGAAGGGATGTGTCTGAATCTGCCTCTCTCTTCTTATTGTAGACAAGGTGGAACAATCCAGGCCTGAGTGGAGAGCTGTTCCCGGGTGCCAATGGTTGATATACATTCTACCTTATGAAAGTGTCACAGGAAGTAGGGGAAACCTCCATCTTATGTAACCCTTGGAAGCAACTGTTAGGACAAAGTGGTTGCCAAGGCAGTGACCTCATTCAGTTCCAAAGAATGTGACATACCTCATTTTCTTGGTGATGGAACTCTCTGAACTTGGTATCCAAGAAGCCAGGCACCCAGAGGCAGTCCCAGTCCCAGGCCCAGTGGGCTCACTTGTTTGGATTTACCAAGGACAGAGTCAGTTTTCTTGGTACCTAATGATGTGAGGATGGCCAAATGCCAGGAGAGCTCTGAAGATGGACCTTTCCTGAGAAAACAGGTAGTGGCTAACCACTTTTTCCTGACATCTTCACAGAGTTGGTCAAGGAAACAAGATCTGAGAGAAGACAGGCCATTTTGGGGGAACATACTATGGCCCACCAGTCAGAGGACACTCCGGATAGTCACAGACCTACTTGGGGGACAGAGGTGCCTTTGTGGGAGTGGGTGTGGGTTTGTTGTATTGTCTCATGTTATGAGAATAGATCGAAAAGGCGGTTTGTTTGGTTTGGAGCAGACAGTTTCTAGTAAGTCATTTGACAAGGCGAGTGTTTCTGTTTATGTGTATCCCACTGTGTCCGTTGTTGTAGACATTAGAAAACAGAATGCATTAATGGATGTGTCCTGTCTAGTAGAAATCTTCCCTATAATTCATCCTGCCCAATATATGAATGGACTGCGGCTTGTCTTATCGATGTGCAACACCTGCTATCTTTCTAAGTTGTTGTTTTCTTCCTGAATTCTGGCCACTCTCCAGAATGGGCTCAGGGATTTGTGTCCAAAATATGTATCACCTCCAAGCTCTGTGACATGGCCATGTAAAGGATAGTTGAAGAGAATGGCGAGCATCTCAGAAAACTCAGATATCAGTGTGACCAGGAAAGTCTCAGTGCAGAAACACTGCTTTGGGCTTTTTGCTTACTTATTGTTGTGTTGCACTGAATGTCAGGAAGGTCTTTGCCTCAGGCCACCCCTTTGTGAAGCCTGAAGAAAACAGTTTTCAAATGGAAATGAATGGGCCTCACCTGTGGTTCTTTGCTTAATTGCTTTGGAAGGGGATGTGTCTTTATCAGCCTCTTGGTCCTGTGTGTGGCTGTGACTTAGATTCTCAGCACCTGATGGATCTTAAGAATGATCCCATGTGAGCTTCCAAAACCAGAATGGCAAAAAATATCATTCATTGTGGATGAAGACTCTTGCCTTCCTCTGTTAGGTTCCTGCACTCAAACAAATATGAATAGGGATTCTTTGAGTCAAATGAGTTCTTCAAAGCCCTGCAGAGGTGCTTGTGTTTTCGCATGACTCCAAATCACCTAAAGAATCGATACCTAAAATCAGTAGCCCTCAAATTAGAGAAACATAGAAGTATTAACGGCAGGCTTATTTGTTCACTCCTGGTTCACAGCAACGGTGTCCAGGCTACCCTGACTTTAGGCAAATGAGGGGCAAACGAGCTGATTTTGGACACTGTCTTGGGCTGCACCCCTCATGGAAACCTCCAGCCAGAGATTAAGATGATTGACTATATGGAATAAGGTGAGGGCCATGTGGGAGTGTTTTGGTTTTAATGTTGGTCATTTGTGTGGCATTGGAAAAAATGACTGGTTCCACGTGGGCTTGAACTCTGGTGTGATTCCCCTTAGACACTGGGTTTTGGAACTGAACTCAGAGAAGCATTGCTATGAATTTTGTTGGGATTTTAAGATGCCACGCATGAAAGTCGCTCTTGGAAACTGAGACCTAGGCCCCGGGTAGATTTCCACAGAGGCCTGGGAATCTCAGCAAGGATATCACATGATTTTATTCTTAAAGAAATGGCAGCCATAGTTGAGAGTCAAAACACACATGCACCTCACATTGTAGACCTCAATGGGCCTGGCCTAATGTGACCTTTTGTCCATTCTTTGGGAAGCCTTGCCTGTGAGATTTCTCCAGAGATTTCATTGAAATGAGCTTCCTCACCATTTAATGTTTGCTGAATGAATTGAAACCCACAGTGCCTCCAACTTCATGCTTGAAAAATGGCTAGATAAATACCATGAAATTTTTGAAATTCCTATGACCAGGTGGCACTGGAGAAACATTGGATGTCCTATTGCTGATCATGAGTATACCAGACAGTGCCTTGATTTACTGAGTTTCATGAAAATGGTGTAGAACAGAGATGCCAGTAAGTTGGAGCCTGCTGAGTAGTGGGTCTAGAGCAGTGCTGGGGAGGTGTTTGATAAAACATCCGTGGTAGGGCCATGTGGATCTACCATTGGATTCCAAATGGTTTGTAACTGACATGGTGCTGCCAGCAGACCCTTATATGTAAAGGCATCTTGTTATATGGAGAGTTTTAAGAGGAAAATTAAGAATCAGGTTGATATGGACAAGGGGGCAATGGGGCAAGCTGTGAGAGATAGAAGCCTAGTTGGTGCATTCTCTTGCAGACCCTGACCCACCACATGTGACAGAACTCCCTCCAGCACTGTGTCCCAGTTTAGCTGCTAGTATTTCGTGAAACAAATACCAAACTCACAGTGCAGCAGCCTAAAAACCACAAAAAGTGGAGGAGGACCAAATGGCTTCACAGTCCACACTGAGAGACGGGGAGACACTTAGTCTCTAGTGACCTTAATTTACCTAAAAAGAGAGGATTCAGCACTGCTTCATCTTGTTCATTGGAAAATAAGAAACCATGTCCTCCAGGTCACATAGATGCAGACCCAGCTTTGATGGTCTCACTACAAAGGAAGCCAAATCTCATGAAAACAACATATATTTCAAGTGCGGAAGCTCAGAGGCAGTTTCTCAAAAAGTTTTTAGGCCAGCAGAGCTCCATGTTTGTGGAGTGTTTACCCTGTCCCTTACTTTTGGAAACTCCTCTACCACCTCCAAGGTTGTGAACTCCTGAGCATTTTCCATTCCAGATATGTATTCACTGATTTTGTAACTCTTCTCCTCTAATTGTGTCTTACTTGGGGTGAAGGTAATGTCAAGGCATTGTTCTGGATGAGAGCGCGAGGATATTTGTGCAGCATATATTTACATACACATTGGATTCATTTTCCAATTTTCCATTTGAAGTACTGAATCCCGGACACTAAAACTTACCTAGTAGACTCAGACTATTCATCCTAATATAATGGGGAAATTTAACCCAACACAATAGAAATACAAGCACTTCAGAGGAGACATGTTGTATAGTTGGACTTGACATTTGCATTATATAAGGTAGGAGTTATAAATCTCGTCAAATTTTAATTGAAATATTCTCCATCTCTTTTTAAACTTAACAAATATGTGAATTCTTGTTTCCTTTTTCTGTAGCCTATTCACACATGTATATTTATATGCATATATAGAATCCTACCAGGTATCACACATACATTTTTGTGAGGTGGCTGTCTTGGCAGATACAAATTGTGAGAAGTGTTCACTCCTCCTAAATGCTGTTGGAAATGAAAATTCAACCTATAGGAGAACGTCCTAGTAGAACAAAATTATGCATAAACTCATGTTCAGTAAAATAAATATTTTTGCATCTGTGGATGATATATATTTACTGATGAATTTTGATTGGCATTTATATTGGTACTTTTTAATGTCTGTGAGTGTTGTGTGTGTGTGTGTGTCTGTGTGTGTGTGTGTGTGTCTGTGTGTGTGTGTGTCTGTGTGTGTGTATAGACATAGATATATATATATACTCTCCAAATTTTTCAAAATATAAAAAAATATGTCTAATATATACTCTCTAAATTCATTCATGTACATGTATGTGGATTTATAATCAACTTTTCACAAGATTATAATCAGAAATATTCATCCACCTGCAATACATATTTGTTTCATAGTACTGAAACTTAACTTCAGTGAATGGTGCATACAAATCCTAATTACTCTACAGTAACTGACCCAGTCTAACATCAATGCAAGAAGACTCCTATGGGACAGGATATGTAATTTGTCATTCATTTGTATTCGACACTGGTACATTATTGTTTCTTCAGTTTTTGCACATCATAGGATATACATTGCATCCACAAATTCACAAATTAATAGGCATTTGTTTCAACTTTAATGACTTCTTGCTTCAGAACACATGTATTGTCAGGGTTTCTTGACTGGTCTTTTCATCAGACTTCTTTCCAAACACATAATTTTGAATTTCCATAATCATTTTGAAGCAAAACTCACACACTCTTCATGATAAACCAAAACACTAATATTTCCAATAGATATACAACTGGTTGGAATGAATGATTGTATATCAATATACGATTTCCTTTAATTTTTCAGATATCAGTTCAATTCATTATTTAAAGTTGAAAAAATTATATTATTTATTCACAGTATGGTCTATTCATGCTTTTTTTCTATGTTCATAGAAACAGGGTACACCTCTTTGTACCCCGATTCTAATATTACATCTTCAATATATTGCTCCCAGAAATGGTGAAAGAAATACTCATGTCACCTCATTATCACAGTAATATTCTGGACAAAAAATGGAAAGGTCACACTTATGATTGTACCAAAGCCTAAATGGAAAGTGAACATGGATTTCTAAAAACATCCATGTCCAGGTTGCCTAATGCTGTCAATTGTCAATCCTATTGGTGACTACATATTTGTTTTTTCCTATTTATATATTCAAACTCAACACTGTTGAAAATGTCTAATTCTATCCCTCACTTTATACTTTGCCTGATTTCGTAATGTTTCTATTGATATCTGCTTTTCTACATATTTTCCCCAGTTCAACATAGTGACTGACTCTTCATATGTGCTGACATTTACATTCACTCTATAACCAAAAGTCTATTGCTAAAGAACTTTTGGTCCAAATCCTGTACTCACTCTTCTTCCTAAACCTACCGACTATCTTCCTAATCCTACTGAATATCTTTTTTTGACCTGATGTTCTCTTCTAAATTCTATCATCCAATGTACAACGTCCAATGCCATTGTAATTCGAATTATCTGAGACATCTTTGCAGAACATAAATCAAAGCTAAGTATCCCAATCAAGGGCAAAACCCTTCTGGGCTTCAAAGCATACCTAGATTTCTGTTTTCATACTTATATTTCACCTCTATATTCTTGTAAATATTGCAGGTTCCCAATGCCATTATTCATCGCACAGAATCATTCGTCACCAAATCAAACCTGTTTTTAACCCGAAGTATACACTGTTCCCTCAATCATTTTACAGAAGAGCAGGGACAGAGGGGTTCTTACAATACAGGAAAGTTGGGGATCTTCCACCAGATGAGAACCTCAAATGTCCATGCACAAATGATACCTGGAGAAGTTGTAGGCAGGTATGAAGCACCTGAGAGAGCAAAAGTCATCTTCCATGGCAAACACCCTGCTCAGGATAATGGGATGTGTCTGAACTGCCTCTCTCTTCTTACTGTAGACAAGGTGGAACAATCCAGGCCTGAGTGGAGAGCTGTTCCAGGGTGCCAATGGTTGATATACATTCTACCTTATGAAAGTGTCACAGGAAGTAGGGGAAACCTCCATCTTATGTAACCCTTGGAAGCAACTGTTAGGACAAAGTGGTTGCCAAGGCAGTGACCTCATTCAGTACCAAAGAATGTGACATACCTCATTTCCTTGGTGATGGAACTCTCTGAACTTGGTATCCAAGAAGCCAGGCACCCAGAGGCAGTCCCAGTCCCAGGCCCAGTGGGCTCACTTGTTTGGATTTACCAAGGACAGAGTCAGTTTTCTTGGTACCTAATGATGTGAGGATGGCCAAATGCCAGGAGAGCTCTGAAGATGGACCTTTCCTGAGAAAACAGGTAGTGGCTAACCACTTTTTCCTGACATCTTCACAGAGTTGGTCAAGGAAACATGATCTGAGAGAAGAGAGGCCATGTCGGGGGAACATAGTATGGCCCACCAGTCAGAGGATACTTCGGATAGTCACAGACCTACTTGGGGGACGGTGGTGCCTTTGTTTGAGTGGGTGTGGGTTTGTTGTTTTGTCTCATGTTCTGAGAATAGATAGGAAAGGCGTTTTGTTTGGTTTGGAGTGGACAGTTTCTAGTAAGTCATTTGACACGGCGAGTGTTTCTGTTTCTGTGTATCCCACTGTGTCCGTTGTGGTAGGCATTAGAAAAGAGAATGCATTAATGAATCTGTCCTGTCTAGTATAAATCTTCCCTATAATTCATCCTGCCCAATATATGAATGGACTGCAGCTTGTCTTATCGATGTGCAACACCTGTTAGCTTTCTAAGTTGTTGTTTTCTTCCTGAATTCTGGCCACTCTCCAGAATAGGCTCATGGATTTGTGTCCAAAATATGTACCACCTCCAAGCTCTGTGACATGGCCATGTACTGGATAGTTGAAGAGAATGGCGAGCATCTCAGAAAACTCAGATATCAGTGTGACCAG
Source organism: Callospermophilus lateralis (assembly GCF_048772815.1). NCBI lineage: Eukaryota > Metazoa > Chordata > Mammalia > Rodentia > Sciuridae > Callospermophilus > Callospermophilus lateralis. Next base: position 1,096,433 of record NW_027513051.1, read on the forward strand.
GAAAGTCTCAGTGCAGAAACACTGCTTTGGGCTTTTTGCTTACTTATTGCTGTGTTGCATTGAATGTCAGGAAGGTCTTTGCCTCAGGCCACCCCTTTGTGAAGCCTGAAGAAAACAGTTTTCAAATGGAATTGAATGGGCCTCACCTGTGGCTCTTAGCTTAATTGCTTTGGAAAGGGATGTGTCTTTATCAGCCTCTTTGACCTGTGTGTGGCTGTAGCTTAGATTCTCAGCACCTGATGGATCTTAAGAATGATCCCATGTGAGCTTCCAAAACCACAATGGCAAAAAATATCATTCATTTTGGATGAAGTCTCTTGCCTTCCTCTGTTAGGTTGCTGCACTCCATCAAATGAGAATAGGGATTATTTAGGTCAAATGAGTTCTTCAAAGCCCTGCAGAGGTGCTTGTGTTTTCGCTTGACTCTAAATCACCTAAAGAATTGATACCTAAAATCAGTAGACCTCAAATTGGAGAAACATAGAAGTATTAACGGCAGGTTTATTTGTTCACTCCTGGTTCACAGAAACGGTGTCCAGCCTACCCTGACTTTAGGCAAATGAGGGGCAAACGAGCTGATTTTGGACACTGTCTTGGGCTGCGCCCCTCATGGAAACCTCCAGCCAGATGTTAAGATGATTGACTATATGGAATAAGATGAGGGCTATGTGGGAGTGTTTTTTTTTTTAATGTTGCTCATTTGTGTGGCATTGGAATAAATGACTGTGTCCACGTGGGCTTGAACTCTGGTGTGATTCCCCTTAGAGACTGGGTTTTGGAACTGAACTCAGAGAAGCATTGCCATGAATTTTGTTGGGATTTTAAGAGGCCATGCATGAAAGTCGCTCTTGGAAACTGAGACCTAGGCCCCGGGTTGATTTCCACAGAGGCCTGGGAATCTCAGCAAGGATATCACATGATTTTATCCTTAAAGAAATGGCAGCCATAGTTGAGAGTCAAAACACACATGGACCTCACATTATAGACCTCAATGTGCCTGGCCTAATGTGACCTTTTGTCCACTCTTTGGGAAGCCTTGCCTGTGAGAGTTCTCCAGAGATTTTATTGAAATGAGCTTCCTCACCATTTAATCTTTGCTGAATGAATTGAAACCCACAGTGCCTCCAACTTCATGCTTGAAAAATGGCTAGATAAATACCATGAAATTTTTGAAATACCTATGACCAGGTGGTACTGGAGAAACATTGGATGTCCTTTTGCTGATCATGATTATACCAGACAGTGCCTTGATTTACTGAGTTTCATGAAAATGGTGTAGAACAGAGATGCCAGTAGTTTGTAGCCTGCTGAGTAGTGGGTCTAGAGCAGTGGTGGGGAGGTGTTTGATAAAACATTCGTGGAAGGGCCTTGTGGATCTACCATTGGATTCCAAATGGCTTGTAACTGACATGGTGCAGCCAGCAGACCCTTATATGTAAAGGCATCTTGTTATATGGAGAGTTTTAAGAGGAAAATTAAGAATCAGGTTGATATGGAAAAGGGGGCAATGGGGAAAGCTGTGAGAGATAGAAGCCTAGTTGGTGCATTCTCTTGCAGACCCTGACCGACCACACGTGACAGAACTCCCTCCAGCACTGTGTCCCAGTTTAGCTCCTAGTATTTCGTGAAACAACTACCAAACTCACAGTGCAGCAGCAAAAACTCCATAAAAAATGGAGGAGGACCAAATGGCTTCACAGTCCACACGGGGAGACACTTAGTCCCCAGTGGCCTCAGTTTACTTACAAAGAGAGGATTCAGCACTGCTTCATCTTGTTCATTGGAAAATAAGAAACCATGTCCTCCAGGTCACATAGATGTAGACCCAGCTTTGATGGTCTCACTACAAAGGAAGCCAAATCTCCTGAAAACAACATATATTTCAAGTGCGGAAGCTCAGAGGCAGTTTCTCAAAAAGTTTTTAGGCCAGCAGAGCTCCATGTTTGTGGAGTGTTTACCCTGTCCCTTACTTTTTGAAACTCCTCTACCACCTCCAGAATGTGAACTCCTTAGCATTTTCCATTCCAGATATGTATTCACTGATTTTGTAACTCTTCTCCTCTAGTTGTGTCTTACTTGTGGTGAAGGTAATGTCAAGGCATTGTTCTGGATGAGAGCGGGAGGATATTTGTGCAGCATATATTTACATACACATTGGATTCATTTTCCAATTTTTCATTCGAAGTACTGAATCCCAGACAATAACCCATACCTAGTAGACTCAGACTATTCATCCTAATATAATCGTGAAAATTAACCCAACACAATAGAAATACAAGCACTTCAGAGGAGACATGTTGTATAGTTGGACTTGACATTTGCCTTATATAAGGTTGGAGTTATAAATCTAGTCAAATTTTAATTGTAATATTGTCCATGTGTTTTTAAACTTAACAAATATGTGAATTCTTGTTTCCCTTTTCTGTAGCCTATTCACACATGTATATTTATATGCATATATAGAATCCTACCAGGTATCACTCGTACATTTTTGTGAGGTGGCTGTCTTGGCAGATACAAATTGTGAGAAGAGTTCACTCCTCCTAAATGCTTTTGGAAATGAAAATTCAACCTATAGGAGAGCGTCCTATTAGAAAAACATTATATATAAACTCATGTTCAGTAAAATAAATATTTTTTGCATTTGTGGATGATATATATTTACTGATGAATTTCGATTGGCATTTATATTGGTACTTTTTAATGTCTGTGAGTGTTGTGTGTGTGTGTGTGTGTGTGTGTGTGTGTGTGTGTGTATATATATATATAGATTGATAGATATAGATATAGATATAGATATATAGATATAAATATAGATATACTCTCCAAATTTTTCAAAGTATGAAATATGTGTGTCTTATTTTGCACTTCCTAAATTTTTCATATTCAAGAATGTGGATTTATAATTATCTTTTCACAAGATTATTCTCAGAAACATTCATATACCCTACGAGACTCTTACCACTAATACTAATATAATGGAGAAAAAGAACCCAAACAGAATAGATACAAGCATTTCAGAAGAGACATGGTGTATAGTTGGACTTGCCTTTTGCATAATATAAGGTAGGAGTTATAAATCTATTCAATTTATTGAAATAATTTTCCATGTGTTATTTTTTTTGACACAACACAAAATTTAATCTTTGAAAAATAAATAAAATTGACACTTCCTTAACCAAGCTAATGAAGAAAGAAAACCTCAAATTACTAAAATTAACGATCATAAAGGAACTTTTACAGAGTACACAACTAAAATACAGAGAATAATTGAAAACTAATTTGAAAATTTATAGTCTAATAAATTAAAATACCATGATGACATCAATAAAATTTTTGAGATATACCCAAACTTAATTAGTAGGACGTGAACAATTTAAACAAATCAATTTCAAGCAATGAAATAAAAGTTGCTGTCAACAGCCTACCAATCAAGCAAAGCCCAGGAACAGACAGATTCTCAGCCATGTTCTACAAGACCTTCAAAGAAGCCTTCATCACAATACTCCTCAAATTATTCCATAAAATAGAAAAGGATGGAACTCCTCCAAACTCATTCCATGAGGCTATTATCACTCACATACCAAAATCAGACAAAGACACATCAAGGAAAGAAATCTTCAGAGCAATATTCCTGACAAAGATATATACAAAAATTCTCAATAAAATTCTTTTTTTTTAAGCCAAAGTTAATCAAAAGGGATAAAGAGGGACACTACACACTATTCCATGTGTTTTTAAAGTTAAGAAATATATGAATTCCTGTCTCCCTTTCTCTGTAGCCTATTAAGCACATGTATTTTTATATGCACAAATAGAATCCTACCTGGTTTCACACGTACATTCTTGTAAGGTGGCTGACTTGGCAGATACTATTTGTGAGAAGAGATCACTCCTCCTAAACGCTGTTGGTACAGAAAATTCAACCCATGGGTGAGCTTCCTAGATGAACAACATTATACATACATCCATGTTCAGTAAAATGAATATTTTGGGATATGCGGATGAGTTATTTTTCATGATGAATTTCGATTGACATATATATTGCGACATTATAATGTGTGTGTTTGTCTCTCTCTCTCTCTCTCTATATATATATATATAGTCTCCAGATTTTCCAAAATATGAAATATATGTCTTCTTATACACCACCTGAATTCATTCGTATTCATATATGTGGATTTATAATCAACTTTTAACAAGTTTATTCTCAGAAATATACATCCACTGAAATACATATTTGTTTCCTAGTACTGAAAACTAAATTCAGGGAAGGGTTCTTACAAATCCTAATATTTCTAGACTAACTGACCAAGTTTAACATCAATGCAAATACATTCCTATTGGATATGATGTGTTTTTTAAAGTTCATTTTTATTCAAACTTGGTGCGTTATTATTTATTCAGTTTATGGACATCATAAAATATATCCTTTCATTCACAAGTTCACAAATTTATAAATATTTGGTTTACTTTCAATCACTTCCTCCTTCGGAACACATATATTCCTCTATGTTTCTTGACTGGTCTTTTCACTAGACTTCTTTCTAAACACATTATTTTCGATTCCATTATCATTTTTGAAGCAAAACTCACACACTATTCATGATAAACGGTAACCCTAAAAATACCATTAGATATATAACTTGTTGGAATGAATGTACATATATCAATATATGATTTCGTCTATATTTTCAGATATTAAAACAATCCATTATGTAAATTTGGAACCAGTCACATAATTTTTTCACAGTATGGTCTATTAATGCATCATCTCTATATTCATCAACACAGGGTAAACCTCTTAGTATCCCCAGTACTAATTTATATGTTTTCAAAATATTGCTCCCAGAAAAGGTGGAAGAAATACTCATGTCACCTGATCTACATATACATATTATCACAGTAATATTCTGGACACAAAATGCAAAGGTCACCATTATGATTGCAATAAAGCCTCAATGGAATGTGAACATGGATTACTAAAAACATCCATGTCCAGTTTGCCTAATGCTCTCAAATGTCAATCCAATTGGTGACTACATTTTTGTTTCTTTTTAAGATTATGTATTCAACCTCAACCCTGTTGAAAATGTCAAATCTTATCACTCACGTTATACTTTGCCTGATTTCCTAATGTCTCTATTGATGTCTGCCTTCCTACATATTTTTCCCAGTTCATCATTGTGCCCAACTTTTCACATATGGTGCCATTTATATTCACTCTCTAACCGAAACCTATTGCTAAAGAACTTTTGGTCCAAATCCTAGACTCACTCTTCCTCCTAAACCTACTGACTATCTTTCTAATCCTACACACTATCCCTTTTTCACTGGATGTTCTCTTCTACATTCAATCATCTGAGGTACAGGGTCTTATGCCATTGTATATCGATTTGCATCGACCTCGGTGCAAAACATTACTCAAGCTAAGGATCCCAATCAAGAGCCCAAATCCTTCTGGGCTTCAAATATTACCTAGATTTCTGTTTTCATACTTATATTTTACCTCTATATTCTTATAAATATTGCTGGTTCCCAATACCATTATTCATCCAGCAGAATGATTCCTAAGCCAAATGGAACATGCTATTAACCCTAACCATACAATGTTCCCTCAATCTCACTTTACAGAAGAGCAGGGATAAAGTTGATATTACAATACAGGAAGTTAGGAGATCTTCCACCTGCTGAGTACCTCAAAATCCATGCAGAAATAATCCCTGGAGAAGATGTAGGCAGCTATGAAAGACCTGAGAGAACAAAAGTCATATTCCATGGCAAACAACATGGTCAGGATGAAAGGATGTGTCTGAGTCAGCCTCTCTATTCTTAATGCAGGGAAGATGGACCAAAGCAGGCCTGTGTGGAGAGATGTTCCCAGGTGACTATGGTTTCTATACCATTCTAACATGTGAAAGTATCACAGGAAGTAGGGCAGCCTCCATGTCAGGAGACACTAGGATGCAACTGTTAGGACAAAGTAGTGGCCAAGACAGGGACCTCATTTATTTCCTGAAGGTAGTGACCTCACCTCATTTCCTTGGCGATGGAACTCTCTGAATTTTGTGATCCAGGAAGCCAGGCACCAGAGCCAGTCCAAGTCCCAGTCGCAGTGGGCTCACTTGTTTGGATTTACTAAGGACAGAGTCAGTCTTTCTTGGTACCTACTGATGTAAGGGTTGCCAAATACTAAGAAAGCTCTGAAGAGGGGTCTTTCCTGAGAGGACAGGAATTGGCTCACCACTGCCTCCTGACAACTTCACAGAGTTGACCAAGGAGACCAGATCTGAGACAGAAAGGCCATTTGTGGGGAACATCGTATGGCCTACCAGTCAGAGAACACTCCAGATAGTGACAGACCTACTTGGGGGAAGGAGTTGCATTTGTGGGTGTTGGTTTTTGTTTGTGGTTTTTTTCCATGTTCTGAGAATAGGTAAAAAAGGAGGTTTGTTTGGATTGGAGTGGACTGTTTCCAGTAAGTCATTTGACAAGGAGACTGTTTCTATGTCCGTGTATCCCACTGTGTTTTTCTTTGTGGATATTAGAAAAAAATAGCTCATTGGGTGTGTCCTGTCTAGTAGAAAGCTTCCCAGCATGCATCCTTTCCAATTAATGAATGGACTGAGGCTTGCCTTATCCATGGGCAACACCTGCTATCTACCTAATTTTCCATTTTTTCATGAATTCTGGCCACTCTCAAGATTAGTATCATGTATTTTTGTACAAGATATGTACCACCTCCAAGCTCTGTGACATGGCCATGTACTGGATAGCTGAAGGGAATGGCGAGCAACTCAGAAAACTCACATATTAGAGTAACAAGGAAAGTCTCCGTGGAGAAACCCTGCTTGGGGCCTTTTGATTACCTATTGTTCTGTTGCTCTGAATGTCAGAAAGGTCTTTGCCTCAGGCCACCCCTTTGTAAAGCCTGAAGAAAACAGTTTTCAAATGAAAATGAATGGGTATCACCTGTGGCTCTTTGCTTCATTGCTTTGGAAATGGATGTATCTGAATCAGCCTCTTGGCCCTGTGTGAGCCTGTGGTTTAGATTTTCAGCACCTGATGAATCTAAAGAAAGATCCCATGTGGGCATCCAAAACCTAAATGGAAAAAAGATCAGTCATTGTGGATGAAGCCTCTCGCCTTCCTCTGTAAGATTCCTGACCTCCATCAAGTGAGAATAGGGATCATTTGTGTCAAATAAGTTCTTCAAAGGGCTGCAGAGGGGAGACAATAGGTGCTTGGGTTTTCTTATAACTCCAATTCACACTAAAAATCTATACCCCACAGTCAGTAGGCCTCAAATTTGAGAAGTGGAGTAGTATTAACGGCAGGCCTATTTGATCACTTCTGGTTCACACTAACGTTGTCCAGGCCACCCTGACTTTAGGCAAATGAGGGACAAGGGAGATTATTTTTGACACTGTCTTGGGCTGTGCCCCTCATGGAAACCTCCAGCTAGAGGTTATGATTAGTGTCTATATAAAAAGATGAAGAGGGCCATGTGAGAGTGTTTTGGTTTTAATTGTCATCATTTGTGTGGCAATTTGAAGAGATGCCTGGGTCCACCTGGGCTTGAACTCTGTTGTGATTCCCCTTAGAGACTGAGTTGTGTAACTGACCTCAGAGAAGTATTGCCATGAATTGTGTTGGGATTTCAGGAGGCCACACATGAGATTCACCATTGGAATCTGAGATCTTGGCCCAGGGTGACTTTACACAGAGCACTGGGAATCTAAGCCAGGATATCACAAGATTTTATTCTGAAAGATTCCAGCCATAGTTAAAACACCAACAGGGAATCTTTAGATCACTTATAAGCAAATTAAAAAACAAAATTTTTTAACAAGAGTAAAAATACTTAGTTAATGTAATGCTACCCTGAATTTTTTGGGTGAGTTTTACTTTATATTCCCTGTTTGAGATCCTAGTAAACTTGAGAGAAAAAAAAAAGAAAAAAACAAAACTTTTGAACATAACTTTAAATGAAATAAAATCTGACCTACTGCTTTCGTAGTCATTCTCACATGTAGTAAGATGGGACACAGAGCCTTATCTCAGGTAAGACAGGGCTCTTTATAAATCTTAAGTGTTTTAGTTCTAAAGCTGATCTTCGTTTTTTAATATCCTTTTACAAAGTTTACATAAATTGTTTGAGGTCACATGAACATTAGCTAACACCATATAATATCACTTTTGAAACATGAATTAAAGAATGGCTGAATGTTTTTAACATTCAAATAGATTAGGCTCTCATTAATTTAAAAATACATTTAAATTGTTGCACAATGTAAAGTGTAACATAAAACTTTACATATCTTATTGATAACAGGTAAATAAATCCCCAATATATATTTTATTTACCATACAACTTCAGAACACCAGCTTGATATAATGCTCTTTTAATGTTTCTACCTTATCGAGTTGTATAACTGGAAGATATGAGCACATTAATAGCATCACAGTTACATTGATTTTTCTACATTAACCAAGTTTATCTTTTAAAGAAATGGCAGTACAGTGCTCTAAAATAACAGTTCTGTTTTAAACAGTTGTTTAATTTTTATGGTTGCTTGCTCTGGAAAAAATAAAACTTAATAAACACAATGTTATGAGTAATCTTATGTTTTAAGAAATTTTTGTCTCTTTAACACATGACTAATTTTTACAATCTTACACAGACTTTAGTAGAAAGTCTGTATAAGATTGTAAACATTTTATACAGATTTTGTACTAAAAATTGATAGACCTTAGTATATCAATCAGATATCAAACAAAAACACTCATGAATGAGTAAATCCAAATCAAATTTACTTTACTTTTTAATCAAAATATTAGACAAATGTATTGAACAGTGTAAACCATTTTTTGGTTGAAGGAAAAGTCCTAGAACAAAGTCATATAGACCTTTGGTAGACAATAATATTTTATTAGATTTTTGAACACCTAGAAAAACTTATAGGCATAAATTTGAAGACATTTATATTTATCTGTTTATCCAATCTAAATTGAAACATTTAAACCACGTGAATTAAAGATCTGTGGTCCACTTTTTAAAATTTGTTTTTATGAGCGCTTTTTTATATGAGTGCTCCTTATATATGTTAATTTGTGTATCATTTGAATGATATACGAACATATGTGTATATATATATATATATATATATATATATATAGAGAGAGAGAGAGAGAGAGAGAGAGAGAGACATACAACACATAACAAAAGTGTGCACACCTAATAATAGTGAAGGCCTTGTAGCTTTTCACAGGTGAAATCACCATTGCAATGTTTTTAAAACTCCACAGTTGGTCAAAGATAAAACTGATCAGAAAAACATTAACCTAGGTCTGTAGGATCAAAATCATAAACTCAAAAAAAAAAAAAGAATCTAAGAAAAAATTATGAGTCCTAGAAAAAATGACTGGCCGGTAATTAGTAAATACCATACAATTTACCATTTTTTTCCCTTAGGCCTCAGATCAGTCTCCTACTGAGCTTACAGGAGACTTTCATTTGCATTTCAACAGAAGTCCTGGCTGAGGTCTGGAAGGAGCAGGAAAAAACTGCTATTCTGAGCAGACACCTCAGGCCTAAGGCATTTTAACCATAATTTTCTGGTTAGGATGTTGAAAATTATGCTACAAGTTTAAGATACAATTCACAAAATTTTATATCTTTACATCTTGTTTTGTCAACAGATATCATACTATGATTTACTATCCTTGTCCATATTAATGCACTGGTAAACACAGAGACATTTTCCCAGGCTACCCAATTCAGAATTGGAGAAAAAAAGACTGCATGATTGGGAAGTTACTTGCCAACTTGGAAGTAGAGTTCTTTAGTTTTCCATCCTAAGTATTTAAGTTCTCTGGCATGAATTATCTGAAATCAAAAACTAAACAATTACCTAAACCCGACTTTTAACTGCAATATTGTGCAATGCTTCAAAAAACGCATTCAGATACCAGATTTTTACAATAAAACATCATCATTTAGACACACATTCAGCTAAGATCATTCTCAAGAAACAATTTATAATATAAACACATTATTGCACATGTCTTAAAGGGCCAAAAACAAAGGCACAAGACAGACAGAAAGGAACTCCAGAATATGGCTGACAGACAGAAGCCTTTAAAACAGAGCAGATAAGAGAAAAATCTCCTGCACCAGTGGCACCACAGATATCCCCACAAGGGGACCAGATGTTTTCACAGAGAAGCTACCTGAAATGTAAAATCAAGGGTCTCCATGGTGACTTTACTGCATTTAGTGTCCCCTTTTTATTTTTCTCTTTTAAAAGAAGACAGAGGTGTCATAATTCTTACAGTGCAGGGAAGGAAGGAGGGAATTCCCTGAAGCAACAGGGCTTTGGCAGTTGCTGGGGTCCCTCAGTCCCTCCTTTTACTTACAGGATTAGCTCTTCTGTTTCGGGTCCACTCCAAGCATGCTCCATCTCCTAACATTTCAGTCGTCAGCTCTCAAAAAGTTCTGGGACGGGGCCGGGTATCAAAATTTGTAACTTAAAGTTCGGTTTCTGACCCTGAAGCAAACTAATGCTAATTTAATAATGAGGACAGGGTTTTGAGAAAAAGAAAATGGAGGTTTATTGCTTTGCTAACAAAGGAAAAACAAGGGGACTCTGCCAATAGGTTGTGACTCTCATGATCTGGAGGGACAAGGGATTTTAAAGAGTTTCACTTGTTAACCTGGGGTATACTCAGTTCTTCGTTCCCCAGCAGGCATTGCCCTGTGCAGTGGGTGTGCTCCAGGCAGCCAGCTAGGGGCTTCTTTCTTTCTGCTTAACAAAGGTGGGTAAAGTTCATCACAGTTCCTTAAAACACAGTCGAAAGGGTGTCAGGCTTACTTGCTTTGTTACCCTTTTTCACGTCCAATATCCTTAAAATTTTACCACAGAAATCAAACAAAAAAACGCACACAAAAAAAAAAAAACAACAAAAAACATATAGACCACAGAACAAAACACAGAAAAACAGAATCCTGGTGCCGAAACAGAAAAACAGAGGAGCAATGCAACATCTTGCTAAAGCTCCAGGGTAGGAGCGTGTGTGTGCCCATCGGCACCTCTCTACCCTTCCAGAGGAATTCCCTACAGAACAGAACAGAGGACAGCATGATTCTCATTACTGTCCTGGACAGGAGTGTATGTGAGCCTCCCCAGGCCACCTCTCTGTCATCAGAAGAGATCTCCCTTAACCAGATATCAGATGTTATAAAGGCGCCACTTACCTATGGAGGCCTCCTCCACCAGGGGCTTGATAATAGTTTTAGTGTGGTTGTTCACTGCAGTGCTCCCCAGACTTACGGCTCACTCCAAGGCCTTGGAACATCTCAAGTTGTGCACCCCCTAGAGTGGTTCTCCAGCCCAGTGCCCTGGAGGGAAGGCCAGCTTCAGAATTTTCAGCAGTCTGGTTTTGTGATCTGCTCGGGCAGGGTCATCTCACTGGGGAACTCCAAAATTTTGGACTAGGATGCAAGAAAAGACCACTGACTCCAATTAAAATCAAATTAAGGCAAGCTTATTATTTCAACAGGCTGGGCTGCCTCTCCTTCCCAAAATGGCGGGAACAAGACAGCAACCCCACCTTTCCTACAGCCCAGCTATATAGCCCAGAAAGTTACACAAACGGGTGGTTACAGATAACAAAACTTTGAAAGCATCACACTAATGGTAGTTTACATTTTTTTTTTTTTTTTGCTGGCCCCAATATCAGAAATAATGAGGACCATTAGGGCCTCAGAGAGGGTTGTTGTCTGGCCAGGGAAGGCCAATATTTATGAGGTGTCACTAAAGTTTCAGAAAGTACTGTTATCTGGTCAGAGAGCCAGGTGTGGATGAGTTCAAGGCACGGGCAGGCGTTCCAAGCAGGTTCAGAATTTGCAGTAATTTAGAGTAAAGCCAAAATTATCTTTTCACGGATTTGTGGCAAGATGGTTCCCAATTTTAATAAAAAATCAGGTTGGGTCTATCAAGCCTCTCCCTTACTTTTGGAAACTCCTCTGCAAACTCCAATGTTGTGAACTCCCGAGCATTTTAATTCCAGATATGTATTCACAGAATTTCTAACTCTTCTATTCCAATTGTGTCTTTCTTGGGGCGAAGGTAATATCAAGTCATTGTTCTGGATGAGAGTGGAAATATTTTTGTGTAGCACATATTTGCATACACATTTAGGAGATCACTCCTCCTAAACACTGTTGGAACAGAAAATTCAAACTATGGGGGAGCTTCTTAGTTGAACAACATTATTCATGAATCCAAGTTCATTAAACAAATAGTTTTGGATCAGTGGATGATATATATTTCAAGATGAATTTCAATTGGCATATACTATGCTACATTTTAATGTCTGTGTGTGTTTTTTGTTTATAATGTTTTGCGATTTATATGGATTTAAAATCAAGTTTCCACAAGATTATTCTCAGAATATTCATCCACCTGAAATACATATTTGTTTCCTAGTACTGAAAACTAACTTCAGTAAATGGTGCATAAAAATCCTAATATTTCTACAGTAACTGACCCAGATTAATATCAATGCAAGTAGATTCCTAGGGGACATGATGTGTATTTTGATGTTCATTTTTATTCAACACTGCTACATTACTATTTCTGCAGCTTATGCACATCATACTGTATATATTTCATTCAAAAGTTCGCAAATTTATATGCATGTGTTTCACGTTCAATCACTTCCTGCTTCAGAACACATGAATTCCTCCAGGTTTCTTGACTATTCTTTTCATGATACTTCTTTCCAAACACATTATTTTTGATTTCCATAATCACGTTTGAAGCAAAACTCACACACTTTTCAGGATAAAATATAACCCTAATATTACCATTAGATGTATAAGTGGTTGGAATGAATGATTGCATATCAATATGAGATTTCTTTTATATTTTCAGATATCAATTCAATCCATTATTTAAAGTGGAACCAGTTATATTATTTATACACAGTATGGTCTATTCATGCATAATCTGCATATTCATAGACACAGGGTACACCTATTTGTACCCCAAATACTAAATTATACGTCTACAAAACATTGCTCCAGAAACGGTGGAAGAAATATTCATGTCACCTGATCTACACATACATTTTATCACAATAATATTCTGGACACAAAATGCAATGGTCACACTTATGATTTTAAAAAAGCCTAAATGGAAAGTGAACATGGATTACAAAAAAACATCCAAGTCCTGGTTACCTAATGCTCTCGAATTCAATCCTATTTGTGACAACATATTTGTTTCTTCCTAAGATTATATATTCAAACTCAACCCTGTTGAAAATGTCTAAACCAATTACACACTTTATACTTTTGCTGATTTCCTAATGTCTCTATTTATGTCTGCTTTCCTACATATTTTCCCCTGTTCATCATTGTGACTGACTCTTCACATGTGCTGACATTTACATTCACTCTCTACCCGAAACCCTATTTGTAAAGAACTTTTGGTCCAAATCCTATACTCACTCTTCTTTATAAACCTGCTGACTACCTTGGTAATCCTACGGACTATTCCTTTATGACTAGATGTTCTGTTTGTTATTCAATCATCCGAGGTACAAGATCCAATTTCATTGTATATTGACTTATCTGAGACATCTGTGCAGAATATAATTCAAAGCTAAGTATCCCACTCAAGGGCCCAATGCCCTACTTGGCTTCAAATCTTCCCTAGATTTCTGTTATATTTTACCTATATATTCTTGTAAATATCACAGGTTTCCAATACCATTATTCATCCAGCAGAATGATTGCTAACCAAAATTGAACATATTATTAACCCTAACCATACACTGTTCCCTCAATCTAACTTTAGAGCAGTGCAGGGACAGAGTTGGTCTTACAAAAGAGGAATGTTGGGGATCTTCCACCTGCTGAGAATATCAAAGATCCATGCAGAAATGATCCCCGAAGAAGATGTAGACTGCTATGAAGGTCCTGAGAGAACAAAAGTTAGCTTCCATTGCAAACAACCTGGTCACTATGAAGGGATGTGTCTGAATAAGCCTCTCTCTTTTTAATATAGAGCAAATGGACCAAACCAGGCCTGTGTGGAGATCTTTTCCCCGGTACCAATGGTTGATATACCATTCTAACTTGTGAAACTGTCACAGGAAGTAGGGGCAGCCTCCATCTCATGGGACCCTTGGAAGCAACTGTTAGGACAAAGTGGTTGCCAAGGCTGTGAGCTCATTCACTTCATGAAGGACGTGACCTACCTCACTTTCTTGGTGATGAAACTCTCTGAACTTGGGATCCCTGAAAACAGGCAGCCAGAGTCAGGCCCAATAACAGTCACAGAAGTCTCACTTTTTGGATTTACCAAGGAGAGAGTCAATCTTTCTTGGTATCTACAGTTGTGAGGATGGCCAAATGCCAGGAAAGATCTGAATTGGGGTCTTTCCTGAGAAAGCAGGTATTGGCTCACCGCTGGCTCCTGACAACTTCACAGAGTGGGCCAAGGAGTCCAGATTTGAGAATAGAGAAGCCATTTTGGGGGAACATAGTATGGCCCACAAGGCAGAGGACACTCTTGATAGTCACAGACCCTCTTGGGGGAAAAAGGTGCCTTTGTGGGAATGAGTGTGTGTATGTGGTTTTGTCTCATGCTCTGAGAATAGGTAGGAAAGGCGGTTTCTTTGGTTTAGAATGGACTGTTTCTAGTAAGTCATTTGACAAAGCAAGTGTTTCTATGTCTGTGTATCCAACTGTGTCCATGGTTGTAGACATTACAAAAGAAAATGCATCAATGGATGTGTCCTGTCTAGGAGAAAGCTTCCCCACATTCATCCTGCCCAATTTATGAAAGGACGGAGGCTTGCCTTATTGATGGGCAAGACCTGCTGTCTTCCTAAGTTTCTGTTTTCTTCTTGAATTCTGGCCACTCTCCAGAATAGACTCATGGTTTTGTGACCAAGATATGTAGCACCTCAAAGTTCTGTGACATGGCCGTGTACTGGATAGCTGAAGGGAATGGCGAGAATCTCAGGAAACTCAGATATCTGTGTGATCATGAAAGTCTCAGTGGAGAATCCCTGCTTTGGGCCTTTGCTTACCTATTGTTCTGTAGCACTGAATGTCAGGAAGGTCTTTGCCTAAGGCACCACTTTGTGAAACCTGAATAAAACAGTTTTCTAATGGAAATGAATGAGCATCACCTGTCTCTCTTTGAGTAATTGCTTTTGAAAGGGATGTGTCTGAGCCATTCTGTTGGCTGTGTGTGAGGCTGTGGCTTGCATTCTCAGCACCTGATGGATCTAAAGAAAGATGCCATGTGTGCATCCAAAACCAAAATGGCCAAAAGAGCAGTCATTGTGGATAAAATCTCTTGCCTTCCTCTGTAAGGTTCCTGACCTCTATCAAGTGAGAATAGGAATCCTTTGGGTCAAATGACTTCTTCAAAGTTCTGCGGAGGCTAGCCAATAGGTGCTTGGGTTTTCTCATGACCCCAATGCACATAAAGAATCTAAACCCCACAGTCAGTAGGCCTCAAATTGGAGAAGCTGAGCAGTATTAATGGTAGGCCTTTTTGATCACTTCTGGTTCACAGAAGGGGTGTCCAGGCCACTCTGACTTTATGGAAATGACGAGCAAGAGTGCGTATTTTGGACACTGTCTTGTCCTGCGCTCCTCATAGAAACCTCCAGCTAGAGGTTATGATGAGTGTCTATATGGAAGAAGATGAGAGCCATGTGGGACTATTTTGGTTTTAATTGTGGTCATTTGTGTGGCAGTTGGAAGAGATGACTGGGTCCACCTGGGTTTGAACTCTGGTGTGAATCCCCTTAGAGACTGAGTTCTGGAAGTGACCTCAGAGAAGTATTGTCATGAATCGAGTTGGGATTTTAGGAAGCCATGCATGAGAGTCGCCCTTATAAACTTAGATCAAGGTCCAGGGTGGCTTTCCACAGAGCACTGGGAATCTCAGCCAAATTATCCCATGATTTTATTCTTAAAGACTTGGCAGCCATACTTGAGAGTCAAAACACACATGGAACTCACATTGTAGACCTCAATAGGCCTGGCTTCATGTAACCTTTTGGCCACTCTATGGGAAGCGTTGCCTATGAAAGTTCTCCAGAGTTTCACTGAAATGAGCTTCCTCAACATTTAATGGTTCTTGAAAGCCACAGTGCCTCCCAACTACATCCTTGAAAAATGGCTAGATAAATACTTTGAAATTTTTGAAATTCCCATGACCAGGTGGCACTGGAGTGTCTTTGGATGTCCTGCTGCTGATCATGAGTGTACCAGAGAGTGCCTTGATTGACTGGAATTTATAAAAATAATGTAGAACAGAGATGGTAGTAAGTTGGAGCCTGCTGAGTAGTGGGCCTAGAGCAGTGGTAGCCACGTGTGTGATAAAACATCTGTGGTGGGTCCATGTGATTAGCCCATTTGCTTCCAAATGGCTTGTGACTGACATGGTGCAGCCAGCAGACCCTTATTTGTAAAGGCATCTTTTTATTTGGAGAGCTTTCAAGGTAATGATCAGAATCAGGTTGATATGGTCAAGGGTGCAAGCTATGTGAGAAAGAAGCCTGGTTGTTTCATTCTCCTGCAGACCCTAACCCACCACAAGTGACAGAACTCCCTCTAGCACTGTGTCCCAGTTGAACTTGTTGTTCAAAAAGCCCAGTGCAGCATCAAGAACCAAAAGCCCCAGTGCAGCAGCAAGAACCACCACAAAAATTTGAGGAGGACCAAATGGCTTCACAGTCCACACGGGATGAAACTTAGCCTCCAGTGGCCACACTTTACCTACAAAGAGAGAATTCAGCACTGCTGCCTCAGGTTCATTTGAAAATAAGAATCCATGTTCTCCAGGTCATATAGATGCAGACCCAGCTTTGATGGTCTCACTACAAAAGAAGCTAAAACTCCTTAATACAACACATATTTCAAGTGCCCAGCTTCAGAGGCAGTTTCTCAAGAAGTCTTTAGGCCAGCAGAGCTCAATGTTTGTGGAGTGTTTACCATGTCCCTTACTTTTGGAAACTGCTCTACCACCTCCAAGGTTGTGAACTCCTGAGCATATTCCATTCCAGATTTGCATTCACAGATTTTCTAACTCTTCTCCTCTAATTGTGTCTTACCTGGGGTGAAGGTAATGTCAAGGCATTGTTGTGGATGAGAGTGGGAAGATTTTTGTGTAGCACATATTTGCATACACATTGGATTCATTTTCCAATTTCCCATTAAAAATACTGAATCCCTGACACGAACCCATACCCTACTAGACTCTGACTACTAATCCTAATATGATGGAGAAAAATAACCCAAACAGAATAGAAATACAAGCAGTACAGAGAAGGCATGGTGTATAGTTGGACTTGCCTTTTGCATTATGTAGGGTAGGTGTTATAAATCTAGATAATTTTTAATTGAAATAGTTATCCATGTGTTTTTAAAGTTAACAAATATGTGAATTTCTATCTCCCTTTCTCTGTAGCCTATTCAGCAAATGTATTTTTAAATGCACATATAGAATCCTAGCTGGTATCACATGTACATACTTGTTTGGAGGCTGACGTGGCAGATAAAAATTATGAGAAGAGATAACTCCTCGTAAATGCTGTTGGATCTTAAAATTCAACCTATGGGTGATCTTCCTAGTTGAACAAGATTATTCATAAATCCATGTTCAGTAAAATTAATATTTTTGGATCAGTGGACGATATATATTTCACCATGAATTTCGATTGGCATATATACTGCTACTCTTTAATGTCTGTGTGTGTTTTGTGTTTGTGTGTGTATATATATACAATCTCCAGATTTTTTAAAATATAAAATATATGTGTCTTATTATACACTCCCTAAATACATTCATATTCATGTATGTGGATTTATAATCAAATTTTTACAAGATTATTCTCAGAAATATTCATCCCCCTGAAACACATATTTGTTTACTAGTACTGAAAACTAACTTCAATGAAAGGTGCATACAAATCCTAATATTTCTGCAGTAACTTACCCAGGTTAATATCAATGCAAGTAGATTCCTATGGGACATGATGTGTATTTTGACATTCATTTTTATTCAACACTGGTACAGTACTATTTCTTCAGTTTATGCACATCAAAGGATAAATGTTTCATCCAAAATTTCAAAATTTAAAACTTTTGATTCACTTTCAATCACTTCCTGCTTCAGAACACATGTATTCCTCCATGTTTCTTGACTGGTCTTTTATGAGACTTCTTTGCAAACACATTATTTTCGATTTGCATAATCAATTTTGAAGCAAAACTCACACACTCTTCATGATCAACCGTAACACTAATATTACCATTAGATGTACAACTGGTTGTAATGAATGTATGTATGCCAATATCAATATAAGATTTCCTGTATATTTTCAGATATCAATTTATTCCAATTCCAATTTCTAATGTTGGGTCCAGTTATATTATTTATTCACAGTTTGGTCTATTCATTCATCATCTCTATATTCATCAAAACAGGGTACACCTATTTTTTTCCCCAATACTAATTTATAGGTTGTAAAAATATTGCTCCCCATAATGGTGGAAGAAATACTCATATCACCTGATCTACATATACATTTTTATCACAGTAATATTCTGGACACAAATGTAAAGGTAACACTTATGATTGTACCAAAACCTAAATTGAACGTGAATATATACTACTAAAACCATCCATGTCCAGGTTGCCTAATGCTCTCAAATTTCAATCCTATTGGTGACTACATATTTGTTTCTTCTAATATCATATATTCAACCTCAACCCTGTTGAAAATGTCTAATCCTGTTACTCACTTTATACTTTGCCTGATTTCCTAATGTCTCTATTTTATATCTGCTTTCCTACATATTTTCCCCAGTTCATCATTGTGACTGACTCTTCATATGTGCTGATATTTTCATTCAGTCTCTAAACGAAACCCTATTGCTAAAGAACTATATTTCCAACTCAAAGACTCACTCTTCAACCTAAACCTACTATTTTCCTAATCCTACTGACTATCCCTTTTTGACTGGATGTTCTCTTCGACATTCAGGCATCTGAGGTACTAGGTTTTATTCCATTGTATGTAGATTTACCTGCGACCACATTGCAGAATGTAATTCAAAGCTAAATATCATAATCAAGGGCCCAATGCCCTTCCTGGCTTCAAATCTTACCTAGATTTCTCTTTTCATACTTATATTTCAAATACATATTCTTATAAATATTTCAGGTTCCCAATACCATTATTCATCCAGCAGAATGATTCCTAACACAAATAAAACATGTTGTTAACCCTAACCATACACTGTTCCCTCAATCTAAATTTACAGAGGGAAGGGACAGAGTTGGTCTTACAGTAAAGAAATGTAGGGGGTCTTCCACCTACTGAGACCCTCAAAGTTCCATGCTGAAATGATCACTGGAGAATATATACGCAGCTATGAAGGACCTGAGAGAGCAAAAGTCATGTTCAATGGCAAACAACCTGGTCAGGATGAAGGTTTCTGTCTGAATCAGCCTCTCTATTCTTAATGTAGAGAAGATGGACCAAACCAGGCCTGTGTGGGTAGCTGTTCCCGGGTGCCTATGGTTGATATAAGATTCTAACTTGTGAAAGTGTCACAGGAATTAGGGACAGCCTCCTTTTCATGTGAGACTTGGAAGCCACTGGTTGGACAAAGTGATTGCCAAGGCAGTGACCTCATTCAGTTCCTGAAGGAAGTGACCTCACATCACTTCCTTAGTGAAGGAAATCTCAGAACTTGAGATTCATGAAGCCAGGCACCCAGAGTCAGTCCCAGTCCCAGTCCCAGTGGTCTCACTTGTTTGGATTTACCAAGGACAGAGTAAGTCTTTCTTGGTACCTATTGATGTGAGGATTGCAAAATGCCAGTAAAGCTCTGAAGAGGGGCCTTTCCTGAGAAAGCAGGTAGTGGCTCACCTCTGGGTCCTGACACCTTCACAGAGTTGGCCAAGGAGACCAGATCTGAGACATTTCAGGCCATTTATGGGGAAAATAATATGGCCCACCAGTCAGAGGACACTCCGGATAGTAACAGACCTTCTTGGGGGAAGGAGCTGCCTTTGTGGGTGTTGGTTTGTGGTTTTGTCTCATTTTCTGAGAATAGGTAGGCAAGGCGCTTTATGTGCTGTGGAATGAACTGTTTATTGTAAGTCATTTGACAAGGCGAGTGTTTCTATGTCTGTTTACCTCACTGTGTCCGTGGTTGTACTCATTAGAAAAAAAGAATGCATCAATGGATGTGTCCTGTCTAGTAGAAAGCTTCCCAGAATTCATCCTGCCCAATTTATGAATGGAGTTCAGATTGCTTTATCAATGGGTAACACCTGCAATCTTCCTAAGTTACAGTTTTCTTCCAGAATTCTGGCCCCTCTCCAGAATAGTCTCATGGTTTTGTCTCTAAGGTATGTACCACCTCCAAGCTCTGTGACATGGCCATGTACTGGATAGCTCAAGTGAATTGTGAGCATCTCAGAAAAATCAGAAATATGTGTGACCACTAAATCTCAGTGGAGAAACCCTGCTTTGGGCCTTTTTTTTTTAATTAATTTTTATTGTAGGTTGTTCAAAACATTACATAGTTTTTGATATATCATATTTCACACTTTGATTCAAGTGGGATATGCACTCCTTTTGCTTACCTATTATTCTGTTGCTATGAATGTCACGAAGTTCTTTGCCTCGGGCCACCAACTTGTGAAGCCTGAAGAAAACAGTTTTCAAATGGAAATGAATGGGCATCACCTAGGGCTCTTTGCTTAATTGCTTTGGAAAGGGGTGTGTCTGAATCAGCCTCTTGGCCCTGTGTGAGGCTGTGGCTTAGATTCTCAGCACCTGATGGATCTAAAGAAAGATCCCATGGATGCATACAGAACCAAAATAGCCAAAAGAGCTGTCATTGTGGATGAAGACTCTCGCCTTCCTTTCAAAGGTTCCTGACATCTATCAAGTGAGAATAGGGATCCTTTGGGTCAAGTGAGTTATTCAAAGCCCTGCAGAGGCTAGCCCATACGTGCTTGGGTGTTCTCATTACTCCAATTCACATAAAGAATCTAAACCCCACAGTCAGTAGGCCTCAAATTGGAGAAGCCAAGCAGTATTAATGGCAGACCTATTTGATCACTCCTCGTTCACAGTCAGGGTTTCCAGGCCACACTGATTTTAGGCAAATCGGGGGAAAGGTAGGTTATTTTGGACATTGTCTTGGTCTGTGCCCCTCATGGAAAACTCCATCCAGAGGTTATGATGAGGGTCTACATGGAAGAAGATAAGGGCCATGTGGGAGAATTTTGTTTTGAATTGTGGTAAGTTGTGTGGCAGTTGGAAGAGATGCCTGGGTTTACCTGGGCTTTAACTCTGGTGTGATTCCCCTTAGAGTCTGAGTTCTGGAACTGACCTCAGAGAAGCATTGTCATCAATTGTGTTTGAATTTTACTAGGCCATGCATGAGAGTTGCCCTTGGAACCTGAGATCTAGGCCCAGAGTGGCTTTCCACAGAGCACTGGGAATCTCAGCCAGGATATCACATGATTTTATTCTGAAAGACTTTGCAGCCACAGTTGAGTCAAAACACGCATGGACCTCACATTGTAGACCTCAATGGGCCTGGCTTCATGTGACCTTTTGGCTACTCTTTGGGAAGCCTTGCCTGTGAGTGTTCTCTAGAGCTTTCATTGAAATGAGCTTCCTCAACATTTACTGGTTCCTGAATGAATTGAAACCCCCAGAGCCTCCAACTTCATCCTTGACAAATGGCTTGATAAATACCATGAAATTTTTGAAATTCCCATGACCAGGTGGCACTGGAGAACTTTTGGATGTCCTGTTGCTGATGATGAGTGTACCAGACAGTGCCTTGATTTACTGGGTTTCATGAAATTTGTGTAGAACAGTGATGCCAGTAAGTTGGATCCTGCTCATTAGTGGGCCTAGAGCAGTGGTGTGAAGGTGTGTGATAAAACATGTGTGGTGGTGACATGTGGATCTGCCATTCGCTTCCCAAAGGCTTGTGACTGACATGGTACAGCCAGCAGACCCTTCTATGCAAAGGTGTTTTTTTATATAGAGAGGTTTCAGGGCAATGTTCAGAATCAGGTTGCTATGGAAATGGGGGCAACTTATGTGGAATTGAATCCTGGTTGGTGCATTCTCATGCAGACCGTGACCCTCCACACGGGACAGAACTCTCTCCAGCACTGTGTCCCAGTTTAGCTCCTTGTATTTCATGAAGCAAATACCAAACTCCCAGTGCACCTGTGAGAAACACCACGAAAATTGGAGAATGACCAAATGGCTTCACAGTCCACACGTGGAGACACTTACAACCCAGTGACCATAGTTAAACTACAAAGAGAGTATTCAGCATGGCTGCCTCATGTTCATTGGAAAATTAGAAACAATATCCTCCAGGTCACATTGTTGCACACCCAGATTTGATGGTCTCCCAACAAAGGAAGCTAAAGCTCCTAACAACAACATATATTTTTAAGTGCCCAACCTCAGAGGAAGTTTCTCAAGAAGTCTTTACACCAGCAGAGCTCCATGTTTGAGAAATGTTTACCCTGTCCCTTACTTTTGAAAACTCCTCTACCACCTCAGAGGTTGTGAACTCCTGAGCATTTTTCATTCCTGATATATATTCACAGATTTTCTAACTTTTCTCCTCTAATTGTGTCTTACTCGGAACAAAGGCAATGTCAAGGCAATGTTCTGGATGAGAGTGTGAACATTTTTTTGTAGCACATATTTACATACACATTGCATTCATTTTACAATTTTCCATTCAAAATACTGAATCTCTGACATGAACCCATACCCTACTAGACTCTGACTACTACTCCTAATATGATGGAGAAAAATAACACAAACAGAATAGGAATACAAGCAGTTAGGAGAAATCATAGTGTATAGTTGTACTTGTATTTTGCATGATTAATGGTAGGTGTTATAAATCTAGTCAATATTTAATTTAAATAGTTCTCCATGTGTTTTTAAGGTTAACAAATATGTGAATTCCTGTCTCCCTTTCTCTGTATCCTATTTAGCACATGTACTTTTAAATGCACATATAGAATCATACCTGGTATCACATGTACATTTTTGTGAGGTGGCTGATTTGGCAAATACAATTTGTGAGAAGTGATCACTCCTCTTAAACGCTGTTGGAACTGAAAATTCAACCTATAGGTGAGCTTCCTAGTTGAACAACATTATACATAAATCCATGTTCAATTAAAGAAATATTTTTGCATCTGTGGATGATATATATATATCATGATAAATTTCGATTGGCATATATATTGCTAATTTAATGTCTGTGTGTGTGTGTGTGTATTTTGTGTGTGTGTGTATGTGTTTGTGTGTGTGTGTATATATATATATATATATATATATATATATATATATATATATATATATATATATGTATATATACTCTCCAGAAATATATGTATCTTATATACACTCTCTAAATTCATTCATGTTCATGTATATGGATTTATAATCAACTTTTCACAAGATTTTTCACAGAAATATTCATCCACCTGAAATACATATTTGTTTCCAGTACTTAAAACTAACTTCAGTTTATTTTGCATACAAATACTATTATTTCTACAGTAACTGACCCAGTTTAACATCAATGCAAGTAGATTCCAGTGGGACATGATGTGTATTTTGAAGGTCATTTTTATTCAGCACTGGTACAATACTATGTCTTCAATTTATGCACATGATAGGATATATATTCCATCCACAAGTTAGCAAACTTATAGGCAGTTGTTTCACTTTCATCACTTCCTGCTTCAGAACACATAAATTCCTCTAGGTTTCTTGACTGGGCTTTTCATGAGACTTCTTTCCAAACACATTATTTTTAATTTCCATGATCACTTTTGAAGCAAAACTCACACACTCTTCATGATAAACCATAATCCTAATATTACCATTAGATGTATTAGTGGTTGAAATGAATGTATGTATATCAATATAAGATTTCCTGTATATTTTCAGATATCAATGGAATCCATTATTTAAATTTGGAACCCATTATATTATTTATTCACATTATGGTCTATTCATGCATTATCTCTATATTCAGAGTCACATGATATACCTATTTGTACCCCCAATACTAATTTATACATCTTCAAAATATTGCTCCCAGAAATGGTGGAAGAAATACTCACGTCACCTTATCTACATATACATTTTATCACAGTAATATTCTGGACACAAAAAGCAAAGATGACACTTATTATTTTACCAATGTAAAGGTCAGGCGAGTGTCGGAGGAAGAGACTACCAGAGACTGTCTCATGCAACAGCCAAGGATTTATGGGGGTCCAGCATGCTGGGGTCAGAGCTCCCTTGAATAGAGCACAGAGCCCTGAGAACAGCTTAAGCAGAGCTTATATACTTTCCTTGGAGAGGGCAGATAGGAAAGTTTATTGATGGGTCAGGGCGAGTGGGCGGTTTGCGTCCAAATGGGTGAGGAAGTACATTCTGCAGTTTTGCAGTTGGGTACAGCACTTTCAGGGAACTAGATTAGCAAACAGTTCTCAAGACATCAACAGTGTTTTGTTAAGCATACCGAAAAACTGGAAGAGACAAGTACCTATTTTATTAACCTTTCATTCCCCACTTCTTCTTTTGGTTACTTTTAATCATAAAAATGATCATTGGGGGTGTCACATTTTATGTTTACTAGTGTGGTATATTGTTTCCTGATTACCATAAGTTTAACTTGTCCAATTTGAGCATGGAGAAAGGAAACTACACGGTTGATCAAACAGGGTCCTACAATTACCAATAATATGAGGATTATTAATGGACCGGCCAGGGCTGATGAAAACGTAGTTAATGAGGGGGCTTTGTGAACCAAGACTCAAACCACATTTTTTGGGCCTCTCTCTCTTGTTGATGCTCTTCAAGGCATCTTCTTCATTTAATCATAGATTCTTTTACAACTCCAGTATGGTCGGCATAAAAACAACATTCTTCCCTCAATGCAGGACGAAGGCCCCTTCTCTCATGAAGAGGAGGTCCAACCCTCGACTGTTCTGTAAAATAACTTCAGAGAGAGAGGTTAAAGATTCGTGTAAAGCTGTGAAGGAGGTTTTTAATATCTTTAAGTTTTGGTCTATTACTGCTTCTAATTGGGTCATTTGTTGTGTCCCATGGACCAGGGCAGTGGTTCCTGTGCCCACCCCTGCAGCAACTCCTATTCATAATAGGATGACTAAAGTGAGGGATACAGGTTCCTAGCAGAACCGGGTTGTTTGCCCCCCTATTTGATATTTAAATGTACCTGCGTCATGATAGAGCACTCTGGAAAACATCTGCACCATTACATAATTAATCACATCTGTTGACCATTTTATGAAAACATAAACAATGTTTAAGTGTATAGAATTGTACTGCTGTAGAGATGGACAAGGCAAGGTACCTAAGATAGCACAGAAGACAGGGAAACAGTCTTATTTGGTTGCATCCGGATTTAGAGGGCATTGCTTCTGTTGTAATCAATTAATCCCTGAACCCAAAGTTTAGGTTGTTTCAGAATTTTGTACCCAGCATGTAAGGGAAGGGGCTCAGAAGTTCACAGTCTGCAGAAGTTCACAAAAAGCAGTTTTTGTTTCTGTTTTTTTTTCCTCTGTTCTGGGAAAGTTAACTTCTTAAGGACACCTGGGAGGGTGAGAGCTTTTTTCTTCTTTTTTTTCTTTTCCTCCCTGCCAGCTGTTACCATGGAGCCCAGTTGGTAACTTCTATATCTTAGAAATGTAGCCATCTCTATGAAGCCCCAGCTCTAGGCCAGAGGCCTTCTTCATATATTTTGTTAAAAACTACTAAGGGGGTGTCTAGCTTAGGAGTGCTGATTTTTCCAGCCAGTGGCCAAGTAGAACAGAGCAACACGAATAGAGGAAGTTTATCTACATTGAACTCTTTTATAGGAACTGTGTTGCTGAAAGGCTTAAAGTCAGCCATGGTGAAGACTTCTGGAGAAGTTAATTTAAGACATTTCTGTGGGCCTGGTACAGAGGGGAAGACAGGGAAGGCAGGGGATGAGAGCAGCTCTGTGGATCTGAGGATGAGGAAAAAGAGATATAAAAGAATTATGGGAAAGGGGTTTGGGATTTTCCTGGCAACAAAACTTGAGCAGTAGAACAGGTAGAACAGAGGGGAAGACGGGAGTGAGTATCCCAAAAAGCCTGTGAGGGACTTTAAATTCTTAGTAACCTGTTTTCAGTGATGACAAAGCAACTTTAAAGGCAATTTTAATTACATCTTTGATAGGCGTCTGAGGGCACTCCTTAGCTGGTTTGAGCTTTGGGTTAGCTGGTAAGAGGACCTGGTGGGACCCGGTGTGGGCACTGACAGGAGGAGAGAGGAGTGAGTGGGTGGAAGGGTACCTCAGTACCTGCAAGCTCAGCAAGGGGCAATGGTCTGAGAACCGACAGAAATTTGGGTTTTTGATCTAGAAACTGGAGCTGAGAAATCAGGTTGCTGATGTGGGAGTGACAGCAGAGAGTCTGGGGCAGAAGGCTGCGGGTGAGTATCTATTGGAGAAGCATAGTTCAGGATTTGAGCATAGGAGGGAAAAGGCCTACACGTAGGGGAATTTCCTTCCACACTTTTGAGCACTTGTCGAAGTTGAAAAGGTCACGCAAAATTTGAGGATCTAGAGACCCCTCTGGTGGCCATCGGTTTTTGTTATCTAACTGGTAATATGGCCAATGCTGTGTACTGAATTTGATGAGGAGTTTTGCTTCCACCAGGTAGCCCCTGTATCCTCACATCCCCATTATTTACAGAGGAAGTTGGCTTTTCCCCCACACAGTTGTGGCTGTTTTTGGCTTTGGTATTCCGCCAGGCAAACATAGTAATCTAGGCTAGCCAACCTGCATCTGGCTCGCGTGTCCCTACATCCATAATGTTTGTTTCCATTATCTATTGTATGGAAAGTATTTAATGGAATTTTTGGGGATGCTCTTCATCAGGGATTTCCCAATAGGAAAGACGTATAGCCAGCTGACAAATTTCTTGGTGGAGAGATGGCCACCAGGTCCCTAAGTGGGCTGTATGTGCGATAGACCATACTTCTTGTCTAGTAGGATTTGTGATCAGCCATCGCTGCTGAACGGGTTGATGAGGGTTAGGACTACTGGTGACCAATTGGAGAGTCTATAGTCTTATTCACATGGCGAATATACAATTTGAAAATGTTACCAGTCTTTTCCATTTTTCAGCCAGATTCTGGACAGGGCACAGGCTTGAGATGAGAATTAGGAACCAGGAAGTGATTCCGTCTAACTTTAGCACTGTAGGTGTTATAAGTAGCACCTGGTATGGTCCTGTCCAGCCGGGTTCCAGGGATGACAGCTGATGTTGTCTTATGTAGACAAAGTCTCTTACTTGATATAGATGTGGAGTACCCTCTTCAGCAGGTTGGTAGGCAGTGGCCAGCTGTTTCCACAGGTATTGCTGAGTTCCTTCCAGAAATTTAAGTCTGTCAAGCAAGGTGGTGTGGAAGGGATCGTTAGATCTTTGAGTTAGGGTTAGGTCCCTTACTGGAGATGGGGCCCCATAGAGAATTTCATAGGGGGTGAGGTTACACAAAGAAACAGAGGGAGTATTTCTTGCATGAAATAGTGCATAAGGCAGGAGCATAGTCCAATCTTTTATGCTACTCTTTAAGCTTAATTCCGTTTAGGTCTCTTTAATGGTTCTATTTAATTTTTTTACCTGTCCTGAACTCTGGGGTCTATAAGCACAATGTAAGTTCCAATTAATCCCCAGGGTCCTGGCTAACCCCTGAGTTACCTGGGCCATGAACGCTGGTCCATTATCAGACCCTATTACCTTAGGCAGGCCGTACCTTGGAAAAATATCTTTCAGGATCTTCTTGACCACCATTTGCGCCTTTTTTTTTTGGGGGGGGGGAGGCTTCAATCCATCCTGAAATATATCTACAAAGAGTAGGAGATATTTAAGTCCATACCATGCTTGCTTAATTTCAGTAAAGTCCACTTCCCAGAATTGTCCTGGTCTGGTTCCTCGTAGGTGCTTTCCTGCAGGAAGCTTGGAAGTGTAAGCATTAACCTATTGACAGACCCGACAGGCTTTTTTTTACCTGTTCAGTTATTTCCTTTCACTGTGAGTCGGTTAGTGGAAAACTCTGTTCTTGATCCTTCAGGAATGCCTGCAATTTCTTTGAACCAAGGTGAGTGAACTGATGTACATTTTTAACGTAGTGTAGGGCTTTCTGAAATTTCAGGCATTGCTCAGTGAAGTTGAGGAGTACAGTGTCAGTGTCCTTAGATGTTATCAAAAGCTTGCTGGATCTCAGGGGTCCATTAGAATTGGGCATCTCCCTTTAACAGCGGGTGTAAAAGAGAAGTTAAGGACCCAAACACAGGAATCCTTAACCTGCAAAACCCAGCAGTCCCAAGAAACTCTCTGTGTTGTCTGCTGTTAGATGGGGGTGGCTTCTGCACAACCGTTTGATTTCTGGGCTCAGTGAGCCATCGTTTACTGCCCCTAAAGGAATAGCCCAGGAAGATTACTTCTTGCTGGCAAATTTGGGCCTTTTAGGAAGAAGCTCTATACCCGAGTTGAGGAAGCTCACATAATACTGCTTGGGTCCCAGATTCACAGATATTCTTGGTGTTGGGTGCCAGTAGCAGGTCATCCACGTATTGAAGCTGGGTGACTTCGGGGTGCTTAGTTCTGAAGCTGTTGAGATCTCTTTGGAGGGCTTCAACAAAGAGAGTGGGGGAGTTTTTCAACCATTTTGTTGAGTCTAGTCCAAGTTAGTTGACCACACGTTCCAGTTTCTGGGTCTACCCACTAGCAAGCAAACAGCAACTGACTATCTTTATGCAGAGGCAAGCAAAAGAAAGCATCTTTTAAGTCCAGAACAGTATACCATTTCCTCTCAGGGTTCAGAGTGATAAGCAGATTGTACGGATTAGGTACACTGGGGTGAATGTCCTACACTCTGTTGTAGGTCTCTCTTATGTCTTTAATGGGGGATAGTCCCCGGCTCCTGGCTTTTTATACTGGTAGCGGGGGAGTGTTTTAGGATGATTGACAAGGCCTTAGGACCCTAAGGCCAGATATTTCTGAATATGGGGCCTTATCCCATCTTTAGCTTTTTTGCTCAGAGGATATTTTTTGACATTGATTGGAGAGGCTGAGGTTTTGAACTCCACTGTTTTTGGAGGTTGTTTCATGGCTAGTCCTAACCCAGCAGTTTTTTTTCCAGGCATCTGGGTAATCTGTTATCCATTTCTGGGGTAGCTTGCCTGTTTGATCAGTCTTGGGGGGTGTGAAGAGTTGCTGTTCATCTTCTACTGACATATTTAAATCCGTGAATATAGGAGTTTATACTAAAGGATTTAGAAATATCATTTTGGGGCCTTCATGGTTAAAAGTCATTTTGGCCCGGAGCTTGGTGAGCAGATCTCTGCCCATCAATGGGGCCAGGCATTCTGGGATTATTAGGAAGGAGTGATGGATTTTTCCTTTCCTCATGTCCATGGTTTTCTTAGTTGTCTAATTCCCATATTTACTGGTGTTAGCACTTTGAACTAGAGAGCTTTTATTTGATAGAGGGCCCAGTGGGGCCTTAAGGACTAAGTATACTACCCCTGTATCCACTTCAAAGTTTACTGGGGTCCCCTGCACATCAAAAGTTACCCTGGGTTTATTGGGAGTCTAGCAATCTGGGGCTCAGTGCTCACTTGAATAGAGCAGAGAGCAATGAGAACAGCTTAAGCAGAGCTTATATACTTTCCTTGAAGAGCGCAGGGAGGGAAGCTTATTGATGGGTCAGGGCGAGTGGGCGGTTTGCGTGCAAACAGGTGAGGGTGTACATTCTCTGTTTGGCAGTCGGGGACAGCACATTCTGGGAAAAAAATTAGCAAACAGTCCTCAAGGTTTCAACAGTGTTTTGTTAAGCATACAGAAAAACAGGAAGTGACAAGTACCTATCTTATTAACCTTTCACCAAATCCTAAATGGAAAGTGAGCATGGATTTCTAAAAACATCCATGTCCAGGTTGCTTAATGCTCGCAAATCAATCCTATTGGTGACTACATATTTGTTGCTTTCTAAGATTATATATTCAACCTCAACCCTGTTGAAAATGACTAATACTAACCCTCACTTTATGCTTTTCCTGATTTCCTAATGTCTCCATTGATATCTGCTTTCATACATATTTTCCTGAGTTCATCATTGTGACTGACTCTTTACATGTGCTGAAATTTACATTCACTCTCTATCCGAAACCCTATTGCTACAGAACTTTTGTTCGAAATCCTATACTCACTCTTTTTTCTATACCTACCAACTATCTTCCTAATCCTACCGACTATCCCTTTTTGACTGGAAATTCTCTTTGACAATCAATCATCCAAGGTACAAGGTCCTATGCCATTGTATATCAATTTATCTGAGACATCTGTGCAGAATATAATTCAAAGCTAAGTATCCCAATCAACAGCCCAATGCCCTTCTTGGATTCAAATCTTATCTAGATTTCTGTTTTCATACTTATATTTCACCTATATATTCTCGTAAATATCGCGAGTTCCCAATACCATTGTTCATTCCTCAGTATGATTTCTAACCTAAATCAAACCTGTTATTACTCTAACCATACACTGTACCCTCAAACTAACTGTACAGAAGAGCCGGGAGAGAGTTTGTCTTACAATACAGTAATGTAGGGGCTCTTCCACCTGCTGAGAACATCAAAGGTACAAGCAGAAATGATACCCTGGAGAAGTTGCAGGCAGCTATGAAGGACCAAATAGAGCAAAAGTCATCTTCCATGACAAACAACCTGGTCAGTATTAAGGGATGTGTCTGAATCAGCCTCTCCTTTCTTAATGTAGAGAAGATTGATCAAACCATGCCTGTGTGGAGAGCTGTTCCCAGGTGCCTATGGTTGATATACCATTCTAACTTGTGAAAGTGTCACAGGAAGTAGTGGCAGCCTCCATTTCATGGGAACCTTGGATGAATCTGGTAGGACAAAGTGGTTGCCAAGGCAGTGACCTCATTCAGTTCCTGAAGGAAGTGACCTCACCTCACTTTCCTGGTGATGGAAATCTCTGAATTTGGGATCCAGGAAGCCAGGCACCGAGAGCTAGTCCAAGTCCCAATCCCAGTGGTCTCACTTGTTTGGATTTACCAAGGACAGAGTCAGTCTTCCTTGGTACCTACTGAGAATTGCCAAATGCCTGAAGAGCTCTGAAGAGGGGCCTTTACTGAGAAAGCAGGTAGTGGTTCACCGCTGGCTGTTGACAACTTCACAGAGTTGGCCAAGGAGACCAGATCTGAGACAGTACAGGCCATTTTAGGGGAACATAGTATGGCCCACTATTCAGAGGACACTCCGGATAGTCACAGACCTACTTGAGTTAAGGAGGTGCCTTTGTGGGTGTGGGTGTGAGTTTGTGGTTTTGTCTCATGTTCTGAGAATAGGTAGGAAAGGCTGTTGTTTTGATTGGAGTGGACTGTTTCTAGAAAGTCGTTTGACTAGGCGAGTGCTTCTATGTCTGTGTATCCCACTCTGTCCATGGTTGTAGACATTCGAAAAGAGAATGTATCAATGTATGTGTCCTGTCTAGTGGAAAACTTTCCAGCATTCATCAGGCCTAGTTGATGAATGGACTGTGGCTTTCCTTATGGATGGGCAACACCTACTAACTTCCTAAGTTCCTGTTTTCTTCCTGAATTCTGGCCACTCTCCAGAATAGCCTCATAGTTTTGTGTCCAAGATACATACCACCCCCAAGCTCTGTGACATGGCCATGTACTTGATAGCTATAGGAAATGGGAACATCTTAGAAAACTCAGACATCATTGTGACCAGTAAACGCTCAGTGAAGAAACCATATTTTGGTTCATTTGCTTACCTATTGTTCTGTTGCCCTGAATGTCAGGAAGGTCTTTGCCTCAGGCCACCCCTTTGTGAAGCCTGAATAAAACAGTTTTAAAATGGAAATAAATGGGAATAACTTGTGGTTCTTTGCTTTGGAAAGGGATGTGTTTGAATCAGCCTCCTATCCCTATATGAGGTTGTGGCTTAAATTTTCAGCACATGATGGATCTAAAGATAGATACCATGTGTGCAATCAAAACCATAATGGCAAAAATTCAGTAATTGTGGATGAGTCTCTTGCCTTCCTCTGTTAGGTACCTGACCTCTATCAAGTGAGACAGGGATCCTTTTGGTCAAATGAGTTTTTCAAAGTCCTGCAGAGGTGCTTGTGTTTTCTCGTGACTCCAAATCACATAAAAAAATCTATACCTGAGAGTCAATAGGGCTCAAATTGGAGAAGCAGAGCAGTATTAACGGCAGGCCTATTTGATCACTTCTGGTTCACAGGAAGGGTGTCCAGGCCACCCTGACTTTAGGCAAATGAGGGGCAAGGGAGAATATTTTGGACACTGTCTTGGGATGCGTCCCGCATGGAAACCTCCAGCCAGAGTTTATGATGAGTGTCTATATTTAACAAGATGAGGGCCATGTGGGAGTGTTTTGGTTTTAATTGTGGTCATTCGTGTGGTGGTTGGAAGAGATGACTGGATCCAACTGGGCTTGAACTATGGTGTCATTCCCCTTAGAGACTGAGTTCTGGAACTTACCTCAGAGAAATATTGCCATGAATTGTGTTGGGATTTAGGAGGCCACGCATGAGAGTCACCCTTGGAAACTGAGATCTAGGCCCAGTGTCGCTTTCCACAGAGCACTGGGAATCTCAGGAGGATATCACACAATTTTATTCTGAAAAACTTGTCAGACATATTTGATAGTCAAAACACACATGGACCTCAATTGTAGACCTCTATGGGCCTGGCTTCATGTGACCTTTTGGCCACTCTTTGGGAAGCCTTGCCTGTGAGAGTTCTCCATAGCTTTCATTGAAATGAGCTTCCTCACCATTAAATAATTTCTGAATGAATTGAAACCCACAGTGTCTCCAACTTCATCCTTGAAAATTGGCTAGATAAATACCATGAAATTTTTGAAATTTCCTTGACCAGGTGGCACTGGAGAACATTTGGATGTCCAGTTGCTGATCATGAGTGTACCAGACAGTGTGTTGATTGACTGGTTTTCATGAAAATGGTGTAGAAAAGAGATGCCAGTCATTTGAAGCCTGTTGAGTAATGGGCCCAGAGCGGGGGTGAGCAAGTGTGTGATAAAACATCTGTGGTGGGGTCATGTGGATCTGCCATTGGCTTCCAAATGGCTTGAGACTGACATGGTGCAGCCAGCAGATCCTGTATGTAAAGACATCTGGTTATATAGAGAGGTTTCAGGGCAATGTTCAAAATCAGGTTTCTATGGTCAAGGGAGCAACCTATGTGGTATACAAGCCCTGTTGGTGCATTCTCCTGCAGACCCTGACCCACCACAAGTGAAAGAACTTCCTCCAGCCCTTTGTCCCAGTTGAACTCCTTGTACTTCATGAAGCAAATACCAAACTCCGAGTGCAGTATCAAGAAACGTTTTGAAAAGTGGAGGATGACCTAATGGCTTAGCAGTCTACATGGAGAGACACTTAGACCCAGTGGCCATAGTTTACCTACAAAGAGAGAAATCAACACTGCTGCTTCATGTTCATTGGAGAATTATAAACCATGTCCTCCAGGTCACAGATGTGCAGACCAAGCTTTGATTGTCTCACTAGAAAGGAAGCTAAAGCTCCTGACAACAACATATATTTCAAGTGCCCAACCTAGAGGCAGTTTCTCCAGAAGTCTTTAGGCTGGTAAATCTCCATGTTTGTGGAGATTTTACACTGTCCCTTACTTTTGGAAACTCCTCTACCAACTCCAAGGTTGTGAACTCCTGAACATTTTTCATTTCAGATATGCATTCAAAGATTGTCTAACTCTTCTCCTCTAAATGTGTCTTACTTGGGGTGAAGGTAATGTCAAGGCATTGTTCTGAATGAGAGTGGGAAAATTTTTGTGTAGCACACATTTGCATACACATTGATTCATTTTACAATTTTCCATTTGAAATACTGAATTCTTGACACTAACTCATACCCTACTAGACTCTGACTACTAATCCTAATATGATGGAGAAAAATACCCAAACATAATGAAAATACAAGCAGTTTACAGCAGGCATGGTGTATTGTTGGACTTCTTTTTTGCATGATAGAGGGTAGGTATTCTAAATCTACTCAATTTTTAATTGAAATAGTCCTCCATGTGTTTTTAATGTTAACACATATGTAAATTTCTGTCTTCCTTTCTATGTAGCCTACTCAGCACATGTATTTTTATATGCAAATATAGAATCCTACGTGGTCTCACACGTACATTTTTTTGAGTTGGCTGACTGGGCAGAAACAAGTTGTGAGAAGAGATCTCGTAAACGCTGGTGGAACTGAAAATTAAAACTATGGGTGAGCTTCCCAGTAGAACAATTTATACATAAATCCATGTTCAGTAAAATAAATATATTTTCATCTGTGGATGATATATATTACTGATAAATTACGTTTGGCATATATATTGATACTTTTTAATGTATTTTTGTGTTTTTCTGTATATATATATATATATATATATATATACACACACACACACACACACTCTCCAGATTTTATAAAATATGAAATATATGTCTCTTATATACACTCCATCAATTCATTCATGTTCATGTATGTGGATTTATAATCAACTTTTCACAAGATTATTCTCAGAAATATTCATCTACCTGAAATACATATTTGTTTCCCAGTATGAGAACTAACTTCAATCAATGGTGCTTACAAATCCTAATATTTCTACAGTAACAGACCCAGTTTAACATCAATGCAAGTAGATTCCTATGGGACTTAATGTCTATTTTGACCTTTATTTTAATTCAACACTCGTACATTAGTATTTCTTCAGTTTTTGCACATCATAGGACATATATTTCATCCACAAGTTAGCAAATTAATAAGAATTTGTTTCACTTCCTGCTTCAGAACATATGAATTCTTCCATGTTACTTGACTGGTCTTTTCATGAGACTTCTTTCCAAACACATTATTTTCGATTTCCATAATCAATTTTGAAGCTAAACTCACACACTCTTCATGATAAACTATAACATTAATATTACCATTAGATGTAAAACTGGTTGGAATGAATGTATGCATATCAATATAAAATTTCCTGTATATTTTCACATTTCAATTCAATCCATTATTTAAAGTTGGAACCAGTTATGTTATTTATTCACTGTATGGTCTATTAATGCATTATCTCTATATTCATAAACACAGTGTACACCTATTTGTCCCCCCATTACTAATTTGTACCTCTTCAAAATATTGCTCCCAGAAATGGTGGAAGAAATACTGATGTCACCTTATCTATATATACATTTTATCACAGTAATATTCTGGACACAAAAAGCAAAGGTCAAACTCATGATTGTATCAAAGCCTAAATGGAAAGTGAGCATGGATTACCAAAAACAACCATGTCCTGGTTACCTAATGCTCTCAAATGTCAATCCTATTGATGACTACATATTTGTTTCTTCCTAAGATTATATATTCAACCTCAAGCCTGTTGGAAATGTTTAATTCTATCACTCACTTTACACTTTGCCTGATTTCCTAATATCTCTATTGATATCTGCTTTCCTACATATTTTCCCTAGTTCATCATTGTGATTCATACTTCACATATGCTGACATTTACATTCACTCTCTACCCGAAACTCTATTGCTAAAGAACTTTTGGTCCAAATCCTATACTCACTCTTCTTTATAAACCTACTGACTATCTTACTAATCCTACTGACTATCACTTTTTAACTCGATGTTCTCTTCAACAATCAATCATTCAAGGTAAAAGGTCCTATGCCATTTTATATCAATTCATCTGAGACACATGTGCAGAACATAATTCAAACCTAAGTATCCCACTCAAGGGCCCAATGCCCTTCTGGCTTCATATCTTACCCACATTTCTGTTTTCATACTTATATTTCACCTATATATTCTTGTAAATATCACAGGTTCCCAATACCATTATTCATCCGGCAGAGAGATTCCTAACCCAAATCGAACATGTTATTAACCCTAAATATACACTGTTACCTCAATCTAACTTTACAGAAGAGGAGGGACAGAGTTTCTCTTTAAATACCGGAATGTAGGGAATCTTCCACCTGCTGAGAACATCAAAGGTCCATGTAGAAATAATCCCTGGAGAAGATGTAGGCAGCTGTGAAGTTCCCGAGAGAGCAAAAGTCATCTTCCATGGCAAACAACCTGGTGAGGATGAAGGGATGTGTCTGTATCAGCCTCTATCAACTTAATGTAGAGAAGATAGACCAAACCAGGCCTGTGTGAAGAGGTGTTCCCAGGTGCCTATGGTTGATATACCATTCTAACTTTTGAAAGTGTTACAGGAAGTAGGAACAGCCTCCATCTCATGGGCCCTTAGAAGTAACTATTTGGACAAAGTTGTTGCCAAAGCAGTGACCTCATTCAGTTTCTGAAGGAAGTGACCTCACCTCACTTCCTTTGTGATGGAACTCTCTGAACTTGGGATCCAGGAAGAATGGCACCCAGAGCCAGTCGCAGTCCCAGGCCCAGTGGTCTCACTTGCTTCAATTTACCAAGGACAGAGTCAGTCTTTCTTAGTGCCTACAGATGTGAGGATGTTCAAATGCCAGAAAAGCTCTGAAGAGGGGCCTTTCCTGAGAAAGCAGGTAGTGGCTCACCCATGGCTAATGACAACTTCACAGAATTGGCCAAGGAGACCAGATTTGAGACAGGACAGGCCATTTGGGGGGAATATAGTATGGCCCACCATTCAGAGGACACTCTGGGTAATCACAGAACTACTTGGAGCAAAGGTGGTGCCTTTGTGGGTGTGGGTGTATGTTCATGGTCTTGTCTCATGTTCTGAGAATAGGTAGGAAAGACTGTTTGTTTGGATTGGCGTGGACTGTTTCTAGTTAGTCGTTTTGCAATGCGAGTGCTTCTATGTCTGTGTATCCCACTGTGTCCGTGGTTGTAGACATTAGAAATAAGAATGCATCAAAGGATGTGTCCTGTCTAGTAGAAAGCTTCCCAGCATTCATCTTGCCCAATTTATAAATGGACTGTGGCTTTTGTTATCAAAGGGCAACACCTGATATCTTCATAAGTTTCTGTTTTCTTTCTGAATTCTGGACACTCTGCAGAATAGCTTCATGGTTTTGTGTCCAAGATATTTACCACCTAAAAGCTCTGTTATATGGCCATGTAGTGGGTAGCTAGTGTGACCAGGAAAGTCTCAGTGGAGAAACCCTGATTTGGGCTTTTTGCTTACCTATTGTTCTGTTGCCCTGAATATCAGGAAGGTATTTACCACAGGCCAATTCTTTGTGAAGCCTGAAGAAAAAAGTTTTCAAATGGAAATGAATGGACATCACCTGTAGCTCTTTGCTTAATTGCTTTGGAAATGGATTTGTCTGAAACAGCCTCTTGGCCCTGTGTGAGGCTGTGGTTAGATTCTCAGCACCTGATGGATCCCATGTTTTCATCCAAAACCAAAATGATCAAAAGAGCAGTCATTGCGGATGAAGTCTCTTGCCGTCCTCTGTAAGGTTCCTGACCTCCATCAAGTGAGAAGAGGGATTCTTTGGGTCAAATGCATTCTTCAAAGCCAAGGAGAGGCAAGCCCAAAGGTGCTTGCATTTTCTCATGCTTCCAATTCACATAAAGAATCTAAACCCCACAGTCAGTCGTCCTCAAATTGGAGAAGCAGAGCAGTATTAACGGCACACTATTTGATCACTCCAGGTTCACAGGAAGGTGTTCAGGCCACCCCGACTTTAGGCAAATGAGGGGCAAGGGAGCTAACTTTGGACACTATCTTGTTCTGCATCACTCATGGAAACCTCCAGCCAGAGTTTATAATGAGTATCTATATGGAAGAAGATGAGGGCCTTGTGGGTGTGTTTGGGTTTTAATTTTGGAAGTTTTTGTGGTGGTTGAAAAAGATGACTGGCTCCACCTGGTCTTGAACTCTGGTGTGATTCCCCTTAGAGACTGAGTTTTGCAACTGACCTCAGAGAATTATTGCCAATGAGTTGTGTTGGGATTTTAGGAGGCCATGAATGACAGTCGCCCTTTGAAACTGAGATCTGTGCCCAGAAAGGCTTTCCACAAGGCACGAGGAATCTCAGCCAGAATATCACATGATTTTATTCTGAAAGACTTGGCAGCCATAGTTGAGAGGCAAAACACACATGATCTCACATTGCAGACCTCAATGGGCCTGGCTTCATGTGACCTTTTGGCGACCCTTTGGGAAGCCTTGCCTGTGAGTGTTCTCCAGAGCTTTCATTGAAATGAGCTTCCTCAACATTTAAAGGTTCCTGAGTGAATTGAAAATCATAGTGCCTCCAACTTCATCCTTGAAAAATGGCCAGAGAAATACCATGGAATTTTTGAAATTTTCATGACCAGGTGGCACTGGAGAACTTTTTGATGTCCAGTTGCTGATCATGAGTATACCAGACAGTGCCTTGATTGACTGCGTTTCTTAAAAATGGTGTAGAACAGAGATGCCAGTAAGTTGGAGCCTGCTGAGTAGTGGGCCTAGAACAGTGGTGGGCAGGTGTGTGATAAAACATCTGTGTTGGGGCCATGTAGATCTGCCATTGGCTTCCAAATGGCTTGTAACTGACATGGTGCAGCAAGCAGACCCTTATATGTAAAGGCATCTTGTTATATGGAGAGGTTTCAGGGCAATGTTCAGAATCAGGATGCTATGGTCAAGGGGTCAACTATGTGAAATAGAAGCCTGACTGGTGCATTCTCCTGCAGACCCTGAGGCACCACATGTGACAGAACTCCCTCCAGCACTCTGACCAAGTTGAACTCCTTGTATTGTGAAGCAAATAACAAACTCCCAGTGCTCTACTAAGAAAAGTAGAGCATGATCAATTAGCTTCACAGTCCACACAGATTGACCCTTAGACTCCAGTTGCCACAGTTTACCTACAAAATAAGAATTCAGCACTGCTGCCTCATGTTCATTGGAAAATAAGATACCATGTCCCCCAGGTCACATAGATGCAGACCAGTTTTGATGCTCTCACTATAGAGGAAGCTAAAGCTTCGGACCACAACATACATTTTAAGTGCCCAAACTCAGAGGCAGTTTCTCAATATGTCTTTAGGCCTGCAGAGCTCCATGTTTGTGGAGTGTTTACCCTGTCCCTTACTTTTGGAAACTCCTCTACCACCTCCAAGCTTGTGAACACCGAGAATATTCCATTCCAGATATGTATTCACAGATTTTCTAACTCTTCTCCTCTAATTGTGTCTTATTAGGGGAGAAGGTAATGTCAAGGCATTGTTCTGAATGAGAGTGGGAAGATTTTTGTATCACACATATTTGCAAACACAATGGGTTTATTTTCCTATTTTCTATTCGAAATACTGAATCTCTGACACTAATCCATAACCTACTAGACTCTGACTACTAATCCTAATATGATGTAGAATAGTAACCCTAACAGAATGGAAATACAAACAGTTCAGAGAAGGCATGGTGTATACTTGGACTTCGCTTTTGCATTATATGGGGTTGGAGTTATAAATATAGTCAATGTTTATTGAAATATTTCTCCATGTGTTTTTAACGTTAACAAATATGTGAATTCCTCTCCCCTTTCTCTGTCACCTATTCAGCACATGTATTTTTATATGCTCATATAGAATACTACCTGGTATCACACAGACTTTCTTCTGAGGTGGCTGACTTGGCAGATACAAATTGTGAGAAGAGATCACTCCTCCTAAACCCTTTTGGAACTGAAATTTCAACCTATGGGTGAGCCTCCTAGTTGAACAACATTATACATAAATCCATTTTCAGTAAAATGTATTTGTTTGGATATGTGAAGGATATATATTTCATTTTGAATTTCGATTGGCATATATATTGCTACTTTTTAATGTCTGTGAGTGTGTTTCTGTGTGTGTATATATATATATATATGTATATATATATATATATATATATATATATATATATATACATATATATATATATATCACTCTCCAGATTTTTCAAAATATGAAATATATGTGTCTTATTATACACTCCCTAAAATCATTCATATTCACGTATGTGGATTTATAATCAACTTTTCACAAGATTATTCTCAGAAATTCAGATTATTCATTCACCTGAAATACATATTTGTTTCCTAATACTGAAAACTAACTTCAGTAAATGCTGCATACAAAGCATAATATTTCATCATTGCCTGATGGCCATGAATAGAGTGCATCACACCCAGTGTAACGCGCCACTGCACAGGTGAATAACGAGATAGAACCACAAAAAACTATCTTGTTAAGAACTTACAGCAAAATGGGGGTGCACCAAAACCTATAAGAAAGATTTTTAGCACTGAGATCTGGTAATTGGGTCTGAAAAACGAGCCAAATGTGCAACCGGAGATCCGGTCTGACTGATCCTCAAAACAATAGAGTGTCTGGGTTCCAATAGACACCCTCCACACCCAACAAATGACAGGCCCAGAATACAGATTGAACTGCAGAGAAGCATCACTCAGGGGAAATCTAGTCTAGCAGGAGAAACCAGGACTAGCAGGAGAAACCAGGGGACTAGAGGCCAGGCTCTTGTGACTGGGAAGCTGGAGAACACAGAAGCGCAGGTGACAGTCCACCTGCTGTCCGCGTGACTGGGCGTCTGGAGAACACCGGCGCGCAGGAGACCGACTGCGCCACTGGGTGGCTAGTGATTGCCCACCCGCCAGTGACCTAGAGCTGAAACCAACTGGAGACAGTCCAGTTCCATCCCCGTATTCGAACATTTCGGCAAGGAGCCTGGGCCCGCCAAAGCAGAGGGGTGACGTCACTGGAGCTCGGCATTCGGAATTCCCTACAAGTGGAATCCTCTTTAGCAGGCATAGTCTACCAACACAAAGGAGAGACAACAGAGATACACAACACCGAAACAAATCTATAGAATAAAACAGAAACACAGCAATCAAATAGAGCTGGAAAGTAACATGAGCATCATGAAAAAACAAGGGAAAGAAAGGAGTACAAACAATGCAGGACAACTTAATTCTACAGGAGGACCTAGAAGCATCAGAAACAGGAATAGGGAAAGAACTTAAGGCATTCCTAACTCAGATGGAAAGGAATATTAGAGAAGACATGAGGCAGCAAGTCCAAGCAATAAAAGTATATTTTGAAAATGAATTAAACAAACAAACTCAAATGGCAAACAACGAGCTTTACCAGGAGATAGAGATATTAAAAGAAATCAAACAGTAATACTAGAAATGCAGGAAAGTATTAACCAAATTAAAAACTCAAACGAGAATATTACAAATAGACTAGATCAAGCAGAAGTCAGAATATCAGATAATGAAGACAAAGTTAATCAACTTGAAAAGAATATAATCAACACAGAAAAGAGGCTTAAATCCCACTAGCAATCTATTCAAGAGATATTGGATGTCATAAAAAATGAGAGTCATTGGGATAGAAGAAGGCATAGAGATTCAAACCAAAGGAATGGAGAACATATCAAATAAAATAATTCTAGAAAACATCCCAGAGATGAAAGATGGATCGGATTGTCAAATCCTGGAAGCCTACAGGACCCCAAACATTCAAAATCATAATAGACAAACTCCAAGACATATAATTATGAAGATAGCCAACATACAGAACAAGGAGAGAATATTAAACACTATAAGAGAAAGGAGGCAGATTACATTCAGGGGAAAACCAATTAGGTTAATGACTGATTTTTCATCACAGACTTTGAAAGCGAGAAGATCCTTGAACAATGTATTTCAAATGCTGAAAAATAATGGATTCCAACCAAGAATACTGTATCCAGCAAAATTAAGGTTCAGATTTGAAAACGAAATTAAAGTCTTTCACAATAAACAAAAGCTAAAAGAATTCACAGCCAGAAAACCAGCACTGCAAAGCATTTTGAGCAAAATACTACAAGAAGAGGAATTGATAAATAGTGCCGAAAACTAACAGCAGGAGGTATCTCAGTAAAGGGGGAGGAAAATAACCAAAAAAGTAAAAACTAGCCAAACTAAAACATAATAAATAAATAAACATGATTGGAAGAACAAATCATATTTCAATTGTAACCTTAAATGTTAATGGCCTAAATTCACCAATCAAGAGAATGGGCTAGTAACCTGGATCAAAAAAAATAAATCCAACAATATGCTGCCTTAAGGAGACTCATATGATAGGAAAAGACATACACAGGGTGAAGGTAAAAGGTTGGGAAAAATCATACCACTCACATGGCCCTCAGAAGCAAGAAGGAGTGGCCATACTCATGTGGAATAAAATCAACTTCAAACCTAAGTTAATCAAAAGGGATAAAGAAGGACACTATATTCTGTTAAAAGAAACCATCCACCAACAAGACATAACAATTATGAATTTGTATGCACCAAGCAATGGAGCTGCAATGTTCATAAAACAAACTCTCCTCAAGTTCAATAGCCAAATAGACTACAACACAATAATTATGGGTGACTTCAAGACACCACTCTCGGCATTAGACAGATTCTCTAGACAAGAACTGAATAAAGAAACTATCAAACTCAACAGCACAATTTGTAACCTAGACTTGAACGACATATATAGAATATATCAGCCATCATCAAGTGGATACACGTTCTTCTCAGTTTCACATGGATCCTACTCAAAGATAGACCATATATTATGCCATAGGGCAATTCTTAGTAAATATAAAAGCATGGAGATTATACCATGCACTATATCTGATAATAATGGAATGAAACTGGAAATCAATGATGAAAGAAGGAAGGAAAAATCCTACATCACATGGAAAATGAACAACATGCTACTGAATGATCAATGGGTTACAGAAGACATAATGGAGGAGATAAAAAAAATTCTTAGAGACAAATGACAATACAGACACAACATACCGGAATCGATGGGACACAATGAAAGCAGTTTAAGAGGGAAGTTCATTTCTTGGAGTTCTTTCCTCAAAAAAAGAAAAAAATCAACAAATAAATGAACTCACACTACACCTCAAAAACCTAGAAAAGGAAGAGCAAAACAACAGCAAATGTAGTAGAAGACAAGAAATAATTA
This sequence comes from Callospermophilus lateralis, assembly GCF_048772815.1. Lineage (NCBI taxonomy): Eukaryota > Metazoa > Chordata > Mammalia > Rodentia > Sciuridae > Callospermophilus > Callospermophilus lateralis. Next base: position 1,139,669 of record NW_027513051.1, read on the forward strand.
AATTTAGAGCAGAAATCAACAAAATTGAAACAAAAAAAAATTAAAAAATTTGATAAAACTAAAAGTTGGTTCTTTGAAAAAATAAATAAGATTGACAGGCCCACAGCCATGCTAATGAAGAGAAGAAGAGAGAGAACTCAAATTACTAACATACGGGATGAAACAGGCAATATCACAACAGACACTACAGAAATACAGAAGATAATTAGAAAGTATTTTGAAACACTATATTCCAATAAAATAGAAGATAGTGAAGATATCGATGAATTTTTTAAGTCATAAGATCTGCCCAGATTGAGTCAGGAAGACACACGCAATTTAAACAGACCAATAACAAAGGAAGAAATGAAAGAAGCCATCAAAAACTACCAACCAAAAGAAGCCATGGACCGGATGGGTATACAGCGGAGTTCTACAAAACCTTTAAAGAAGAATTAATACCAATATTTTTCAAGCTATTTGAAGAAAAACAAAAAGAAGGAGCTTTTCCAAATTTATTCTATGAGGATAAATCACCCTGATCCCTAAACCAGACAAAGACACTTCAAAGAAAGAAAACTACAGACCAATATCTCTAATGAACTTCGATGCAAAACTTGTCAATAAAATCCTGGCGAATCGAATACAAAAGCATATCAAAAAAATTGTGCACCATGATCAAGTAAGATTCATCCCTGGGATGCAAGGCTTGTTCAATATACGGAAATCAATAAATGCCATTCACCACATCAATAGACATAAAGACAAGAACCATATGATCATCTCAATAGATGCAGAAAAAACATTTGACAAAGTTCAGCATCACTTTATGTTCAAAACACTAGAAAAACTAGGGATAACAGGAACTTACCTCAACATTGTAAAAGCTATATATGCTAAACCTCTGGCTAGCATCATCCTAAATATGGAAAAACTGAAGGCATTCTCTCTAAAATCTGGAACAAAACAGGGATGCCCTCTATCACCACTTCTATTCAATTTAGTTCTTGAAATACTAGCCAGAACAATTAGACAGACAAAAAAAATTAAAGGCATAAAAATAGGAAAAGAAGTATTTAAATTATCGCTATTTTCAGATGTCATGAAAATATATTTAACAGACCCCAAAGGGTCTACAATGAAACGGCTAGAGTTAATAAATGAATTCAGCAAAGTGGCAGAATATAAAATTAACACGCATAAATGAAAGGCATTCCTGTATGTCAGCAACACAACTTCTGAAATGGAAATGAGGAAAACCACTCCATTCACAATATCCTCAAATAAAATAAGATACTTGGGAATCAACCTAACAAAAGACGTGAAAGTTTTATATACTGAAAACTACAGAACCCTAAAGAGAGAGAGAGAAGAAGATCTTAGAAGATGGAAAAACAAAAGACCCAGAATAGCAAAAGCAACTCTAAACAGAAAATATGAATCTGGAGGTATAGTGATACCAGAGTTCAAACTGTACTAAAAGCAATAGTAACAAAAACAGCGTGGTACTGGTAACAAAATAGGCAGGTGGAACAATGGTACAGAATAGAGGACACAGAAACCAATCCTCAAAATTACAACTTTCTTATATTTGAAAAAGGGGCTAAAAGCATGCAATGGAAGTAGGATAGCATCTTCAAACAATGGGGTAGGGAAAATTGGGGAAAGGTGGGGCAAGGGAGAGAAGTGAACAACAGCAGATGAGGTAGAGAAAGAAGATGGGAGGGGATGGGAGGGGGTATAGTAGGGGATAGTAGGGGATAGGAAATGTAGCAGAATACAACAGTCACTAATATGACATTATGTAAAAATGTGAATGTGTAACCGATGTGATTCTGCAACTCGTATTTGGGGAAAATTGGGAGTTCATAACCCAATTGAGTCAAATGTATGAAAGATGATATAGGATGAGCTTTGTAATGTTTTGAACAACCAATAAAAAATAAATAAATAAAGGTTTAAAGTTGAGTGGGAAGAAATCAGCTAAAAAAGAGTTGAGATGCATTCATTTTGCTAAGCAGAAACTTTGTTTTGTGTACTTGTAACTATCACAAATTTATTTTACCAGAAAACTGGCTTTTAAAAATGCACATAATTGAGATTAAAGGATAATCCACTTACCTTCAAGAAAAACTCATAGCATTTCCTATATTTTTCATATTTTATTTTTTTGTGAATATTTTGACATGGACCAGGTCTAGACTTAGGCTATTCTTCCAGAATACTACCTCATCTGACAAGTTGGTACAATGTGTTGAATTGTTCTTTTCATCTTTTATTTAATAGTTTCTAGATGATAATGTGTATTTTTCCATATGTTTGTTTGGACATACATACCCAACTATATCTTTGCATTTTCTGTTTTACTGGGGAAGAGACTCATCAAAAGCTCTTTATTATATGTATCAACAATCAAACATTTAAGGCATGCAATTATACATAATTTTGCATGAAAATATTTTTGTACCATTTTTATAAAGATTTAGAATTATTAATACTGTCCCTACTGTAATTAGTAACTCCTTACAAAAAGAATTAATCAATTGACTTTATATCAATTATGAATATGAAAATTAGTAAAATAAGTATTTTGCAATTAATATGCAATTGATAGAAAGTGAAATCACAAGAAAGCCATTTAAAATGTCAGTGCATATGGTCCTTAAATAATAGGTTGTTCAAAAAAAAATTCTCTAATTCAAAAGAGTTAATATGCCATATTACAGCTAAATGTGATATAAAAACCTTAAATTATCAGTATTGATAAATAAGAATGATACCTGTTTACTTAAATATGTTTATTTGATTTTCACTGTAAGATGTTAATTCTGGAAGACTTGAGAATTAAGAAAGACTTGGTCTATATTATTTCTAACAGGCTAATCAAAGTACTTTTAAATATATATGTATATATATATATATATATATATATATATATATATATATATATATATATATATATGTAACACATATGCATGAATATAGATACATATGCATAATAAATGTATTGTAATATATTTATCAGGTGGTTATAATTTTTAAATTTTCTCAAGAAAAGAATGACTATAAAAAACAGTTTTAAATGTAAATTTCATAGCATAGTACTGTTTGTAATGCTATGAGAGAAAAATACTTATGGAGGGAAAATGAAAAAGGAAGAGAGAGAAGGGGGAAAATGAGGAAGAAAGTGAGTAAAGAAGAGGGAGAGGAGTGTTTGATGAAAAGATAAAAGTGGAGGGGCTGGGTTTGTGACTCAGTGTTAACATGCTTGTCTAGCATGTGTGAGGCAGTGGGTTATATTCTCAGCACCACATACGAATAAATAAAATGAAGGTCTATCAACAACTGAAAAAATAAAAAAAGGAGAAATATTACCAAAATTCCAAGATTTTATGAATGTTAAATACAAAAAATTATGTTGCATAGCCTTATGTAAATTCTAGACTCCCCAAAATAATCATTAAATGCTAGATTATTAGTGTTATAACTAAAAATCCATTGCTCTTTCTTCTACATTCTGTGGTATGCTAGTGCTAAAATAAATTGTATTATAACACCAAAATAAAATTCTAATATTTATACAGTAACTGACCCAGTTTAACATCAATGCAAGAAGATTCCTATGTGATATAATGTGTATTTTGACGTTCATTTTTATTCAACACTGGTACATTACTATTTCTCCAGTTAATGCACATCATAGGATGTATATTTCATCCACAATTTAGCAAATATATACACATTTGTTTTGCTTTCAATCACTTTTGCTTCAGAACACATGTATTCCTCCATGTTTCTTGACTTCTCTTTTTGTGACACTTCTTTCCAAACACATTATTTTCGATTTTCATTATCACTTTTGAAGCAAAACTGACACACCCGTCATGATAAAACATAACACTAATATTACCATTAGATGTAAAACTGGTTTAAATGAATTATTGTACATCAATATAAGATTTCTTGTATACTTTCAGATATCAATTCAATCCATTATTCAAAGTGAAACCAGTTATATCATCTATTCACAGTATGGTTTATTCATGCATTGTCTATATATTGATAGACACATGGTACACCTCTGTGTACTCCCAACAATAATTTCTATATCTTCAAAATATTGCTCCCAGAAATGGTGGAAAAAATATGCATGTCAACTGATCTACATATACATTTTATCACAGTAATATTCTGGACACAAAATGCAAAGGTCACACTTATGACTGTCCCAAAGCCTAAATGGAAAGTGAACATGGATTACTAAAAACATCCATGTCCAGGTTGCCTAATGCTCTCAAATGTCAATCCTATTGGTGATTACATATGTGTTTCTTCCTAAGACTACATTTTCAATCTCACCCTGTTGAAACTGTCTAAACCTCTCACTCATTTTATAATTTGCCTGATTTCCTACTCTCTATTCACATCTGCTTTCCTACTTTTTTCCCCAGTTCATCATTGTGACTGACTCTTCACATGTGCTGACATTTATATTCAATCTCTACCAGAAACCCTATTGCTAAAGAACTTTTGGTCCATATTCTATACTCAATCTTCTTCGTAATCCTACCGACTATATTCCTAATCCTAGCAAAAAATCCCTTTTTTAACTGGATGCTCTCTTCTACATTCAATCATCGAAGGTACAAGGATCTATGCCATTGCATATCAATTTATCTGAGACATATGTGCAGAACATAATTCAAAGCTAAGTATCCCACTCAAAGGCCAAATTCCCTTCTAGGATTCAAATCTTACCTAGATTTATATTTCAATACTTATATTTCACCTATATTTTCATGTAAATATCGCAGGTTTCCAATAACATTGTTCATCAAGCAGAATGATTCCTAACCCATATTGAACATGTTATTAATCCTAACCATACACTGTTCCTCAATCTAACTTTACAGAAGAGCAGAGACAGAGTTGGTGTTACAATACAGGAATGTATGGATCTTCCACCTGCTGAGAACCTCAAAGGTCCATGTAGAAATAATCCCTGGAGAATGTGTAGGATGCTATGAACGACCTGAGAGGGCAAAAGTCATCTTCCATGGCAAAAAAACATGGTCAGGATAAAGGGTTGTGTCTTAATCAGAATCTCTCTTCTTAATGTAGAGAAGATGGACCAAACCAAGGCTCTGTGGAGAGCTGTTCCCCAGTACCTATGGTTGATATACCATTCTAACTTATGAAAATGTCAGAGGAAGTAGGTGCAGCCTCCATCTCATGGGACCCTTGGAAGCATCTGTTAGGACAAAGTGGTTGCCAAGGCTGTGACCTCATTCAGTTCCTGAAGGAAGTGACCTACCTCACTTTCTTGGTGATGGAATCTCTGAACTTGGGATCCAGGAAACCAGGCACACAGAGCCAGTCCCAGTACCAGTCCCAGTGGTCTCACTTGTTTGGATTTACCAAGGACAGAGTCAGTCTTTCTTGGTACCTACTGATGTGAGGATGGCCAAATGCCAGAAAAGCTCTGAAGAGGGGCCCTTCCTGAGAAAGCAGAAAGTGGCTCACCAATGGATCCTCACAACTTCACAGAGTTGGCCAAAGAAAACAGATCTGAGACAAGACAGGCCATTTTGGGGTAACATAGTATGGCCCACCATTCAGAGGACACACTGTATAGTCACAGACCTACTTGGGGAAAGGAGGTGCCTTTGTGGGTGTGGGTGTGAGTTTTTGGTTCTGTCTCATTTTCTGAGAATAGGTGGAAAAGGCGGGTTTTTTTTGGTTTGGTGTGGACTCTTTATAGTAGGTCGTTTGACAAGGTGAGTGTTTCTTTATCTATGTATTCCACTGTGTCCATGGTTGAAGACATTAGAAAAGAGAATGCATCAAGGATGTGTCCTGTCTATTAGGAAGCTTCCCAGCATTCATCTTGCCCGATTTATTAATGGACTGTGGCTTGTCTTATAGATGTGCAACACCTACTAAATTCCTAAGTTCAGGTTTTCTTCCTAAATTCTGGCCACTGTCCAAAATAGTCTTATGGATTTGTGTCCAAGATATGTACCCCTCCAAGCTCTGTGACATGGCCATGTACTGGATAGCTGAAGGAAATGGGAGCATCTCAGAAAACACAGATATCAGTGTGACCAGTAATGTCTCAGTGGAAAAACCCTTCTTTTGGCCTTTTGCTTACTATTGATCTGTTGACCTGAATGTCAGGAGGTCTTTGCCTCAGTCCACCCATTTGGGAAGACTGATGAAAACTGTTTTCAAATGGAAATGCATGCGCATCACCTGTCGCTCTTTGTTTAATTGCTTAGGATAAGGATGTGTCTGATTCAGCCTCTTGGCCCTGTGTGATGCTGTGGCTTAGATTCTCAGCACCTCATGGATCTAAAGAAAGATTCCATGTGTGTATCCAAAACAAAAATGGTAAAAAACCACGCTGACTTTAGGAAAATAAGTGGCAAGGGAGCTCTTTTGAACACTGTCTTGGGCTGCGCCCCTCATGGAAAACTCCAGCAAGAGGTTATGATTAGTGTCTATATGGAAGAGGATGAGGGCCTTGTGGGAGTGTTTTGGTTTTAATTGTGTTTATTTGTGTGGTGGTTGGAAGTGATGACTGGGTCCACCTGGGCTTGAACTCTGGTGTGATACCCTTAGAGACTGAGGTCTAGAACTGACGTCAGAGAAGTATTGCCATGAATTTGTTGGGGTTTTAGGAGGCCATGCATGAGAGTCGCTCTTGGAAACTGAGATCTTGGACCAGGGTGGCTTTCCACAGAACACTGGGAATCTCAGCCAGGATATCACATGATTTCATTCTGAAAGACTTGGCAGCAATAGTTGAGAGTCAAAACTCACATGGACCTCATATTGTAGACCTCAATGGGCCTGGCTTCATGTGACTTTTTGGTCACTCTTTGGGAAGACTTTCCTCTGAGAGTTCTCCAGAACTTTCATTGAAATAAACTTCCTCAACATTTAATGGTTCCTGAATAAATTTAAACCCACAGTGCCTCCAACTTCATCCTTTAAAAATGGCTAGATAAGTACCATGACATTTTTTAAATTCCCATGACCAGATGGCACTGGAGTAACTTTGGATCTTATGCTGTTGATCATGAGTGTACAAGACAGTGCCTTGATTGACTTGGTTTCATGAGAATGGTGTAGAACAGAGATGCCAGTAATTTGGAGACTGCTGAGTTGGGGCCTAGAGCAGTGATGTGCAGGTGTGTGATAAAACATCTGTGTTGGGGCCATGTGGATCTGCCATTGGCTTCCAAATGGCTTGTGACTGACATGCTGCAGCCAGCAGACCCTTATATGTAAAGGCATCTTGTTATATGGAGATTTTTCAGGGCAATGTTCAGAATCAAGTTGCTATGGTCAAGGGGGCAAGCATGTGCGATAGAAGCCTGGTTGGTGCATTTATATGCAGACCCTGACACACCACATGTGACAGAAATCCCTCCAGCACTGTGCCCCAGTTGAAATCCTTGTATTTCAAGAAGCAAATACCAAACTCCAAGTGCAGCAGCAAGAAACACCACGAAAACTGGAGGATTACCAACTGGGTTCACAGTCCAAACAGGGAGACACTTAGCCCCAAGTTGCCACAGTTTACCTACAAAGAGAGAATTCAGAACTGCTGCCACATGTTCATTAGGAAAATAAGAAACAACATCCTCCAGGTCACATAGATGAAGACCCAGCTTTGATGGTCTCACTACAAAGAAAGCTAAAGCTTCTGACAACAACGTATATTTCAAGTGCCCAACCTCAGAGGCAGTTTCTCAAGAAGTCTTTAGGCAAGCAGAGCTCCATGTTTCTGGAGTGTTTACCCTTTCCCTTACTTTTGGAAACTCCTCTACCACCTTCAAGGTTGTGAACTCCTGAGCATTTTCCATTCCAGATATGTATTAACAGATTTTCTAATTCTTCTCCTCTAATTGTGTCTTACTTGGGGCGAAGGTAATGTCAAGGCATTTTTCTGGATGAGAGTGGAAAGATTTTTGTTTAGCATATGTTTGCATACACATTGGATTCATTTTCCTATTTTCCATTTGAAATACTGAATCCCTGACACTAACCCATACTGTACTAGAATCTGACTACTAATCCTAATATGATGGAGAAAAAGAATCCTAACAGAAAAGAAATAGAAGCTGTTCAGAGAAGGCATGGTATATATTTGGACTTGCCTTTTGCAAGTAGGTGTTATAATTCTAGTCAATTTTTAATTGAAATAGTCCTCCATGTGTTTTTAAAGTTAACAAATATGTGAATTCCTGTCTCCCTTTCACTGTAGACTATTCAGCACATCTATTTTATATGCACATAAAGAATCCTACCTTTTATCACGTGTATATTTTTGTGCGGTAGCTGATTTGGCAGATACAAATTTTGAGAAGAGATCACTCCTCCTAGATGCTGTTGGAACTGAAAATTGAACCTATGGGTGAGCTTCCTAGGAGAACAACATTATACATAAATCCCTGTTAAGTAAATTGAATATTTTTAGATCTGTGAATGATGTATATTTCATGGTGAATTTCGATTGGCATATATGTTGCTACATTTTAAAATTTGTGTGTGTGTGTGTGTGTGTGTGTATACACACATACACACTCTCCAGATTTTTCAAAATATGAAATATATGTGTCTTATTTACACTCCCTAAATTCATTCATGTTCAAGTATGTGGATTTATAATCAACTTTTCACAAGATTATTTTCAGAAATATTCATCCACCTGAAATTCATATTTGTTTTCTATTACTGAAAACTAACTTCAGTGAATGGTGCATACGTATTCTGTTGATAGTCACAGCCGAAGGGGCCACAGCAAACTTCCAGGTGCCAGCAAACTTTCAGCTGCAGGCTGATGATTGGCTCACAGCGGCCTTAGCAACTTCTAGCTCATTGTCTCCTCTGTGGTGATGCTCATTGGAGATGCTCATTGAGATGTTTCCCCGCCTTTCAGACTTCCAGCTTATGATTGGCTCACAGCAGCCCCAGCAACATCTAGCTGATTGGCTCCTCTGCGGTGATGCTTATTGGGCTGTTTCCCTGCCCATTCAGACCATGGAGCTGCTCATTGGGGGACTTTTTTGGCTCTGCCCACGTGACCCAGCCAATCTGCCTCAAGAGCAGGAGGATTGTGAGAAGTGGATAGAGGCTTGTGTGGGAGGGAGAGGCTTTTGGGAAGCTGGTGTTGGGAGTTGGGGTTCTCAGGATTTTTCCTGAGAGGCTGTTTTGCTTGGCGTGTGTGGTTCTAAAAATAAAGTTAGTTTCTTTTGACAAGTGGATTCTGATTGTGCCCAGCCAGACAGCGGCATTTGGTGGCTCATATGGGGAGCGACTGAGGGTAACTGATAAGGTAAACTGCTCGCTCTTGAGGGCAGGGCGAGAGGATGGGTAGCCATTTTATGATTCCTATTTTGTTTTAAGTTGCCTGTCCCTGGAGATGAGTGAGATGGAAGAAAAACTGCTCACATCTGAGGAAAAACTATTTGTGTCTGAGGAACAGATAGGGAGAAAGGCTATAATAATTTTTTGTTGTTCCATTTTTATTTCGTTCTATCTCTTTTTTTGTTTGGTGTTATCTTGTTGGTTTGTATTATAGTAGAAATATGGGATCAAAAATTAGTAAAAAACAAACCAAAAAAGTGTTAAGTAAATTGTTAGAGGAAGGAGGCATCCCAGTAAAATCAAGAGCAGTCATGGCAATTGTTGATACAATACAAAAATGTAGACCATGGCTTTTTAAGGAGGAGTTGTTAAATATATCACAATGGAACCATCATGGTGCAGATTTAAAAAGAATAGAAAAGAAAAGCCCAGGGATTCTGCCAGTTGGCACATTGCCATTGTGGACATTCATATCTTGTTTGCTTAGATCAAAGCCTTCAGTTCAGTCAATGGTAGAGGAAGAAGAAGACATATTGATTCAAGTAAAACAGAAGGTGTCTCAAGTTAGTCAGACAGAAGAAAAAATTCAAGTAAAAGAGAAGGTCTCTCGAGCTAGTCAGATAGAGGAAACTATTCAAGTAAAAGAGAACGTCTCTCGAACTAGTCAGACAGAGGAAAAAATTCAAGTAAAAGAGAAGGCCTCTAAAGCTAGTTAGACAGAGAAAGAAAGTGTAAAACAGTAAAAAACATCAGGGGAAATTTACAACAGGAGACTGCTACTAACACCTTTCTATCACCAGATGACATAAGTGTCCAACTAACAAGGCCACTTTCTTATCCTGGGAGGCCCCCAACTCCCGCAGTTGATAGTTAGGATCCTGAGACAAGATCTCAAATATTAACATGCCCTGTATTTGAGGGAGGAGGGCAGCGTGTTTACCATGCTTTAAATTTCAAAACAGTGAAGCAGCTAAAAGAGGCTGTAACAACCTATCGTCCTCAAGCACCCTTCAATGTAATCATGGTCGAATCCATTAACAATTTGAACATGAAGCCAGTGGATTGGGCTAATATGTGTAATGTTGTGCTAAATGGAGGACAATGCATGTTATGGAAGGTTGCCAATGAGGAATGTTGAAAGGAGACAGCTAGGTGAAATGCAGGAGCTGGTTATCCTCAGAGAAATCTAGAAATGTTGTTAGGAAAGGAACCTTATGAAGATCAGCAGCAGCAAATTGCATATGATCATGGTGTATGTGCAGAAATTGGTGTAGATGCAATTAAGGCATGGAAGACTTTACAAGAACATGGAGGTTTACAAGGTCAATTATCTAAGGTAATACAAGGAGCTAATGAACCTTATGCTGAATTTGTAGATAGGCTTATTCAAAGAGCTACCAGAGTTTTTGGGAATACAGAACAAGCAATGCCATTACTAAAACAACTGGCTTATGAGCAAGCGAATCGTTGTTGCAGAGATATCAATAGACCATGGAAAAATGAAGATTTAAAAACATTGATTTAATTATGTAGAGACATTAATGAACAAGAGCAAGTCATGGCAGCTGCAGTAAAACAGGCTTTAGTTGCCAGATACATTAATGAACAAGGGCAAATTGTGGCAGCTACAGTAAAACAGGCTTTAGATGCCAGACCAAGAACATGCTACCAATGTGAAGAAACAGGACATTTTAAAAGGAATTGGCCCATAGAAGGAGGGTTTAACAATATTAGGTATCAAAGGAGTAGAATACCAGGTATTTGGCCACAATGCCATAGAGGGAGACATTGGGCTAATGAGTGCTGTTCTCAAACCACCATAGAGGGTACTCAATTATCAAAAAATGAACAAGGACCAGGTGTTTATCCACGATATCATGGAGAAAGGCATTGGGCTCAATTGCCAAATAAATGGACAGGGGGTTCCAATGCTCCGGGGCCCCAAACCACAAATATACAGAGCACTGGAGGAACCCAGCAACCCCAACAGGGTAGTGCCCAGGACACATTGTCCATCAGATCCCTCATCAGACAAACCAGAGGGAGCACAGTGTTGGACATCTGCGCCTCTGCCAGATCAGTACTAACTCCAGAGATGGGAGTTCAAATCATTCCCACAGGGGTAAAAGGACCTCTTCCCAAAGGAACCATGGGCTTATTATTGGGATGCAGCTCTTCTACTCTAAAAGAACTTATGATAAGTCCTGGGGTGATTGATCCCGATTATGAAGGTGAAATAAAAATTATAGCCAGTTCTCCAAAGGACATATCAGTAATTTCACAAGGAGATAGAATAGCACAGTTACTAATAATACCCAGCCTATATGATAAATTTTCCAGTCGTACTGTAGAAAGATGTTCCAAGGGATTAGGCTCCACAGGTGTAGATTTGGCTATGCTTTCTTTAAATTTAGATTCTCGCCCCATGCTAAAACTAAATATTCAAGGGCATGAATTGAATGGGCTACTGGATACAGGTGCAGACATTAGCATCATCTCTCGTCAAGAATGGCAAAAACATTGGCCATTACAACAAGCCACTCAAACGCTTCGAGGCCTATAAGTGGCGACTTATCCCCATAGAAGTAAAATGGTATTAGATAGGAATGATCCTAAAGGATGTGAAGGAACTATACAGCCATATGAATTGGATCATCTTCCCATAAATTTATGGGGACGAGATGTCCTAGATCAATTAGGTTTGACATTAACAAATAACATCAACCAAAATGCAGCCACTTTTATGACTAGACAAGGTTTTAGGAAAGAAAAAAGATTAGAAAAACAAGAATAAGTCATAGCAGCACCAATACAAATAGATCAAGGAACAGAGAGACATGGGTTGGATTTTCAGAAAGGGCCACTGAGAAAATAAAAATTACCTGAAAATCAGAAAGACAGTATGGGTTCCTCAGTGGCCCCTGACTGAAGAAAAGATACAAGCAGTCCATGACCTGGTAAAACAACAATTAGCAAAGGACATATACAACCGACTGTATATCCCCAAAATACTCCCATTTATGTCATCAAAAAGAAATCTGGTAAATGGAGACTATTGCAAGATTTTAGAGCCATTAATAATGAGATGGTTATTATGGGACCTGCTCAATCAGGGATTCCTCAATTGTCTGCTTTGCCAATAACCTGGTATGTTTTAGTTATAGATATTAAATATTGTTTTTTTTTTTTCAATTATAATTCACCCTAAGGATAGTCCAGGTTTTGCTTTTACTATCCCTGCACTGAATCATGAAGGTCCTGATCAGAGATATGAATGAAAAGTACTCCCTAAAGGGATGGGTAACAGCCCAACTATGTGTCATATTTATGTTAACAAAGTAATCCAGCCACTTAGAAATCAAAATTCTGAACACAAATATTTCACTATATGGATGATGTATTATTAGCACACAAAGCTAAAAACACATTGCTAGAAAGTTATGCCACACTTACAAACTTATTAAAAATTATAATGTAGAGATAGCAATAGATAAAGTACAATTAAATTTTCCAATTAATTATTTAGGAGTTCTGTTATCCTCAACCATGGTCAGTCCACCAAAAATTCAAATACGAGTAGATCAACTCAAATCACATAACGACTTTCAAAAGTTATTAGGAGACATTAATTGGATAAGGCCTTATCTAGGTATACCAACAGGAGAGTTGGGACCTTTATTTGATATCCTAAAAGGTCTATCAGATAAAAATTCACCCTGCATGTTAACACCTGAAGCAAGAAAGGCAATAAAAATCAATGAAACATATATGGAAAATATGCATTTGGATAGAATTGATATAAGTTTGCCTTTATTATTTATTGTACTACCAACAAAAAATATTCCTACAGGAGTATTTTGGCAAGAAGGTCCATTATTATGGATACATTTATCTTATTCTCCTTACACTATTCTTACTAGGTATCCTGAGGCTTTAGGATAATTAATACTCAAAGGAATTAAAGCAGCAAAGGGAGTGTTTGGAATTTCTTCCAATAAAATTTTTACTCCATATACTCTGAATCAAATTGATGAGTTAGCTAATGAGTTAAATACTTGGGCAATAATCATGGTCCAATCTAATGTTTCATTTGATAACCACTTACCATCTAACCCTTTATTGTCTTTTTGGTCATCGCATCCTGTAATTTTTCCAAAATTGAGAAGAAAAACACTTATCATGAATGCTTCAAATATATTCACTGATGTATCAAATAATGGTACAGCAGCAATAGTTATACCTGATAAAACTTATAAATTTTTAGTACCCAAACAATCAGCTCAAAAGGTAGAGCTTAATGCAGTATTACAAGCTTTTGAGATATTTAAATATTCTGTATTTAATTTATTTTCCGATAGTCAGTATATAGTTAATGCTATAGTATCCCTTAAAGTTGCTGGTAAGATTTCTCCTTTCTCTACTGTTTTCTCTTTACTTTCCAATATAAAAAGTCTAATCTGGGACAGAAAAGATCTATTCTTTATAAGACATATCAGGGCACATCCAAAAAGAAGATGATTTGACTCAAGGCCTTATCAGCTGATATCCAAAATTCCAGTTTGACTATCCTTACATCTGAGATAGAACCAGGATGCTTTTTTCATTATCTATTTTATTATTGCCCTTTCCCACATTCTATTTTGTTTTTTGAGCTCATACAGACCGAGTTTAATGTTTTGCTGATCAGTTCTATTTTTTGACAAAAGAGTTTTTGAACATTGCAATGGAGATTTCACGTGTAAAAAGTTATAAGGCCTTTACTATTAGGTTATGTGTTGTATGTATTATATTATGTGTGCACACTTGTGTTTTGTGTTATATGTTTGAATGTTCGTATGTCCATATATGATATATGATGAGCGCTCATAAAAATAATGGATCCAAATATTTTTTTTATTCACATTATTTAAATGGTTTAATTTAAATTGGGTAAAGAGCTGTTGAGGTTTGTTTTAAAATTTGAAAAAAAGGAGGTTAACAGATCTGTTTCCTTTCTTTCACCTTTCCTTTTCATTATATTTAATAATTATCTTCAAGACAATGTAAATAGTTAAGAAAATTGTTTTCTTTCAGTGCCTTCTGGAATGTTACATAATTTTTCTTTAGCCATTATTGCCAGAATTCCTATCTTCATCCCAGTGCTGGTGAAATCAAAGATAAAACCAATCTACAGCTTCTGCAATAGCCATCACTGAAATGCTTGCAGAACTTGCCTAGACACATTGAGAACTCTCCTGTATGCATTGTAAACTACCTGTTTGTGCAGCGACTTGTGGTAGTGTTCGGGTATATTTGCTGATGATGTCATCGGTGGTACAATTTTTCCAAAAGGAGCTGTCAATTGGCTTGGTGTATCTTCCTCTCTTCTGTGTGTCATTATCGTCCAGCTAATGTTTGGGGGCCATTAGAGGTGAGGCAAAGAACCTCACCACCCCCGGTGGTACAAAGATCTCTCCACAGGTGTTGCTGTAAACTGGACCGGTAGTCAGTGATGGGTAAGATCCAATTGCAATGGTACCAACTTAACGGGTAAGGACCATATGTACTATTGGACAACCTAAGGCAGGCACTGTCCCTAAGCCACATGTGTGTTGTTTAAACAGAGAGGGGGAGATGTTGAGAGCCACATCCGAAGGGGCCCCAGCAAAATTCCAGAAGCCAGCAAACTTCCAGCTGCTGGCTGATGATTGGCTCACAGCAACATCTAGCTGATTGGCTCCTCTGCGGTGATGTTCATTGGGCTGTTTCCCTGCCCTTTCAGACCACGGAGTTGCTCATTAGGGGACTTATTTGGCTTTGCCCACATGACCTAGCCAATCGGCCTCAAGAGCAGGAGGATTGTGGGAGGTGGAGAGAGGCTTGTGTGGGAGGAAGAGGCTTTTGGGAAGCCAGTGGTGGCAGTTGGGGCTCTGAGGGTTTTTCCTGAGAGGCTGTTTTGTTTGGCGTGTGTGGTTTTAAAAATAAAGTTAGTTTCTTTTGACAAGTGGCTCCTGATTGTGCCCAGCAAGACTGCGGCATTATCCTAATATTTCTACAGTAACTGCCCCAGTTTAACAGCAATGCAAGTAGACTCTTATGGGACATGATTTGTATGTTGATGTTCATTTTTATTCAACACTGGTACATTACTATTTCTTCAGTTTATGCACATCAGAGGGTATATATTTCTTGCACGAGTTGGCAAATTTATAGGCATTTGTTTCACTTTCAATCACTTCCTGCTTCAGAACACATGCATTACTCCAGGTTTCTTAACTGGTCTATTCGTGAGACTTCTTTCCAAACATATTATTTCCGATTTTCTTTATAATTGTTTAAGCAAAACTCACACACCCTTCATGATAAACCATAACTATCATTTCACAATTAGATGTATAACTGTTTGGAATGAATGATTGTATATCAATATAAGATTTCTTATATATTTTCTGATATCAATTCAATCCATGATTTAAAGTGGAACCAGTTATATTATTTATTCACAGTATGGTCTATTCATGCATTATCTATATTCATAGACACAGGGTACACCTCTTTGTACCCCCAATACTAATTTATACGTTTTCAAAATATTGCTCCCAGTAATAGAGGAAGAAATACTCATGTCACCTGATCTAAATATGCATGTTATCCCAGTAATATTCTGGACGCAAAATGCAAAATTCACACGTGTGATTGTACCAAAGCCTAAATGGACACTGAACATGGATTACTAAAAACATCCATGTCCAGCTTGCATAACGCTCTCAAATGTCAATCCTATCGGTGACTACATATTTGTTTCTTCCTAATATATTCAACCTCAAAACTGTTGAAAATGTCTAATACTATCACTCACCCTGTACTTTGCCTGTTTTCCTAATGTCTCTATTGATATCGGCTTTCCTACATATTTTCCCCAGTTCATCATTGTGACTGACCCTTCACATGTGCTGACATTGATATTCACTCTCTAACCAAAACCCAATTGCTAAAGAACTTTTGGTACAAATACTAAATTCACCCTTGTTCCAAAATCTACCGACTATCTTCCTGATCCTATTGATTATCCCTGTTTGAGTGGATGTTCTCCTCTACATTCAATCATCCAAGGTACAAGTCCTATGGCATTGTATATCGACTTATCTGAGACATGTGTGCAGAACGTAATTTAAAGCTATGTATCGCAATCAATTGCCCAATGCACTTCTGAGCTTCAAATCTCACCTAGATTTCTGTTTACATACTTATATTTCACCTCTGTATTCCTATAAATATTGCAGGTTCCCAATACCATTATTCATCCCACAGAATGATTCCTAAATCAAATCGATCCTGTTATTATCCCTAACCATACACTGTTGCCTCAATCTAACATTACAAAAGAGCAGGGACAGAGTTCATCTTACAATACAGGAATGTAGGGGATCTTACACCTGCTGAGAACCTCAAATTTCTATGCAGAAATGATCCCTGGAGAAGATGTAGGCAGCTATGAAGGACCTGAGAGAGCAAAAGCCATCTTCCATGGCAAACACCTTGTGATAACGAAGGGATGTGTATGAATCAGCCTCTCTTTTCTTAATGTAGAGAAGATGGACCAAACCAGACCTGCGTGGAGAGGTGTTCCCGGGTGGCCATTGTTGATATACCATTCAAACTTGTCAAAGTGTCACAGGAAGTAGGGGCAGCCTCCATCTCATGAGACCCATGAAAGCAACTGTTAGGACAAAGTGGTTGCCAAGGCAGTGATCTCATTCAGTTCCTGAAGGAGGTGACCTACCTAACTTCGTTGGTGATGTAACTCTCTGAAATTGGGATCCAAGAAGCCAGGCACCCAGAGCCAGTCCCAGTCCCAGTCCCAGTGGTCGAACTTGTTTGGATTTACCAAGGACAGAGTCAGTCTTTCTTGGTACCTAATGATATGAGGATGGCCAAATGCCAGTAGAGCTCAGAAAAGGGGCCTTTCCCTAGATAGCAGGTATTGGCTCAATGCTGCCTGCTGACAACTTCGTAGAGTGGGCCAAGAAGAACAGATCTGAGACAGGCCAGGCCATTTTGGGGCAACATAGTATGGCCCACCAGTCAGAGGACACTCCAGATAGTCACAGACCTACTTGGGGGAAGGAGGTGCTTTTGTGGATGTGGATGTGAGTTTGTGGTTTTGTCTCATGTTCTGAAAATAGGTAGGAATGGTGGTTTGTATGGTTTGGAGTTGACTGTTTCTAGGAAGTCGTTTGGCAAGGCGAGTGTTTCTATGTCTGTGTATCCACTGTGTTCGTGGTTGTAGTCTTTAGAAAAGAGAATGCATCAATGGAGGTTTCCTGTCTAGTTGGAAGCTTCCCAGCATTCATCCTGCCCACTTTATAAATGGACTGTGGCTTGCCTTATGGATGGGCAACACCTACTATCTTCCTAAGGTCCTCTACACATCTTGATTTCTGGCCTCTCTCCAGAATAGGCTCATGGTTTTGTGGCCAAGATATGTACCACCTCCAAAATCTGTTACATGGCCATGTAATGGATAGCTGAAGGGAATGGGAACATCTCAGAAAACTCAGATATCAGTGTAACCAGTAAAGTCTCAGTTTAAAAACCTTGCTTTGGCCCATTTGCTTACCTATGGTTATGTTGCCCTGAATGTCAGGAAGGTATTTGCCTCAGGCCACCCCTTTCTGAAGGCTGAAGAAAACATTTTTCAAATGGAAATGAATGGGCATCACCTGTGGATCTTTGCTTAATTGCTTTGGAAAGAGATGTGTCTGAATCAGCCTCTTGGCCCTGTGTGAGGTTGGGGCTTTGATTCTCAGAAGGTGATAGATCTAAAGAAAGATCCCATGTGTGCTTGGGTGTTCTATTGCCTCCAACTCACATAAAGGATTTATACCCGACAATCAGTAGGATTAAATTGGAGAATCAGAACAGTATTAACGGCAGGCCTATTTGATCACTCCTGGTTCACAGGAAGGGTGTCTAGGTCACGCTGACTTTAGGCAAATGAGGGGCAAGGGAGTTTATTTTGGAAACTGTCTTGGGCTTCGCCCCTCATGGAAAATTCCATTCAGAGGTTACGATGAGTGTCTATATGGAAGATGATGAGGGCCATGTGGCAGTGTTTTGGTTTTAATTGTGGTCATTTGTGTGCTGGTTGGAAGAGATGACTGGGTACACCTGGACCGGAACTCTGGTGTGATTCCCCTTAGAGACTGAGTTCTGGAACTGACTTCAGGGAAGTATTGACATTAATTTTGGTGGGACTTTAGGAGGCCACACATGAGAGTCGCCCTTGGAAACTGAGATCTAGTCTCAGGGTGTCTTTCCACAGTGCACTGGGAATCTCCACCAGGATATAAGACGATTTTATTCTGAAAGACTTGGCAACCATAGTAAAGGTCAAAACACATATTGAACTCACATTGAGTAGACATCAATGGGTCAGGCTTCATGTGACATTTTGGCCACTCGTTGGGAAGTGTTGCCTTTTAGATTTCTCCAGAGCTTTCATCCTCACCATTTAATGGTTCCTGAATGAAGTGAAAAAACAGTGCATCCAACTTGATACTTGAAAAATGGCTAGATAAATACCATGAAATTTTTGAAATTCCCATGACCAGGTGACACTGGAGAACCTTTGGATGTCCTGTTGCTGATCATGAGTGTACCAGACAGTGCCTTGAATCACTGGGTTTCATGAAAATGGTGTAGAACAGAGATGCCAGTAAGTTGGAATTTGCTGAGTAGTGGGCCTAGAACAGTGGTGGGCAGGTGTGTGATTAAACATCTGTGTTGGTGTCATGTGGATTGGCCATTGGCTTCCAAATGGCTTTTGACTGACATGGTGCAGCCAGCAGACCCTTGCATGTAAAGGCATCTTGTTATATGGAGAGGTTTCAGGGCAATGTTCAGAATCAAGTTGCTAGGGACAAGGGGGAAGTCTATGTTGGATATAAGACTGGTTGGTGCATTCTCCTGGCAGACCCTGACCCACCACACATGACAGAACTCCCTCCAGCACTGTGTCCCAGTTGAACTACTTGTATTTCGTGAAGCAAACACCAAACTCCCATTGCAGCAGCTAGAAAGACCATGAAAAATGGAGGATGACCACATGGCTTCAGAGTCCACACAGGAAGACACTTAGCCCCCATTGGCCACAGTTTACATACAAAGAGAGAATTCTGCACTACTGCCTCATGTTCATTAAAGAATAAGAAAACATGTGCTCCAGGTTACATAGATGCAGACCCAGCTTTGATGGTCTCACTGCAAAGGAAGCTAAAGCTCCTGAGTACAACATATATATCCAGTGCCCAAACTCAGAGGCAGTTTCTCATAAGTCTTCCGGTCAGCAGAGCACCATGTTTGTGAAGTGTTTACCCTGTCCCTTACTTTTGGAAACTCTTCTACCACCCCCAAAGTTGTGAACTCCTGAGCATATTCCATTCCAGATAAGTATTTATAGATTTTCTAACTCTTCTCCTCTAATTGTGTCTAACTTGGGGCGAAGGTAATGTCAAGGCATTGTTCTTGATGAGAGTGGGATGATTATTTTAGCACATATTTGCATAAACATTGGATTGATTTTCCTAATTTTCATTCGATATACTGAATCACTCCCACTAACCCATACCCTACTAGACTCTATATTCTGACTCCTAATCCTAATATAATGGAGAAAAATAACCCAAAATGAATAGACATACAAGCATTTCAGAGGAGGCATGGAGTATAATTGGACTTGCCTTTTGCATTATGTAGAATTGGAGTTATAAATCTAGTCAATTTTTTGTTGAAATAGTTCTCCATGTGTTTTTTTAACTTTTGTTGTTTGTTGTTCAAAACATTATATAGTTCTTGATATATCATATTTCACACTTTGATTCAAGTGAGTTATGAACTCCCATTTTTATCCAGTATATAGTTTGCAAAATCATATCAGTTACGCATCCATTGATTTACATATTGCCATACTAGTGTCTGTTGTATTTTGCTGCCTTTCCTATCCTCTACTATCCCCCCTCCCCTCCCCTCCCCTCCCATCTTCTCTCTCTACCCCCTATACTGTAATTTATTTTTCCCCCTTGTATTTTTCCCTTTCCCCTCACTTCCTCTTGTCCGTAATTTTGTATAACCCTGAGGGTTTTCTTCCATTTCCATGTAATTTCCCTTCTCTCTCCCTTTCCCTCCTACCTCTCATCCCAGTTTAATGTTAATCTTCTTCTCATGCTCTTTATCCCTACTCTGTTCTTAGTTACTCTCCTTATATCAAAGAAGACATTTGGCATTTGATTTTTAGGGATTGGCTTCCTTCACTTAGCATAATCTGCTCTAATGCCATTCATTTCCCTGCAAATTCCATGATTTTGTCATTTTTTAATGCTGAGTTAAACTCCATTGTGGCCTCTGGCGTGCGCCCAGGTTTCCGTTCCTGTCTTCCTGTTTGTTAATTTCTGGCCTATTTATTGTTGTGACCAGGACCTTAGTCAATGCCTTAGTCTGTCTTTTGCATCTCTCATCTTCCCTTTGCTCCCTTTCTTTCTCTTTGTTTCTCTCATATAGTATACTTTCTCGGCTTCTCTGACTAAATCTCCCAAAGTCATATCTTGTGATCCCTCTAAGAGTTGTAACTTTCTTTTAATATCCAGGGCAGCTTGCCCAATGAAGGCCATCATGACAGATGCCTTTTGATCCTCTGCCTGAGGATCAATAGGGGCTCGAGCCTTTGACTGAGGGGGAAACCTGTCCTCAGGGAAGACTTAAAAAAGCGGAGCTTGCTATTGCCTCAGCAGACACCACCGAAAGACAGATC
This sequence comes from Callospermophilus lateralis, assembly GCF_048772815.1. Lineage (NCBI taxonomy): Eukaryota > Metazoa > Chordata > Mammalia > Rodentia > Sciuridae > Callospermophilus > Callospermophilus lateralis. The sequence continues at coordinate 1,160,811 of NW_027513051.1, forward strand.
CAGGAGGAGAGTGGGGATGACACATGGTGAGTGACCCACCATGGGACAAGCAGTTTCGTCACATGATTTGTTTTTGTCAGGCCTCAAGGAGGCCCTCAAGACATAGGGGGCACATGTTAAGAAAAAGGACTTAAAATTATTCTTTTCATACATAGGAGAATTGTGTCCATGGTTTCCCCCTGAAGGGTCCATTGATGGTAGAAAATGGCTCAGAGTAGGAGACTGTTTAAACCATTTTTTTTGTTGTTGTTGAAGAAAAAGTCCTAGAACAAAGGTATATTAGACCTTTTGTAGACATTAATATTTTATAAGATTTTTAAACACCTAGAAAAATTTGTAAGTTTAAATTTAAAGGCATTTATATTTATCTGTTTATCCAATTTAAATTGAACCATTTAAATCACGTGAATTAAAGATCTTTGGATCCACTTTGAAATAGTAAGCTTGCCTTAATTTGATTTTAATTGGAGTCAGTGGTCTTTTCTTGCATCCTGGTGTAATATTTTGTAGTTTCCCATCGAGATGACCCTGCCCCAATAGATCACAAGACCAGACTACTGGAAATTCTGAAGCTGGCCTTCCCTCCAGGGCTCCGGCATGGAGAGGCAATTTCCAAGGCCTTGGTGTGAGATTTTGGTCCAGGGAGCACTGCAGTGAACCACCGCCCTAAAACTATTAGCAAGCACATGGTGGAGGAGGCCTCCATAGGTAAGTGGCGCCTATATAACATCTGATATCCGGTTAAGGGAGATCTCTTCTGATGACAGAGTGGTGTCCTGGGGAGAAACACATATACTCCTGTCTGGTACAGTAACGAGAATCATTCTGTCCTCTGTTATGTTCTGTAGGGAATTCCTCTGAAAGCATAGAGAGGTGCCAATGGGCACGCAGGAGCTCCTATCCCAGAGCTTTAGCAAGACGTTGCATAGTTCCTCTGTTTTTCTGTTTCTGCGCTGGTTTTCTGTTTTTTTGTGTGTTTTGTTCTGTGTTTCATATGTTTTTTTTTTTTGGTTTGTTTTAGTGTGTTTTGTTGTGTGATTTCTGTGGTAAAACTTAACTGAAAATGGGTAATAAAGCAAGTAAACTGACACCCATTTGGACTGTGTTTTAAAGAACTGTGATGAACTTTAATACCCTTTGTTAAGCAGGATGAGAGAAACCCCTAGCTGGCTGCCTGGAGCACACCCACTGCAGAGGGCAATGCCTGCTGGGGACCTAAGAACTGAGTATCTCCCAGGTTAACACGTGAAACTCCTTAAAACCCCTTGTCCCTTCAGATCGATAGAATCACAACCATTGGGCAGAGACCCCTGTTTTTCTCCTTTGTTAGCAAAGCAGTAAATCTCCCTTTTTCTTTTTCTCAAACCCTGTCCTCATTATTAAATTGGTATTAATTGGCTGCAAAATCAGGAACCAAACTTTAAGTTACAATTTTTGGTACCCCCCACACCCCGGAACTCTTTGAGAGCTGACTACTGAAATGTTAGGAGACGGAGCGTGCTTGGGGTGGAACCGAACAAGAGGAGCTAATCCTGTAAGTGAAAGGAGGGACTGAGGGACTTCCAGCAGCTGCCCAAGCCCTGTTGCTTCAGAGAATTACCTACTTCCTTCCCTGCACTGTAAGGATTTTGCCATCTCTGTTTTCTTAAAAAAGAGAAAAAGAAAAAGGGGACACTAAATACAGTAAAGTCACCATGGAGACCCTTGATTTTACATTTCAGGTTGTCCCTCTGTGAAAACATCTGGTTCCCTTGTAGGAAAATCTATGGTGCCACTGGTGTAGGAGATTTTTCTCTTATCTGCTCTGGTTTAAAGGCTTCTGTCTGTAAGCCATAGTCTGGAGCTCCTTTCAGTCTGTCTTGTGTCTTTGTTTCTGGCCCTTTAAGACATGTGCAATAATGTGTTGATATTATAAATCATTTCTTGGGAATGATCTTAGCTGAATGTGTATCTAAATGATGATGTTTTATTGTAACAATCTGGCATCTGAATGGGTATTTGAAGCATTGCACAATCTTGCAGTTAAAAGTCGGGTTTAGGAAATTGTTTAGTTTATGATTTCAGATAATTCATGCCAGAAAACTTAAATACTTAGGATGGAAAACTAGAGAACTCTACTTCCAAGTTGGCAAGTAACTTCCCAATCATTCAGGCTTTTTTTTCACCAATTTTTAATTGGGTAGCCTGGGAAAATGTCACTGTGTCTACCAGTGCATTAATTTGGACAAGGATAGTAAATCATAGTATGGTATCTGTTGACAAAACAAGATATAAAGATGTAAAATTTTGTAAACTGTGTCTTAAACTTGTATCATAAAATTTTGTGAATTTTGTCTTAAAATTGTATTATAATTTTCAACATCTGAACCTGAAAATTATGGTTGAAATGCCTTAGGCCAGAGGTGTCTGCTCAGAATAGCAGCTTTTTCCTGCTCCTTCCAGACCTCAGCCAGGACTTATGTTGAATGGCAAATGAAAGAGGCCTGCAAGCTCAGTAGGAGAGTGATCTGAGGCCTAAAAAAAATTAAATTGTATGGTATTTACTAATTAATGGCCAGTCAATTTTTCTAGGACTCTTATTTTTTCCTTAGATTCTTTATTTTTTTTTGAGCTCATGATTTTGATCCTAAAGACCTAGGATGATGTTTTTCTGACCAGTTCTATCTTTGACTAACTGTGTAGTTTTTGAAACATTGCAATGGATATTTCACCTGGAAAAGCTACAAGGCCTTTACTATTATTATGTGTGCACAATTTTGTTATGTGTTGTATGTCTATATATTCATATGTCCGTATATCATATATATGATACACAAATTAACATTTATAAAGAGCACTCATTAAAACAAAAACGCTCATAAAAACAAATTTTAAAAAGTGGATCCAAAGATCTTTAATTCAAGTGATTTAAATAGTTGAATTTAAATTGGATAAAGAGATAAAAATAAATGTCTTTAAATTTAAGCTTACAAGTTTTTCTAGGTGTTCAAAAAATCTAATAAAATATTAATGTCTACAAATGTTCTAATATGCCTTGGTTCTAAGACTTTTCCTTCAACAAAAAAATGGTTTACACTGTTCAATATATTTGTCTAATATATTGATAAATAAGTAAAGTAAATTTGATATGGGATTACTCATTCATGAGTACTTTTGTTAGATATCTGATTGATTTACTAAGGTCTGTATAAGTTTGTACTAATGTCTGTATAAGATTGTAATAATCAGTCATGTGTTAAAGAGACAAAAATTTCTTAAAACATAAGTTTACCCATAACATTGTGTTTATTAAGTTTTATTTTTTCTAGAGCAAGCAACCATAAAAATTAAACAACTGATTAAATAAGAACTGTTATTTTAGAGCACTGTACTGCCATTTATTTAAAAGCTAAACTTGGTTAATGTAGAAACTTCAATGTAATTGTGATGCTATTAATGTGCTCATATCTTTCAGGTATACGAATCTGTAAGGTAGAAACTTTAAAAGAGCATTATTTCAAGCTGGTGTTCTGAAGTTGTATGGTAAAAAAATATATTGGGCATTCATTTACTTCTTATCAATAAGATATGTAAAGTTGTATGTTACTTTTTACATTGGGGAACAATTTAAAAGTATTTTTATGTTAATGAGAGTCTAATCTATATAAAGGTTAAAAACTTTCAGCCTTTCTTAAATTCATGTTTTAAATGTGATATCATATGGTGTTAACTAATGTTCATGTGACCTCAAATAATATATGTAATCTTTGTAAAATGATATTTAAAAAAACAAAGATCATCTTTAGAAGTAAAACACTTAAGTTTTATAAAGAGCCCTGCCTTACCTGAGATAAGGCTCTGTGTCCCATCTTACTATATGTGAGAATGACTACGAAAGCAGTAGGTCAGATATTATTTCATTTAAAGTTATGTTCAAAAGTTGTTTTTTTTTTCTGTCAAGATTTCTAGGATCTCAAACAGGGGATATAATGTATAACTCAGCTTAAAACTTCAGGGTAGCTATTACATGAACTAAGTATTTTTACTCTTGTTAAAAAATTTTATTTTGTAATTTCCTTATAAGTGATCTAAAGATTCCTTGTTAGTGTTTTACAGAAGTGTTGCTTTAAGAACACAACATGGGTTAATTTAAGATAATAAGTCATCACCTACAAGACAGACAGAATAATACAGATCCCAGTTAATAAAAAAGATAAATAATTATAAAGTTATAGACATTAAAGCCCAGTACTCTTAATATAAGGCTGTTAAAATTTATTTGCTGGATGATTAAGATTAGGATTTATATTAAAGTTACATGAAAAGGGACAAGAAAACCAATATTTGGCTCTTGCCCTCTGAGTCAGTCTGAATCCAGGGAACAAGGGACTTCTCAAAGACCTTTGCAACTCTGGGCCTCATATCTTCCCAATTAGGGAGATTAATGAGACCCCTGGAGAACAGAAAGCCAATCAGTGCATTTGCTAAGAAGAGGAGAGTCATCAGAGAAGGGAGACATCCCTGATGCTTCCAAGGGTAGCCACATGGTCAAGCAAGACCTGGACCCACCTAGCGCAAATGGCACTAGCAGAACTGAGAAGCTGCTCTCAAGTTTCCCCAGGAATGACTCCCATAAAAGCTCAGCTGACTGTTAACAATAGATAGAAACAAAAGTCAGTTTGACTGTTTCATGATAAACACTTAGGAAAGACAGTTAAAACCAAAATACAGCCATTCCTGGGCATTTTAAATAATAATATTAATAATAATAATAATAATTTTTTATACACATTATGTTAGCCTCCCAAAATAAGTAAGACTGGAGGCTACAAAGAAGGATTCCCAGAAAGGAATGCCTGATAACTATAAAAAGAGACTATCAAGAGGAGCTGCCAGAGGCAGAAATTTTTAGTTTAAGGCCTACAGATATTCCTAACCTACAGGTAGGGTTGGTGTTTGCTAGTACGATTATCCAGCCCTGAGTAACAGAATTAAAGGTTTCTCTATTACACACAGAGGTCATACTAGTAAAATGATTTTGCAAGATCAGATGATATTAAATCATTAAACTGTATCTTATGGAGAGGGATAACTGTAACACTAAATGTTAAATATTAAGTTGACAGTCCTGATAACTGGGAATATTAAAGCCTGCTGAGGGAACTTCTATACAGTGACATGTTCCAGCTGCTGCAACATTTTTTCAGTACTCATGGTTCTTGTTTCTCACACAGAAGAACCCATCCCCAGATGAATTTACAACCTGTTCTTCCCCAACCAGACTTCAAAACGAACTGATTTCTAAAAGGCAACTCATGTTCCTCAACTGACTTCTAAAAGGCAACTCATGTCCCTTATACTGTGCCCACTCACGTCACTCTCTCTCAGCTCAGAAGAAGCCAAAATGAGTGACGCATCTCGTCTTACAACTATGGAGCCAAAAATAAATAGAATATCAATATAAGTAATTAATTAAGTCAGGTAAAACCAGGAATCCAATTTTGGGTGAGTTCTAAAAATTTGGAGACTGTTACCTGAGGGATTAAAATTCCCTCATTGCTCTTTCCCTACCCTATCAAAAATTTGGAAGGGACACATTAAAAAAGGGGGAATGATTTGCATTTCTCTGACTGCTAGAGATGGTGAGCATTTTTTCATATACTTGTTGATTGATTGTATGTCCTCCTCTGAGAAATTTCTGTTCAGGTCCTTGGCCCATTTGTTGATTGGGTTATTCGTTATCTCATTGTCTAATTTTTTTAGTTCTTTGTATATTCTGAATATTAGCGCTCTGTCTGAAGTGTGAGGAGTAAAGATTTGTTCCCAGGACGTAGGCTCCCTATTTACCTCTCTTATTGTTTCTTTTGCTGAGAAAAAAATTTTTAGTTTGAGTAAGTCCCTTTTGTTGATTCTAGTTATTAACTGTTGTGCTATGGGTGTCCTATTGAGGAATTTGGAGCCCGACCCCACAGTATGTAGATCATAGCCAACTTTTTCTTCTATCAAACGCCATGTCTCTGATTTGATATCAAGTTCCTTGATCCACTTTGAGTTAACTTTTGTGCATGGCGAGAGTAAGGGATTCAGTTTCATTTTGTTGCAAATCTCACTCCAGTAAGATTGGTAGCCATTAGGAAGTCAAACAGCAACAAGTGCTGGCGAGGATGTGGGGAAAAGGGTACTCTTGTACATTGCTGGTGGGACTGAAAATTGGTGCGGCCAATTTGGAAAGCAGTATGGAGATTTCTTGGAAAGCTCGGAATGGAACCACCATTTGATCCAGCTATTCCCCTACTCGGTCTATTCCCTAAAGACCTAAAAAGAGCACACAATAGGGACACTGCTACATCCATGTTCATAGCAGCACAATTCACAATAGCAAGACTGTGAAACCAACCTAGATGCCCTTCAATAGACGAATGGATAAAAAAAATATGGCATTTATACACAATGGAGTATTACTCTGCATTAAGAAATGACAAAATCATAGAATTTGGAGGGAAATGGATGGCATTAGAGCAGATTATGCTAAGTGAAGCTAGCCAATCCCTTAAAAACAAATGCCAAATGTCTTCTTTGATATAAGGAGAGTAACTAAGAACAGAGTAGGGACGAAGAGCATGAGAAGAAGATTAACATTAAACAGGGATGAGAGGTGAAAGGGAAAGGGAGAGAGAAGGGAAATTGCATGTAAATGGAAGGAGACCCTCAGGGGTATACAAAATTACATAAAAGAGGAAGTGAGGGGAAAGGAGAAAAATATAAGGGGGAGAAATGAACTACAGTAGAGGGGGTAGAGAGAGAAGAGGGGAGGGGAGGGGGGAGGGGGGATAGTAGAGGATAGGAAAGGCAGCAGAATACAACAGACACCATAATGGCAATATGTAAATCAATGGTTCTGCAACTGATGTGATTTTGCAATCTGTATATGGGGTAAAAATGGGAGCTCATATCCCACTTGAATCAAAGTGTGAAATATGATATATCAAGAACTATGTAATGTTTTGAACAACCTACAATAAAAACTAATTTAAAAAATATTAAAAAGCAAAAAAAAATGGGGGGGGGAATGATAAACCCAACCTGATCATTTATTAAAATTGGGAGCCATCTTGCCACAAAGTCATGAAAAGATAATTTTGCTTTCCTATAAATTACTGCAAATTCTGAATCTGCTTGGAATGCCTGTCCGTGCCTTGAACTCACCCATGCCTGGCTCTCTGACCAGATAGCAGCCCTCTCTGAAAATTTAGTGACACCTCATAAATATTGGCCTTCTCTGGCCAGACAACGACTCTCGTGAGTCTCTAATGGTCCTCATAAATTCTGATGATGGGGCCAGCAAAAAAAAAAATTGTAAACTAGCAATAGCGTGATGCTTCTCCGAGTTCTGTTATCTGTAACCCCCCTTTTGTGTAACTTACTGGACTATAAAGCTGGGCTGTAGGAAAGGTGGGGTTGCTGTCTTGTTTCTGCCATTTTGAGAGGGATAGGCAGCTCAGCCAGTGGAAAAATAATAAGCTTGCTTTAATTTGATTTTAATTGGAGTCAGTGGTCTTTTCTCCTGTCCTGGTCAAACAGGTAAACACTCCACAAACATGGAGCTCTGCCGGCCTAAAACTTATTGAGAAACTCTCCCTGACCTTGGGCACTTGAAATATATGTTGTTGTCAGGAGCTTTAGCTTCTTTGTAGTGAGACCATCAGAGCTGGGTCTGCATCTATGTGGCCTGGAGGACATGGTTTCTTATTTTCCAATGAACATGAGGCAGGAGTGCAGAATTCTCTCTTTGTAGGGAAACTGTTGTCACTGAAGGCTAAGTGTCTCCCCATGTGGTATGTGAAGCCATTTGCGCATCTTCCACATTTCATGGTGTTTCTTGCTGCTGCACTGGGGGTTTAGTATTTGCTTCATGAAATACAAGGAGATCAACAGGGACTCAGTGCTGGAGGGATTTCTCACACGTGTGGTGGGTCAGGGTCTCCAGGAGAATCCACCAATGAGGCTTATATCCCACATAGCTTGCCCCCTCAACCATTGCAACCTGATTCTGAACACGGCCCTGAAACCTCTAAATATAACAAGATGCCTTTATATGAAGAGATCAGACATATAGGGATTACTGGCTGCACCATGTCTGCCACAAGACATTTGGAAGTCAATGGCAGATCCAAATGGCCCCACCAGAGATATTTTATGACACAACTGCACACCACAGCTCTGGGTCACTACTCAGCAGGCGCCAACATACAGGATTCTTTCTTCTACACCATTTTCATGAAACCCAGTCAATCAAGGCACTCTCTGGTACACTCATGATCAGCAACTGGACATCCAAATGTTCTTCAGTGCCACTTGGTCATAAGAATTTCAAAAATTTCATGGTATTTATCTAGCCATTTTTCAAGGATGAAGTTGGATGCACTGTGAGTTTCAATTCTTTCAGGAACCATTAAATGGTGAGGAATTTCATTTCAATGAAAGCTCTGGAGGACTCTCACAGGCAAGGCTTCCCATGGAGTGGCCAAAAGGTCACATGAAGCCAGGCCCATTGAGGTCTACAATGCTAGGTCCATGTGTGTTTTGAATCTCAACTATGGTTGCCAAGTCTTTCAGAATAAAATCATGTGATATCGTAGCTGAGATTCCCAGTGTTCTGTGGAGAGCCACCTGGGCCTATATCTCAGTTTCCAATGGGGACTCTCATGCGTGGCCTCCTGAAATCCCAACACAATTCATGGCAATTCTTCTCTGAGGTCAGGTCCAGAACGCAGTCTCTAAGGGGAATCACACCAAAGTTCAAGCCATGGTGGACACAGTTATGTCTTCCAACTGCCACACAAATGAGCACAATTAAAACCAAAACACTTTCACATAGCCCTCGTCTTCTTCCATGTAGACACTCATCAAATCCTCTGGCTGGACGTTTCCAAAAGGGGTGAAGTCCAAGACCCTGTCCAAAATATGCTCCCTCGCCCCTATGTTGCCTAAGGTCAGTGTGGCCTAAACACCTTTCCTATGAACCAGGAGTGATCAAATAGGCCTGACCTTATTACTGCTCCACTTCTCCAATTTGAGGCCTACTGACTGCCAGGTATAAATTCTTTATATGAATGGGAGTCATGAAAAAACCCAAGCATCTATGGTCTAGCCTTTGCAGGCCAGGATGGAGGTCAGGAGCCTTACAGAAGATGGCGAGAGACTTCATACGCAATGACTGCTATTTTGACCATTTTGTATTTGTAGCACACATGGAATCTTACCTTAGATCCATCAGGTGTTAAGAATCTAAGCAGCAGCCTCACACAGGTTCACGAGGCTGATTGAGACACATCCCTTTTGGAAGCAATTAAGCAAAGAGCCACAGGTGATGCCCATTCATTTCCATTTGAAAACTGTTTTCTTAAGGCTTCACAAAGGGGTGGCCTGAGGCAAAGACCTTCCTGACATTCAGGGCAATGAAGCAATAGGTAAGCAAATGGCCCAAAGCAAGGATTCTCCACTGAGACTTTACTGGTCACATTGATATCTGAGTTTTCTGAGATCCTTCCATTCCCTTCAGTTATCATGTACATGGCCATGTCACAGTGCTTGGAGGTGGTACATATCTTGGACACAAAACCATGAGCCAATTCTTGAGAGTGGCCAGAATTCAGGAAGAAAACAGAAACGTAGTAAGATAGTAGGTGTTGCCCATCCATAAGGCAAGTCACAGTCCATGCGTTAATTGGGCAGGATGAATGCTGGGAAGCTTTCTACAAGACAGGAAACATCCATTGATGCATTTTCTTTTCTAATGTCTACAACCACGGACACAGTGGGAGAAACAGACATAGAAACACTCGCCTTGTCAAACAATTTACTAGAAAAAGTCCATTCCAATCCAAACAAACCACCTTTCCTACCTATTCTCAGAACATGAGACAAAACCACACACTCACACCCACACCCACAAAGGCACCTCCTTCCCCCAAGTAGGTTTGTAACTATCCACAGTGTCCTTTGACTGGTGGGTCATACTATGTTCCCCTGATATGGCCTATCCATTCTCAGATCTGGTCTCCTTGGCCAACTCTGTGACGTTGTCAGGAGCATGTGGAGAGCCACTACCTACTTTCTCAGGAAAGGTCCCTGGCATGTGGCCATCCTCACATCAGTAGGTACCAAGAAAGACTGACTCTGTCCTTAGTAACACCAAACAAGTGAGCCCACTGGGACTGGGACTTGGATTGGCTCTCAGTGCCTGGCTTCCTGGATCCCAAGTTTAAAGTGTTCCATCACCAAGGAAGTGAGGTAGGTTACTTCCTTCAGGAATTTAATGAGGTCACTGCCTTGGCAAACACATTGTCCTAACAGTTGCTTCCAATGGTTCCATGAGATGGAGGCTGCCCCTACTTCCTGTGACATTTTCACAAGTTAGAATGATATATAAATCAAAGGCACCAAGAAACAGCACTCCACAAAGGCCTGGTTTGGTCCGTCTCCTGTACATTAAGAGAGAGGCTGATTCAGCCACATCCCTTCATCCTGACCAGGTTTTTTGGCAATGGAAGATGACTTTTGCTCTCTCAGGTCCTTCATAGCTGCCTACATCTTCTTCAGGGATCATTTCTGCATGGACCTTTGAGGTTCTCAGCAAGTGGAAGATCCCCTACATCCCTATATTTTAAGGCCAACTCTGTCCCTGCTCTTCTCTAAAGTTAGATTGAGAGATCACTGTGTGGTTACGGTTAATAACAGTTTCGATTTGGGTTAGGAATCATTCTGCAGGATGAATAATGGTAATGGGAATCTGTGATATTTATAAGAATATAGACGTGAGTTAAAAGTATGGAAACAGAAATCTAGGTAAGATTTGCATCCCAGAAGGGCATTGAGACCTTCATTGGGATACTTAGCAATGTTATACTTTCTGCACAAATGTCTCAGATAAATCCATACACAATGGCATAGGACGTTGTACCTTGGATGATTGAATGTCGAAGAGAACCTCCAGTCAAAAGGGATAGTCGGTGGAATTAGGAAGATAGTCAGTAGGTTTAGAAAGAAGGGTGAGAATAAGATTTGGAAAAAAGTTCTTTACCAATAGGGTTTCGGTTAGAGAGTGAATATTAATGTCAGCCCATGTTAAGTGTCAGTCACAATAATGAATTTGGGAAAATATGTAGGAAAGGAGGTATCAATAGAGACCTTAGGAAATCAGGCAAATTATTAAGTGAGTCATAGGATTAGGCATTTTCAACAGGGTTGAGGTTGAATATATAACCTTAGGAAGAAAGAAATATGTAGTCACCAATAGAATTGACATTTGAGAGCATTAGGCAACCTGGACATGAATGTTTTTAGTAATTCATGCTCACTTTCCATTTAGGCTTTGTTGAAAATAAATAAAATAGGTACTTGTCTCTTCCTGTTTTTCTGTATGCTTAAGAAAACACTCTTGAAATCTTGAAAACTTTTTGCTAATCTTGTTCCCAGAATGTGCTGTCCCCAACTGCCAAACTGCAGAATGTACACCCTCACCCGTTTACATGCAAACCGCCCACTTGCCCTGACCCATCAATAAACTTCCCTCCCTGCCCTCTTCAAGAAAAGTATATAAGCTCTGCTTAAGCTGTTCTCAGTGCTCTCTGCTCTATTCAAGTGAGGTCTGAGCCCCAGAATTTTGGGTGCTTTGCTGTTGCATGAGACAGTGTCTTGGTGGTCTCTTCCTCCAATGGTCGCCTGACCATTACATCTGAGCGCCCCAGCGAGTTCCAGCAGCGTTGGACGAAAGACCCCCAATAGGCTCATCTCAGGTTAAGTAAGGCGCCACTTTCTTGTTTCAGGTTTCAGGTTAGGGATGGGCAAAATGGCTATTGGTGATGAGCATGAGCTCTCTCTGACGGTGGCTGACAGAAGTGTCACAGAGCCACAGGCCACGTCTCTGGGGGACGCCCCAGAGAACTCGGGAAACCGAGTAACAATAGTCTCCTAAACTCAGTGATATTTTGTTTTGGATTCGGTATTGTCAGCCCATCAGGTTTTCCTGGCTACTCAGTCCTGTTCTCAGTATTGGACGTCCATTGCCTGTCTTTATTGTCTTGTCTTGTCTGTGTCGTGTGTCATTGCTTTCACTATTTGTGTATCTTTCATATGGGACAGAGCACTTCAATGCCTCTGTCCCTGAACCTTGATCACTGGACCAAAGTCTGCTTAAAGGCTCAGAATCTTCTTTTTTTCAGTAAAATGTCAGATCTGGAAGACTCTATGTGTCTCAGAATGACCCACCTTTGGAGTCGGATGGCCCCCAGAAGGATCTTTCTACTTCACACTAATTCAAAAACTCAGAGATATTGTCTTTCATCCGGGGCCACATAGCCATCCAGATCAACAGCAATATATCTTTAGTTTGCAGGACCTCTGCAAATCTCCTCTTCCATGGTTGAGGCCTTTCCTTGTCCCTGTCCCCGCTCCTACTGGTTCTCCCACTTTTCTGTCTCTCAAACCCTCTGCTCCCCCTCCTCCACCCTCTGTTGTCCCTGAGTCTCAAGACTCTACTGGACTCTCTTCCCCCTCCTTATGCCCTGCCCTTGTCCTCCAACCCCAAACACCCTCTAAGTGATTCCCCTGCTGCTGACTCAGACTCTCCACCATTGGAGGAATATAGGCCAGCCCAGTGCCCTCCAGGTGACTACCCCACGGCACACACAGCCCCTCCTTCCTTGGAGGTAGCTGGCCCGGCCAAAAGAACACAAAGTACTCGCCGGTGGGGTTAAACTTTGAAGTGGATACAGGGTAAGTATACTCAGCCCTTAAGGCCCCATTGGGCCATCTATCAAACAAAAAGGACTCTAGTTCAAGGGGCTAATGGCAGTAAATATGGGGCTTAGACAACTAAGAGGACCATGGACCTGGGGAAAGAAAAAATCCATCACTCGTTCCTAGTAATCCCAGAATGCCCGACCCCATTGATGGGCACACATCTGCTCAAAAAGCTCCAGGCCAGAATAACTTTTAACCCTGAAGGCCCCCAAGTGAAATTTCTAAATTTTTCAGTAAAAACTCCTATAGTCACGGCTTTTACTATGTCAGTAGAAGATGAACATCAACTTGTCAAACCCCCCAAGACTGATCAAACAGGCAAGCTACCCCGGAAATGGATAACAGATTACGCAGATGCCTAGGAAAAAAACTGCTGGGTTACACGTAGCCGTGAAACATCCTCCAATAACAGTGGAGTTAAAAACTTCAGCCCCCCCATCAATGTCAAAAAATATCCTCTGAGCAAAAAAGCTAAAGATGGGATAAGGCCCCATATTCAGAAATATCTGGCCTTAAGGGTCCTAAGGCCCTGTCATTTGAACTGGAACACTGCCCTGTTACCAGTATAAAAATCCAGGAACCGGGGACTATCGCACCGTTCAAGACCAAAGAGAGATCTACAACAGAGTGCAGGACATTCACCCCACAGTACATAATCTGTACAATCTGCTTAGCACTCTGAACCATGAACGGAAATGGTATACTGTTCTGGACTTAAAAGATGCTTTCTTTTGCATGCCTCTGCATAAAGATAGTCAGTTGCTATTTGATTTTGAGTGGGTAGACCCAGAAACCGGGACGTCTGGTCAACTAACATGGACTAGACTCCCACAGGGGTTCAAAAACTCCCCCACTCTCTTTGATGAAGCCCTCCACAGAGACCCCAACAACTTCAGAACTATGCACCCTGACGTCACCCTGCTTCAATATGTCGATGACCTGCAACTGGCAGCCAACACCAAGAAGAACTGTGAGTCTGGAACCCAATTATTATTATACGAGCTTGCTCAACTCTGGTATAGTGCTTCTGCCAAAAAAGCCCAAATTTGCCAGCAAGAAGTAATCTTCCTGGACTATTCCCTTAGGGGCAGTAAGCGATGGCTCACTGAGACCAGAAAACAATCCATTGAGCAGATACCACCCCCATCTAACAGCAGACAACTCAGAGAGTTTCTTGGGACTGCTGGCTTATGCAGCTTATGGATACCTGGGTTTGCGTCCTTATCTGCTCCTTTATACCCGCTGTAAAAGAGAGATGGCCAATTCTAATGGACCCCTGAGCACCAGCAAGCTTTTGATAACATCTAAGGACACTGACACTGAAACCCTCAACTTCACTGAGCCCAGCTTGCATTTTCAGAAAGCCCTAAACTAAGTTAAAAATGTACATCAACTCACTCACCTTGGTTCAAAGAAACTGCAGGCATTCCTGAAGGATCAAGAACAGAGTTTTCCACTAACCGACTCAGAGCGAAAGAAATAACTGAATGGGTAACAAAAGCCTGCCGGGTCTGTCAATTGGTTAATGCTTACCCTTCCAACTTTCCTGCCGGAAAGCATCTACAAGAAACCAGACCAGGACAATTCTTGGAAGTGGACATTACTGAAATTAAGCCAGGAAGTTATGGACTTAAATATCTCCTAGTCTTTGTAGATACATTTTCAGGATGAATTAATTGAAGCCTTCCGCCCCCCCACACACACACACAAAAAAAAAAACAACAACAACAAAATAAATGGCACAAATGGTGGTCAAGAAGATCCTGAAAGATATTTTTCTAAGATACGGACTGGCTAAGGCAATAGGGTCTGATAATGGACTGGCGTTAATTGCCCTGATAAGTCAGGAATTAGCCAGGACCCTGGGGATTAATTGGAAATTACATTGTGCTTATAGACCCCAGAGCTCAGTACAGGTAAAAAAAAAAAATAATAGAACCATTAAAGAGAATTAACAAAATCAAACTTAGAGATCGGCATAAAAGATCGATCTATTCTCCTGCTTTATGCACTGTTTCATGCAAGAAATACTCATACTCCTCTGTTTCCTTGTGTAACCTCACCCCCTATGAAATTCTCTATAGTCCCTCCTCCAGTAAGGGACCTAACCCAAACTCTAAGACCTAACGATCCCTTCCACACCCCCTTGCTTGACAGACTTAAAGCTCTTGAAAGAAATCAGCAATATCTGTGGAAACATCTGGCCACTGCCGACCAACCTGGGGACGAGGGGACTCCATATCGATACCAAGTAGGAGACTTCATCTACATTAGACGACATCAGGTGTCATCCCTGGAACCCCACTGGAAAGGACCATATAAGGTGCTACATATAACACCTACAGTGGTAAATGTAGACGGAATCACTTCATGGATCCATGTCTCTCATCTCTGGCCTGCGCCCTGTCCAAAATCTGACTGGAAACTGGAAAAGACTGGTAACACTTTCAAAGTGCGTATTCGCCATGTGGATAAGGCTACAGACTCTCCCCTTGGCCAAGAGTAGTCCTAACCCTCATCAGCCTGTTCAGCAGTAATGGCTGATCACAAATCCTACTGTACAAGAAGTATGGTCTATCTTGCATACAGCCCCTTTAGGGACATGGTGGCCATCTCTCCACCCAGACATTTGTCAGCTGGCTATAGGTCTTTCCTATTGGGATATCCCTGATGAAGGGGATCCAACTAAAATTCCAATAAATCCTTTCCGTATCATAGGTAATAGAAACAAACATTATGGATGTAGGGACACGAGAGCCAGATGCAGGTTGGCTAGCCTAGATTACTATGTTTGCCCAGCGGACTATCAAAGCCACAAACAGACATGGCTGTGTGGGGGAAATGCTGACTTCTTCGGTAAGTCATGGGAATGTGAGCATACAGGGGTGCCTGGTGGAACCCAAACTCCTCATCAAATTCAATACACAGCATTGGCCATGTTACCAATTACACAACCAATACCGATGGCCCCCAGAGGGGTCTCTAGATCCTAAAATTCTCCGTGACCTTTTTAACTTCGGCAAGTGCTCAAAGGGTGGAAGGAAATTCCCCTAAGTGGAGGCATTTTCCCTCCTTCGCTCACATCCTGAACTATGCTTATCCAATAGATCCTCACCCTCAGCTTTCTGCTCCAGACTCTCTGCTGCCACTCCCACATCAGCAACCTGATTTCTTCCCTCCAATTACTAGATCAAAAACCCAAACCACCGGTTCTCAGATTATTGCCCCCTTGCTGAGGTAGCAGGTACTGAGGTACCCATCCACCCACTCACTACTCTCTTCTCCTGTCAGTGCCCGCACCAGGTCCCACCAGGTCCTCTTACCAGCTAACCCAAAGCTCAAACCAGCTAAGGAGAGCCCTCAGACCCCTATCCAAGATGTAATGAAAATGGCCTTTAAAGTTGCTCTGTCATCACTGAAAACAGGTTACTAAGAATTTAAAGTCCCTCACAGGCTTTTTGGGATACAAACTCCCATCTTCCCCTCTGCTCTATCTGTTCTACTGCTCAAGTTTTGTTGCCTGGAAAATTCCAAACCCCTTTCCCATTATTCTTTTACATGTCTCCTTCCTCATGCTCAGACCCAAGGTGCTGCTCTCAGACCCACCTTCCCTGTCTTCCCCGTCTATACCAGGCCCACAGAAAAGTCTTAAATGACCTTCTCCAGCAGTCTTCACCATGGCTGACATTAGGACTTTCAGCCAAAGAGTCCCTATAAAAGAGTTCAATGTAGATAAACTTCCCCTTTTCGTGTTTCCCTGTTCTATTTGGCCACTGGCTGGAAAAATCAGCACTCCTAAGCTAGACTCCCCCTTACTAGTTTTTCACAAAACATGTGAACAAGGCCTCTGGCCTTGAGCTGGGGCTTCACAGACATGGTTACATTTCTAAGATAAATAAGTTACCAAATGAGCTCCATTGTTACAGCTGGCAGTGAGAAAAAAAAAAAGAGAAGAAAAAAGTTCTCCCACTCCAGGTGTCCTTAAAATATTAACTTGCCCAGAACAGATGAAAAAAACAATAGAAACGAAAACTTCTTTTTGTGAACTTATGCAGACTGTGAACTTCTGAGCCCCTTCCCTTACATGTTGGGTACAAAATTCGGAAACTACCTAAATTTGGAGATCAGGTGACTAATTGATTACAACAGAAGCAATGCCCTCTAAATCCGTTGCAACCAAATAGGTATGTTTCGCTGTCTTCGGTGCTATCTTAGGTGCCTTGAATTGTCCGTCCTTACAACAGTATAATTCTATATACTTAAACATTGTTTATGTTTTCATAAAATGGTCAACAGATGTGATTAATTATGTAATGTTCAGATGTTTCCCAGAGTGCTCTATGATGAGGCAGGTTAATTTAAATATCAAATACGGGGGCATACAACCCGGTTCCTCTGGGAACCTGTATCCCTCACTTTAGCCATCCTATTAGGAAAAGGAGCTGCTGCAGGTGTGGGCACAGGAATCACTGTCCTAGTCCATGTGACACAACAAATGACCCGATGAGAAGCAGCAATAGACCAAAATTTAAAGATATTAAAAACCTCCATCACAGTTTTATAGGAATCTTTAACCTCTCTCTCTGAAATTGTTTTACAGAACATGCGAGGGTTGGACCTCCTCTTCGTGAGAGAAGGGGGCTTTTGTGCTGCATTGAGGGAAAAAGTTGATTTTATGCCGACCATACTGGAGTTGTAAAAAAAATCTATGAGTAAATTAAGAAGACGCCTAGAAGAGCATCAACAAGAGAGAGATGCACAAAAAGGGTGGTTTGAGTCTTTGTTCACACAGTCCCCCTGGTTAACTACGCTTTTATCAGCCCTGGCCAGTCCATTAATAATCCTCATTTCATTGCTAATTGTAGGACCCTGTTTGCTCAACCATCTAGTTTCCTTTCTACAAGCTTAAATTGGATAAGTTAAACTTATGGTAATCAGACAACAATATACCTCACTAGAAGACATAAAATGTGAGACCCCGCAATGCTCATTTTTATGATTAAAATTAACCAGAATAAGAAGTGGGGAATGAAAGGTTAATAAAATATGTACTTTTAACTTCTTGTTTTTCTGTATGCTTAACAAAATACTGATGAAATCTTGAAAACTGTTTGCTAATCTTGTTCCCAGAATGTGCTGTCCCCAATTGCCAAACTGTTGAATGTACTCCCTCTCCATTGGCATGCAAACCACTCACTCGACCTGACCCATCAATAAATTTCCCTCCCTGCTCTCACCACGTAAATTGCATAAGCTCTGCTTAAGCTGTTCTTAGGGCTCTCTTCTCTATTCAAGTGAGCTCTGAGCCCCAGCATGCTGGACCCCCAATAAACCCTTTGCTGTTGCATGAGACAGTCTCTTCGTGGTCTCTTTTCTGACGCTCGCCCGACCTTTACATTGGTACAATCATAAGTGTGAACATTCCTATGTGTGTCCAGAATATTACTATAATAAATAATATATGTAGATCAGGTAATAGGAGTTTTTCTTCCACCATTTCTGGGAGCAATATTTTGAAGATATATGAATTAGTATTTTGGGTAGAAATAGGTGTACCATTTGTCTATGAATATAGAGATAATGCATGAATAGACAATACTGTGAATTAATAATATTACTGGTTCCAACTTTAAATAATGGATTGAATTGATATCTGAAAATATACAGGAAACCTTATGTTGATATACTACATTTAATCCTACCCATTATACATCTGAATGAAATATTAGGGTTATGGATTTTCATGAAGAGTGTTTGAGTTTTGCTTCAAAAGTGATTATGGAAATTGAAAATAATGTGTTTGGAAAGAAGTCTCATGAAAAGACCAGTCCAGAAACCTGGAGGTATGCATGTGTTCTGAAGCAGAAAGTGATTTAAAGTGAAACAAACGCCGATATATTTGCTAACTTGTGGATGATAAATATATACGATGATGTGCAGAAATTGAAGAAATAGTAATGTACCAGTGTTGAATAAAAATGAACGTTAAAATACACATCATGTCCCATAGGAATCTACTTGAATTGATGTTAAACTGCGTCCGTTAATGTAGAAATATTAGAATTTGTATGCACCATTCACTGAAGTTAGTTTTCAGTACTAGGAAACAAATATGTATTTCAGGTAGATGAGTATTTCTGAGAATAATCTTGTGAAAAGTTGATTATAAATCCACATACATGAACATGAATGAATTCAGGGAGTGTATAATAAGACTCATACATTTCATATTTTGAAAAATCTGGAGAGTATATATATATATATATATATATATATATACACACACACACACACTCACACAAACTGAGACTATAAAAATAGCAATATATATGCCAATTGAAATTCACCATGAAATATACATCATCCACAGATTCAAAAATATTCATGTTACTGAAGATAGATTTATGTATAATGTTGTTTAACTAGGAAGTTTACCCATACATTGAATTTTCAGTTCCAACAGCATTTAGGAGGAGTAATCTCTTCTCACATTTTGTATCTGCCAAGTCAGCCACCTCACAAGAATGTACGTGTGATACCAGGTAGGATTCTATATGTGCATATAAAAATACATGTGCTGAATAGGCTACAGAGAGAGGGAGAAAGGAATTCACATATTTGTTAACTTTAAAAACACATGGATAACTATTTCAACAGAAAATTGACTAGATTTATAACACATACCCTTTTTTATGCAAAAGGCAAGTCCAACTATACACCATGCCTCCTCTGAACTGCTTGGATTTCTATTCTGTTTGGGTTATTTTTCTCCATCATATTAGGAGTAGTAGTCAGAGTCCAGTAGGTTATGAGTTAGTGTCAGGGATCAGTATTTCAAATGGAAAATAGAATAATGAATCAAATGTGTATGCAAATATATGCTACACAAAAATCTTCCCACTCTCATCCAGAACAAATCCTTGACATTACCTTCGCCTGAAGTAAGTCACAATTAGAATAGAAGAGTTAGAAAATCTGTGAATACATATCTTGAGTAAAAAATGCTCAGAGTTCAGAACCTTGGAGGTGGTAGAGGAGTTTCCAAAAGTAAGGGACATGGTAAACACTCCTCTAACATGGAGGTCTGCTGGCGTAAAGACATCTTTAGAAACTGCCTCTGAGGTTGGGCACTTGAAACATACGTTATTTTCAGGAGCTTTAGCTTCCTTTGTAGTGAGACAATAAAATCTGGGTCTGCATCTATGTGACCTGGAGGATATGGTTTCTTATTTTCCAGTGAACATGAGACAGCAGTGCTGAATTCACTCTTTGTAGGTAAACAGTGGCCACTGGGGTCTAATTGTCTCCCCATGTGGACTGTGGAGCCATTTGGTCATCCTCCACTTTTTGTGGTGTTTCCTGCTGTTGCACTGGGAGTTTGGTATTTGCTTCACAAAATACAAGAAGTTCAACAGGGACACAGTGCTGGAGGGAGTTCTGTCACGTGTTGTGGGTCAGGGTCTGCAGGAGAATGCAACAACCAGGCTTCTTTCCCACATACTTTGCCCTCTTGTCCATAGCAACTTGATTCTGAACATGGCCCTGAATCCTCTCCATATAAAAACATGCTTTTACATATTTGGGTCTCCTGGCTGCACCATGTTAGTCACAAAAAATTTGGAAGCCAATGAGAAATCCACATGGCCATAACACAGATGTATTATCACACAACTGCAGACCACTTCTCTAGGCCCAATACTCTGCAGGCTCTAACTTGCTTGCCCCCATGTCCATAGCAACTTGATTCTGAACATGGCCCTGAAATCTTTCAATATAAAAACATGCTTTTACATATACAGGTCTCCTGGCTGCACCATGGCAGTCACAATGAATTTGGAAGCCAATGGCAGAACCACATGGTCACAACACAGATGTATTATCACAAAACTGCACACCATTTCTCTAGGCCAACAACTCTGCAGGCTATAACTCAATGGCATCTCTGTTCTACACCATTTTCATGAAACCCAGTGAATTAAGGCAGGGTCTGGTACACTCAAGATCAGCAACAGGACATCCAAAGGTTCTCCAGTGCCACCTGGTCATGGGAATTTTAAAAATTTCATGGTATTTATCTGGCCATTTTTCAAGGATGAAGTTGGAGGCACTGTGGGTTTCAATTCATTCAGGAACCATTAAATGTTGAGGAAGTTCATTTCAAAGAAAGCTCTGGAGAACTCTCACAGGCAAGGCTTCCAAAAGAGTGGCCAAAAGGTCACATGAAGCCAGGCGCATTGAGGTCTCCAATGTGAGGTCCATGTGTGTTTTGACTCAAAACTATCCCTGCCAAGTCTTTCAGAATAAAATCATGTGATATACTGGCTGAGATTCCCAGTACTCTTTGGAAAACCACCCTGGGCCTAGATCTCAGTTTCCAAGGGTGACTTTCATGCGTGGCCTCCTAATATCCCAACACTTTTCATGGCAATACTTCTCTGAGGTCAATTCCAGAACGCAGTCTCTAAGGGGAATCAAACCAGAGTTCAAGCCCAGGTTGACCCAGTCATCTCTTCACACCGCCAATCAAATGAACACAATTAAAAACAAAACACTATCACATGGCCCCATCTTCTTCCTTATAGACACTCATCATAACCACTGGTTGGAGCTTTCCATGAGGGGCACATTCCAAAAGAGTGTCCAAAATAAGCTCCCTTGCCCCTCATTTGGCTCAAGTCAGGGTGGGAAGGACACCCTTCCTGTGAACCAGGAGTGATCAAATAGGCCTGTCATTAATACTGCTCCGCTTTTCCAATTTGAGGCCTTCTGACTGTGGGGTTTAGATTCTTTATGTGAACTGGAGTCATGAGAAAAGACAAGCACCTCTGCAGAGATTTGAAGAACTCATTTGACCAAAAGGATCGCTATTCTCACTTGATTGATTTCAGGAACCTAACAGAGAAAGGCAATAGAATTCATTCACAATGACTGAAATTTTTTGCGAATTTGGTTTTGGTTTCACACATGGGATCTTTCTTTAGATCCATCAGGTGCTGAGAATCTAAGCCACAGCCTCACACAGGGTAGAGAGCCTGATTCAGACACATCCCTTTCCGAAGCAATTTAGCAAGAGCCACAGGTGATGCCCATTCATTTCCATTTGAAAACTGTTTTCTTCAGGCTTCACAAAGGGGTAGCCTGAGCCCAACATCTTCCTGACATTCAGGGCAACAGAACAATAGGTAAGCAAAAGGCCCAAAGCATGGTATCTCCACTGAGATTTTTCTGGTCACACTCATATCTGAGTTTTCTGAGATACTGGCCATTCCCTTCAGGTATCCAGTACATGGACATGTCAAAGACCTTGGAGTTGGTACATATCTTGGACACAAAACAATGAGACTATTCTGGAGAGTTGCCAGAATTCAGGAAGAAAACAGGGACTTAGGAAGGTAGTAGGTTTTGCCAATCCATAAGGCAAGCTGCAGTCCATTCATAAATTGGGAAGGATGAATGCTGGGAATCTTTTTACTACACAGGACACATCCATTGTTGCATTGTCTTTTCTCATGTCTACAACCACGGACACAGTGGGATACACAGACATAGAAACACTCACCTTGTCAAATGACTTACTAGAAATAGTTCACTGAAAACCAAACAAACCGCCTTTCCTACCTATTCTCAGAACAAGAGACAAAACCACACACCCACACTCACAATGGCACCTCCTTCCCCTAAGTAGGTCTGTGACTATCCGGAGTGTTCTCTGACTGGTGGGCAATACTATGTTCCCCCAAAATGGCCTGTATTCTCTCAGATCTGGTTTCCTTGGCCAACTATGTGAAGTTGTCAGGAAAAAGTGGAGAGCCACTACCTGCTTTCTCAGGAAAGGTCCCTCTTCAGAGCTCTCCTGGCATTTGGCCATCCTCACATCAGTAGGTACCAAGAAAGACTGACTCTGTCCTTGGTGAATCCAAACAAGTGAGCCCACTGGGACTGGGACTGGAACTGCATCTGGGTGCCTGGCTTCTTGGATACCAAGTTCAGAGAGTTCCATCACCAAGGAAATGAGGTATGACACTTTCTTTGGAACTGAATGAGGTCACTGCCTTTGCAACCACTTGGTCCTAACAGTTGCTTCCAAGGGCCCCATGAGATGGAGGCTGCCCCTTCTTCCTCTGACACTTTCACAATTTAGAATGGTATATCAACCATAGGCACACACACAGGCCTGGTTTGGTCCATCTTCTCCACAATAAGAAGAGAGAGGCTGATTCAGACACATCCCTTCATCCTGACCAGGTGGTTTGTCATCGAAGATGACTTTTGCTCTTTCAGGTCCTTCATACCTGTCTACAACTTCTCCAGGTATCATTTCTGCATGGACCTTTGAGGATCTCAGCAGGTGGAAGGTCCCCTACTTTTCTGTATTGTAAGAACAACTTTGTCCCTGCTCTTCTGTAAAATGAGATTGAGGGAACAGTGTATGTTTAGGGTTAATAACAGGTTTGATTTCGATTTGTGTTAGGAATCATTCTTCTGGATGAATAATGGTATTGGGAACCTGGTATATTTACAAGAATGTAGAGGTGAAACATAAGTATGAAAACAGAAATCCAGGTATGATTTTAAACCCATAAGGGCATTGGGCCCTTGATTGGGATACTTAGCTTTGAATTATGTTCTGCACAGATGTCTCAGATAATTTGATATACAATGGCATAGGACCTTGTACCTTGGAAGATTGAATGTAGAAGAGAACATCCCTTCAAAAAGGGATAGTCGGTAGGATTAGGAAGATAGTCGGTCGTTTTAGGAAGAAGAGTGAGTATATGATTTGGAACAAAAGTTCTTTAGCAATAGGATTTCAGTTAGAGAGTGAATGTATATGTCAGCACATATGAAGAGCCAGTCACGATGATGAAGTGGGGAAAACATGTAGAAAAGAAGATATCAATAAAGATATTACGAAATCAGGGAAAGTATAAAGTGAGTGAGAGAATTAGACATTTTCAACAGGCTTGAGGTTGAATCTTAGAAAGAAACAAATATGAAGTCACCAATAATATTGACTTTTGAGAGCATTAGGCACCCTGGACATGGATGTTTTTAGTAATCTATGTTCACATTTCATTTAGGCTTTGCTTGGTTCAATCATAAGTGTAACATTTACATTTTTGTCCAGAATATTATTGTGATAATATGTATATGTAGATCAGGTGACATAAGTATTTCTTCCACCATTTTTGGTAGCAATATACTGAAGACATAAAATTAGTATTGGGCGTACAAAGAGGTGTACCCTATGTCTATGAATATAGAGATAAAGCATGAATAGACCATACTGTGAATAAGTAATATAACTTGTTCTGACTTAATATAATGGGATGAACTGATATCTGAAAAATTACTGGAAATCTTATATGCATATACAATCATTCATTCCAACCAGTTATTCATCTAATGTCAATATTAGTGTTTTGGTTTATCATGAAGAGTGTGTGAGTTTTACTTCAAAAGTGATTATGGAAATCGAAAATAATGTGTTTGGAAAGAAGTCTCATGAAAAGACCAGTCAAGAAACCCTGACAATACATGTGTTGTGAAGTAGGAAGTGATTAAAGTTTAAAGAAATGCCTACAAATTTGTGAACTTGTGGATTAAATACATATCTTATGATGAGCAAAAACTGAAGAAATAATAATGTACCAGTGTTGAATATAAATGAACATCATATTATATATCATGTCCCATTTGGATCTACTTGCATTGGTGATAGACTGGATCAGTTCCTGTAGAATTATTAACATTTGTATGCACCATTCACTGAAGTTAGTTTTCAGTACTAGGAAACAAATATGTATTTAAGGTGGATGAATATTTCTGAGATTAATATTTTGGAAAGTTTATTATAAATCCACATGCATGAACATGAATGAATTTAGAGAGTGTATATAAGACACATATATTTCATATTTTGAAAAATCTGGAGAGTGTGTATATATATATATATATATATATATATATATATATATATATATATATACACACACATACCCACACACACACACAAAAAAACACACACAGACATTTAAAAGTAGCAATATATATGCCAATTGAAATTCATCTTTAAATATATATCATCCACAGATGCAAAAATATTTATTTTACTGAACATGAGTTTATGTATAATGATGTTCTACTAGGAAATTCCCCTATAGGTGGAATTTTCAGTTCCAACAGCAATTTGGAGGAGTGATCTCTTCTCACAATTTGTATCTGCCAAGTCAGCCACCTCACAAAAATGTACATGTGATACCAGGTAGGATTCTATAAGTGCATATGAAAATACATGTGATGAATAGGCTACAGAGAAAGGGAGACAGGAATTCATATATTTGTTTAATTTAAAAACACATGGTGAACTATTTCAATTAAAAATTGACTAGATTTATAACACCTACCATTTATCATGCAAAAGGTAAGTCCAAGTATGCAGCATGCCTCCTCTGAACTGCTTGTATTTCTATTCTGCTTGGGTATTTTTCTCCATCATATTAGGATTAGTAGTCAGAGGATAGTAGGGTATGGGATAGTGTCAGGGATTCAGTATTTTGAATAGAAAATTGAAAATGAATGCAATGTGTATGCAAATATGTGCTACACAAATATCTTCCCACTCTCATCCAGAGCAGTGCCTTGACATTACCTTCGCCCCATGTATGACACAATTAGAGCAGAAGAGTTAGAAAATCTGTGAATACATATCTGCAATGGAAACTGCTCAATTTTCACAAATTTGGAGAAGGTAGAGGAGTTTCCAAAATTATGGGACAATGTAAACTCTCCACAAATATGCAGCTCTGCTGGCCTAAAGAGTTCTTAAGAAACTGCCTCTGAGGTTGGGCACGTGAAATATATGTTGTTGTCAGGAGCTTTAGCTTCCATTGTAATGAGACCATCCAAGCTGGGTCTGCATTTTTGTGACCTTTGTGAGCACATGGTTTCTTGTTTTCCAATGAACATGAGGCAGCCTTGCTAAATTCTCTCTTTGTAGGTAAACTGTGACCAATGGGGGCTAAGTGTCTCCCCGTGTGCACTGTGAACCCATTTGGTCATCCTCCACTTTTCGTGCTGTTTCTTGCTGCTGCAATCGCAATTTGGCATTTGCTTCATGAAACAAGGAGTTCAACTGGGACACAGTGCTGGAGCGAGTTCTGTCACGTGTGGTGGGTCAGGGTCTGCAGGAAAATGCACCAACCATGCTTCTATCCCACCAGCTTGCCTCCTTGAGCATAGCAACCTGATTCTGAACATTGCCCTGAAACTCCTACATATAACAAGATGCCTTTTCAGAGAAGGGTCTGCTGGCTGCACCATATCAGTCATAATCCATTTGGAAGCCAAAGGCAGATCCACATGGCCAAACCACAGATTTTTTATCACACACCTGCCCACAACTTCTCTAGGTCCACTACTCAGCAGGCTCGAACTTACTTGCATCTCTTTTCTATACCATTTTCATGAAAACCAGTCAATCAAGGCACCTTCTGGTATATTCATAATCAGAAACAGGACATCCAAAGGTTTTCCAGTGCCACCTGCTCATGGGAATTTTAAACATTTCATGGTATTTATCTAACCATTTTTAAAGGATGAAGTTGGAGGCACTGTGGGTTTCAATTCATTCAGGAACCATTAAATGTTGAGGAAACTCATTTTAATGAAAGCTCTCGAGAACTCTCACAGGCAAGGCTTCCAAAAGAGTGGCCAAAAGTTCACATGAAGCCAGGCCCATTGAGGTCTACAATATGAGGTCCATGTTTGTTTTGACTCTCAACTATTGCTGCCAAGTCTTTCAGAATAAAATCATGTGATATCCTGGCTGAGATTCCCAGTGCTCTGTGGAAAGCAACCCTGGGTCAAGACTCATTTTCCAAGGACTCCATGCGTGGCCTCCTAAAATCCCAACACAACTCATTGCAATACTTCTCTAAGATCAGTTCCAGAATGCAGTCTCTAAGGGTAATTACGCCAGAGTTCCAGCCCACGTGGACCAATTCATCTCTTCCAACCGCCACACAAGTGACCACAATTAAAACCAAAACACTCCCACATGGACCTCATCTTCTTCCATATAGACACTCATTATTACCTCTGGCTGGAGGATTCTATGAGGGGCACAGCGCAAGACAATGTCCAAAAGAAGCTTCCTTACCCCTCATATGCCTAAAGGCCCGGACTCCCTTCCTGTGAACCAGGAGTGATCAAATAGGCCTGCCGTTAATACTGCTCCACTTCTGCAATTTGTGGCCTATTGACTGTGGGGTTTAGATTCTTTTTGTAAATGGGAGTCATGAGAAAACCCAAGCACCTATGGGCTAGACTCTGCAGGGCTTTGAAGAACTCATTTGACCCAAAGGATCCCTATTCTCACTTGATGGAGGCAGGAACATTACAGAGGAAGACGAGAGACTCCATCCACAATTACAGCTCTTTTGGCCATTTTGGTTTTGGATGCACACATGGGATCCTTCTTTAGACCCATCAGGCGCTGAGAATCAAAGCCACAGCCTCACACAGGGCCAAGAGGCTGATTCAGACACATCCCATTCTAAAGCAATTAAGCAAAGAGCCCAAGGTGATGCCCATTCATTTTCATTTGAAAACTGTTTTCTTCAGGCTTCAAAAAGGGGTGGCCTGAGTCAAAGAACTTCCTGACATTCAGGGCAACAGACAAATAGGTAAGCAAAAGACCCAAAGCAGGGTTTCTCCATTGAGACTCTCCTGGTCCCAATGATATCTGTGTTTTCTGACATGCTCTCATTCCCTTCAGCTATCCAGTACATAGCCATGTCACAGATCTTGGAGGTGGTTCATATGGTGGACATAAAATCATAAGCCTATTCTGAAGAGTGGCCATAATTCTACGAAGAAAACAGGAACTTTGGAAGATAGTAGGTGTTGCACATCCATAAGGCAATCCACAGTCCATTCATAAATTAGGCAGGATGAATGCTGAGAAGCTTTCTACTAGACATGACAAATCCATTGATGCATTCTCTTTTCTAATGTCTACAACCACAGACACGGTGGGATACACAGACATAGAAACACTTGCCTTGTCAAAGCACTCAGTAGACACAGTCCATTCCAAACCAAACAAACTGCCTTTCCTACCTATTCTCAAAACATGAGACAAAACCACAAACTCACACCCACAACCACAAAGGCACCTCCTTCCTCCAAGTAGGTATGTGACTATCTGGAGAGCCCTCTGACTGGTGGACCATTTTATGTTCCCCCGAAACGGCCTGTCCTGTCTCAGATCAGGTCTCTTTGGCTAACTCTGTGAAATTGTCCGGGACCAGCAGTGAGACACTACCTGCTTTCTCAGGAAAGGCCCCTCTTCAGAGCTCACCTGGCATTTGGCCATACTCACATCAGTATTTACCAAGAAAGACGGACTCTGTCCTCTGTAAATCTAAACAAGTGAGCCCACTGGGACTGGAACTGGGACTGCCTCTGGGTGCCTGGATTCCAAGTTTAGAGTGTTCCTTCAACAAGAAAATTAGATGAGGTCACTTCTTTCTGGAACTGATTGAATTTGCTGCCTTTGCAACCACTTTGTCCTAACAGTTGTTTCCAAGGGTCTCATGAGATGGAGGCTGCCCCTATTTCCTGTTACAATTTCACAAGATAGAAAGTTATATCAACCATAGGCACCTGGGAACAGCTCTCTACATAGGCCTGGTTTGGTCCATCTTCTCTACATTAAGAAGATAGAGGCTGATTCAGACACATCCCTTCGTCATGACCAGGTTGTTTGCAATTGAAGATGACTTTTTCTCTCTCAGGTACTTCATAGTTCCCTATATCTTCTCCAGGGATTATATCTGCATAGACCTTTGAGCTTCTCAGCAGGTGAAAGTCTCCCTACATTTTTGTATTGTAAGACCAACTCAGTCCTGCTCTTTTGTAAAGATAGATTGAGGGAACAGTATATGGTTAGGGTTAATAACAGGTTCGATTTGTGTTAGGAATCATTCTGCTGGATGAATAAGAATATTGGGATCCTGTGGTATTTATAAGAATATAGAGGTGAAATATAAGTATGACAATGGAATTCTAGATAAGATTTGAAGCCCAGAAGTGCACTGGGCACTGGAGTGGGAAACTTAGCTTTGAACAATGTTCTGCACAGATATCTCAGATAAATCGATATATAATGGCAAAGGACCATGTACCTTGGTTGATTGAATGTGTAAGAAAACATCCAGTCAAAAAGGGATAGTCGGTAGGATTAGGAAGATAGTGTAGGTTTAGATAGAAGAGTGAGAATAGGATTTGGACCAAAAGTACTTTAGCAATAGAGTTTTGGTTAGAGAGTGAATGTAAATTTCAGCACATGTGAAGAGTTGGTCACAGTGATGAACTGGAAAAAATATGTAGGAAAGCATTTATCAATAGAAACATTAGGAAATCAGGCAAAGTATAAAGTGAGTGATAGGATTAGACATTTTCAACAGGTTGAGATTTAATATATAATCTTAGGAAGAAACAAATATGTAGTCACCGACAGGATAGACATTTGAGAGCATTAGGCAACCTGGACATGGATGGTTTTAGTAATCCATGCTCACTTCCTATTTAGGATTTGGTACAATCATAAGTGTGACATTTGCGTTTTGTGTCCAGAATATTACACTGAAAAAATGTATATTTATATCAGGTGACATGAGTATTTCTTCCACCATTTCTGGAAGCAATATGTTGAAGACATATAAATTATTATTGGGGGTACAAATACGTGCACCCTGTGTCTCTGAATATAGAGAAAATGTATGAATAGACAATAGTGTGAATAAAGAATATAATTGGTTTCAACTTTAAAAAATGGATTGAAGTGGTATCTGAAAATATAAAGAAAATTTTATATTGATAAACATACATTCATTCAAACCAATTATACATCTATTTGTAATATTAGGGTTATGGTTTATCATAAAGGGTGTGAGTTTTGCTTCAAAATTGATTATGAAAATCGAAAATAATGTGTTTGGGTAGAAGTCACATGAAAAGACCAGTCAAGACACCTGGAGGAATACATGTGTTCTGAAGCAGGAATTGATTGAAAGTGAAACAAATGCCCATAAATTTGTGAATTTGTGGATGAAATATATATCCTATGATGTCCATAATACGAATAAATATTAATGTACCAGGGTTTAATAAAAATGAACGTCAAAATGCACAGCTTGTCATATCGGAATCAAGGTGCATTGATGTTAAACTTGGTCAGTTACTGTAGAAATATTAGTTAAATCTGTTTTTCAGGTCGATGAATATTTCTGAGAATAATCTTGTGAAAAGTTGATTATAAATCCAAGTCCATGAACATGAATAAATTTAGCGAGTGTAAATAAGACACATATATTTCATATTTTCAAAAATCTGGAGAGTGTATATATATATATATATATATATATATATATATATATATACACAAAACACACACACAGACATTAAAAAGTAGCAATATATATGCCACTCAAAATTCATCTATAAATATATATCATCCAAAGATGCAAAAATATTTATTTTACTGAACATGAGTTTATGTATAATGTTTTTCTACTAGGAAGCTCCCCTATAGGTGGAATTTTCAGTTCCAACAACGATTTGGAGGAGTGATCTCTTCTCACAATTTGTATCTACCAAGTCAGCCAACTCACAAAAATGTACATGTGATACCAGGTAGGATACTATAAATGCATATAAAAATACATGTGATGAATAGGCTACAGAGAAAGGGACAGGAATTCATATATTTGTTAATTTTAAAAACACATGGAGAACTATTTCAATTGAAAATTGACCAGATTTATAACACCTACCATTTATCATGCAAAAGGCAAGTCCAAATATACAACATGACTCCTCTGAAATGCTTGTATTTCTATTCTGTTTGCGTTACTTTTCTCCATCATATTAGGATTAGTAGTCAGAGTCTAGTAGGGTATGTGAATATTTCTGAGAATAATCTTGTGAAAAGATGATTATAAATCCACATTCATGAATATGAAAAATTTAGGATGTGTAAAATAATACACATATATTTCATATTTTGAAAAATCTGGAGAGTGTGTATATATATATATATATATATATATATATATATATATATATATATACACACACACACACAAACATTCACAGACATTAAAAAGTAGCACTATATGCCAATTTAAAATCACCATGAAATATATATCAT
This sequence comes from Callospermophilus lateralis, assembly GCF_048772815.1. Lineage (NCBI taxonomy): Eukaryota > Metazoa > Chordata > Mammalia > Rodentia > Sciuridae > Callospermophilus > Callospermophilus lateralis. The sequence goes on from NW_027513051.1 coordinate 1,191,811, forward strand.
CCACAGATCCAAATAAATTCATTTTACTGAACATCGATTTATGTATAATGTTGTTCAACTAGGAAGCTCACCCACAGGTTGAATTTTCAGTTCCAACAGCGTTTAGGAGGAGTGATCCCTTTTCACAATTTGTATCTGCCAATTCAGCCTCCACACAAGAACGTACGTGTGGTAACAGTTAGGATTCTAAATGTGCATATAAAAATACAGGTGCTGAATAGGCTTCAGAGAAAGGGAGACAGGAATTCACATATTTCTCAACTTTTAAAATACATGGAGAACTATTTCAAAAAAAATTGACAAGATTTAAAACTCCTACACTATATAATTCAAAAGGCAAGCCCAACTATCCACCATGCCTCCTCTGAACTGCTTGTAGTTCTATTCTTTTGGGGGTATTTTTCTCCAACATATAAGGATTAGTAGTCAGAGTCTAGTAGGGTATGTGTTAATGTCAGTGATTCAGTATTTTGAATGGAAAATAGGAAAATGAATCCAATGTGTATGCAAATATGTGCTTCAGAAAAATCTTCCCACTCTCATCCAGAAAAATCCCTTGACATTACCTTCGCCCCAAGTAAGACACAATTAGAGGAAAAGAGATAGAAAATATGTGAATACATATCTGAAATGGAATTTGATCAGGAGTTCACAACCATGGAGGTGGTAGAGGAGTTTTCAAAAGTAAGGGACAGGGTAAGCACTCCACAATCACAGAGCTCTGCTGGCCTAAAGACTTCTTGAGAAACTGCCTCTGAGTTTGGGCACTTGAAATATATGTTGTTTTCAGGAGCTTTTGCTTCCTTCTAGTGAGACGATCAAAGCTGGGTCAGCATCTATGTGACCTGGAGGACATAAATTGTAATATTCCAATAAACATGAGGGAGCAGTGCTGAATTCTCTCTTTGTAGGTATTCTATGGCCACTTGGGGCTAAGTGTGTTCCCGCGTGGATTGTATATTCATTTGTTCCTCTTCCACTCTTCATTGTGTTTCTTGCTGCTGCACTGCGACTTTGGTATTTGCTTCACGAAATACATGGAGTTCAACTGGGACACAGTGGTCTAAGTGTCTGCCCGTGTGGACTGTGAAGCCATTTAGTAATCCTCCACTTTTCCTGGTGTTTCTTGCTGCTGCACTGCGAGTTTTGTATTTGCTTCATGAAATACAAGGAGTTCAACTGGGACACAGTGCTGGAGGGAGTTCTATCACATGTGGTGGCTCACACATGAGCATTCATGAAACCGGCCTCTATACCACATAGCTTGCTCCCTTGACCATAGCAACCTGATTCTGTAAATTACTCTAAAGCCTCTCCATATAACAAGATGTGTTTACTTATAATGGTCTCCTGGCTGCACCATGTCCGTCTCATGACATTTGGAATCCAAAGGCAGATCCACATGGCCCCATCACAGATGTTTTATCACACACCTGCCTACCGCTGCTCTAGGCCCTCTACTCATCAGGCTCCAAATTACTGGCATCTCGGTTCTACACCATTTTCATTAAACCCAATCAATCAAGGCACTGTCTGGTACACTCATGATCAGAAATAGGACATCCAAAGGTTCTGTATGCCACCTGTTCATGGGAATTTCAAAAATTTAAACTATTTATCTAGCCATTTATCAAGGATGAAGTTGGAGGCACAGTGGATTTCCATTCATGCAGGAACCATTAAATGGTGAGTATGATCATTTCAATGAAAACTCTGGAGAACTCTCACAGGCAAGGCTTCCCAAAGAGTGTCCAAAAGGTCAACTGAAGCCAGGCTCATTGAGGTCTACAATTGAGATCCATGAGTGTTTTGATCTCAACTATGGCTGCCAAGTCTTTCAGAATAAAATCTTGTGGTATCCTGACTGAGATTCCCAGTGCTCTGTGGAAAGCTACCCTGGGCCTACATCTCAGGTTCCAAGGGCGACTCTCATGCATGGCCTCCTCAAATCCCAACACAACTCATGGCAATACTTCACTAAGCTCAGTTCCAGGACACAGTGTCTAAAAGGAGTCACACCAGAGTTCAGGCCCAGGAGGACCCAGTAATCTCTTCCAGCTACCACACATATGACCACAATTTAAATCAAAACACTCCCACATGGGCCTCATCTTCTTCTACACAGACACGCATCATAACCTCTGGCTGGAAGTTTCCATGAGGGGTGCAGCCCAAGACAGTGTCCAAAATAAGCTCCATTGCCCCTCATTTGCCAAAAGTCAGGGTGGCCTAAACACCCTTCCTTTGAACCAGGAGTGATCAAATAAGCCTGCCTTTAATACTGCTCTGCTTCTCCAATTTGAGGCCTAATGACTGTCAGGTGTAGATTTTCTATGTGATTTGGAGTCATGAGAAAACCCAAGCACCTATGGGCTATCCACTGTAGGGCTTTGAAGAACTCATTTGACCCAAATGATCCCTATTCTCACTTGACGGAAGTCAGGAACTGAAAAGGTCGGGCGAACTTCGGAGGAAAAGACCACCGAGAGACTGTCTCATGCCACAGCAAAGGGTTTATTTGGGGTCCAGCATGCTGAGGCTCAGAGCTCACTTCAGAGGAGCAAAGAACAAAGAGCCCCGAGAACAACTAGAGCAGAGTTTATATACATTCTTTAGAGAGGGCAGGAACTTTACATACATCATAGCCTCCTTTAGAAAATCATCATATACCGCGGGAAAATCAAATAATAACTCTAAAACATGATTAGCACATTCATTGGCGGGAACAGGTTGGGCAGCGGGTGATTGGTCAGCCGTGAGAAGGAGTATACATTTATACTGATTGGTTGAAGCACCGAGATGTATACGTGCAAATCTGCATGGTTTCTGGGAAGGGGTGGTTAAGTAACGAGGTGGTCAGGGAAGATTTCAACACACATCTAATGGGAAGATCCGGGAATTGTCTTAAGTGCCACAGGAATTTCAGGTTCTGAGTGCAGCTTGGAAAATGTACAAAACCTGGTTCTTTACGTTTCAATTTCAATTTCTTTTATTCTTTCATTTCCCACCCCTTTTTCTGACTACTTTTAATCTTAAAAGTAATGAATCAAAATTATTGTGGGGTTTCACATTCTATTCCTACCAGTGCAGCATATTTCTGTCTGATTATCATGAGTTTCACCTGCCTAATCTGAGCCTGGAGAAAGGAAACTATGTGGTTAAGCAAACAAGGTCCCACAGTTAGCAACACCATAAGGATGATCAGGGGTCCAGCTAAGTCTGATATTAGTGTAGTTACCAGGGGTACTCGGTTAACCATGACTCAAAGCACCCTTGTTGAATCTCCCATTCTCTCTGGCGCTCTTCAAGGTATTTTCTTAATTTACTCATGAATTATTTTGCAACTCCAATATGGTCAGCATAAAAACAACATTCTTCTCTCAGTGCAACACAGAGGCCCTCTCCCTCATCAAGAGGAGGTCTAATCCTCACCTGTTCTGTAAAACAACTTCAGAGAGAGAGGTTAAGGATTCCTGCAAAGCTGTGATGGAGGTCTCTAACGTCTTCAAGTCTTGATTTATTGCTGTTTCTAATTGGGCCATTTGTTGTTAACCACGCATCATAGAAGCTGTTCCCATACCCACTCCTGCAGCAGCTCCTATCCCCAATAGGATGGCTAGAGTAAGGGACAATGGTTCCCCTTGATATCGGGTTGTTTGTCCCCCTAGTAGACCTTCAAATGATTAGGCATTATGATAGAGTACCCTGGAGAGTATCTGCACCATTACACAATAATTTACAGGGCTGTCAAAGACCTGGGCTGAAATACAAGGAGTTCTGACTGTGTGGAGTTCAGTACCATAAAGGTTCCTTTAATTAGTTCCCAGGGGGAGGAGTCAGATGTACTCTGGACTGGGGAAGTAGGCAAAGACGGAATCCAGGAAGTATTAGATGGTAGAGGGGTTCTGGTAGATCTAGGCATGGAGGGTTTAGGAGGCTTAATCCCTGGCTTGAGGGGATTGGGTCCTATTGCTGTGGGATTTTCTTTCTTTTTAAGCCAGACGGTGAACCAGAGACCAAATTCATCACCTGGGCCATAAATATAGAATCGCATTCCCCACGTATTTCCCATAGGCCAGGTTTTTCTGAGGTAGCCCCTTCCTTTGGAAGTGAAAGTTATATTGAGGGGGTAACATAGAGTATTCTTTCCACAGCGAGTTTTTGACACCACTGGGCAAGCAGCACATTTCTTGGGATCAATCCAGGTGTCATTTCATCCTACCGGAATCATACCTTTCTGGGGAGTTTGGGTTCCACCATGCAGCTTTCGTTTGTTCACAACCCCAAGATCTACAATAAAAGTCACTGGGTCCTCCACAGGTTTGGGCCTGTTTTATGACTTTGGAAATCAGGTGGGCACACATAATAGTCAAGACTGGCTAGTTTACACCTGAGCTGGGGGAGATGACATCCATAATTCATGGGTTAAGGTGGTCTATGTTGCCCTAGTTAGGGTTTGAGTGGGATCTGTGTGGGGTCCTCTATGTCAGGGAGATCCCAGTCAGGGAAGCCTATGGCAAGCTGACAAATGTCCGGGTGGAGAGATGGCCACCAAGTCCATAAGGTGGCTGTTTGTGAAATAGATCACACTACTTGCCCATTAGGATTCATTACTTGCCCTTGTTGCTGAGCACGCTGATGGGGATTAGGGCTGCTGGTGGTCATGGGAAGAATCCATAGCCCTACCCACATGACGGACACGCAACTTGAGATGGATACCAGTCTGTAGAAGTTTCCAGCCAGAGTCTGTACAGGGCTCAGGCATGAGATGGGAGGCATTGATCCAGGAAGTGATCCCATCCACTTTCACCACTGTGGGTGTTATAAGCAGCACCTGGTATGGTCCTTTCCAGTGGAGTTCCAGGGATGACACCTGATGCCATCTCACGTAGACGAAGCCTCCCACTTGATATCAATGTGGGGTTCCCTCGTCTCCAGTCTGATAAGCAGAGGCCAAATGTTTCCACAGGTATCGCTGGGTGCTGGGTTTGTTAAAGGGCTTTAAATCTGTCAAGCAAGGGGGTGTGAAAGGAATCATTAAGTCTCATAGTTGGGATTAGGTCCCCTACTGGAGGAAGGGCACCATTGAGAATTTCATAAGAGGTGAGGTTACACAAAGAGGCGGAGAGGGTATTTCTTTCACAAAACAGTGCATAAGGTTGGAGCATAGTCCAATTTTTTATGCCAGTATCCAAGCTTAATTTTGTTAAGTATTCTTTGATGGTTCTATTCATCCTTTCTACCTGTCCTGAGCTCTAGGGTCTATAAGCACAATGTAACTTCCAATTAATCCCCAGGGTCCTGGCAAATCCCTTACTTTCCTGGGGCATGAATGCCGGTCCGTTAGCGGACCCTATTACCTTAGGCAGGCCGAACCTTGAAAAAATGTCTTCTACGATATTTTTGACTACCATCTGAGCTGTTTCTTTCTTCATGGGGAAGGCTTCGACCCATCCTGAAAAAGTATCTACAAAGACTAGGAGATATTTAAGTTCATACCTTGCTGGCTTAATTTCAGTAAAGTTCAATTCCCAGAATTGTCCTTGTCTGGTTCCTTGTAAGCGCTTCCCTGCAGGAAGCTTGGATGGGTAAGCATTAACTACTTGGCAGACTTGACAAGCTCTAGTCACCTGCTCAGCTATTTCTTTCCTCTGTGAGTCAGTCAATAATAAGTCCTTTCTCCGGTCCTTTAAGAGTGCCTATATCTTCTCTGAGTCTAAGTGGGTGAGCTGGTGTACGTCTTTGACATAAAGGTGGGCTTTTTGAAATTGTAAACTTGGCTCTGTAGGATCCCAGAGTTCTGTATCTGTCTCCTCAGATGATAAGTTGCCTGAATGTTCCGGTGCGGCCAAGTCTCCTGATTGTTGTTCCCCCTGGTGTGGAAAAAGTTAACACAGTCACTCCATTTAGGGCTGCCAATTAAGCTTCCTCATCTGCCCTTCTTTTTCCAACCGCCAAGGGTTCGTTTCCCTTCTGGTGCCCTGGGCAGTGCACTATAGCTAGTTCCTTAGGGCCCTGCACTGCTGAGAGAAGTTGGAGGATCTCATCTTTGTTCTATATTTCTTTCCAGGTGGAGGTTAATAACCCCCTTTGATGGGAAATAGCCCCGTGCACATTTGCAGTGGCAAATGCATAGCGGCTATCTGTGTATATGGTGGCCCTTTTGCCTGTTGCTAGTTCCAATACTTTCGTAAGGGCAATCAGTTCTGCTTTTTGGGCTGATGTCAGTTCTGGGAGACCAGAGGAACAGATGACATTAATTTTGCTAACTACTGCTTCTCCAGCCCACCGCTTACCATCTTGGAGGAAGCTGCTGCCATCCATAAACCATACAACTTCAGGGCAAGGCAGTGGCTGATCCTTCAAGTCTCGTCGTATACTGGTTTCCTCTGCCAGTATGTGTTGACACTCATGAGCAACGGGTCTTGATGATTCTTCTGGCAGCAGTGTAGCCGGGTTGAGTGGAGCAGCGGGTCCCAGCGTGATTCTGTCTTTGTCAAGCAAGAGGTTCTGGTAGTGGGTTATTCTAGAGTTTGATAGCCACATCTCTGGAGGCTGACAGATGATGCACTCCAGGGCATGGGGGACTATAATCGTTAGCTTCTGTCCCAACGTTAATTTATCAGCATCTTTTATTAGAAGGGCTGCCGCTGCTATAGCTCTTAAGCAATGGGGCAACCCACTAGCCACTGGGTCCAGTTTATTTGATAAGTATTCTACCGGCCTTTTCCAAGGTCCCAAAGTCTCAGTGAGCACAACCCGTGCTATTCCTTTCTTTTCCTCGATGTAGAGACTGAAGGGTTTTTCTATATCTGGGAGTGCTAAGGCCAGAGCAGATAGCAGCACCTTTTTTCTGACATTATCAAAAGCTTGTTGGTGCTCAGGGGTCCATTGGAAGTGGGCATCCCCCTTTATCAGCGGGTATAAAGGGGCAGCCAGAGACGCGAACCCAGGAATCCATAACCTGCAAAAGCCGGCAGTCCCAAGAAACTCCCTGAGTTGTCTCTTATTAGATGGGGGCAGTATCTGCACAAAGGTTCGTTTTGTGGGCTCAGTGAGCCATCCTTTGCCACCCCTAAGAGAATAACCCAGGAAGATTACTTCTTGCTGACAAATTTGGGCCTTTTTGGCAGAAGCCCTATATCCAAGCCGAGCAAGCTTGGAAAATAATGCTTGGGTCCCAGACTCATAGTTCTCTTTGGTGTCGGCTGCCAGTAGCAGACCATCCACATATTGGAGTATGGTGACATCGGGGTGTGCAGTTTTGAAGTCATTGAAGTCCTTGTGGAGGGGTTCATCAAAGAGAGTGGGAGAGTTTTTGAACCCCTGTGGGAGTCTAGTCCAGGTTAGTTGGACAGATGTTCCTTTTTCGGGGTCTATCCACTCAAAAGCAAACAGCAACTGAGTGTCCTTATGTACGGGCAAGCAAAAGTGAGCATCTTTTAAGTCTAGCACAGTGTACCATTCCTGCTCCAGATTCAGAGCGCTAAACAAATTATATGGATTCGGTACAGTGGGGTGAATGTCCTGCACTCTGTTGTTGATCTCTCTTAGGTATTGAAGCGTCCGGTAGTCCCCAGTTCCTGGCTTTCTTACTGGTAGCAGGGGGATATTCTAGGACAAATGACAGGGCCTTAAGACCCCAAGAGCCAGGTATTTCTGAATATGGGCCCTTATCCCATCCTTAGCTTCTTTGATTAGAGGATATTGTTTAACACTGATTGGAGAGATAGAGGCTTTTAATTCTACTACTATTGGAGGTTGTTATTTGGCTAGACCTAACCCAGCAGTTTCTGCCCAGGCATTAGGATAATCTTTTATCCATTTCTGGGGTAGTTTGCCTGTTTGATCAGTCCTAGGAGGCGCGAAGTGTTGATGTTCATCTTCTACGGATGTTGTCAAAGAAATGACTATGGGAGTTTTTACTGAAGGCTTTAGAAACTCCACTTGGGGACCATCAGGGTTAAAGGTTATTCTAGCCCAGAGTTTGGTAAGCAGATCCCAGCCCATCAATGGGGCTGGGCATTCTTGGATTACTTGGAAAGCGTGGTGGACTTTTCCATTTCCTAGGTCCATAGTCCTCTTAGTTGTCCCAGCCCAATATCTATTGCCATTAGTACCTTTAACAGGGGACCATTTATTTGATAGGGGGCCCAGTGGGGTCTTAAAGGTTGATTATACTGCTCCTGTATCCACTTCAAAGTTCACTGGGGTCCCCTCCACTTTAAATGTTACCCTGAGCTCGGAGAGGGGATCCGAGCCCCGACTTTCCTAGTCCTCTTCTAGAGTCAGCACGGCGGACTGGCATCTCTGCTTCTTTCGGGGGCACTCTTTGGCCTAGTGTCCTGTTTTCTTTACAGTAGGCACACTGATCTGAGGCCAGGGGCAGCCATTGGCGGGGGCCCAGTTATCCCTTTCTGTCTCCCTGCTTTTTAACTTCTGGCATATTTGGTGCTCTGACCAGAACCTTAGTCAATGCTTTAGTCTGCCTTTTGCTCCTTTCATCCTCCTTTTGTTCCCTTTCCGTCTCTCTCCTCTGTTCCCTTTCCTCCTCAGTTTCTCTCTTATAATATACTTTCTCAGCATCTCTTACTAAATCTCTCAAGGTCTTATCTTGTAATACATCTAGACGTTGTAACTTTCTCTTAATATCTAGGGCAGCCTGCTCGATAAAGGCCATTGCAACAGATGCTTGTTCATCCTCTGCCTGAGGATCAAAAGGAGTATATTTCCTATATGCTTCCATAATTCTCTCCAGAAACATAGAGGGAGACTCATTAGGCCCTTGGATAATCTCTCTTACCTTGGCCAAATTAGTCGGCCCTCTGGCGGCCACTCGGAGACCCGCTATTAGAGTCTGGCGATAAGTGGACAGATGCTACCTACATTTAAAGGTGTTTGGGTGCCAGTTGGATCGGTTCATTGGCCCGTAGGGATGGAGAGGAAGCATCATAGGGGCTTCCGAGTTTTCTATTATCCGTCACCGGCGGGTTCCTTTAGGTGGCCCAGCTTCCTCCAGGGGAGGAGGGGTTGCTGCTGCTGCAGAGAAGTCCCCTGGAGTGCTTGGGTCTGGCCCAATTGCCTCTAGCGGCGGAGAGGCTGAGTCAGCGGCGAGAATATCATCTGGAACGTGTTGGGGGTTGGAGAGCGAGGGTAGAGGATAAGGAGGGGGAGGAGTGTCCAGTCTTGTGACTCAGGGAGAATGGAAGGAAGAGGGGGAGGAGTGGAAGGTTTGAATGATAGGATGCTGGGGGAAGGGGTATATGGCTGTTGATCTGGGTGGCCACGTGGCCCCGGCTGAAAGACAATATCTCTGACTTTTCAGATTAGAGGGAAGTAGAAGGATCCTTCTGGGGGGCCACCCGACTCCGAGAATGGGCCATTCTGAAGCACAGAGAATCTGCCAGGTACGGCATTTTACTGAAAAAGAAAGATTCTGGGCCCTTGAGCGGACATCAGTCCAATGATCAAGTGTCAGGGACAGAGAAGTGGAAGTGCTTTGTCCCATAATGAGAGTTACTCAAACAGGGACAGTGAAGACACAAACGCAACACAGACAAAGACAAACAGTAAACGTTTAACATGAGTCCAAGACAAAGATTAGAACTGAGTAACTGCCAAAACCTGATGGGTTAGACAATAAAGACAGCCGGAAAACTCAACATGAGTTCAGAACAATGACCAAAACTGAGTAGCCGGCAAAACCTGATGGGCTGGCGAACCGAATCCTGAAGCAAAATATAAACGAGTTGAAGAAATTAGTATTCCTTGATTTCTCTAGTCCTCTGGAGTGTCCCCCAGGAACGTGGCCTGTAGCTCTGTGACACATCTGTCAGCCACCATCAGAGAGAGCTAATGCTCTTCACTGACAGCCACTTTGCCAATCCATAACCTGAAACCCAAAACCAGAAAGAGGTGCCTTACTTACCCCGAGAGGAGTCCATTGGGGTCTTTTGTCCGCCGCTGCCGGATATCTCACCTGGGGCCTCCAGATGAATAGGTGGGGTGAACGTCAGAGAAAAAGACCACCAAGAGGCTTTCTCATGCAACAGCAAAGGTTTTATTGGGGGTCCAGCATGCTGGGGCTCAGAGCTCACTTTAGAGGAGCAAAGAACAAAGAGCCCTGAGAACAACTTGAGCAGAGTTTATATACATTCCTTAGAGAGGGCAGGGACTTTACATACATGATAGCCTCCTTTAGCAATTCATCATATACCATGGGAAAATCAAATAACAACTCTAAAGCATGATTAGCACTTTCATTTGCGGGAACAATTCGGGCAGGGGGTGATTGGTCAGCCCTAAGAAGGGGTATACATTTAAACTGATTGGTTGAATACCTGAGATGTATACTTGCTGAGCTGCAGGGATTCTGGGAAAGGGTTGTTAAGTAACTAGGTAGTCAGGGAAGATTTCAACACACATCTAATGGGCAGATCCGGGAATTGTCTAAACTGCCACAGGAAAGTGCAGCTTAGAAAGTTTACAAACCTGGTTCTTTACATTTCAATTTCAATTTCAATTTCTTTTATTCTTTCAGAACCTTACAGAGAAAGGCAAGAGACTTAATCCACAATGACTGCTCTTTTGGCCATTTTGGTTTTGGATGCAAACATGGGATCTTTCTTTCGATCCATCTGGTGCTGATAATCTAAGTCACAGCCTCACACAGGGCCAAGAGGCTAATTAAGACACAACCATTTTCAAAGCAATTACTACTCTGAGGTCAGTTACAGAACTCAGTCTCTGAGGAGAATCACACCAGTGTTCAAGGCTAGGTGCACCCAGTCATCTTTTCCAACCACCACATAAATGACCACAATTAAAACCAAAACAATTCCACATGGCCCTCATCTTCTTCCATAGAGTCACTCATCATAACCTCTGGCTGGAGGATTCCTTGAATGGCGCAGCTCAAGAGAGTGTCCAAAATAAGCTTCCTTGCCCCTCATTTGCCTAAACTCAGGGTGGCCTGGACACCCTTCCTGTGAACTAGGATTGATCACATAGGTCTGCCGCTAATACTGCTCTACTTCTCCAATTAGAGGCCTACTGACTGTCAGGTATAAATTCCTTATGTGATTTGGATTCATGATTAAACCCAAGCACCTCTGAAGAGCTTGGAAGAACTCATTTGACCCAAAAAATCCCTATAGTCCCTTGAAGAAGGTCAGGAACCTAACAGAGGAAGGCAAGAGACATCATCCACAATGACTTATGTTTTTGCCATTTTGGTTTTGGATGCACACATTGGATGTTTCTTTAGATCCATCAGGCACTGAAAATCTAAGCCATAGCCTCTCACAGGGCCAAGAGGCTGATTCAGACACATGGCTTTCCAAAGCAATTAAGCAAAGAGCCACAGGTGATGCCCATTCATTTCCATTTGAAAACTGTTTCCTTCAGGCTTCACAAAGGGGTGGCCTGAGGCAAAGACCTTCCTGACATTCAGGGCAAAAGATCAATAGGTTAGCAAAAGGCCCAAAACAGGGTTTCTCCACTGAGGCTTTTCTGGTCACACTGATATCTGAGTTTTCTGAGATGCTCCAATTCCCTCCAGCTATCCAGAACATAGCCATGTCGCAGAGTTTGGAGGTGGTACATATTTTGGACACAAAACCATGAACCTATTCTGGAGAGTGGCCAAAATTCAGGAAGAAAACAGAAACTTAGTAAGATAGTAGGTGTTGCCCATCGATAAGGCAACCTGTAGTCCATTACTAAAATGGACAGGATGAATGCTGGGAAGCTTTCTACTAGACAGGACACATCCATTGATGCATTCTCTTTTCTAATGTCTACAACCATGGACACAGTGGGAGACACAGACACAGAAACACTTGCCTTGTCAAAGTTCTTTCTAGAAATAGTCCACTCCAAACCAAACACACCGCCTTTCCTACCTATTCTCAGAACATGAGACAAAACCACAAACTCACACACACACTCAAAAAGGCACCTCCTTCCCCCAAGTAAGTCTGTGACTATCCAGAGTGTCCTTTGACTGGTGGGCCATTTTATGTTCCCCCGAAAAGGCCTGTCTTGTCTTAGATCTGGTCTCCTTGTCAAACACTGTGAAGTTGTCAGGAGCCTGTTCTGACCACTACATGCTTTCTCAGGGAAGGCCCGTCTTCAGAACTCTCCTCGCATTTGGCCATCCTCACATCAGTAGGTACCAAAAAAGACAGACTCTGTCCTTGGTAAATCCAAACATGTGAGCCCACTGGGACTGAGACTGGGACTGGCTCTGTGTGCCTGGCTTCCTGGATCCCAAATTCAGAGAGTTCCATCACCAAGGAAGTGAGGTAGGTCACTTATTTCAAGAATTTAATGAGTTCACTGCCTTGGCAACCACTTTGTTATAACAGTTGCTTCCAAGGGTCCCATGAGATGGAGGATACCCTACTTCCTCTGACACTTTCACTAGTTAGAATGGTATATCAACCATATGGAACCAGAAACAGCTCTCCACATTGTCCTGGTTTGGTCCATATTCTCTCCATTAAGAATAGAGAGGCTGATTCAGACACAACCCTTCATCCTGACAAGGTTGTTTGCCATGGAAGATGACTTTTGCTCTCTCAGGTCCTACATAGCTGCCTAATACTTCTCCAGGGATCATTTCTGCTTGGACCATTGAGTTTCTAAGCAGGTGGAAGATCCCCTACATTCCTGTATTGTAAGACAAACTCTGTCCCTGCTCTTCTGTAAAGGTAGATTGAGGGAACAGTGTACGGTTAGGGTTAATAACAGGTTCGATTTTGGTGAGGAGTCATTCTGTTGGATGAATAATGGTATTGGGAACCTGCGATATTTACAAGAATATATAGGTAAAATATAAGTATGGAAACAGAAATCTAGGTATGATTTGAAGCCCAGAAAGACATTGGGACCTTCATTGGGATACTTAGCTTTGAATTATGTTCTGCACAGATGTCTCAGATAAATCGATATACAATGTTATAGGACCTTGTACCTTGGATGATTGAATGTCGAAGAGAACATCCAGGATTAAAGGGATAGTTGGTAGTATTAGGAAGACAGTTTGTAAGTTTAAAAAGAAGAGTGAGTATAAGTTTTGGACCAAAAATTCTTTAGCAATAGGGTTTCGGGTAGAGAGTGAATATGAATGTCAGAACGTGTGAAGAATCAGTCACAATGATGAACTGGGGAAAATATGTAGGAAAGCAGATATCCATAGAGACATTAGGAAATCATGCAAAGTGTAAAGTGAGTGATTGGATTAGACATTTTCAATATGATTGAGTTTCAATATATAATCTGAGAAAAAAACAAATATGTAGTCCCCAAAAAGATTGACAAGTGGGAGCATTAGGCAGCCTGGACATGGATGTTTTTAGTAATCCATGTTCATTTTCCATTTAGACTTTGGTACAATCATAAGTGTGATGGTTGCATTTTCTGACCAGAATATTACTGTGATAAAATGTATATGTGGATCAGGTAACATGAGTATTTCTTCCACCATTTCTTGGAGCCATATTTTGAAGATGTATAAATTAGTATTGTGGGTAAAAATAGATGTACCCTGTGTCTATGAATATAGAGATAATGCATGAATAGAGCGTAGTGTGAATAAATAATATTACTTGTTCCAACTTTAAATAATGGATTAAATTGATATCTAAAAATATTCAGGAAATCTTATATTGATATACATACATTCATTTCAACCAGTAATACATCTAATGGTAATATTAGGGTTGTGGTTTATCCTGAAGTGTGTGTGAGTTTTGCTTCAAACTGATTATGGAAATCAAATATAATATTTTTGGAAAGAAGTCTCATGAAAAGACCAGTCAAGAAACATGGAGGAATACTTGTGTTCTGAAGCAGGAAGTGATTGACATTGAAACAAATGTCTAAAAATTTGTGAACTTGTGGATAAAATATATATCCTACAATGTGCATAAACTGCAGAAATAGTAATGTACCATTGTTGAATAAAAATGAACGTCAAATTATATGTCATGTCCCATAGGAGTCTACTTGCGTTGATATTAAACTGGGTCAGTTACTCTAGAAATATTAGGATTTGTGTGCAGCTTTCACTGAAGTCAGTTTTCAGTACTAGGAAACAAATATATATTTCAAGTTGATGAATAATTCTGAGAATAATCTTGTGAAAAATCGATTATAAATCTAAATACATCAACATGAATAAATTTAGGGAGTATATATAAGACACATATATTTTATATTTTGAAAAATCTGGAGAGTATGTATATATATATATATATATATATATATATATATATATATATATATATATACACAAAACATACACACAGACTATAAAAAGTAGCAATACATATGCTAATCGAAATTCATCATTAAATATATATAATTCACATATGCAAAAATAATTATTTTACTGAACATGGATTTTTGTATAATGTTTTTCTATTAGGAAGCTCACCCATAGGTTGAATTTTCAGTTTCAACAGCGTTTAGGAGGAGGGATCTCTTCTCACAATTTGTATCTTCCAAGTCAGACAACACAAAAAAATTAACCTGTGATACCAGGTAGGATTCTATATGTGCATATAAATATACATGTGCTGAATAGTCTATAGAGAAAGGGAGACAGGAATTCACATATTAGTTAATTTTAAAAACACATGGAGAATTATTTTAACCAAAAATTGACTAGATTTATAACACCTACCCTTTATCATGTAAAAGGCAAGTCCAAATATACACCATGCCTCCACTGAACTGCATGTATTTCTATTTTGTTTTGGTTATTTTTCCTCCATCATATTAGGATTAGTAGTCAGAGTCTAGTAGGGTATGGGTTAGTGTCATGGTTTCAGTATTTTGATTGGAAAATAAGAAAATGAATCCAATGTGTATGCAAATATGTGCCACACAAAAATATTCCCACTCTCATCCAGAACAATGAATTGCCATTACCTTCACCCAAAATAAGACACAATTAGAGGAGAAGAGTTAGAAAATCTGTGAATACATATATGGAATGGAACATAATCAGGAGTTCACAACCTTGGAGGTGGTAGAGGAGTTTCCAAAAGTTAGGGTCAGGGTAAACACTCCACAAATATGGAGCTCTGCTGGCCTAAAAACTTCTTGAGAAACTGTCTCTGAGTTCGGCACTTGAAATATATGTTGATGTCAGGAGCTTTAGCTTCATTTGTAGTGAGACCATCAAAGATGGGTCTGCATCTATGTGACCTGGAGAACATGGTTTCTTTTTTTTTAATGAACATAAGGGAGCAGTGCTGAATTCTCTCTTTGTAGGTAAACTGTGGCCACTCGGGTCTAAGTGTCTCCCCATGTGGACTGTGAAGCCATTTGGTCATCCTCCACTTTTGGTGGTGTTTCTTGCTGCTGCACTGGGAGTATAGTATTTACTTAACAAAATACAATGAGTTCAACTGGGACAAAATGCTAGAGTGAGTTCTGTCATGTGTGGTGGGTCAGGTTCTCCAGGAGAATGCACCAACAAGTCTTCTATCCAACATAGCTTGTCCCCTTGACCATAGCAACCTGTTTCTTAAAATTGACGTTAAAGCTCTCCATACAACGAGATGCCTTTACATATAAGGGTCTGCTGGCTACACTATTTCAGTCACAAGCCATTTGGAAGCCAATGGAAGATCCACATGACCCCACCACAGATATTTTATCACACATCTGCACACCACTGCTCTAGGCCCACTACTCAGCAGGCTCCAACTTACTGGCATCTCTGTTCTACACCATTTTCATAAAACCAAGTCAATTAAGCCACTGTCTGGTACACTCATGATCAGAAACAGAACATCCAAGATTCTCCAGTGCCACCTGGTCATAGGAATTTCAAATATATCATGGTATTTATCTGGGATTAGGAAGATAGACGGTAGGATTAAAAAGAAGGGTGAGTAAAGGATTTGGACATTAAGTTCTGCTTCTCCAATTTGAGGCGTATTGTCATGCATGGGCGACTCTCATGCCTGGCCTCCAAAAATCCCAACACAATTCATAGCAATACATCTCTAAGGTCATTTCCAAAACTCCGTTTCTAAGGGGAATCACACCTGAGTTCAAGCCCAGGTGGACCCATTCATCTCTTCCAACCGCCACACAAGTGACCACAATTAAAAACAAAACACTCCCACATGGAGCTCATTTTCTTCCATGTAGACACTCATCATAATCCCTTGCTAGAGGTTTCCATGAGGGACACAGTCCAAGACAGTGTCCAAAATAAGCTCCCTTCCCCCTCATTTGCCTAAAGTCAGGGTGGCCTGGGCACCCTTCCTGTGAACCAGGAGTGATCAAATAGGCCTGCCATTAATGCTGCTCTGCTTCTCGAATTTGAGGCCTACTGACTGTGGGGTTTAGATACTTTATGTGAATTGGAGTCATGAGAAAACCCAAGAATCTCTGGGCTTCCCTCTGCAGGGCTTTGAAGAACCCATTTGAGTGAGTCAAGAGTTGGACCAAAAGTTCTTTAGCAATAAGGTTTTGGTGAGAGAGTAAATGTAAATGTCAGCACATTTGAAGGGTCATTCCCAATGATGAACTGGAGAAAAGGTATTTGAAAGCAGATATCAATGGAGACATTAGGAAATTAGGCAAAGTACAAAGTGAGTGGTAGGATACGACATTATTAACAGGGTTGAGTTTGAATATATAATCTTAGGAAGAAACAGATATGTAGTCACCAATAGGAATAATATTTGAGAGCATTAGGGAACCAGGACATGGATGTTGTTAGTAATACATGCTTACATTCAATTTAGGCTTTGGTACAGTCATAAGTGTGACCCTTGCATTTTGTGTCAGGAATATTACTGTGATGAAATGTATATGTATATCAGGTGACTAGAGTATTTTTTCCACCATTTCTGAAAGCAATATTTTAAAGACTTATAAATTAGTATTGTGGATACAAATACATAGACCCTGGGTCTATGAATATAGAGATGATGCCTTAATAGACCATACTGTGAATAAATAATATAACAGGTTCCACTTTTAATATTGGATTGAATTGATATCTGAAAATACATAAGAAATTTTATGTTGATATACAATCATTCATTCCAAACAGTTATACATCTAATGGTAATAATAGAGTTATGGTTTATCACAATGGGTTTGTGAGTTTGCCCCAAAAGTGATTATGGAAATCGAAAACAATGTGTTCAGAAAGAAGTCTCATGAAAAAACCAGTCAAGAAAGCTGGAGGAATCCATGTGTTCTGAAGCAGGAAGTGATTGAAAGTGAAACAAATGCCTATAAATTTGCTAAACTGTGGAAGAAATATATATCGTATGATGTGCATAAAATGAAGAAAACTAATATACCAGTGTTGAATAAAAATGAACGTCAAAATAGACATCATGGAACATAGGAATCTACTTGCACCGATGTTAAACTGGGTAAGTTACTGTAGAAATATTAGCATTTGTATCTACCATTCACTGAATTTAGTTTTCAGTACTAGGAAACAGATATGTAGTTCAGGTGGATGAATATTTCTGAGAATAATCTTGTGAAAAGTTGATTAGAAATCCAAATATATGAACATTAATGAATTTAGGAGTGTATAATAAGACACATATATTTTACATTTTGAAAAATCTGGAGAATATATATATACACACACACAAAACCCACACAGAGCAATTAAAAAGTAGCAATATATATGCCAATCAAAATTCATCGTGAAATTTATATGATCCACATATCCAAAAATATTTATTTTACTGAACATGGATTTATATATAATGTAGTTCAACTAGGAAGCTCCCCCATAGGTTGAATTTTCTGTTCCACAATTTGTATCTGTCAAGTTGGCCACCTCACAAGTATGTACGTGTGATACCAGGTAGGATTCAATATGTGCATATACAAATACATGTGCTTAATAGACTACAGAGAAAGGGAGACAGGAATTCACATATTTGTTAACTTTAAAAACACACGGAGAACTACTTCAATTAAAAATTGACTAGATTTATAACTCCAAACCTATATATTGCAAAAGGCAAGCCCAACTATACACCACCCCTCCTCTGAACTGCTTGTATTTCTATTCTGTTTGAGTTATTTTTCTCCATCACATTAGGATTAGTAGTCAGAGTCTAGCAAGCTATGGGTTAGTGTCAGGGAATCAGTATTTCGAATGGAAAATTGGAAAATGAACACAATGTGTATGCAAATATGTGCTACACAAAAATCTTCTTATTCTCTTCCAGAAAAATTTATTGTAATTAACTCCGCCCCAAGTAATACAGAATTAGAGAAGAAGAGTTAGAAAATCTGTGAATACATATCTGGAATGGAATATGCTCAGGAGTTCACAACCTTGGAGGTGTTAGAGGAGTTTCCCAAAGTAAGGGACACAGTAAACATTTCTCAAATGTGGAGCTCTGGTGCCCTAAACACTTCTTGGGAAACTGCCTATGTGGTTGGGCACTTGAAATATATATTGTTTTCAGGAGCTTTTGATTTCTTTCTAGTGAGACCATCAAAGCTGGGTCTGCATCTATGTGACCTGGAGGACATGGATTCTTATTTTCCAATGTACATGAGGTAGCAGTGCTGAATTCTCTCTTTGTAGGTAAACTGTGGCCATTGTGGGCTAAGTGTCTCCCTGGGGGACTGTGAAGCCATTTGGTCATCCTCCAGTTTTCATGGTGTTTCTTGCTGCTGCACTGGGACTTTGGTATTTGCTTCACGATATACAAGGAGTTCAAATGGGACACAGTGGTGGAGGGAGTTCTGTCTTGTGCGGTGGGTCAGGGTTCTCAGGAGAATGCACCAAGCAGGCTTCTATCCCTCATAGCTTGCCCCCTTGTCCATAGAAACCTGGTTCTGAACATTGCCCTGAAACCTCTCCATATAACAATATGCCATTTCATTGAACATTCTGCTGGCTGCACCATGTCAGTCACAAGCAATTTGGAAGCTAATGGCAGATTGACATGGCCTCACAAAGATGTTTTATCATACACCTTCCCACCTCTGCTCTAGGCCCACCACTCAGTAGGCTCCAACTTACTGGTATCTCTGTTCTACACCATTTTTATGAATCCCAGTCAATCAAGGCACTGCCTGATAGATTCATGAATGATGTACGACATCCAAATGTTCCCAGTGCGACCAGGTCATGGGAAATTCAAAAATTTCATGGTATTTATCTAGGCATTTTTCAAGGATGAAGTTGGAGTCACTGTGGGTTTTAATTCATTCGGGAACCATTAAATGGTGAGGATGCTCATTTCAATGAACGCTATCGAGAACTCTCACAGGCAAGACTTTCCAAAGAGTGGCCAAAAGGTCACATGAAGCCAGGCTCATTGAGGTCTACAATGTGAGGTCCATGTTTGTTTTGATTCTCAACTATGGCTGACATGCCTTTAAGAATAAAATCATGTGATATCCTGGCTGAGATTCCCAGTGCTCTGTGGAAAGGTACCCTGGGCCTATATCTCAGTTTCCATGGGCGACTCTCATATGTGTCCTCCTAAAATCCCAACACAAGTCATGGCAATACTTCTCTGAGGTCAGTTTCAGAACTCACTCTCTAAGGGGAATCACGCCACTGTTCAAGCCCAGGTGGACCCAGTCACCTCTTCCAACCGCCAAACAAATGAAAACAATTGAAACCAAAAAAAATCCCACATGTCCCTCATTTTATTTCATATAGACACTGAACATAACCTCTTGCTAGAGGTTTCCATGAGGAGCACAGTACAAGACAGTATCCAAAATAAGCTCCCTTGCCCCTCGTTTGCCTAAAGTTTGAGTGGCCTGGACACCCTTCCTGTGAAACAGGAGTGATCCAATAGTCCTGCATTTAATACTGCTCCACTTCTCCAATTTGAGGCCTACTGACTGTGGGATTTAGATTATTTATGTGTATTGGAGTCATGATAAAACCCAAGCACCAATGGGCTAGCCTCTGCAGGGCTTTAAAGAACTCATTAGACCCAAAGGATCCTTATTCTCACTTGATGGAGGTCAGGAAACTTACAGAGAAAGACAAGAGAATTCACCCACAATGACTGCTCTTTTGGCCATTTTGGTGTTGGATGCATACATGGGATCTTTCTTTACATCCATCAGGTGCTGACAATCTAAGCCACAGCCTCACACTGGGCCAAGAGCCTGATTCAGACACATCCCTTTCCAAAGCAATTAAGCAAAGAGACACACTTGATGCCCATTCATTTCCATTTGAAAACGGTTTTCTTCAGGCTTCACAAACGGGTTGGCCTGAGGCAAAGTCCTTCCTGACTCAGGGGAAAAGAACAATTGTTAAGCAAAAGGCCCAACCACAGTTTCTCCACTGAGATGTTAGTAGTCACACTGATATCTGAGTTTTCTGAGATGCTTGCCATTCCCTTCAGCTATCCAGGATATGGCCATGTGACAGAGCTTGGTGGTGGTACATATCTTGGACACAAAACCATGAGCCTATTCTGGAGAGTGGCCAGAATTCAGGAAGAAAACTGGAACTTAGGAAGATAGCAGGTGTTACCCATTGATTATGCAAGCCCTGGTCCATTCATTAATTGGGCAGGATGAATGCTCGGAAGCTTTCTAATAGACAGGCACATCCATTGATGCATTCTTTTTTTCTAATGTCTACAACCACGGACACAGTGAGATACACAGACATAGAAACACACGCCCTGTGAAACGACTTAGTAGAAACATTTCACTCCAAACCACAAAACCGTCTTTCCTACCTATTCTCAGAACATGAGACAAATCCACAAACCCACACCAACACCCAAAAAGGCACCTGCTTCGCTCAAGTAGGTCTGTGACTATCCAGAGTGTCCTCTGACTTCTGGACCATACTATGTTCTCCCAAAATGGCCTGTCCTTTATCAGATCTGGTCTCTTTGGTCAACTCTGTGAAGTTGTCAGGAGCTAGTGGTGAGCCACTACCTGCTTTCTCAGGAATGGCCCCTCTTCAGAGCTTTTCTGGTATTTGGCCATTCTCACATCAGTAGGTACCAAGAAAGATTGACTCTGTCCTTGGTAAATCCAAACAAGTGAGCCCACAGGGACTGTGACTGAGACTGGCTTGGATGCCTGGCTTCCTGGATCCCATGTTCAGAGAGTTCCATCACCACGGAAGTGAGGTGAGGTCACTTCCTTCAGGAACTGAATGAGTTCACTGGCTTGGCAACCACTTTGTCCTTAACAGTTGCTTCCAAGGTCACATGAAGATGGTGGCTGCCCCAACTTCCTGTGACACTTTCACAAGTTAGAATGGTATATCAACCATAGGCACCCTGGGAACAGCTCTCCACACAGGCTTGGTTTGGTCCATCTTCTCTACATTAGAAGAGAGAGGCTGATTCAGACACAACCCTTCATCCTGGCCAGGCTTGTTTGTCATGTAAGATGACCTTTTGCTCTCCCCAGGTCCTTCATACCTGCCTACATATTTCCAGGGATATTTCTGCATGGACCATTGAGGTTCTAAGTAGGTGGAAGATCCCACTTCCATCCTGTATTGTAAGACTAACTCTGTTCCATCCTCTTCTGTAATGTTAGATTGAGGGGAAAGTGTATGGTTATGCTTAATAACCAGTTCGATTTGGGTTAGGAATCATTCTAGCTGGATGAATAATGGTATTGGGAACTGTGAATATGTCATGAGAATATATAGGTGAAATACAAGTATGAAAACAGAAATCTCAGGTAAGTTTTGAAGTCCAGAAGAGCATTGGGTCCTTGATTGGATTACTTAGCTTGAATTACGTTCTGCACAGATGTGTCAGATTAATCAATATTACAATGGCATAGGAACTTGTACCTTGGATGATTGAATGTAGAAGAGAACATCCCCGTCAAACAGAGATAGGTCAAGTAGGATCAGGAAGATAGTCGGGAAGTATCGGAAGAACAATGAGTATAGGATTTGGACGAAATCTTGAGAACTCTTTGCTAATCTTGTTCCCAGAATGTGCTCTCCCCAACTGCCAAACTGCAGAATGTACTCCCTCACCCGTGTGCACGCACACTGCCCACTCACCCGGACCCATCAATAAACTTTCCTCCCTGCCCTCTCCAAGAAAATTATATAAACTCTGCTTAAGGTGTTCTCAGGGCTCTCATCTCTTTTCAATTGAGCTCTGAGCCCCAGCATGCTGGACCCCCAATAAACCCTTTGCTGTTGCATGTGACAATCTCTTTGTGGTCTCTTCCTCCAAGGCTTGCCCGACCTTTTCATATGGAGGTTCCACTGAAATCCAGCAGCGGCGAATGTGAGACCCCATGTGTCGTGGCTTTCACTATTTGTGTATCTTTCATTATGGGACAGAGCACTTCAATGCCTCTGTCCCTGACCATTGATCACTGGCCCAAAGTCCACAGAAGGGCTCAGAATCTTTTTTATTTAGTAAAACACTGGACCTGGAAGATGCTCTGTGCCTCAGAATGACCCACCTTTCGAGTCGGATGGCCTCTAGAAGGATCTTTCTACTTCCCACTAATTTAAAAAGTTAGAGATATTGTCTTTTAGCCAGGGCCACATAGCCATCTGGATCATTCCGCCATATATCTTAACTTTGCAGGACCTCTGCAAATCTCCTCCTCCATGGGTGAAGCCTTTCCTTACCGCTGCCCCTGCTCCTACTCCTTCCCCCATGATCTCTCAAACCCTCTGCTCTTCTTCCTTCTCCACCCTCTGTTCTCCCTGAGTCACAAGATTTGACTCTACTGGATTCTCCTCCCCCTCCTTATCCCCTGCCCTCTTCCCCCAATCCCCAACACCCTCTAAGTGATTCCCCTGCTGCTGACTCAGCCTCTCTGCAATTGGAGGAGCACAGCACCCTCCAGATAGCTCCCCAGTGGCACACACAGCCCTTCCTTCCCTTGAGGAAGCTGGCCCGGCTATAGGAACTGGCCAGCAGTGAATAGTTGAAAACACTGGAACTCCCATGATGCTCCCCCTCCATCCCTATGGGCCAAAGATTGACGACGGCCATGGGGGAAAAAATGCAAGCCTACCAGTTTTGGCCATTCTCCTCTTCAGACGTACATAATTGGAAATATAACAATCCCCCTTTTTCTGAGCACCCCACCTGGCACACAGGTCTGGTTGAGTCATTGATGTTTTCACACTAGCCTACTTTAGATGACTGCCAACAACTCATAGGGACTGTCTTCATGACAGGGGATCAAAATAGAATACTCCTGGAAGCTGGAAAAAAATATCCTCTGACCAGATGCGTGACTGACACAACTTCCCAAGATAATCAAAGCCAGCTTTCCTTTGAACCAACCCAACTGTGGCCCCCAAATCTTTGAAGGTAGGGAGCATCTGTTCACTTATCACCGGGCTCTAATAGTGGGCTTCCGTGCGGCCGATAGGCGGCCAACTAATTAGGCCAAGGTAAGAGAGATTATTCAAGGGCCTGAAGAACCTCTCTCTATGTTTCTAGAGAGAATTATGGAGGCATATAGAAGATATACTCCTTTCAATCCTCAGGCAGAGGATCAAAAGTCATCTGTCACAATGGCCTTTATTGGGCAAGCTGCCCCGGATATTAAAAGAAAGTTAAAATGCTTAGATGGATTACAAGATATGACTTTGAGAGATTTAGTCAGAGAAGCTGAGAAGGTATACTTTAAGAGAGAAACTGAGGAAGAGAAGGGAACAAAGGGAGGATAAAAGAAACAAAAGACAGACTAAGGCGCTGACTAAGGTCCTGGTCACAACAAATAGGCCAGAAATTAAGAAACAGGGAGACAGGAAGGGATACCTGGGCCCACGCCAGAGGCCACTCCTTGCCTCAGATCACTGTGCCTACTGTAAAAAAAAAGGACACTGGGCCAAAGAGTTCCCTAGAAAGAGACAGCCACTCCTGCCAGCCATTCTGACTCTTGAGCATGACTCCAAAAGTCGGGGCTAACATCCCCTCCCGGAGCTCAGGGTAACTTTTGAAGTGTAGGGGACCCCAGTAAACTTTGAAGTGGATACAGGGGCAATATACTCAGCCCTCAAGGCCCCATTGGGCCATCTATCAAATAAAAGGTCTCTAGTTCAAGGGGCAAATGGCAGTAAGTATCGGGCTTGGACAACTAAGAGGACCATAGACCTGGGAAAAGGAAAATCCATCAATCCTTCCTAGTAATCACAGAATGCCTGGCCCCATTGATGGGCAGAGATCTGCTCACCAAGCTCTGGGCCAAAATAACTTTTAACCCTGAAGGCAACCAAGTGGGATTTCTAAATCCTTCAGTAAAAACTCCTATAGTCATGGCTCTAACTATGTCAGTAGAAAATGTACATCAACTCACTCAACTTTGTTCAAAGAAACTGCAGGCATTCCTGAAGGATCAAGAACAGAGTTTTCCACTGACCAAATCACAGCAAAAGGACTGAATGGGTAACAAAAGCCTGTCGGGTCCATCAATTGGTTTATGCTTACCCTTCCAAGCTTCCTGGAGGAAAGCACCTAGGAGGAAAAAGACCAGGACAATTCTGGGAAGTGAACTTTACTGAAATTAAGCATGCAAGGTATGGACTTAAATATCTCCTAGTCTTTGTAGATACATTTTCAGGATGGATTAAAGCCTTCCCCACCAAAAAAAAGAAAGAAAGAAAGAAAGAAAGAAAGAAAGAAAGAAAGAAAGAAAGAAAGAAAGAAAGAAAGAAAAAGAAAGAAAGAAAGAAACAGCACAAATGGTGGTCAAGAAGATCCTGGAAGATTTTTTTCCAAGATACGACCTGCCTGAGGTAACAGAGTCTGATAATGGACCTGCATTCATGACCCAGGTACGTTAGGGGTTAGCCAGTACCCTGGGGATTACATTGTGCTTATAGACCACAGAGTGCAGGACAGGTAGAATGAAATAATAGAACCATTAAAGAGACCTTAATGAAATTAAGCTTAGAGACCGACATAAAAGATTGGACAATGCTTCTGCCTTATGCAATGTTTCATGCAAGAAATTCTCTCTCTGTTTCTTTGTGTAACCTCACCCACTATGAAATTCCCTATGGGGCCCCTATTCCAGTAAGGGACCTAACCCCAACTCTAAGACCTAACGATCCCTTCCACACCACCATGCTTGACAGACTTACAGCTGTTGAAAGAACTCAGCGATACCTGTGAAAACAGCTGGCCACTGCCTACCAACCTGGAGATGAGGGGACTCCACATCAATATCAAGTAGGATACTTTGTCTATGTAAGACAACATCAGGTGTCATCCCTGGAACCCCACTGGAAAGGACCATACCAGGTTCTACTTATAACACCTACAGTGGTAAAGGTAGACAGAATCACTTCCTGGATCCTGGCCTCTCATCTCAAGCCTGCACCCTGTCCAGACTCTGCCTGGAAACTGGAAGAGACTGGTAACCCTTTCAAATTGTGTTTTCGCCAGGTGGATGAAGCTATAGAGTCTCTCCTTGACCACCAGTAGTTCTAACCCTCATCAGCCCTTTCAGCAGCGATGGCTGATCACAAATCCTACTGGAGAAGAAGTATAATCTATCTCACATATAGCCCACTTTGGGACCTGGTGGCCATTTCTCCACCCAGACATTTGTTAGCTGGCTATAGGTCTTTCCTATTAGGATATCCCTGATGAAGAGGATACCACTAAAATTTCATTAAATACCTTTTGTACCATAAATAATGGAAACAAACATTATGGATGTCGGGACAGGTAAGCCAGGTGCAGGTTGGCTAGCCTAGATTACTATGTTTGCCCGGCAGACAATCAAAGCCACAAACAGCAACAGCTGTGTGGAGGAAAAGCCAATTTCTTCTGTAAGTCATGGGGATGTGAGCATACAGGGGCTTCCTGATGGAACCCGAACTCCTCATCAAATTCTGTACACAGCATTGGCCATATGACCAATTAGATAACTAAAACCCATGGCCCCCAGAGGGGTCTCTAGATCCTCAAATACTGTGTGACCTTTTTAACTTCTGCAAGTGCTCAAAAGGGTAAAAGGAGATTCCCCTATGTGGAGGCCTTTTCCCTCCTTCGCTCACATCCTGAACTATGCTTCTCCAATAGATCCTCACCCTCAGCCTTCATCTCCAGACTATCTGCTGTCACTCCAAACTCAGCAACCTGATTTCTTCCCTTCAATTACTAGATCAAAAACCCAAACCAACACCGGTACTCAGACCATTGCCCCCTGGCTGAGAAGCAGGTACTGAGGTACCCCTCCACCGACTCACTCCTCTCTTCTCTTGTCACTGCCCGCACTGGGTCCCACCAGGTCCTCTTTCCAGCTAACCCATAGCTCAAACCAGCTGAAGAGAGCCCTCAGACCCTTATCCAAATGTAATGAAAATGGCCTTTAAAGTTGCTCTTTCATCACTGAAAACAGGTTACTAAAAATTTAAAGTCCCTCACAGGCTTTGTGGATACTCACTCCCTTCTTCCCCTCTGCTCTACCTGTTCTACTGCTCAAGTTTTGTTGCTAGGAATATCCCAAACCCCTTTCCCATTATTCTTTTACATCTCTCCTTTCTCATTCTCAGATCCATGAAGCTGCTCTAAGCCCCGACTTCTCTGTCTCCCCCCTCTGTACCAGGCCCACAGAAAAGTTTTCACTGACCTTCTCCAGGAGTCTTCACCATGGCTGACTTTAGGACTTTCAGCAAAAAAATCCCTATAAACGATTTCAGTGTAGATAACCTTCCTCATTTAATGTTGCCCTGTTCCACTTGGCCACTGGCTAAAAATAATCAGCACTCCTAAGCTAGACACCCCCTTACTAGTTTTTCACAAAATATGTGAACAATTCCTCTGGCCTTGAAGTGGGGCTTCACAGAGATGGCAACATTTCTAAGATAAAGAAGTTACCATCTGGGCTCCATGGTAACAGCTGGCAGGGGGAAAAAAAGAAAGGGAAGTAAAAGCTCTCCCCCACCCAGTTGTCCTTGAAAAGTTAACTTGCCCAGAACAGAGAAAAAAAAAAACAGAAACAAAAACAGCTTTTTGTGAACTTCTGCAGAGTGTGATCTTCTGAGCCACTTCTCTTACATGTTGGGTACAAAATTCTGAAACTACCTAAACTTGGAATTCAGAAGATTAATTGATTACAACCGAAGCAATGCCCTCTGAATCTGGGTGCAACCAAATAGGACTGTTTCACTGTCTTTGGTGCTATCTTAGGTGCCTTGCCTTGTCCGTCCCTACAACAGTATAATTCTATATACTAAAACATTGTTGATGTTTTCATGAAATGAAAAACGGATGTGATTAATTGTGTAATGGTGCATATGTTACCCAGAATGCTCTATCATGACGCAGGTTCATTTGAAGATCGAATAGGTGGGACATACAACCCGGTTTCACTGGGAACATATGCCCCTCACTTTAGCCATCCTATAAAGAATAGGAGTTGCCACAAGGGTGGGCACAGGAACCACTGCCCTGGTCCATGGGACACAACAAATGACCCAGTTAGAAGCAGAAATAGACCAAAACTTATATATATTAGAAACCTCCATAACAGCTTTGCAGGAATCTTTAACCTCTCTCTCTGAAGTTCTTTTACAGAACAGTTGAGGGTTGGACCTCCTCTTCA
Organism: Callospermophilus lateralis; assembly: GCF_048772815.1. Lineage (NCBI taxonomy): Eukaryota > Metazoa > Chordata > Mammalia > Rodentia > Sciuridae > Callospermophilus > Callospermophilus lateralis. The sequence goes on from NW_027513051.1 coordinate 1,219,372, forward strand.
TGAGTGAAAGGGACCTTTGTGCTGCATTGAGGGAAGAATGTTGTGTGAAGTTGTCAGAAGCCAGTGGTGAGCTACTACCTGCTTTATCAGGAAAGGCCCCTCTTCTTAGATTTCCTGTCTTTTGGCCATCCTCACATCAGTAGGTACCAAGAAAGACAGACTCTGTCCTTGGTAAATCCAAAAAAAGTGAGACCACTGGGACTGGGACTGGGACTGGTTGTGCTTGCCTGGCTTTCTGAATCCCACGTTTAGAGAGTTCCATCACCCAGGACGTTATGTGAGGTAACCTCAATCAGGAAGTGAATGAAGTCACTGCCTTGGCAACCACTTTGTCCTAAGAGTTGCTTCCAAGGGTCCCATGAGATGGAGGGTGCCCCTACTTCCTGTGACATTTTCACACGTTGGAATGGTATATCAACCATAGGCACCCGAGAACAGCTCTCCACACAGGCCTGGTTTGGTCAATCTTCTCTACATTAAGATGAAAGAGGCTGATAAAGACACATCCCTTCATTCTGACCAGGTTGTTTACCATGGAAGTTGAGTTTTCCTCCCTCAGGTCCTTCATAGCTGCCTACAACTTCTCCAGGGTATCATTTCTGCATGGTCCTTTGAGGATCTCAGCAGGTTGAAGATCCCCTACATTCCTGTAGTGTAAGACCAACTTTTTCCCTGCTATTCTGTAAAGTTACATTGAGGAAACAGTGTATGGTTAGGGTAATAACAGGTTTTATTTGGGATAGGAATCATTCTGCTGGATGAATAATGGTATTGGGAACCTGTGATATTTACAAGAATATATAGGTGAAATATAAGTATAAAAACAGAAATCTAGGTAAGATTTGAAGCCCAGAAGAGCATTGGGCCCTTGATTGGGATACTTAGCTTTTAAATATCTTCTAAACAGATGTCTCAGATAAATCGATATACAATGGCATAGGACCTTGAAAATTGGATGATTGAATGTAGAAGAAAACATCCACTCATATAGGCATAGTTGGTAGGATTAGGAAGACAGTCAGTAGGTTTAGGAAGAAAAGTGAGTATAGGATTTGGACAAAAAGTTCTTTAGCAATAGGGTTTGCGGTAGAGAGTGAATGTAAATGTCACCACATGTGAAGAGTCAGACACAATGATGAACTGGGGAAAATATATGGGGAAGCAGATATCAATGGAGATATTAAGAAATCAGGCAAAGTATAAATTGAGTGATAGGATTAGACATTTTCAACAGGGTAGAGGTTGAGTATAAAATCTTAGAAAGAATCAAATATTTAGTCACCAATAGGATTGACATTTGAGAGAATTAGGCAATCTGGACATGGATATTGTTAGTAATCCATGCACACTTTCCATTTAGGCTTTGGCACAGTCATAAGTGTGAACTTTGCATTTTGTTTCCAGAATATTACTGTGATAAAGTGCATATGTAGATCAGGTGACATGAGTATTTCTTCCACCATTTCTGTGGGCAATATTTTGAAGGTGTATAAATTAGTATAGGGTGTACAAATAGGTGTTCCCTGTGTCTAGGAATATAGATAAAATGAATGAATAGACCATACTGTGAATAAATAATATTACTGGTTCCAACTTTAAATATTGGATTGAATTGATATTTACAAATTTACAGGAAATCTTATATTGAGATACATACATTCATTACAACCATTTATACATCTAATGGTAATATTAGGTTTATGGTTTATCATGAAGAGTGTGTGAGTTTTGCTTTAAAAGTGATTATTGAAATCTAAAATAAAATGAAGTATCATGAAAAGACCAGTCAAAAAACATAGAGGAATACTTGTGTACTGAAGCAAGAAGTGATTAAAAGTGAAACAAAAGCCTATCAATTTGCAAAATTGTGAATGAAATATATATCCTATGATGTGCATAAACTGAAGAAATAGTCATGTAACAGTGTTGAATAAAAATGAAGGTCAAAATACACATCATGTCCCATAGGAATCTACTTGCATTGATGTTAAAGTGGGTCAGTTACTGTAGAAAAATTAGGACTTCTATGCACCATTCACTGAATTTTGATTTCAGTACTAGGATACAATATGTATTTAAGGTGGATGAATATTTCTGAAAATAACTTTGTGAACATTTGGTTATCAATCCACATTCATGAACATGAATGCATTTAGGGATTGTATAATAAGACACATATATTTTACATTCTGAAAAATCTGGAGAGTGTGTGTGTGTATATATATATATATATATATATATATATATATATATATATATATATATATATATATATAAAGAGAGAGAGAGAGAGAGAGAGAGAGAGAGAGAGAGAGAGAGAGAGAGGCATTAAAAGGTAGCAATATATATGCCAATCGAAATTCATCATGAAATATATAACATCCACAGATCCAAAACTATTCATTTTACTGAACATGGATTTATGTATTATATTGTTCAACTAGGAAGCTCACCCATAGTTTTAATTTTCAATTCCAACAACGTTTAGGAGGAGTGACCTCTTCTAAAAATTTGTATCTGCCAAGTCAGCCATCTAACAAAAATGTACATGTGATACCAGGTAGGATTCTATATGTACATTCAAAAATACATGTGCTGAATAGGCTACAGATAAAGGGAGATAGGAATTCACATATTTGTTAACTATAAAACACATGGAGAACTATTTCAATTTAAAATTGACTAGATTTATAACACCTACTCTTTATCATGCAAAAGGTAAATCCAACTATACACCATGCCTCTCTAAACTGCTTGTATTTCTATTCTGTTTGGGTTCTTTTTCTCCATCACTTTAGGATTGCTGCAATCTGGCTGGGCAAAATTCAGGAGCCACTTGTCAAAAGAAACTAAAATTACTTTTAGAACCACACATGACTAAAAATTAGCTCCTCGGGAAAAACCCTCAGAGCCCAACTGCCACTACTGGCTTCCCACAAGCTCTCAACCTCCACACTCCTTCTCTTGAGGTTGATTGGCTGGGTCGTGTGGGCAGAGCCCAAAAAGTCCCACAATGAGCAGCTCCGTTGTCTGAAAGGGTGGGGAAACAGCCCAATGGCATTACCACAGAGGAGCCAATCAGCTAGATATTGCTGGGGCTGCTGTGAGCCAATCATCAGCTTGCAGTCTGAAAGGGTGGGGAAACTGCTCAATGAGCATCTCCAATGAGCATCACCGCAGAGGAGCCAATTAGCTTGATGTTGCTGGGGCCGCTGTTAGCCAATCATCAGCTGGCAGTCTGAAAGTTTGTTTGGCCCCTTGGGCTGTGCCTCTCAACACCTCCCCCTCTCTGTTTAAACAACAAGCATGTGGCTTAGGGACCATGCCTGCCTTAGGTTGTCCAATAGTACATATGGTGCTTACCCATTCTCGAATGAGCTGACCTCAAGGTATCAGCCTCCAGTCTTAGATTGGTACCATTGCAATTGGATCTTACCCGTCACTAGCTACAGGTCCAGTATACAGTCACACCTGTGAAGAGGTCTTTGTACCAGAGGGGGATGAGGTTCTTTGTCTCACCTCTGTTGGCCCCCAAATTTTAGCTGAACGACCATGACAGCAGAAGGGAGGAAGATACACCAAGCCAATTGACGGCTTCTTTTGGAAAAATTGTACCACCGATGACATCATCAGCAAAAATACCCCAATACTACCACAAGTCAATTCACCAACATATTGTTCACAATGCATGCAGGTGAGTTCACAATGCATACAGGTGATACATAGTCGAGGCAAGTTCTGCAAGCAGTTCAGTGATGGCTATTGCAGAAGCTGTAGATTGGTTTTATCTTTGTCTTTACAGGCACTGGGATGAAGATAGGAATTTTGGCAATAATGGCCAAAGAAAAATTATGTAACATTCCAGAAGGTACTAAAAGAAAACAATTTTCTTAACAATTTACATTGTCTTGAAGAGAATTATTAAATATAATGAAAAGAAAAGGTGAAAGTAAACAAACAGATCTGTTAACCTCCTTTTTTGTACACATTTTAAAACAATCCTCAACAGGTGTTTACCCAATTTAAATTAAAACATTTACATCAAGTGTATAAAAATATATTTGGATCCATTTTTCATGAGCGCTCATCATATATGATATATGGACATACGTACATTCAAACATATAACAAAAAACACAAGTGTGCACACGTAATATAATACATACAACACATAACATAGGAGTAAAGGCCTTATAACATTTTACAGGTGAAATCTCCATTGCAATGTCTAAAAACTCTATAGTCCAAAAATAGAACTGATCAGCAAAACATTAACCTAGGTTTGTATGAGCTCAAAAAACAAAATAGAACTTCATGACATGGGAAAGGGTAATAATAAAATAGATATTGAAAAAAGCATCCTGGATTTGTCACAGATGTAAGAATAGCCAAACTGGAGTTCTGGATATCAGCTGTTATGGATTTGAGCCAAATCATATTCTTTTAATCTGTAGAAATAGCTTTAGTTAGTCTCTCTGGAATCCAAATCGGCTGCTGTTCTCCCTGTGGAAACACACAAACAGACCTCCAACTCCAGACAATTACTGGGTCAGGACATTTCCATTGTCCTGTTAGAATATCCTTCCAAAGTACCTTGGGCTTATGTACATTTTTTGGACACATATGCCTTTCCACAGGAATAAGCCCTGATGAATCCAAATTTCCAAAGTTTAGAGTAAAAAGGGTTATTTTAAGTTTATCTTTGGGGAATATATACCCCTTCCCAATTCCTTTTTTTTTTTTTTTTGTTTAATTAGTACGTTTTAATAGTTTGATGAGCTCATTTAACTATGCCTTGTCCCTGAGGATTGTATGGGATTCCTGTTATATGAGTAATGCAAAATGATGAGCAAAATTCTTTAAAAGAGGTAAAAGTATAACCAGGGGCAACATCTGTTTTTAACTGTTTTGGAATGCCCACAGTGGCAAAATTTTGTAAGCAATGAGCTATAACATCTTTAGTTTTTTTTCTCCGGCATGAAGGGAGTCCATCAAAAATTCAGAAGAAGTATCAACTGTAACATGCAAATATTTTAATTTTCCAAATTCTGGCAAGTTTGTGACGTCCATCTGCCAAATATGGTTAGGTATCAATCCTCTAGGATTGACTCCAAGATTAACTTGTGGTAAAATGGTCACACAATTTTGACATTGTTTTATTATTTGTCTAGCTTGTTCCTTAGTTATTTTAAAGCGCTTATGTATAGTATTAGCATTGACATGGAATTTTTTATGAAAATTTGTAGCTTCTTCTACTGTAGAGAAAATATGTATGTCATGCGTAGTTTTATCTGCTAAATCATTACCCAAACTAAGGGCTCCAGGCAATCCTGTATATGTCCTGATACGCCCTATAAAGGACGGATCTTTTCTGTCCCAGATTAGACTTTGTATAGTGGAAAGAAAAGAGAAAACAGGAGAGGAAGGGAAAATTTGTTTCTTCCTAAGATTATATATTCAAACTCAACCCTGTTGAAAATGCATAATCATATCACTCACTTTATACTTTGCCTGATTTCATAATGTCTCTAAAGATATGTGGTTTCCTGCATATTTTCACCAGTTCACCATTGTGACTGACCCTTCACATGAACTTATGTTCACTTTCACTCTCTAACCACAACCCTAATGCTCCAGAACTTTTGTTCCAAATCCTATACTCACTCTTCTTCCTAAACCAACTCTGTACCTAATTCTACCTACTATCCGTTTTTGACTGGATGTTCTCTTCAACATTCAATCATCCAAGCTACAAGGTCCGATGCCATTGTATATCTATTTATCTGAGACATCTGTACACAATGTAAATCAAAGTTAAGTATCCCAATCAAGGGCCCAATGCCCTTCTGAGCTTCAAAATTACCTAGATTTCGGTTTTAATTCATATATTTAACCTCTATATTTTTATAAATATCTCAGGTTCCCAATACCATTATTCATCCCGCAGGATTATTCCTAACTCAAATCAAACATTTTATTAGCCCTAAGAATACACTGTTCTATCAACCTAAATTTAAAGAAAAGCAGGGACAGAGTTGGTCTTACAATACAGGAATGTAGGGGATCTTCCACCTGCTGAGAACCTCCAAAGTCCATGCAGAAATGAATCCTGGAGAAGATATAGTCAGCTATGAAGGATCTGCGAGAGCAAAAGTCATCTTCCATGGCAATCACCCTGGTCAGGATGAAGGGATGTGTCTGAATCAGCCTCTCTCTTCTTAATGTAGAGGCGATTGACCAAACCAGGCCTGTGTGGATAGCTATTCCCGGGTTCCTAAGGTTGACATACCATTCTAACTTGTGAAAGTTTCAAAGGAAGTAGGGGAAGCCTCCATCTAATGGGACACTTGGAAGCAACTATTAGGACAAAATGGTTTACAAGGCAGTGAATTTATTCAGTTCCTGAAGGGAGTGACCTCACCTCACTTTCTTGGTGATGGATCTCTCTGAACTTGGGATACTGGAAACCAGGCACATAGAGCCAGTCCCAGTCCCAGTCCCAATGGGCTCACTTGTTTGGATTTACCAAGGACAGAGTCAGTCTTTCTTTGTACCTACTGATGTTAGGATGGCAAAAGCAAGGAGAGCTCTGAAGAAGGGCCTTTCCTGAGAAAGCAGGTAGTGGCTAAACACTAGCTTCTGACAACTTAACAGAGTTGGTCAAGGAGAACAGACCTGAGACAGGACAGGACTTTTCAGGGGAAAATTGTATGGCCCACCAGTCAGAGGACACTCCGGATAGTCACAGACCTACTTGGGGGAAGGAGGTGCCAATATGGGTGTGGTTTTGGGTTTATGATTTTGTCTCATGTTCTGAGAATAGGTAGGAACGGTGGTTTGTTTTTTGGGGTTGAACTGTTTCTAGTAAGACGTTTGACAAGGCGAGTGTTTCTATGTCTGTGTATCCCACTATGTCCGTGGTTGTAGACATTAGAAAAGAGAATGCATCAATGGATTTGTCCTGTCTTGTAGAAAGCTTCCCAGCATTCATCCTGCCCAATTAATGAATGGATTGCAGCTTTCCTTAAGGATGGGCAACACCAACGATCTTAGTAATTTCCAATTTTCTTTCTGAATTCTGGCCAATCTCCAGAATAGGCTCATGGTTTTGTGTCCAAGATATGTACCACCTCCAAGCTCTGTGACATGGCCATGTACTGGATAGATGAAGGGAATGGCGAGCATCTCAGAAAACGCAGATATCAGTGTGACCAGTAAACTCTCAGTGGAGAAACCCTTCTTTGAGCCTTTTGCTTACATAATGTTCTGTTGCCTTGAATGTCAAGAAGTTCTTTGTTTCGGACCACCCCTTTGTGAAGCCTGAAGAAAACAGTTTTCAGATCTAAATGAATGGGCATAACCTGTGGCTCTTTGCTTACTTGCTTTGGAAATGGATGTGTCTGAATCCAACTCTATGCCCTGTGTGAGGCTGTGTCTTAGATTCTCTGCAACTGATAGATCTAAAGAAAGATCCCATGTGTGCATCCAAAACCAAAATGGCCAAAAGAGCAGTCATTGTGGGTGAAGTTTCTCTCCGTCCTCTGTTAGGTTCTTGACGTCCATCAAGTGAGAATTGGGATCCTTTGGGTCAAATGAGTTTTTCAAAGCACTGCAGATGTGGTTGGGTTTTCTTATGACTGAAATTCACATAAAGAATCTACACCTGACAGTCAGTAGGCCTCAAATTGCAGAAGAAGATCAGTATTAATGGCAGGTGTATTTGATCAATCCTGGTTCACTGGAAGGGTTTCCAGGCCACCCTGACTTTAGGCAAATTAGCGGCAAGGGAGCATGTTTTGGACACTGTCTTGGGCTATGCCCCTCATGGAAACGTCCAGCCAGAGGTTATGATGAGTGTCTATATGGAAGAAGATGAGGGCCATTGGGGACTGTTTTGGTTTTAATTGTGGTCATTTGTGTGGCATTTGGAAGAGATGACTGGGTCCACCTGGGCTTGAACTCTGGTGTGATTCCCCTTAGAGACTGAGTTCTGGAACTGAGCTCAGAGAAGTATTGCCATTAATTGTGTTGGGATTTTATGAGACCACGCATAAGAGTCGCCCTTTAAACTGAGATCTAGCATTGAAGTGCTCTGTCCCATAATGAAAGATCCACAAACAGTGAAAGCAACGACACATGAAACAGACAAGACAAGACAATAAAGACAGGCAATGGACGTCCAACACTGAGATCAGGACTGAGTAGCCGGCAATAACCAATGGGCTGGCAATACCGAATCCAAAACAAAATATCACTGAGTCGAGGAATCTATTATAACTAAATTTCCCAAGTCCTCTGGGGCGTCCTCCAGGAACGTGGCCTGTAGCTCTGTGACACGTCTGTCAGCCACTGTCGGAGAGAGCTCACACTATTCATCAATAGCCATTTTTCCAAGTCCTAACCTGAAACCTGAAACCAGGAATAGGAGACTTACTTACCCCAAGAGTAGCCCGTTGGGGTCTCTCATCCGCCGCTGCCAGATATCAGTGGAAACTTCATGTGTAAAGGTCGGGCGTGCATTGGAGGAAGAGACCACCAAGAAACTGACTCATGAAACAGCAAAGGGTTTATTGGAGTTCCAGCATGCTGGGGCTCAGAGCTCACTTGAATACAGCAGAGAGCCCTGAGAAGAGCTTGAGCAGAGCTTATATACTTTCCTTGCCGAGGGCAAGGAGGGAAGTTTATTGATGGGTCAGTAGGAGTGGGCAGTTTGCATGCAACCAGGTGAGAGAGTAAATTCTGCAGTTTGAAAACTGGGGACAGCACATTCTGGGAACAAGATTAGCAAACAGTTCTCAAGATTTCAACAGTGTTTTGTTAAGCATAGAGAAAAACAGGAAGTGACAAGTACCTATTTAATTAACCATTCAATAACAACTATACCTTTTTAAATGGATGTTCTCATCTACATTCAATCTTCCAAGGTACAGGGTCCTATGACATTGTATATCAATTTACCTGAGACATCTGTGCAGAACGTAATTCAACGCTAAGTATCCCAATTAAGGGCCCAATGCCATTCTGGGATTCAAATCTTACTTAGATTTCTGTTTCCCTACATATATTTCAACTATATATTCTTATACATATCGCAGCTTCTCAATAGAATTATTCATAAACAGAATGATTCCTAACCCAAATCAAACATGTTATTAACCCTAACCCTACAGTGTTCCCTCAATCTAACTTTAAAGAAGAGCACGGACAGAGTTGGTCTTATAATACAGGAATGTAGGGGATCTTTCACCTGCTGAGAACCTCAAAGGTCCGTGGAGAAATAAGCCATGGAGAAGATGTAGGCAGCTATGAAGGACCTGAGAGAGCAAAAGTCATCTTCCATGGCAAACAACCGGGTCAGGATGAAGGGATGTCTCTGAATCTGCCACTCACACCCTGTGAACTGCGCCACTTCACAGGTGAATAACGAGTTAGAACGACAAAAAATTATCTTGTTAGGATCTTACAGAAAAATGGGTGTGCACCGAAACCTAGAACAATGATTTCCACCAATGAGGTCCGGTAATTGAGTCTCAAACACGAGCCAAATGTGCGACCGGAGATCCGGGCTGACAAATCTGTGTGGCCTGCCCCGTGGCTAGAGACAGCAGGGCACCACCTAGAAGCGACCAGCCGGCAGGGAGAAACGTTGCTGCAGATTCTGTGGAATCCTGCTGGCTGACCTCCAACTGAGCCCCGGGCTGAGTTTGGGATTTCAAACGGGGAAGGAAGTGCTACAGTTCTATCCCCCCACAATAAAAACTCCACCAAGGAAACCAACTGTCACCATCTTGGAGAGCAGAAGTAACCACCGCCACTCTCCAACAGATTGCAACAATAAAACAGGTTTGTGTTACTCAGCTCATCTCCCATACAGCAGGGAATTCACATAAAATCTCTCTTAGGCTTTCCATTGGAGAGATTATCAGAGAGAGCCTGCATAAAGACGTCGGGAAAACTACAGGCACCTGACCTTCAACTTCCCCTCCCATCAGCGGCGAAAACGAAACCTGTCTAGCCAGAGCTGGGAGAGGGGCAAGAGGAAAAAATCAAAACAATAGAGTGCCGGGGTTCCCCATAGACACCATCCACACCCAAGAAACGGCAGGCCCAGAGGACAGTATGAGCTGCCGAGAGGCATCACTCAGGGGAAATCTGGTCTAGCACGAGAAACCAGGACTAGCAGGAGATAACAGGGGACTAGAGGCCAGGCCCGCGTGACTGGGCGGCTGGAGAACGCCCGCCCACTGGTCACAAACAGCCCGCTGCTGGTGCGACTGGGTGGCTGGTGCCCGCCTGCCTACCAGCGACCAATCGCCCGCTGGCTGCACGTGCAACTGGGTGGCTAGAGATCTCCCGCCCACCAGTGACAGCCCACCCGCTGACTCTGTGACTGGACAGCTGGAGACCGCCCGCCCGCCGGCGACCGGGAGTTGAAAACAAACAGAGACAGATCAGTCCCAGCCCACTCCCATTTGAACACCCTGGCAAGGAGCCTGGGGCCCGCCATAGCAGACAGGTGACATCACTGGAGCTCGGCCATCGCAATTCCTTCCAAGCAGAATTCACTTTAGCAGGCATAGTCTACCAACACAAAGGAGAGACAACAGATATATTAAACCAAAACAAATCTATAGAATAGAGAAGAAAATCAGCAATCAAATAGAGATGGAAAACAACGTGAACATCATGAAAAAACAAAGGAAAAAAATGTGTACAAACAATGCAGGACAACTTAATTCTACAGGAGGACCTAGAATCATCAGAAACAGGGATAGGGAAAAAACTCAAGGCTTACCTAACTCAGATGGAAAGGGATATTAGAGAATACATGAATCAGCAAGTCCTAGCAATAAAAGTATATTTTGAAAATGAATTAAACAAATTCAAATGGCAAAGAACAAGCTTTACCAGGAGATAGAGATCTTAAAAAAAATCAAACAGTAATCCTAGAAATGCAGGAAACTATTAATTAAAACTCAAACGAGAATATTACAAATAGACTAGATCAAATAGAAGTCAGAACATCAGATAATGACGACAACGTTTATCAACTTGAAAAGAATATAGTCAACACAGAAAAGATGCTTAAGTCCCAAGAGCAGTCTATTCAAAAGATATGGGATGTCATAAAAAAAACAAATTTCACAGTCATCGGAATAAAAGAAGCCATAGAGATTCAAACCGAAAGAATGGACAACATATTAAATGAAATAATTCTAGAAAACTTCCCAGAGATGAAAGATGGAATGGATTGCCAAATCCTTGAAGCCTACAGGACCCCAAACATTCAAAACCATAATAGACCAACTCCAAGACATATAATTATGAAGATAGCCAACATACAGAACAAGGAGAGAATATTAAAAGCTACGAGAGAAAGGAGGCGGATTACATTCAGGGGTAAACCAATTAGATTAACGACTGATTTTTCATCACAAATTTTGAAAGTGAGAAGATCCTGGAGCAATGTATTTCAAACACTGAAAAATAATGAATTCCAACAAAGAATACTGTATCCAGCAAAATTAAGCTTAAGATTTGACAATAAAATTAAAGTCTTTCACAATGAATAAAAACTAAAAGAATTCACACCCATAACACCAGCACTGCAAAGGATTTTAGGCAAAATACTACAAGAAGAAGAATTGAAAAATAGTGCCCCAAACTAACAGTGGGAGGTATCTCAGTAAAGGGGGAGGAAAATAACCAAAAAGTAAAAACTAGCCAAACTAAAATAAATAAATAAATTAACATGAATGGATGTACAAATCATATTTCAATTGTAACCTTAAATGTTAATGGCCTAAACTCACCATTCAAGAGACATAGGGTAGTAACCTGGATCAAAAAAACAAATCCAACAATATGCTGCTTTCAGGAGACTCATATGATAGGTAAAGACATACACAGGCTGAAAGTAAAAGGTTGGGAAAAATCATACCACTCACAGGGCACACGGAAGCAAGCAGGAGTGGCCAAACTCATATCAAATACAATCAACTTCAAACCTACGTTAATCAAAAGGGATAAAGAAGGACACTATATAATGTTAAAAGGAACCATCCACCAACATAACATAACAATTACCAATTTGTATGCAGCAAACAAATGAGCTGCCACACTCATAAAACAAACTCTTCTCAAGTTCAAGAGTCAAATAGACTACAACATAATAATTATAGTTGACGTCAACAGACCGCTCTCACCATTAGACACATCCTCTAGACAAAAACTGAATAAAGAAACTATAGAACTCAACAGCACAATCAATAACCTAGACTTAACCGACATATATAGAATATATCAACGATCATCAAGTGGATACACCTTCTTATCAGCAGCAGATGGATCCTACTCAAAGATAGACCATATATTAGGTCATAGGGCAACTCTTAGTAAATATAAAGGCGTGGAGATAATACCATGCACCATATCAGATCATAATGAAATGAAACTGGAAATCAATGATAAAAGAAGGAAGGAAAAATCCTACATCACATGGAAAATGAACAATATTCTACTGAATGATCAATGGGTTACAGAAGACATTAAGGAGGAGACAAAAAAATTCTTAGAGACAAATGACCATACAGACACAACCTACTGTAATCTATGGGACACAATGAAAGCAGTTTTAAGAGGAAAATTCATTTCTTGGAGTTCTTTCCTCAAAAAAAGAAAAAAACAACAACAAATAAATGAACTCACACTACACCTCAAAAACCTAGAAAAGGAAGAGCAAAACAACAGCAAATGTAGTAGACGACATTAAAATAAGAGCAGAAATCAACGAAATTGAAACAAAAAATCATTGAAAAAATTGATAAACTAAAAGTTGGTTCTTTGAAAAAATAAATAAGATTGACAGGCCCTTAGCCATGATAACGAAGAGAAGAAGAGAGAGAACTCAAATTATTAACATAGGGGGTGAAAAATGCAATACCACAACAGACACTACAGAAATATAGAAGATAATTAGAAAGTATTTTGAAACCCTATATTCCAATAAAATAGAAGATAGTGAAGATATCAATAAATTTCTTAAGTCATGCGATCTGCCCAGATTGAGTCAGGAAGACACACACAATTTAAACAGACCAATGACAAAGGAAGAAATAGAAGAAGCCATCAAAAGATAACCAACGAAAAAAAGCCCTGGACCGGATGGGTAAACAGCAGAGATCTACAAAACCTTCAAAGAAGAATTAATACTGATTCTTTTCAAGCTCTTTCAAGAAATAGAAAAAGAAGGAGCTCTTTCAAATTCATTCTATGAGGCCAAAATCACCCTGATCTTGAAATCAGACTAAGACACTTCAAAGAAACAAAACTACAGACCAATATCTCTAATGAACTTGGATACAAAAATTCTCAATAAAATCCTGATGAATCGAATACAAAAGCATATCAAAAAAAATTGTGCACCATGATCAAGTAGGATTCACCCCTGGCATGCAAGGCTGGTTCAATATACGGAAATCAATAAATACTATTCACCACATCAATAGACTTAAAGACAAGAACCATATGATCATCTCGATAGATGCAGAAAAAAACATTTGACAAAGTACAGCATCCCTTTATGTTCAAAACACTAGAAAAACTAGGGATAACAGGAACTTACCTCAACATTGTAAAAGCTATATATGTTAACCTCAGGCTAGCATCATCCTAAATGGAGAAAAACTGAAGGGATTGCCTCTAAAATCTGGAACAAGACAGGGATGCCCTCTATCACCACTTCTATTCAATTTAGTTCTTGAAATTCTAGCCAGAGCAATTAGACAATAGAAATTAAAGGCATAAAAATAGGAAAACAAGAACTTAAATTATCACTATTTGTGGATGACATGATAATATATATAACAGACCCAAAAGGGTCTACAAAGAAACTGCTAGAGATAATAAATGAATTAAGCAAAGTGGCAGGATATAAAATCAACACGCATAAATCAAAGGCATTTATGTATATCAGGAGCAAAACTTCTGAAATGGAAAGGAGGAAAACCACTCCATTCACAATATCCTCAAAGAAAATAAGATACTTGGAAATCAACCTAACAAAAGAGGTGAAAGATTTATATAATGAAAACTACAGAATCCTAAAGAGAGAGATAGAAGAAGATCTTAGAAGATGGAAAAATGTACCCTGTTCAGGGATAGGCAGAACTAACATCATCAAAATGGTGATATTACCCAAAGTTCTCTACAGGTTAAAATGGATGCCAATCAAAATCCCAACGGCATTTCTTGTAGAAATGATAAAGCAATCATGAAATTCATATGGAAAAACAAAAGACCCAGAATAGCAAAAGCAATTCTAAGCAGGAATTTGAATCTGGAGGTATAGCGATACCAGAGTTCAAACTGTACTACAAAGCAATAGTTATAAAAGCAGCGTGGTACTGGTACCAAAACAGGCAGGTGGATCAGTGGTAGAGAATAGAGGACACAGAAATCAATCCACAAAATTACAACATTCTTATATATGATAAAGAGGCTAAAAGCATATTGGGAGATGGATAGCATCTTCAACAAATGGTGCTGGGAAAATTGGAAATCCATATGCACCAAAATGAAACCGAATCCCTTTCTCTCGCCATGCACAAAAGTTAACTCAAAATGGATCAAGGAGCTAGTGATGAAATCAGAGACACTGCATGTGATAGAAGAAAAAGATGGCTATGATCTACATACTGTGGGGTCGGGCTCCAAATTCATTAATAGGACACCCATAGCCCAAGAGTTAATAACAACAATAAACAAATGGGACTTACTTAAACTAAAAAGTTTTTTCTCTACAAGAGAAACAATAAGTGAGGTAAATAGAGAGTCTACATCCTGGGAACAATTTTTTACCCCTCACACTTCAGATAGAGCTCTAATATCCAGAATATACAAAGAACTCAAAAAATTAAACAATAAGATAACAAATAACCCAATCAACAAATGGACCAAGGACCTGAACAGACACTTCAGAGAGGAGGACATACAATCAATCAACAAGTACATAAAAAAATGCTCACCATCTGTATCAGTCAGAGAAATGCAAATCAAAACCACCCTAAGATACCATCTCACTCCAGTAAGATTAGCAGCCATTATGAAGTCAAACAACAATAAGTGTTGGCGAGGATGTGGAGAAAAGGGTACACTTGTACACTACTGGTGGTACTGAAAATTGATAAGGCCAATTTGTAAAGCAGTATGGAGATTTCTTGGAAAGCTGGGAATGAATGCACCATTTGACCCAGCTATCACCCTTCTCGGACTAGAGGGTCTTAACAGAGCGTCCTATAGGGATACTGCCACATCAATGATCATAGCGCCACAATTCACAATAGCTAGACTGTGGAACCAACCTAGATGTCCTTCAATAGATGAATGGTTAAAAAACTGTGGCATCTATACACAATGGAGTATTACTCAGCACTAAAAAATGGCAAAATCATAGACTTTGCAAGGAAATGGATGGCATTAGAGCAGATTATGCTAAGCTAAGCTAACCAATCCTTAAAAAAATGCCAAATGTCTTCTTTGATATAAAGAGAGCACCTAAGAACAGAACAGGGAGGAAGAGCATGAGAAAAAGATTAACATTAAACAAAGACGAGTGGGGGGATAGAAAGGGGGAGAGAAGGGAAAGCATATGGAAATGGTAGGAGACCCTCAATATTACACAAAATTACATATAAGAGGTTGTGAGGGGAAATGGGGGGAAAACAATGGAGAGAATTGAACAACAGCAGATGAGGTAGAGAGGAAAGATGGGAGGGGAGGGGAGGGGGATAGTAGGGGATAGAAAAGGTAGCAGAATACAACATCACTATTATGCCATTATGTACAAATGTGAATGTGTAACCAATGTGCTTCTACAATTCGTATTTGGGGAAAAATGGGAGTTCATAACCCAATTGAGTCAAATGTATGAAAGATAATATATCATGAGTTTTGTAATGTTTTGAACAATCAATAAAAATAAATAAATAAATAAAGGTTTAAAATTGAGTGGCAAGAAATCAGCTAAAAAAGTGTTGAGATGCATTCATTTTGCTAAGCAGAAACTTTGTTTTGTGTAGTTGTATCTATCACAAATTTATTTTACCAGAAAACTGGCTTTTGAAAATACACTTAATTGAGATTAAAGGATAATCCACCTACCTTCATGAAAAATTCATAGCATTTCCTATATTTTTTATATTTCAATTTTTGGTAAATATTTTGTCATGGACCAGGTCTAGTCTTAGGCTATTCTTTCAGAATACTGCCTCATCTGATAAGTTGGTACAATGTGTTGGATTGTTCTTTTCATCTTTTATTTAATAGTTTCTAGCTGATAATGTGTATTTTTCATTATCTTTATTTGGACATACATACCCAACGATATCTTTGCATTTTATGTTTTACTGGGAAGAGACTCATCAAAAGCTCTGTATTATATGTATCAACAATCAAACATTTAGAGCATGCAATTATTCTTAATTTTGCATGAAAATATCTTTGTACCATTTACTTATAAAAATTTAGAACTATTAATTATGTCCCTACTGTAATAAGTAACTAATTACCAGAAAAATTAAACAATTCACTTTATATCAATTATGAATATGAAAAGTACTAAAATAAGTATTTGACAATTAATACATAATTGATAGAAATTGAAATCATAAGAAAGCCATTTAAAATGTCAGTGCATATGGTCCTTAAATAATAGGTTGTTCAAAAAAATTTCTCTAATTCATAAGATATAATATGCCATATTACAGCATAACGTGATAAAAAACATTAAATTATCAATATTGATAATAAAGAATGATACCTTTTTTCTTAAATATGTTTATTTGATTTTCATTGTAAGATGTTAATTCTGGAAGACTTCAGAATTAAGAAAGTCTTGGTGTATATTATTTCTAACAGGCTAATCAAAGTACTTTTAAATATATATGTATATATATGTATATATATATATATATATATATATATATATATATATATATATATATATATATACATAATATATGTAATGCATATGCATGAATATAGACACATATGTATAATAAATGTATTGTAATATATCTATCAGGTGATTATAATTATTAAATTTTTTTAAAAAAAATAGTGACTATAAAAAACAGTCTCAAATTTAAATTTCATAGCATACAACTGTTTGTAATGCCATGAGAGAAAAATAGATATGGAGCAAAAACTAAAAAGGAAGAGAGAGAAGGGGAAAAATGAGGAAGAAAGTGAGTAAAGAAGAGGGAGAGGCGTGTTCGATGTTAAGACAAAAGTGGAGCGGCTGGGTTTGTGATTCAGTGTTAACATGTTTGCCTAGTATGTGTGAGGAACTGGGTTCTATTCTCAGCACCACATACAAATAAACAAAATGAAGATCCATCAACAACTTAAAAAATAAAAAATAAAAAACTAGAAATATTACTAAAATCCCAAGCATTTATGAATGTTAAATAATAAAATATATGTTACATAGCCTTATGTAATTTCTAGACTCCCCAAAAAAGTCATTAAATGTTGGATTATTAGTGCTATAACTAAAAATTCATTGCTCTTTCCTCTACATTCTGTGGCATTCTAGTGCTAAAATAAATTGTAGTATAACACCAAAAAAAAAAAATCCTAATATTTCTACAGTAACTGACCCAGTTTAACATCAATGCAAGTAGATTCCTATGGGACATGATATGTACTTTGAAGTTTATTTTTATTCAACACTGGTACATTTCTATTTCTTGAGTTTATGCACATTATAGGATATATATTTCATCCACACGTTCACAAATTTATAGGCATTTATTTCACTTTCAATCACTTCCTGCTTCAGAAAACATGTATTCCTCCGTTTCTGACTGGTCTTTTCTTGAAACTTCTTTCCAAACACATTATTTTCGATTTCCATTATCACATTTGAAGCAAAACTCACACACCCCTCATAATAAACCATAACCCTAATATTAGCATTAGATGTACAACTGGTTGGAATGAATGATTGTATATCAATATATGATTTCTTACTTAGTTTCAGATATCAATTCAATCCATTATTTAAAGTATAACCAGTTATATTATTTATTCACAATGTGGTATTTTCATGCATTATCTCTATATTCATAGACACAGGGTACACCTCTTTGTACCCCCAACACTAATTTATACGTCTTCAAAATATTGCTCCCAGAAATGTTGGAAGAAATACCCATGTCACCTGATCTACATATGCATTTTATCACTGAAATATTCTGGACACAAAAAGCAAAGGTCACACTTATGATTGTATCAAAGCTAAATGAAAAGTGAACATGGATTACTAAAAACATCCATGTCCAGGTTGCCTAATGCTCTCAAATGAAAATCCTATTGGTAACTACAAATTAGTTTCTTCCAAAGATTATATATTCAAACTCAACCCTGTTGAAAATGTCTAATCCTCTCACTCACTTTATACTTTGCCTGGTTTTGTAATGTCTCTATTGGTATCTGCTTTTCCACAGTTCATCATTGTGACTAAATCTTCACATGTTCTGAAACTTACATTCACACTCTAATCGAAATCCTATTGCTAAAGAACTTTTGGTCCAAATCCTATATTCACTCTTCTTCTTAAAACCTACCTACTATCTTCCTAATCCTACCGACTATCACTTTTTGACTGGAGGTTCTCTTCTACATTCAATCATCCAGTTACAAGGTCTTATGCCATTGTATATCGATTTCTCTGAGACATTTTTGCAGAATGTAATTCAACGATAGGTATCCCAATCAAGGGCCCAATGATTTCTGGGCTTCAAATCTTACTTAGATTTCTGTTTATGTACATATATTTCACGTCTGTATTCTAATAAATATCACAGGTTCCAATAACATTATTCATCCAGCAGAATGGTTCCTAACCGAAAATGAAAATGTTATTAACCCTAACCATACACTGTTCCCTCAATCTAACTTTACAGAAGAGCAGTGACAGTGTTGGTCTTACAATACAGGAATGCATGGGATCTTCCACCTGCTGAGAACCTCAAAGGTACATGCAGAAATGATCCCTGGAGAAGATGTAGGCAGCGATGAAGGACCTGAGAGAGCAAAAGTCATCTCAATGGCAAACAACCTGGTAGAATTAAGGAATGTGTCTGAATCAGCCTCATTCTTCTTAATACAGAGAAGATAGACCAAACCATGCCTGTGTGGAGAGCTGTTCCCTGGTCCCTATGTTTGATATACGATTCGAACTTGTGAAAGTGTCACAGAATGTAGGGGCATCCTCCATCTCATGGGAACCTTGGAGGCAAATGTTAGGACAACGTGGTTTCCAAGGCAGTGACCTCATTCAGTTCCTCAAGGAAGTGACTTCACCTCACTTCCTTGGTGATGGAAGTCTCTGAACTTGGGATCCAGGAAGCCAGGTACCCAGAGCCATAACCCGTCCAAGTCCCAGTGGTCTAACTTGTTTGGATTTATGAAGGACAGAGTCAATATTTCTTGGTACCTACTGATTTGAGGATGGCCAAATGCCAGGAAACCTCTGAAGAGGGTCCTATCCTGATAAAGCAGGTAGTGGATCACCGCTGGCTCCTGACTACTTCACAGAGTTGGCAAAGTAGAGCAGATCTGAGACAGGACAGGCCATTTTGGGAGAACATAGTATGGCCCACCAGTAAGAGGACACTCCGGATATGACAGACCTACTTGGGGGAAGGAGGTGCCTTTGCGGGTGTGGGTGTGGGTTTGTGGTTTTGTCTCATGTTCTGAGAATACGAAAGAAAGGCGGTTTGATTGGATTGTAGTGAACTGTTTCTAGTAAGTCGTTTGACAAGGCGAGTCTTTCTATGTCTGTGTATCCCACTGTGTCCGTGGTTGTCGACATTAGAAAAGAGAATGCATCAGTTGATGTGTTCTGTCTAGTAGAAAGCTTCACAGCATTCATCCTGCCCAATTGATGAATGGACTGCGGCTTGCCTCATGGATGGGCAACACCTACTATCTGCCTAAGTTCCTGTTTTCTTCCTGAATTCTGGCCACTCTCCCGAATAGGCACATAGTTTTGTGTTTAAGATATGTACCACCTCAAGCTCTGTTAAATGGCCATGTACTGGACAGCTGAAGGGAATGGGAGAATCTCAGAAAACTCAGATATCAGTGTGACCAGGAAAGTCTCAGTGGAGAAACCCTGCTATGGGCCATTCTCTTACTATGTATCTGTTTCCCTGAATGTCAGGAAGTTCTTTGCCTCAGGCCACCCTCATGTGAAGCCTGAAAAAAAGAGTTTTCAAATGAAAATGAATGGGCATCACCTGTGGCTCTTTGCTTAATTTCTTTGCAAAGGGATGTGTCTGAATCACCCTTTGGTCCTGTGTGCGGTTGTGGCTTAGATTCTCAGCCCCTGATGGATCTAAAGAAAGATCCGATGTGTGCATCCAAAACCAAAATTTCAAAAAGATCAGTTATGATGGATGAAGTCTCTTGCCTTTCTTTGTTAGGTTCCTGAACTACATCAAGTGAGAATAGGGATCCTTTGGTTCAAATAAATTTTTGAAAGCCCTGAAGAAGTGCTTGGGTTTTCTTATGACTCCAATTCACATAAAGAATCTATACCTGACAGTCAGTAGGCCTCAAATTGGAGAAGCAGATCAGTATTAACTGCGGTCTTATTTTATCACTCCTGGTTCACATGCAGGGTGTCCAGGCCACCATGACTTTAGGCAAATGAGCGGCAAGGGAGCTTATTTTGCACACTAACCCATACCCTACTGGACTCTGACTAGTAATCCTAACATGATGGAGAATAATAACCCCAACAGAATAGAAATACAAGAAGTTTTGAGGATTCATGTTGTATAGTTGTACTTGCCTTTTGCATTATATAGGGTAGGAGTTATAAATTTAGTCAATTTTTAATTGAAACAGTTCTCCATGTGTTTTTAAAGTTCACAACCATGTGAATTCCTCTCTCCCTTTCTCTGTAGCCTATTCAGAACATGTATTTTTATATGCACATTTAGAATCCTACCTGGTATCACATGTACATTCTTGAGAGGTTGCTGACTTAGCAGATACAAATTGTCAGAAGAGATCACTCCTCTGAATGCTGTTGGAAGTGAAAATTCAAACTATGGGTGACTTCCTAGTTGAACAACATTATACATAAATCCACGTTTAGTAAAATTAATATTTTTGGCTCTGTGGATTATATATATTTCATGATATATATATATATATATATATATATATATATATATATATATATATATATATATATATTGCTACATTATAATGTCTGTTTGAGTGTGTGTGTGTGTGTGTGTGTGTGTGTGTGTGTGTATAGATAGATAGATAGATAGATAGATATACACTCTCCAGATTTTTGAAAATATGAAACATATGTGTCTTATTATATACTCCCTAAATTCAATCATGTACATGTATGTGGATTTATAATCAACTTTTCACAAGATTATTTTCAAAAATATTCATCCACCTGAAATACATATTTGTTTCCTAGTACTAAAAACAAACTTCAGTGAATGGTGCATACAAATCCAAATATTTCTACAGTAACTGTCCCAGTTTAACATCAATGCTTGTAGATTCCTATGGGACATGATGTGTATTTTGACGTTCATTTTTTAACAAAACTGGTACATTATTATTTCTTCAGTTTATGCACATCATAGGATATATATTTCATTAACAAGTTCACAAATTTATAGGCATTTGTTTCGCTTTCAATAACTTCCTTATTCAAAACTCTTGTATTCCTCCAGGTTTCTTGTCTGGTCTCTTCATGAGACTTCTTTCCAAACTCATTATTTCTGAAATCCATAATCACCTTTGAAACAAAATTCACACACTCTTTATGATAATCCATAAGCCTAATATTAAAATAAGATGGATACCTGGTTGGATTGAATGATTGCATATCAATATAAGATTTCCTGTATATTTTCAGATATCAATTCAATCCATTATTTAAATTTAGAACTTGTTACATTGTTTAATCAAAGTTTTGTCTATTCATGCATTATCTCTATATTCCTAGACACAGGGTACACCCATTTGTAACGCCAGTACTAATTTATATATCTTCAAAATATTGCTCCCAGAAATGGTGGAATAAATACTTATGTCATCTGATCTACATATACATTTTATCACAGTAATTTTCTGGACACAAAAAGCAAAGTTCACACTTATGATTTTACCAAAGCCTTAATGGAAAGTGAGTATGCATTACTAAAAACATCCATGTCCAGGTTGCCTAACGCTCTCAAATGTGAATCCTATTGGTCACTACATATTTGTTTCTTCCTAAGATTATATATTTTACCTCAAGCCTGTTGAAAATGTCTAATCCTATCAATCACTTTATCATTTGCCTGATTTACTAATGTCTCTATTAATATCTGCTTTCCTACATATTTTCCACAGTTTATCATTGTGACTGACTCTTCACATGTGCTCACATTTTCATTCACTCTCTACCCGAAACCCTATTGCTAAAGAACTTTTGGTTTAAATCCTACACTCTCTCTGCTTTCTAAACCTACTGACTATCTTTCAAATAATACCGAGTATCCCTTTTTGACTAGAAGTTCTCTTCGACATTCCATCATCCAAGGTACAAGGTCCTATGCCATTGTACATCGATTTATCTGAGACATCTCTGCAGAACATAATTCAAAGCTAAGTATCCCAATCAAGGGCCCAATACCCTTCTGGGCTTCAAATCTTACCTAGATTTCTGTTTTCATTCTAATATTTCACTTTTACATTCTTGTAAATATTACAGGTTCCCAATACAATTATTCATCCTGCAGAATGATTCTTAACCCAAATCGAACCTTTTATTAACCCTAACCATACACTCTTCCCTCAATCTAAGTTTACAGAAGAGCAGGGACAGAGTTGTTTTTACAATACAGGAATGTAGGTCATCTTAAACCTGCTGAGAACCTCAAAGGTCCATGCAGAAATGATACCTGGAGAAGATGTAGGCAGCTATGAAGGAGTTGAGAGAGCAAAAGTCACCTTGCATGGCAAACCACCTGGTCAGGATGAAGGGTCGTGTCTGAATCAGTCTCTCTATTCTAAATGTAGAGAAGGTGGACCAAACCAGGCCTTTGTTGAGAGATGTTCCCGGGTGCCTATGGTTGATATACCATTCTAACTTCCGAAAGTGTCACAGGAAGTAGAAGTAGCCTCTATCTCATGGGACCCTTGGAAGCAACTGTTAGGACAAAGTGGTTGCCAAGGGAGTGAACTCATTCAGTTCTTGAAGGAAGTGTCCTACCTCACTTCCTTGGTATTGGAACTCTCTGAAATTGGGATTCAAGATGCCAGACACCCAGAGCCAGTCCCAGTCCCACTCCCACTGGGCTCAGTTGTTTGGATTTACCAAGGACAGAGTCAGTCTTTCTTGGTACCTACTGCTGAGAGAATGGCCAAATGCCAGGACAGATATGAAGAGGGTCTTTCCTGAGAAAGCAGGTAGTGGCTCACCACTGGATCCTGACAACTTCACAGAGTTGGCCAAGGCAACCAGAACTGAGACAGGACTGGCCATTTCGGGGAACATAGTTTGGCTCAACAGACAGAGGACACACTGGAGAGTCAGAGACTTACTTGTGGGAAGGAGATGCCTTTGTGGGTGTGGGTGTGAGTTTGTGGTTTTGTCTCATGTTCTGAAAATAGGTAGGAAAGGTGGTTTGTTTGGTTTGGAATGGACTGTTTCTAGTAAATCGTTTGACAAGGTGAGTGATTCTAGTTCGGTGTATCCCACTCTGTACGTGGTTTTGGACATTAAAAAACAGAATGCACCAATGGATGTATCCTGTCTAGTAGAAAGCTTCCCAGCATTCATCCTGCTCAACTGATGGATGGACTGCGGTGTGTCTTATGGATGGGGAACACCTACTATCTTCCTAAGTTCCTGTTTTCTTCCTGAATTCTGGCCACTCTCCAGAATAGGCTCATGGTTTTGTGTCCAAGATATATACCACCTCCAAGCTCTGTGCCATGGCCATGTACTGGACAGCTGAATGGAATGGGAGAATCACAGAAAACTCAGATATCAGTGTGACCAGGAAAGTCTCAGTGGAGAAATCCTGCTTTGGCCATTCTCTTACCTATATTTCTGTTGCCCTGAATGTCAGGAAGTTCTTTCCCTCAGCCCACCCCTTTGTTAAGCCTGAAGAAAACAGTTTTCAAATGGAAATGAAAGGGCATCACCTGTGGCTCTTTGCTTAATTTCTTTGTAAAGGGATGTGTCTGAATCAGCCTCTTGGCCCTGTGTGCGGTTGTGGCTTAGATTCTCACCACCTCATGGATCTAAAGAAAGATCCCATGTGTGCATCCATAACCAAAACGGCAAAAAGATCTGTTATGGTGAATGAAGTCTCTTGCGTTCCTTTGTTAGGTTTCTGACCTACATCAAGTGAGAATAGGAATCCTTTGGTTCAAATGAATTCTTCAATGCCCTGAAGAAGTGGTTGTGTTTTCTCATGACTCCAAATCACATAAAGAATCGTTACCTGACACTCAGTAGGCCTCAAATTGGAGAAGCAGAGCTGTATTAACTGCAGTCCTATTTTATCACTCCTGGTTCACATGCAGGGTGTCCAGGCCACCATGACTTTAGGCAAATGAGGGGCAAGGGAGCTTATTTTGGACACTAACCCATACCCTACTAGACTCTGACTACTAATCCTAATATGATGGAGATTAATAACCCAAACAAAATAGAAATACAAGCAGTTCAGAGGAGTCATGTTGTATAGTTGGACTTGCCTTTTGCATTATATAGGGTAGGAGTTATAAATCTAGTCAATTTTTAATTAAAATAGTTCTCCATGTGTTTTTAAAGTTAACAAATATGTGAATTCCTCTCTCCCTTTTTGTGTAGCCTATTCAGCACATGTATTTTTATATGCACATATAGAATCCTACCTGGTATCACATGTTCATACTTGAGAGGTTTCTGACTTGGCAGATACTGCTGCGGTCCAGTTGGAGCAAAATAACCGGGGGGTGGGGGTTATGAATAACATGTGTATGTTGATATAGCAGGAGTGGAAGCCATTTATTGTAGGACAATAGAGGTATTTATACATTCCACCCAGCTTATCTAATTAACATAAACTAGATACTGCAGTCAACCAATCAGGAATCTCCACACTTAATCGCTCGCTTTTGTTACATCTCAAACCACTCCCTCTGGCATTCTGCCAGGCATCATCCAGACTTGTTTACACACTCTAACATTCCCCTGGCAAAATGCCAGGTGTTATTTTGACATGTTTACAGACTCTAACATTTCCCCCTTTTATTTAATTTAAATAAAGACCACAGTGGTTTTTACAGAAACACCATAAATAACCTGCTACAAACAGAAAGGGAGGATACAAAATGTCACAATACAAGCCAATTGATGAAGCACTTGGAGAAATAATACCAGCAATGACACTGTTAGCAAAGACACCGAGTTAAAATTTGTTATAGATTACAGTTTGTTGTCTCAGTCCAGGTAAAGCAGTGTCTCAATAGATTAACTCACAGTTCAGGTAAACCACAGTCCAGGTATGTTCTGCAGGCAGCTAGCTTAAATCACAGTCCTGGTAAGTTCTGCAGGCAGCTAGCTTAAATCACAGTCCATGTAAATTCTGCAGGCAGCTAGCTTAAATCACAGCCCAGGAAAGTTCTGAAGGCAGCTAGCTTGATCCAAAGTCTCCTCCGTTTCTCAGCCGAAGTCTCCTCCGGTTTTCAGCAACACTGGAAATTCTTCCACCCTTGTCCTCACCGGCACTGGGATGAAGGCAGGAACTCCTACCACTGGCTAAAGAAAATCCTATAGTATTCCACCAGGTGCTAAGAAAACAACCTTCTGAAAAATTTAGTACATTATCTCAAGGTTTTTTACATTTGAAAAAAGCCTTAATAGTGCTTATTATTTATTATCTTCCGGGTGTGGGAGAACCATTGTAGCTTAGTTATTGGCATTGAAAATGACCAAACATCAGGGAGCCAGTAGCATCTATGGCTGGCTGTAGCATCCTGGGCAGCCACAGATGGCCCTGGGGAGTGTCCAGGACTCAAACTGCCACGGGGCCCCGCTCCCCAGGCTGGGGGCAGGGAATTGCCGTCTGCCACTGCTTGAAAAGCCCTTGCTGCACAGTGACTGGCTTGAGCATGTGGCAGCCGAGGCGCCTATTCACACACACTCCGGAAACGAAAAGTATTCAGTAACAGCCTTTTGCTGAAACTTTTTTCCTGATAATCCTTCTTCTTCTTAACTTTCTTTTTCTTTCTGATTAGACTTCCTGGGCTTCCATCAACACATGCCCTAATTGCACTTGTTTCCACTGGGGTGCCTCTTTCCATTATCAATTTACTTCTCACCCCTTCCTTATTTTCATCACAAAGACAATACAATACACTGAGATAAAACAAGACACAATCATACTGTATCAATCTTCTCCATTTTTGAAATGACCGTTTTTCCTCTCCCCCTATCTGCCTAGGGATGAGCAGATTTGCTCCCATCCTATCTATGGATGGGCAGTTTTTATTCGTCACTTACCCCCAAGTGTCCCAGGGCTCCCTGTATGGGCCACCATCTGCAGCAGTCCCACTGCAGCAAAATAACCGGGGCAGGGGGTGATGAATAACTAGTGTATGTTGATACAGTAGGAAAGGCGTGATAGGTAGGAAAGGCTATTTGTTTGGTATTGAGTGGACTGTTTCTAGTAAGTTGTTTGACAAGGCAAGTGTTTCTATATCTGTGTATCCCACTGTATCTCTGGTTGTAGACATTAGAAAAGATAATGCATCAATGGATTTGTCCTCTCCAGGAGAAAGTTTAACAGCATTCATCCTGCCCAATTTATGAAAGGACTGTGGCTTGCCTTATGGATGGGCAACACCTACAATATTTCTAAGTTCCTGTACTCTTCCTGAATTCTGGCCACTCTCCACAACAGGCTCATGGTTTTGAGTCCAAGATATGTACCACCTCCAAGCTCTGTGACATGGCCATGTACTGGATAGCTGAAGGGAATGGCGAGCATCTCAGAAAACTCAGATAACAGTGTGACCAGTAAAATCTCAGTGGAGAAACCCTGCTTTGGGCCTTTTCTTACATAATGTTCTGTTGCCCTGAATGTCAGGAAGGTCTTTGCCTCAGGCCAACCCTTTGTGAAGCCTGAAGAAAACAGTTTTCAAATGGAAATGAATGGGCATCACCTGTGGCTCTTTGCTTAATTTCTTCCAAAAGGGATGTGTCTGAATCAGCCTCTTGGCCCTGTGTGAGGCTGTGGCTTAGATTCTCAGCACCTGATGGATCTAAAGAAACATTCCTTTTGTGCTTCCAAAAACAAAATGGCCAAAAGGGCAGTCATTGTGGTTGAAGTCCCTCGCCTTCCTCTGTAAGGTTTCTGACCTACATCAAGTGAGAAGAGGGATCTATTGGGTCAAATGAGTTCTTCAAAACCCTGCAGAGGCTAGCCCGTAATTGCTTGGGTTTTCTCATGACTCCAATTCACATAAAA
Source organism: Callospermophilus lateralis (assembly GCF_048772815.1). Lineage (NCBI taxonomy): Eukaryota > Metazoa > Chordata > Mammalia > Rodentia > Sciuridae > Callospermophilus > Callospermophilus lateralis. Next base: position 1,246,926 of record NW_027513051.1, read on the forward strand.
AATCTATACCAAACAGTCAGTAGACCTCATATTGGAGAAGCTGGGCAGTACAAATGGCAGGCATATTTGATCACTACTGGTTCACAGGAAGGGTGTCCAGGCCACCCTGATTTTAGGCAAATGAGGGGTAAGGGAGCTTATTTTGGACACTGTCGTGAGCTTTGCCCCTCATGGAAAACCCCAGCCAGAGGTTATGATGAGTGTCTATATGGAAGAAGATGAGGGCCATGTGGGAGTGTTTTGGTTTTAATTGTGGTCATTTGTGTGGTGGTTGAAATAGATGACTGGGTCCACCTGGGCTTGAAGTCTGGTGTAATTCCCCTTACAGACTGAGTTCTGAAACTGACCTCAGAGAAATATTGCCATGAGTTCTCTTGGGATTTTAGGAGGCCACGCATTAGAGTCGCCCTTGGAAACTGAGATCAAGTCCCAGGGTGGCTTTCCACAGAGCATCGGGAATCTCAGCCAGGATATCACATGATTTTATTATGAAAGACTTGGCAGCCATAGATGAGATTCAAAACAAACATGGACCTCACACTCTAGACCTCAATGGGCCTGGGTTCATGTGATCTTTTGGCCACTCTTTGGGAAGCCTTGACTGTGAGAATTCTCCAGAGCTTTCATTGAAATGAGCTCCATACCATTTAATGGTTCTTGAAAGAATTGAAACCTACAGTGCCTCCAACTTCATCCGTGAAAAATGCTAGATAAATACCAAGAAATTTTTGAAATTCCCATAACCAGTTGTCAGAGGAGAACATTTGGATGTCCTGTTGCTGACCAGGAGTGTTCCAGACAGTGGTTTGATTGACTGGGTTTCATGAAAATGGTGTAGAACTGAAATGCCAGTATGTTGGAGCCTGCTGAGTATTGGGCCCAGAACTGTGGTGTGTAGGTGTGGGATAAAACATTTGTGTTGGGGCCATTTGGATCTACCATTGACTTCCAAATGGCTTGTGACTGACATGGTGCAGCCAGCAGACCCTTATATGTAAAGGCATCTTGTTATATGGAGAGGTTTCAGGGCAATGTTACGAATCAGGTTGCTATCTTCAAGTGGGCAAGCTATGTGGGATAGAATCCTGGTTGGTGCATTCTCTTGCAGACTCTGACCGACCACACGTGACAGAACTACCTTCAGCACTGTGTCCCAGTTGAACTTCTTGTATTTCGTAGAGCAAATACCAAACTCCCAGTGCAGCAGCAAGAAACACCATGAATAGTGGAGGATGACTAAATGGGTACACAGTCCACACAGGGAGACACTTAGCCTTCAGTGGCCACAGTTTACCTACAAAGAGAGAATTCAGCACTTTGCCTCATTTTCATTGGAAAATAAGAAACCAATTTCTTCAGGTCACATAGATGCAGAGCCAGCTTTGATGGTCTCACAACAAAGGAAGCTAAAGCTCCTGAAAACAACATATATTTCAAGTGCCCAACCTCAGAGGCAGTTTCTCAAAAAGTCGTTAGGCCAGCAGAGCTCCATGTTTGTGGAGTGTTTACCTGTTAGACAAGGATGCAAGAAAAGACCACTGACTCCAATTAAAATCAAATTAAACTAAGCTTATTATTTTCACCAGCCAGGCTAACTCTCCCTCCCAAAACGGCCGGAACAAGACAGCAACCCCAACTTACCTACAGCCCAGCTTTAAAGCCCAGAAAGTTACACAAAAGGGGGGTTAGAGATAACAGAACTCGGACAAGCATCACACTAATGGTAGTTTATATATATATATATATATATTTTTTTTTTTTTTTTGCTGGCCCCAACATCAGAATTTGTGAGGACCATTAGACCCTCAGAGATGGTCATTGTCTGTCCAGGGAAGGCCAATATTTATGATGTGTCGCTAATGTTTCACAGAGTGCTGCTATCTGGTCAGAGAGCCAGACATGGGTGAGTTCAAGGCATGGGCAGGCATTCCAACCAGGTTCAGAATTTGCAGTAATTTATAGTAAAGCCAAAATTATCTTATCATGGCTTTGTGGCAAGATGGCTCCCAATTTTAATAAAAGATCAGGTTGGGGCTATCATTCCCCCCTTTTCTTATGTGTTCCTTTCAAATCTTTGATAGATTAAGGGAAGTGCACTGAGGAAATTTAAATCCCTCAGGTAACAGTCTCCAAATTTCTAGAACTCACCCAAAACGGGTCTCCCTGATTTTACCTGACTTAATTAATTACGTATATTGATAGTCTATTTATTTTTGGCTCCATTGTTGTAAGAAGGGAGGCCTCACGCATTTTGGATTCTTCTGCACTGAGAGAGGGTGACGTAAGGGTCATGGCATGAGGGACATGAGTTGCCTTTTAGAATTTAGTTGAGGGACATGAGTTGCCTTTTAGATTTCAGCTTGGTTTGAAGTGTGGTTGGGGAAGAACAGGTTGTAAAGTCATCTGGGAATGGTATCTTCTATGAGAGTAACAAAAACCATGAGTAATGAATAAATGTTGCAGCAGCTGGAACATGTCACCGTATAGAAGTTCCCTCACCATTCTTTAATATCCTCAGTTATCAGGACTGTCAACTTAATATTTAATTTTTTGTTTTACAGTTGTCCCTCCCCATAAGATACAGTTTATTAATTTAATGTCATCTGATCTTGCAAAATCCTTTTTTTAGTATGACCTCTGTGTCTAATAGAGAAACCTTTAATTCTGTTACTCAGGGCTGGATAATCGTACTAGCAAACACCAAGCCTACCTCTGTAGGTTAGGAATGTCTGTAGGCCCTAAACTAAATTTTCTGCCTCTGGCAGCTCCTCTTAATAGTCTCTTTTTATAGTTATCAGGCATTCCTGTCTGAGAATCCTTCTTTGTAACCTCCAGTCTTACTTATTTTGGGAGGCTAACATAAAGTGTATACCTTAAAATATTAATATTTGTTTTCTTGGCCGATTCATTTAACTTTAATTTTAAATCCTAATCTTAAACATCCAGCAAATAAATTTTAACAGCCTTATATTGAGAGTACTGGGCTTTAATATCTATAACTTAATTATTATTTATCTTTTCATTAATTGGGATATGTATTATTCTGTCTGTCTTGTAGGTGATGACTTATTATCTTAAATTAACCCATGTTGTGTTATTAAAGCAACACTTCTGTAAAAGACTAACAGGGAATCTTTAGATCACTTATAAGCAAATTAAAAATAAAATTTTTTAACAAGAGTAAAAATACTTAGTTTCTGTAATAGCTACCCTGAATTTTTTGGCTGAGTTATACATTATATGCCCTGTTTGAGATAGTAGTAATCTTCACAGAAAAACAAAAGAACTTTTGAACATAACTTTAAATGAAATAAAATCTGACCTACTCCTTTTGTAGTCATTCTCACATGTAGTAAGATGGGACACAGAGCCTTATCTCAGGTAAGGCAGGCCTCTTTATAAATATTAAGTGTTTTAGTTCTAAAGCTGATCATTGTTTTTTAAATATCATTTTACAAAGTTTACATAAATTGTTTGAGGTCACATGAACATTATCTAACATCATATGACATCACATTTAAAACATGGATTAAAGAAAGGCTGAAAGATTTTAACCTTTACATATATTAGGCTCTGATTAACTTAAAAATACATTTAAATTGTTCCCCAATGAAAAAAGTAACATAAAACTTTACATATCTTATTGATAACAGGTAAATAAATCCCCAGTACATTTTTTTTACCATACAACTTCAGAATACCAGCTTGATATAATGCTCTTTAAATGTTTCTAACTTACAGACTTGTATACCTGGAAGATATGAGCACATTAATAGCATCAAAATTACATTGATATTTCTAGATTAACCAAGTTTAGCTTTTAAAGAAATGGCAGTAGAGTGCTCTAAAATAACAGTTCTTATTTAATCAGTTGTTTAATTTTTATGGTTGCTTGCTCTAGAAAAAATAAAACTTAATAAACACAATGTTATGGGTAAACTTATGTTTTCAGAAATTTTTGTCTCTTTAACACATGACTGATTTTTACAATCTGACACAGACCTTAGTAAATCAATCGGGTATCTAACAAATGTACTCAAGAATGAGAAATTCCACATCAAATTTACTTTACTTATTTATTAAAATATTAGACAAATGTATTGAAGAGTGTAAACCATTTTTTTGTTGAAGGAAAAGTCCTAGAATCAAGGCATTTTAGACATTTTGTAGATATTAATATTTTATTAGATTTTTGAACACCTATAAAAACTTGTAAGCTTAAATTTAAAAACATTTATTTTTATCTGTTTATCCAATTTAAATTGAACAATTTTAATCACGTGAATTAAAGATCTTTGGATCCACTTTTTTTAAATTAATTTTTATTGTAGGTTGTTCAAAACATTACATAGTTCTTGATATATTATATTTCACACTTGATTCAAGTGGGATATGAACTCCCGTTTTTACCCCATATACAGATTGCAGAATCACATCAGTTGCACAACCATTGATTTACATATTGCCATTCTGGTGTCTGTTGTATTCTGCTGCCTTTCCTATCCTCTACTATCCCCACTCCCCGATCCCCTCCCCTCTTCTCTCTCTACCCCCTCTACTGTAATTCATTTCTCCCCCCTCATATTTTTCCTCCTTTCCCCTCACTTCCTCTTGTATGTAATTTTGTATACCCCTGAGGGTCTCCTTCCATTTACAGGAAATTTCTCTTCTCTCTCCCTTTCCCACCCACCTCTCATCCCTGTTTAATGTTAATCTTCTTCTCATGCTCTTCGTCCCTACTCTGTTCTTAGTTACTCTCCTTATATCAAAGAAGACATTTGCCATTTGTTTTTGAGGGATTGGCTAGCTTCACTTAGCATAATCTGCTCTAATGCCATCCATTTCTCTCCAAATTCTATGATTTTGTCATTTCTTAATGCAGAGTAATACTCCATTGTGTAAAAATGCCACATATTTTTTATCCATTCGTCTATTGAATGGCATCTAGGTTTTGCTTCCACAGTCTTGCTATTGTGAATTGTGCTGCTATGAACATGGATGTAGCAGTGTCCCTATAGTGTGCTCTTTTTAGGTCTTTAGGGAATAGACCGAGTAGGGGAATAGCTGGATCAAATGGTGGTTTTATTCCCAGCTTTCCAAGAAATCTCCATACTGCTTTCCAAATTGGCCGCACCAATTTGCAGTCCCACCAGCAATGTACAAGAGTACCCTTTTCCCAACATCCTCGCCAGCACTTGTTGTTGTTTGACTTCCTAATGGCTGCTAATCTTACTGGAGTGAGATGGTATCTTAGGGTGGTTTTGATTTGCATTTCTCTGACTGCTAGAGATGGTGAGCATTTTTTCATATACTTGTTGATTGATTGTATGTCCTCCTCTGAGAAATTTCTATTCAGCCCCTTGGCCCATTTGTTGATTGGGTTATTTGTTATCTTATTGTCTAATTTTTTGAGTTCTTTGTATATTCTGGATATTAGGGCTCTGTGTGAAGTGTGAGGAGTAAAGATTTGTTCCCAGGACGTAGGATCCCTATTTACCTCTCTTATTCTTTCTTTTGCTGAGAAAAAACTTTTTAGTTTGAGTAAGTCCCATTTGTTGATTCTAGTTATTAACACTTGTGCTATGGGTGTCCTATTGAGGAATTTGGAGCCCAACCCCACAGTATGTAGATCATAGCCAACTTTTTCTTCTATCAGACGCCATGTCTCTGATTTGATATCAAGTTCCTTGATCCACTTTGAGTTAACTTTTGTGCATGGCAAGAGAAAGGGATTCAGTTTCATTTTGTTGCATATGGATTTCCAGTTTTCCCAACACCATTTGTTGAAGATGCTATCCTTCTTCAATTGCATGCTTTTAGCCCCTTTATCGAATATAAGATAGTTGTAGTTTTGTGGATTGGTTTCTGTGTCCTCTATTCTGTACCATTGGTCCACCCACCTGTTTTTGTACCAGTACCCTGCTGTTTTTGTTACTATTGCTCTATAGTATAGTTTGAAGTCTGGTATAGCTATCCCGCCTGATTCACACTTCCTGCTTAGCATTGTTTTTGCTATTCTGGGTCTTTTATTTTTCCATATGAATTTCATGATTGCTTTCTCTATTTCTACAAGAAATGCCGTTGGGATTTTGATTGGCATTGCATTAAACCTATAGAGAACAGTTGGTAATATCGCCATTTTGATGATGTTAGTTCTACCTATCCATGAACAGGGTATATTTTTCCATCTTCTAAGATCTTCTTATATTTCTCTCTTTAGGTTTCTGTAGTTTTCATTGTATAAGTCTTTCACCTCTTTTGTTAGGTTGATTCCCAAGTATTTTATTTTATTTGAGGATATTGTGAATGGGGTGGTTGTCCTCATTTCCATTTCAGAGGATTTGTGGCTGATATACAGGAATGTCTTTGATTTATGTGTGTTGATATTATATCCTGCCACTTTGCTGAATTCATTTATTAGCTCTAGTAGTTTCTTTGTAGACCCTTTTGGGTCTGCTAGGTATAGAATCATGTCATCTGCAAATAGTGATAATTTGAGTTCTTTTCCTATTTTTATGCCTTTAATTTTTTTCGTCTGTCTAATTGCTCTGGCCAGTGATTCGAGAACTATGTTGAACCGAAGTGGTGAGAGAGGGCATCCCTTAAAATTTGTTTTTATGAGTGCTTTTTTTATTATGAGCGCTCCTTATATATGTTAATTTCTGTATCATATATATGATTAAGAATATATATATATATAGACATACAACAAATAACAAAAGTGTGCACACATAATAATAGTAAAGGCCTTGTAGCTTTTAGCAGGTGAAATCTCCATTGCCATGTTTTAAAAACTCCACAGTTGGTCAAAGATAGAACTGATCAGAAAAACATTAACCTAGGTCTGTAGGATCAAAATTATGAGTTAGAAAAATTAAAGGATCTAAGGAAAAAAATAAGAGTCCTAGAAAAAATAACTGACCAGTAATTAGTAAATACCATACTATTTACTTTTTTTTTCCTTAAGCCTCATATCAGTCTCCTACTGATCTTGCAGGCTTCTTTCATTTGCATTTCAATCTAAGTCCTGGCTGAGGTCTGGAAGGAGCAGGAAGAAACTGCTATTCTGAGCAGACACCTCAGGCCTAACGCATTTTAACCATAATTTTCAAGATAGGATCTTGAAAATTTTGATACAAGCTTAAGACAAAATTTACAAAATTTTATATCTTTACATCTTGTGTTGTCAACAGATACCATACTATGATTTACTATCCTTGTCCAAATTAATGCACTGGTACACACAGTGACATTTTCCCAGGCTACCCAATTAAAAATTGGTGAAAAAAAAAGACTGAATGATTGGAAAATTTCTTGCCAACTTGGAAGTAGAGTTCTTTAGTTTTCCATCCTAAGTATTTAAGTTCTCTGGCATGAATTATCTGAAATCATAAACTAAACAATTATCTCAATCTGACTTTTAACGGCAAGATTCTGCAATGCTTCAAAAACCCAATAAGCTACCAGATTGTTACAATAAAACATCATCATTTAGACACACATTCAGGTAAAATCATTCCCAAGAAACAATATATAATATCAACACATTATTGCACATGTCTTAAAGTGCCAGAAACAAAGACACACGACAGACAGAAAGGAGCTCCAGACTATGACTGACAGACAGAAGCCTTTAAAACAGAGCAGATAAGAGAAAAATCTCCTACACCAGTTGCACCACAGATGTCCCCACAAGGGGACCAGATGTTTTCACAGAGGAGCATCCTGAAATGTAAAATCAAGGGTCTCCATAGTGACTTTCCTGCATTTAGTGTCCCCTTTTTTTCCCTCTTTTTTAAGATGACAGAGGTGGCATTATTGTTAAATTGCAGGGAAAGACCTAGGGAATTCTCTGAAAAAATAAGGCTTCAGCAGCTGCTGGGAGTCCCTCAGTCCCTCCTTTTACTTACAGGATTTGCTCCTCTGTTTCAGTTCCACCACAAGCATGCTCCATCTCCTAACATTTCTGTAGTCAGCTCTCAAAAAGTTCCAGGGTGCGGGTGGGTTATCAAAATTTGTAACTTAAAGTTGGGTTCCTGAACTTGAAGCCAATTAATGCCAATTTAAAAATGAGGACAGGGTTTTGAGAAAAAGAAAAACGAAGGTTTATTGCTTTGCTAACAAAGATAAACACAGGGACTCTGCCAAAAGGTTGTGACTCTCTTTATCTGGAGGGACAAGGGATTTTAAAGGAGTTTCACTTATTAACCTGGGAGATACTCAGTTCTTAGGTCCCCCGCAGGCACTGCCCTCTGCAGTGAGTGTGCTCCAGGCAGCCAGCTAGGGGCTTCTATCATACTGCTTAACAAACGGGTGTAAAGTTCAATGCAGTTCCTTTAAACTCAGTCCAAAGGGTGTCAGGCTTACTTGCTTTATTTTCATGTCCGATATCCTTAAGTTTTCACCACAGAAATCACACAACAAAATGCACAAAAACAAACAAACAAAAAACATATAGAACACAGAACAAAACAACAACAACAACAAAAAAAAAAAAAAAAAAACAGAAATCCGGCGCCGAAACAGGAAAACAGAGGAGCAATGCAATGTCTTCCTAAAGCTCCCCGTAGGAGCGCATGCGTGCCCGTTGGCACCTCTCTACCCTTCCAGATGAATTCCCTAGAGAACAGAACAGATGACAGAATGATTCTTGTTACTGTCCCAGACAGGAGTATATGTGAGCCTCCTCAGTCCACCTCTCTGTCATCAGAAGAGATCTCCCTTAACCGGATATCAGATGTAATAAAGGCACCAATTACCTATGGATGCCTCCTCCACCAGGTGCTTGCTAATAGTTTTAATGCGGTGGTTCACTGCATTGCTCCCTGAACTGAAGGCTAACTCCAAGGCCTTGGACCATCTCAAGTTGCACAAACCCTAGAGTTGCTCTCAAGATTGGAGCCCTGGAAGGAAGGCCAACTTCAGAATTTACAGCAGTCTGGTCTTGTGATCTTGTCCGGCAGGGTCATCTCACTGGGGAACTCCAAAATATTAGACCAGGAACGCATGTAAAGACCACTGACTCCTAGTAAAATCAAATTAAGGCAAGCTAATTATTTCAAAGGGAAAGGCTACCTCTCCCTCCCAAAATGGCGGGAGCAAGACAGCAAACCCACCTTTCCTATAGCCCAGCTATATAGCCCAGAAAGATGCACAAAAAGGGGGCTACAGATAACAGAACTTTAACAAGCATCACACTAACGGTAGTTTACATTTTTTTTAAGCTCACCCCAACATCAGAAATTATGAGGACCATTAGAGCCTCAGAGACTTGTTGTCTGGCCAGGGGAAGAAAATATTTATGAGGTGTCACTAAAGTTTCAGAGAGGGCTGCAATCTGGTCAGAGAGCCAGGCATGGGTGAGTTTAAGGCATGGGCAAACATTCCAAGCAGGTTCAGAATTTGCAGTAATTTATAATAAATCCAAAATTATCTTTTCATGGCTTTCTGGCAAGTGGGCTCCCAATTTTAATAAATGATCAGGTTGGGTCTATCAACCCTGTCCCTTACTTTTGGAAACTCCCCTTCCACATCCAAGCTTGTGAAGTCCTGAGCATTTTCCATTCCAGATATGTATTCACAGATTTTCTAACTCTTCTCCTCTAATTGTGTATTACTTGGGGCGAATGTAATGTCAAGGCATTGTTCTGGATGAGAATGGGAAGATTTTTTGCATACACATTGGATTCATTATCTAATTTTTCATTCGAAATACTTAATCCCTGACACTAAAACCTACCCTACTGGACTCTGACTACTAATGCAAATATGATGGAGATAAATTACCCCAACAAAATAGAAATACAAGCAGTTCAGAGGAGGCATGGTGCATAGTTGGACTTGCCTTTTGCATTATGTAGTGTAGGAGTTATAAATCTAGCAAATTTTCAATTTAAATAGTTCTCCATGTGTTTGAAAGTTAACAAATATTTGAATTCCTGTCTCCCTTTCTCTGTAGCCTATTCAGCACATGTATTTTTATATGCACATATCAAATCCTACCTGGTACCACACGTACATTCTTGTGAGGTGGATGAATTGGCAGATACAATTTGTGAGAATAGATCACTCATTCTAAACGCTGTTGGAACTGAAAATTCAACCTATGGGTGAGCTTCCTAGTTGAACAACATTATACATAAACCCATGTTCAGTAAAATGAATATTTTTGGATCTGTGGATGATATATATTTCATGATTAATTTAGATTGCCATATATATTGCTACTTTTTAATGTCTGTGTGTGTGTGTGTTTTATATATATATATATATATATATATATATATATATATATATATATATATATATATATATACTCTCCAGATTTTTCAAAATATGAAATATATGTGTCTTATTATACACTCCCTAAATTCATTCATATTCATATATGTGGATTTATGATCAACTTTTCACAAGATTATTATCAGAAATATTCATCCACCTGAAATACATATTTGTTTCCTAGTACTGAAAACAAACTTCAGTGAATGGTGCACACAAATCCTAATATTTCTACAGTAACTCACCCAGTTTAACATCAATGCGTATAGATTCCTATGGGACATGAAGTGTATTTTGACGTTCATTTTTATTCAACTCTGGTACATTACTATTTCTTCAGTTAATGCACATCATAGGATAAATATTTCATCCACAATTTATCAAATTGATAGGCATTTGTTTCACTTTCAATCACTTCCTGATTCAGAACACATGTATTCCTTAATGTTTCTTGACTGCTCGTTTCATGAGACTTCTTTCCAAACACATTATTTTCAATTTCCATTATCGCTTTGAAGCAAATCTCACACACCCGTCTTGATAAACCATTAAAGTAATATTACCATTATATGTATAATTGGTTGGAATTAATGATTGTATATCAATATAAGATTTTCTGCATATTTTCAGATATAAATTCAATCGATTATTTAAAGTGTAATCAGTTATATTATTTATTCACAGTATGGTCTCTTCATGCATTATCTCTACATACATAGACACAGGGTACACCTCTTTGTACCCCCAATATTAATTTATATGTCTTCAAAATATTGCTCCCAGAAATGGTGGAAGAAATACTCTGTCAACTGATGTACATAAACATTTTATCACAGTAATATTCTGGACACAAAATGCAAAGTTCACACTTATGATTGTACCAAAGACTAAATGGAATGTAAACATGGATTACTAAAAAAATCCATGTCCAATTTGGCTAATGCTCTCAAATGTCAATCCTATTAATGATTACATATTTGTTTCTTCCTAAGATTATATATTCAAAATCAACCCTGTTGAAAATATCTAATACTATCACTCACTTTATACTTTGTCTGATTTCATAATGTCTCTATAGATATCTGCTTTCCTACATATTTTCCCCAGTTCATCATTGTGACTCATTCTTCACATGTGCTGACATTGACATTCACTCACTAACCGAAACCCTGTTGCTAAAGAACTTTTGGTCCAATTCCTATACTCACTCTTTTTTCTAAACTTACTTACTATCTTCCTAATCCACCTACTGTCCCCTTTTGACTGGATATTCTCTTCGACATTCAATCATCCAAGGTACAAGGTCCTATGCCATTTTATATCGATTTATCTGAGACATCTGTGCAGAACATAATTCAAAGCTAAGTGTCACAATCAAAGGCCCAATTCCCTTCTGGGCTTCAAATCTTACCTAGATTTCTGTTTTCATACTTACATTTCACCTATTTATTCTTGTAAATATCGCAGATTCCCAATACCATTATTCATCCTGCAGAATGATTCCTAACTCAAATCGAATATGTTATTAATCCTAACCATACACTCTTCCATCAATCTAACTTTACAAAAGAGTAAGGACACAGTTTGTCTTACAATACAGGAATGTAGGGGACCTTCCACCTGCTGAGAACCTCAAAGGTCCTTACAGAAATGAACCCTGGAGAAGATGTTGACAGCTATGGAGGACCTGAGAGAGAAAAATTCATTTTCCATGGAAAACAACCAGGTCAAAATGAAGGGATGTGTCTGAATCAGCCTCTCTCATCTTAATGTAGAGTAGTTGGACCAAATCAGGCATGTGTGGAGAGCTGTTCCCGGGTGCCGATTTTTGATATACAATTCTTAGCTTGAAGTGTCACAGTAAGTAGGGGCAGGCTCCATCTCATGGGAACCTAGGAAACAACTTTTAGGACAAAGTGTTTGCCAAGGCAGTGACCTCATTCAGTTTCTGAATGAAGTGACCTACCTCACTTCTTTGGTGATGGAACTCTCTGAACTGGGGATCCAAGAAGCCAGGCACCCAGAGTCAGTCCCAGTCCCAGTCCCAGTGGGCTCACATGTTTGTATTTACCAAGGACAGAGTCAGACTTTCTTGGTACCTACTGATGTGAGGATGGCCAAATGCCAGGAGAGCTCTGAAGAGGGCCAGTTCATGAGAAAGCAGGCAGTGTCTCACCACTGGTTCCTGAAAACTTCACTGAGTTGGCCAAGGAGACCAGATCTGAGAGAGTTTCCCAATACTATTATTCATCCCGAAGAATGATTCCTAACCCAAATTGAACATGTTATTAAACCTAACATACACTGTTCCCTCAATCTAACTTTACAGAAGAGCGGGGACAGTGTTGGTCTTACAATACAGGAATGTAGGGGATCTTCCACCTGCTTAGAAACTCAAAGGTCCATGCAGAAATCATTCCTGGAGAAGATGTAGGCAGCTATGAAGGACTTGAGAGAGCAAAAGTCATCTTCCATGGCAAACAACCTGGTCAGGATAAAGGAGTGTATCTGAATCAGCCTCTCTCTTATTAATGTAGAGAAGATGGATCAAACCAGGCCTGTGTGGAGAGCTACTCCTGAGTGCCTATGGTTTATATACCATTCTAACTTGTGAAAGTGTCACAGGAAGTAGGGGCATCCTCCATCTCAAGAGACCATAGGAAGCAACTGTTAGGACAAAGTGGTTGCCAAGGGAGTGACCTCTTTCAGTTTCTGAAGGAAGTGACCTCACGTCACTTCCTTGGTGTTGGAACTCTCTGAACTTGGGATCCAGGAAGCCAGGCACCCATTGCCAGTCCCAGTCCTACTCCTAGTGGGCTCACTTCTTTGGATTTACCAGGGACAGAGTCAGTCTTTCATGGTACCTACTGATGTGGGGATGGCCAAATGCCAGAAGAGCTCTGAAGAGGGGCCTTTCCTGAGAAAGCAGGTAGTGGCTCATGCTGGCTCCTGAAATCTTCGCAGAGTTGGCCACGAAGACCAGATCTGAGACAAGACAGGCTATTTTTGGGGAACATAGTATGACCCACCAGTCAGAGAATACTCCAGATAGTCACAGATGTACTTGGGGGAAGCAGGTGCCTTTGTGGGTGTTGGTGTGGGATTCTTTTTTTGTCTCATGTTCTGAGAATAGGTTAACCAGTACCCTGGTTATTAATTGGTAGTTACATTATGCTTATAGACCCCAGAACTCTGGACAGGTAGAAAAAATAAATAGAACCATTAAATAGACCTTTACGAAATTACTCTTAGAGACCTGCATAAAAGATTGGACTATGCTCCTGCCTTATGCACTGTTTCATGCAAGAAATACTCCCTCTGTTTCTTTGTGTAACCTCACCACCTGTGAAATTCTCTATGGTGCCCTTCCTCCAGTAAGGGACCTAACCCCAACTCTAAGACCTAAGGATCCCTTCCACACCCCCTAGCTTGACAGACTTAAAGCTCTTGAAAGAACTCATTGATATCTGTTCAAACAGCTGGCCACGGCCTACCAAACTGGGGACAAGGGGACTCCACTTCAATATAATGTAAGAGACTTCATCTACATAAGAAGACATCAGGTTTCATTCCTGGAACCCCGATGGAAAGGAACATACCAGGTACTACTTATAACACCTACATCAGTAAATGTATACGGAATCAATTCCTGGATCCATGCCTCTCATCTCAAGCCTGCGCTCTGTCCAGACTCTTGCTGGAAACTGGAAATGACTAGTAACCCTTTCAAATTGTGTATTCACCATATGAATAAGGCTATAGACTCTCCCCTTGGCCACCAGTAGTCCTAAACCTCATCAGGTGGTTCATCAGCGATGGCTGATCACAAATCCTACTAGAGAAGAAGTATGGTCTATCTCGCTTACAGCCCCCATAGGGACCTGGTGGCCATCTCTCCACCCAGACATTTGTCAGCTGGCTATAGGTTTTTCCTATTGGGATATATCTGATAAAGTGGATCCCACTAAAATTCTATTAAATACCTTCTGTATCATCGATAATGGAAACAAACATTATGGATGTAGGGACACGCGAGCAAGATGCAGGTTGGCTAGCCCAGATTACTATGTTTGCATGGCAGACTATCAAAGCCACAAAGAGCCACGGCTGTGAGGGGAAAAAGCCAACTTCTTCTGTAAGTCATGGGGATGTTAGCATACAGGGACTGCCTGGTGGAACCCAAACTCCCCATCAAATTCAGTACACAGCATTGGCCATATTACCAATTAGACAACCAAAACCGATGGACCCCAGAAGGCTCTCTAGATCCTCAAATTATGCATGACATTTTTAACTTCTACAAGTGATCAAAAGTGTGGAAGGAGATTCCCCTATGTGAAGACCTTTTCCCTCCTTCACTCACGTCCTGAACTATGCTTCTCCAATAGATCCTAACCCTCAGCCTTCTGCTCCAGACTCTCTGCTTTCACTCCCACCTGAGCAACCTGATTTCTCCCCTCCATTTACTAGATCAAAAAACCAAACCTCGGCCGGTTCTCAGACAATTGCGCCCTTGCTGAGGTATCAGGTACTGAGGTACCCCTCCACCCACTCAGTCCTCTTTTCTCCAGTAAGTGCCCAGAGCAGGTCCCATCAGGTCCTCTTACCAGCTAACCCAAAGCTCAAACCAGCTGAGGAGATCCCTCAGACCACTATCCAAGATGTAATGAAAGTGACCTTTAAAGTTGCCTTGTCATCACTGAAAACAGGTGACTAAGAATTTAAAGTCCCTCACAGGCTTTTTGGGATACTCACTCCTATCGTCCCCTCTGCTCTACCTGTTCTACTGCTCAAGTTTTTGTTGCCAGGAAAATCAGAAACCCCTTTCCCAATATTCTTTTACATCTCTCCTTCCTAATTCTCAGATAAACGGAGCTGCTCTCAGCCTTGCTTTCCACGTCTTGCCCCTCTTCACCAGGCCCACAGAAAAGTCTTATATGACCTTCTCCAGAAGTCTTCACCATTGCTGACTTTAGGACTTTCAGCAAAAGAGTCCCTATAAATGAATTCAATGTAGATAAACTCCGTGTTTTCATGTCGCCCTGTTCTACTTGGCCAGTGGCTGGAAAAATCAGCACTCCTAAGCTAGACACCCCCTTACGAGTTTTTCACAAAATAAGTGAACAAGGCCTCTGGCCTTGAGCTGGGGATTCACAGAGATGGCTACAATTCTAAGTAAAGAAGTTACCAACTAGGCTCCATGGTAACAGCTGGCAGGGAGAAAAAAAAGAGAAAAAAACAAAGCTCTCCCTGTCCCAAGTGTCCTTGAAAAGTTAACTTGCCGAGAACAGAGGAAAAAATAACAGAAACAAAAACTGCTTTTTGTGAACTTCTGCAGACTGTGAACTTCTGAGCCCCTTCCCTTACATGTTGGGTACAAATTCTGAAACTACCTAAACTTGGGGTTCAGAAGATTAATTGATTACAACAGAAGCAATACCCTCTAAATCCGTTTGCAACCAAATAGGGCTGTTTCCCTGTCTTCGGTGCTATCTTAGATTCCTTTCCTTTTCCGTACCTACAACAGTATAATTCTATATACTTAAACATTGTTTATGTTTTCATGAAATGGTCAACAGATGTGATTAATTATGTAATGGTGCAGATGTTTCCCAGAGTGTTCTAGGATGATGCATGTTCATTTAAAGATCAAATCGGAGGGCATACAACCTGTTTCCACCGGGAACCTGTATCTCTCACTTTAGCCATCCTATTAGGAATAGGAGTTGCTGCAGGAGTGAGCACAGGAACCCTAGTCCATGGGACACAACAAATGGCCCAATTAGAAGCAGCAATAGACCAAAAATTAAAGATAATAAAACCTCCATCACAGCTTTACAGGAATGTTTAACCTCTCTCTCTGAAGTTGTTTTACAGAACAGGCGAGGGTTAAACCTTCTCTTCATGAGAGAAGGGGGACTTTGTGCTGCATTGAGGGAAGAAGGTTGTTTTTATGCCGACCATACTGGAGTTGTATAAGAACCTATGAGTATATTAAGAAAATGCCTTTAAGAGTGTCAACGAGAGAGAGAGGCCCAAAAAGGGTGGTTTGAGTCTTGGTTCACACAGTCCCTCTGGTTAACTATGCTTTCATAAGCCCAGGCCTGTCCATTAATAATCCTCATATTATTGCTAACTGTAGGACCCTGTTGGCTCAACCATGTAGTTTCCTTTCTCGAAGCTCAAATTGGACAATTTAAACTTATGGTAATCAGACAACAATATACCCCACTAGGAGACATAAAATGTGACACCCTTCAATGATCACTTTCATGATTAAAAGTAACCAGAAGAAGAATTGGGGAATAAAAAGTTAATAAAATAGGTACTTGTCACTTCCTATTTTTCTGTATGCTTAATAAAACACTGTTGAAATCTTGAGAACTGTTTGCTAATCTTGTTCCCAGAATGTGCTGTCCCCAACTGCCAAACTGCAGAATGTACTCCATCATCCCGTTGAAAGCAAACTGCCCACTCTCCCTGACGCATCAATAAATTTCCCTCCCTGCCCTCTCCAAGGAAAGTATATAAGCTCTGTTTAAGCTGTTCTCAGGACTCTCTGCTCTATTCAAGTGAGCTCTGAGCCCCAGCATGCTGGACCCTCAATAAACCCTTTGTTGTTGCATGAGACAGTCTCTTGGTGGTCTCTTCCTCCTATGCCTGCCCGACCATTACAATATTCCAACTCTATATTCTTATAAATATCTCAGGTTCCCAATACCATTATTCATCCAGCAGAATAATTCCTAACCAATATCAAACATGTAATTAAACATAACCATACACTCTTCCCTCAATCTAACTTTACAGAAGAGCAGGCACAGAGTTGGTATTACAATACAGGAATGTAGGGGATTGTTCATCTGCTGAGAACCTCAAAGATCCATGCAGATATGATCACTGGAGAAGATGTAGGCAGCTATGAAGGACTTGAGAGAGCAAAAGTCATCTTCCATGGAAAACAACTTGGTCAGTATGAAGGGTTGTGTCTGAATCAGGCTCTCAAATTTTAATGTAGAGAAGATGGACCAAACCAGGCCTGTTTAGAGAGTTGTTCCCGGGTGCCTATGGTTGATATACCACTCTAACTTGTGAAACTGTCACAGGTAGTAGGGGCAGCCTGCATCTCATGGGACCCTTGGAAACAAATGTTAGGACAAAGTGGTTGCCAAGGCAGTGACCTCATTCAGTTCCTGAAGGAATTGACCTCACCTCACTTCCTTGTTGATGGAACTATCTAAACTTGGGATCCAGGAAGCCAGGCACACAGAGCCAGTCCCAGTCCCAGTCCCAGTGGTCTCACTTGTTTGGATTTACCAAAGACAGAGTCAGTCTTTCTTGGTACCTACTGATGTGAGGATGGCAAAATGCCAAGAGAGCTCTGAAGAGGGGCCTTTCCTGAGAGAAAGGTAGTTGCTCAATGCTGGCTCCTGACAACTTTACAGAGTTGGCTAAGGAGGACAGATCTGAGAGAGAACATGCCATTTAAAGGGAACATACTGTGGCCCACTAGTCAGAGGACACTCCAAATAGTCTCAGAATTACTTAGGGAAAGGAGGTGCCTTTATGGGTGTAGGTGTAGGTTTGTGGTTTTCACTTGTTCTGAGAATAGGTATCAAAGGCGGTTTGTTTGGATTGAGTGAACTCTTTCTGGTAAGTACTTTGACAAGGCGAGTGTTTTTATGTCTGTATATAAAACGGTGTTCGTGGTTGTAGACATAAGAAGAGAGAATGCATCAATGGATGTGTCCTGTCTAGTAGAAAGCTTGCCAGCCTTCATACTGCCCAATTTATGAATGGACTGCTACTTGACTTATGGATGGGCAAAATCTGCTATCCTCCAAAGTTCCTGTTTTCTTCCTGAATTCTGGCCTCTCTAAAGAATAGGCTTATGCTTTTGTGCCCAAGATATGTACCACCTCCAAGCTCTGTGACATGGACATGTACTGGATACCTGAAGGGAATGACGAGCTTCTTAGAAAACTCAGATATCAGTATGACCAGTAAAGTCTCAGTGGAGAAAGCCTGCTTTGTGCCTTTTGCTTACCTATTGTTTTATTGCCCTGAATGTCAGGAAGGTCTCTGCCTCAGGCCTCCCCTTTGTGAAGCCTGAAGAAAAGAGTTCTCAAATTGAAATGAATGGGCATCACCTGTGGCTCTGTGCTTAATTGCTTTGGAAAGGGATGTGTCTGAATCAGCCTCTTGGCACTGTGTGAGGCTGTGGCTTAGATTCTCAGCACTATATGGATCCAAAGAAATATCTCATGTGTGCATCCAATACAAAAATGGCTAAAAGAGCAGATATTGTAGATGAAGTCTCTCGCCTTCCTATGTAAAGTTCCTGACCTCCATTAAGTGAGAATAGTGATACTTTGGGTCAAATGAGATATTTAAAGCCCTGTAGAGGCTAGCCTATAGGTGCATGGGTTTTCTCATGATTCCAGTTCACATAAAGAATCTAAACCGCACAGTAATTTGGCCTCAAATTGGAGAAGCAAAGCAGCATTAACGGCATGCCTATTTGATCACTCTTGGTTAACAGGAAGGGTGTCTAGGCCACACAGACTTTAGGAAAATGAGGGAAAAAGGGAGCTTATTTTGGACACTGTTGTGGGCTGCGCCCCTCATGGAAACCTGCTACCAGAGGTAATGATTAGTGTCTATATGGAAGAAGATGAGGGCCATGTGGGAGTGTTTTGATTTTAATTTTGATCATTTGTATCGTGGTTGGAAGAGATGACTGGGTCCACCTGGGCTTGAACTCTGGTGTGACTCCCATTAGAGACTGAGTTCTGGAACTGACCTCAGAGCAGTATTGCCATGAATTTTGTCGGGATTTTATTAGGCCACGCATGAGAGTGACCCTTGGAAACTGAGATCTAAGGCCAGTGTGGATTTCCACAGAGCACTGGGAATCTCAGCCAGGATATAACATGATTTTATTTTTAAAGACTTGGCAGCCATAGTTGAGAGTCAAAACACACATGGAACTCACATTGTAGACCTCAATGGGTCTGGCTTCATGTGACCTTTTGGCCACTCTTTGGGAAGACTTGCCTGTGAGAGTTCTTCAGAGCATTCATTGAAATGAGCTTCCTCACCATTTAATGGTTCCTGAATTAATTGAAACCCATAGTGCCTCCAACTTCATCCTTGAAAAATGGCTAGATAAATACCATGAAATTTTTGAAATTCCCATGACCAGGTGGCACTGGAGAAACTTTGGATGTCCTGTTGCTGATCATGAGTATACCAGACGGTACCTTGATTGACTGGGTTTCATGAAAATGGTGTAGATCAGATATGCCAGTAAGTTGGAGCCTGCTGAGCAGTGGGCCTAGAGCAATGTTGGGCAGGTGTGTGACAGAAAATATGCGCTGGGGCCATTTCGATCTGCCATTGGCTTCCAAATGCCTTGTGACTGACAGGATGCAGCCAGAAGACCCTTATTTGTAAAGGCATCTTGTTATATGGAGAGTTTTGACCCTGTCCCTTACTTTTGAAAACTCCTCTACCACCTCCAAGTTTGTGAACTCCTGATCATATTCCATTCCAGATTTGTATTCTCAGAATTCCTAACTCTTTTTCCCTAATTGTGTCTTACTTGGGGTGAAAGTATTGTCAAGGCATTGTTCTGGATGAGAGTGGGAAAAATTTTGTGTAGCACATATTTGCATACACATTGGATTCATTTTCCAATTTTCCATTCAGAATACTAAATCCCTGACACTAACATATACCCTATTAGACTCTGACTACTAATCCTAATATGGTGGAGTAAAATAACCCAAACGGAATAGAAATACAAGCAGTTCAGAGAAGGCATGATGTGTAGTTGGAATTGTCTTTTGCATTATATTGGGTAGAAGGTATAAACTAGTTAATTTTTTTATTGAAAGAGTTCTCCATGTGTTTTTAAAGTAAACAAATGTATGAATTCGTGTCTCCCTTTCTCCGTAGCATATTCAGCACATGTATTTTTATATGCACATACAGAATCCTACCTGGTTCCACTCGTACAATCTTGTGAGGTGGCTTACTTGGTAGATACAAATTGCGAGAAGACATCACAGCTCCTAAACACTGTTGGAACAAAAAATTAAAACTATGGGTGAGCTTCCTAGATGAACAACATTATACATAAATCCATGTTCAGTAAAATGAATATTTTTGCATCTGTGGATGATTTATATTTCATGGTGAATTTCGATTGGCATATATATTGCTACTTTTTAATGTCTGTGTGTATATATATATATATATATATATATATATATATATATATATATACAGTCTCCAGATTTTTCAAAATATGAAATATATGTGTCTTATTACACACTTCCTAAATTCATTCATATTCATGTATGTGGATTTATAATCAAATTTTCACATGATTATTCTCAGAAATATTCATCCACCTGAAATACATATTTTTTCCTACTAGTGAAAACTAACTTCAGTGAATGTTGCATACAAATCCTAATATTTCTACAGTAACTGACCCAGTTTAACATCAATGCGAGTAGATTCCAATGGGACATGCTGTGTGTTTTGACGTTCATTTTTATTCAACACTGGTACATTATGATTTCTTCAGTTTATGCACATCATAGGATATATTTTTCATCCACAGTTTCGCAAATTTATAGGCATTTGTTTCACTTTCAATCAATTCCTTTTTCAGAACACATGTATTCATCCATGTTTCTTGACTGGTCTTTTCATGAGACTTCTTTACAAAACACATTATTTTCAATTTTCATAATCATTTTTGAAGCGAAACTCAGACACCGTTCATGATAAACAATAACACTAATATTAACAATAGATGTATAACTGGTTGGAATGAATGATTTTATATCAATATAAGATATCTTAAATATTTTCAGATATCAATTCCATCCATTATTTAAAGTGGAATCAGCTATATTATTTATTCACAGTGTGGTCAATTCATGCATTATCTCTATATTCATAGACACAGGGCACACCTCTTTGTACAACCAATACTTATGTATATGTCTTCTAAATATTACTGCCACAAATGGTGTAAGAAATACTCATGTCACCAGATCTACATACACATTTTATCACAGTAATATTCGGGACACAAAAAGTAAATGTCACACTTATGATTGTACCGGAGTCTGAATGGAAAGTGAACATGGATTACTAAAAACATTCCTGTCCATGTTGCCTAATCCTCTCAATTATCAATCCTGTTGGTGACTACATATTTGTTTCTTCCAGAGATTATATATTCAAACTCTACCCTGTTGAAAATGCCTAATCATATCACTCACTTTATACTTTGCCTGATTTCATTATGTCTCTATTGATATGTGGTTTCCTACATATTTTCCCAAGTTCATCATTGTGACTGACCCTTCACATGAAGTTATGTTTACTTTCACTCTCTAACCAAAACACTATTGCGATAGAACATATATTCCAAATCCTATATTGGACACTTCTTCCTAAACCTACTATCTACCTAATCCTACCGACTATCCGTTTTTGACTGGATGTTCTCTTCGACATTCAATCATCCAAGGTACAAGGTTCTATGCCATTATATATCTATTTTTCTGAGACATCTGTGCACAATGTAAATCAAAGTTAAGTATCCCAATCAAGGGCCCAATGCCCTCTAGGCTTCAAAATTACCTAGATTTCTGTTTTTATTCATATATTTAACCTCTATATTTTTATAAATATCGCAGGTTCCCAATACCATTATTCATCCCGCAGAATGATTCCTAACCCAATTCAAACATTTTATTAACCCTAAGAATACACTGTTCCCTCAATCTAAATTTAATGAAAAGCAGGGACAGAGTTGGTCTTACAATACAGGAATGTAGGGGATCTTCCACCTGCTGAGAACTTCAAAGATCCATGTAGAAATGAACCCTGGAGAAGATATAGTCATCTATGAAGGACCTGAGAGAGCAAAAGTCATCTTCCATGTCAACACCCTGGTCAGGTTGAAGGGATGTGTCTGAATCAGCCTCTCTCTTCTTAATGTAGAGGAGAAGGACCAAACCAGGCCTGTGTGGATAGCTATTCCCGGGTTCCTAAGGTTGACATACCATTCTAACTTGTGAACATTTCAGAGGAAGTAGGGGAACCCTCCATCTAATGGGACCCTTGGAAGCAACTATTAGGACAAAATGGTTTACAAGACAGTGAATTCATTCAGTTCCTGAAGGAAGTGACCTCACCTCATTTCCTTCGTGATGGATCTCTCTGAACTTGGGATCCTGGAAGCCAGGCACACAGAGCCAGTCCCAGTCCCAGTCCCAGTGGGCTCACTTGCTTGGATTTACCAAAGACAGAGTCAGTCTTTCTTTGTTCCTACTGATATTATGATGCCAAAAGCAAGGAGAGCTCTGAAGAGGGGCCTTTCCTGAGAAAGCAGGTAGTGGCTCAAAATTCCCTTCTGACAACTTAAAAGAGTTGGCCAAGTAGACCAGATCTGAGACAGGACAGGACATTTCGGGGAAACATTGTATGGCCCACCAGTCAGAGGACACTCCGTAGAGTCACAGACCTACTTGGGGGAAGGAGGTGACTTTGTGGTTGTGGTTGTGGGTTTATGATTTTGTCTCATCTTCTGAGAATAGGTAGGAAAGGCGGTTAGTTTTTTTTTTTTTTTTTGGAGTGTACTGTTTCTAGTAAGTCGTTTGACAAGGCGAGTGTTTCTATGTCTGTGTATTCCACTGTGTCCGTGGTTGTATACATTAGAAACGAGAATGCATCAATGTATTTGTCCTGTCTAGTAGAAAGCTTCCCAGCATTCAACCTGCCCAATTTATGAATGGGTTGCGGCTTTCCTTAAGGATGGGCAACACCTACTATCTTCCTAATTACAAATTTTCTTTCTGAATTCTTTCCAATCTCCAGAATTGGCTCATGTTTTTTTGTCCAAGATATGTACCACCTCCAAGCTCTGTGACATGGCCATGTACTGGATATCTGCAGGGAATGGCGAGCATCTCAGAAAACTCAGATATCATTGTGACCAGTAGAGTATCAGTGGAGAAACCCTGCTTTGGGCCTTTTGCTTACATAATGTTCTGTTGCCCTTAATTTCAAGAAGTTCTTTGCCTCAGGCCACCCCTTTGTGAAGCCTGAGGAAAACAGTTTTCAAATGGAAATGAATGGGCATCACCTGTGGCCCTTTGCTTTATTGCTTTGGAAAGGGATGTGTGTGATTTAGCCTCTTGGCCCTGTGTGAGGCTGTGGCTTAGATTCTCAGCACCTGATGGATCTAAAGAAAGATCCCATGTGTGCATCCAAAACCAAAATGGCCAAAAGAGCAGTCCTTGTGGATGACGTCTCGCCTTCCTCTGTGAGGTTCCTGACTTCCATCAATAGGGATCCTTTGGGTCAGAGGAGTTCTCCAAAGCCCTGCAGAGGTGCTTGGGTTTTCTCATGACTCCAATTCACATAAAGAATCTTAACCTCTGAGTCAGTTGGCCTCAAAGTAGAGAAGCGGTGTAGTCTTCACAGCATGCCTATTTCATCACGCCTGGTTCACAGAAAGTATGTCCAGGCCACCCTGACTTTAGCAAATGAGTGGCAAGGGAGCTTATTTTGGACACTGTCTTGGACTGCGCTCCTCATGAAAACCTCCAGCCAGAGGTAATGATGAGTGTCTATATGGAAGAAAATGAGGGCCATGTCGAAGTGTTTTGGTTTTAATTGTGGTCATTTGTGTGTCAGTTGGAAGAGATAACTGTGTTCACCTGGGCTTGAACTGTTGTGTGATTCCACTTAGAGACTGCTTTCTGGAACTGACCTCAGTGAAGTATTGCCATGAATTGTTTTGAGATTTTAGGAGGCCACGAATGAGATTCGCTCTTGGTATCTGTGATCTAGGCCCAGGGTGGCTTTGCACAGAAAACTGGGAATCTTTGCAAGGATATCACATGATTTTATTCTGAAAGACTTGGCAGCCATCGATGAGAGTCAAAACACACATGGACCTAACATTGTAGACCTCAATGGGCCTTGCTTATGTTACCATTTGGCCTCTGTTTATGTAGCCTTGCCTATGAGAGTTCTCTAGAGCTTTCATTGAAATGAGCTTCCTCACCATTTAATGGTTCCTGAATTAATTGAAACCCAGAGTGTCTCAAATTTATTTTTGAAAAATGGCTAGATAAATACCATGCAAGATTTGAAATTCGCATGACCAGGTGGCACTGGAGAACCTTTGGATATCTGGTTCCTGATCATGAGTGTACCAGAAAATGCCTTGATTGACTGGGTTTCATGAAAATGGAGTAGAACAGAGATGCCTGTAAGTTGGAGCCTGCTGAGTAGTGGGCCTAGAGCTGTGGTGTGAAGGTGTGTGATAAACATCTGTGGTGGGGCCATGTGAATATGTCTTTGACTTCCAAATGGCTTGTGACTGACATGCTGCTGCCAGCAGACCCTTATATGTAAAGGCATCTTACTATATAGAGGGGTTTCAGGGCAATGTTCAGAATCAGGTTGCTCTTGTCAAGGGGGCAAGCTATGTGGGATAGAAGCCTGGTTGGTGCATTCTCCTGTAAACCCTGACCCACCACACCTGACAGAACTCCCTCCAGCACTGTGTCCCTGATGAACTCCTTGTATTTTTTGAAGCAACACCAAACTACGAGTGCAGCAGCCAGAAACACCACGAAAAGTGGAGGATGACCAAATGACTTCACAGTCCACGCGGGCAGACACTTAGACCCAGGTGGCCAAAAATGGCCGACAAAGATAGAATTCATCACTGCTGCCTAATGTTCATTGGAAAACAAGAAACCATGTCCTCCAGGTCACATAGATGCCATTCCAGATTTGATGGTCTCACTACAAAGGAAGCTAAATCTCCTGACAACAACATATCCTTTAAGTGCCCAAACTCAGAGGCAGTTTGTCAAGAAGTCTTTAGGCCAAAAGAACTTCATGTTTGTGGAGTGTTTACCCTATCCCTTACTTTTGGATACTCCTCTCCCAACTCCAAGGTTGTGAACTCCTGAGCATTTTCCATTCCGGATATGTATTCACAAATTTCCTAACTCTTCTCCTCTAATTGTGTCTTACTTGTGGTGAAGGAAATGTCAAGGCATTGTTCTGGATCAGAGTGGGGAGATTTTTGTGTAGCACATATTTGAATACTCATGAGATTAATTTTCCTATTTTCCATTCGAAATTCTGAATCCCTGACACTTACCCATACCCTACTAGACTCTCACTACTAATCCTAATATGATGGAGAAAAATAACCCAAACAAAATAGAAATACAACCAGTTCAGAGGAGGCCTGTTGTATAGTTGGACTTGCCTTTTGCATGATAAAGGGTAGGTGTTACAAATCTAGTCAATTTTTAAATGAAAAAGTTCTCCATGTGATTTAAAGTTAACAAATATGTGAATTCTTGTTTCCCTTTCTCTGAAGCCTATTCAGAACATGTATTTTTAATGCACATATTGAATCCTACCTGGTATCACACTTATATTTTTGTGAGGTGGATGACATCGCAGATACAAATTGTGAGAAGAGATCACTCCTCCTAAACACTGTTGGAACTGAAAATTCAACCTATGGGTGAGCTTCCTAGTTGAACAACATTTTACTTAAATCCATGTTTAGTAAAATAAATATTTTTGCTTCAATGGATGATATATATTTCATGATGAATTTCTATTGGCATATATATTGCCAGTTTTTAATGTCTCTGTGTGTGTTTTTTGTATATATATATATATATATTCTCCAGGTTCTTCAAAACATGAAATATATGTGTCTTTTATACACTGCATAAATTTATTCATGTTCATGTACTTGGATTTATAATCAACTTTTCAGAAGATTATTCCAGAAATATTCATCCACCTGAAATTCATATTTGTTACCTAGTACTGAAAGCTAACTTCAGTGAACGGTGCACACAAATCCTAATATTTTTATAGTAACTGACCCAGTTTAATATCAAAGCAAGTTGATTCCTATGGGACATGTTATGTATTTTGACGTTTATTCCTATTCAACACTGGTAAATTACTATTTCTTCTTTTTTTGCACATCATAGGATATATATTTAATCCAAAAGTTATCAAATTTACAGGTATTTGTTTCACTTTCAATCACTTCCTGCTTCAGAACACACGTATTCCTGCAGGTTACTTGACTGGTCTTATCATGAAACTTCTTTCCAAACACATTATTTTTGATTTTCATAATGATTTTTGAAGCAAAATATACACAATTTTCATGATTATCCATAACCCTAATATTTCCATTAGATGTATAAATGGTTGTAATGAATGTATGTGTATCAATATAAGATTTCATGTATATTTTCAGATATCAATTCATTCCATTATTTAAAGTTGGAACCAGTTATATTTTTAATTCTCAGTATGGTCTCTTCATGCATTATCTCAATATTCATAAACACATGGTACACCCATTTGTACCCCCAATACTAATTTATGCATCTTCAAAATATTGCTCCCAGAAACAGTGGAAGAAATACTCCACCTGATCTACATATACATTTTATCACTGTAATAATCTGGACACAAAATGCAAAGTTCACCTTTATGATTGTACCAAAGCCTAAATGGAAATTGGCCATGGATTACTAAAACATCTATGTCTAAATTGCCTAATGCTCTCAAATGTCAATCTATTTGTGACTCCATATTTATTTTTCCCTTAGATTATACAGTCAAGTTCAACCCTGTTGAAAATGTCTAATATTATCACTCACTTTGTACTATACCTGATTTCCTAATATCTCTATTGATATCTGCTTTGCTACATATTTTCCCCAGTTCATCATTGTGAGTGACCCTACACATGTGCTGATATTGACATTCACTCTCTAACCGAAACCCTATTGTTAAAGAACTTTTTGTCCAAAGTCTATACTCGCCCTCATTTCAACACCTACCGACTATCTTCCTGATCCTACAGACTATCCCTGTTTGATTGGATGTTCTCTTCTACATTCAATCATCCAAGGTACAAGGTCCTATTTCATTGTATATCGATTTATCTGAGACATCTGTGCATAACATAATTCAATGCTAAGTATCCCAATCAAAGGCCCAATGCCCTTCTGGGCTTCAAATCTTACCTAGATTTCTGTTTTCATACTTATATTTCACCTATATATTCTTAAAAATGTCACAGGTTCCCAATACCATTATTAATTGAGCGGAATGATTCCTAACCCAAATCAAACATGTTATTAACCTTAACCATACACTGATCCCTCAATCTAACTTTTCAGAAGAGCAGGGACAGAGTTGGTCTCAAAATACAAGCATGTAGGGGATTCTCCACCTGCTGAGAACCTAAAAGGCCCATGCAGAAATGATCCATGGAGAAGATGTAGGCAGCTATGAAGGACCTGAGAGAGCAAAAGACATCTTCCATGGTGAATAACCTGGTCAGGATAAAGGGTTGTGTCTGAATGAGCCTCTCTTTTTTTCATATAGATAAGATGGACCAAAACAGGCCTATGTGGAGAGCTGTCCCTAGGTGCCTATGGTTGATATACCATTATAACCTGTGAAAGTATCACAGGAAGTAGGGGCAGCCTCCATATCATGGGACCTTTGGAAGCAACTGTGAAGGCAAAGAGGTTGCCAAGATAGTGACCTCATTCAGTTCCTGAAGGAAGTGACCTCATCACACTTCTTTGGTGATGGAACTGTCTGAACTTGGTATCCAGGAAGCCAGGCACTCAGAGCCAGTCACAGTCCCAGTCCCAGGGGTCTCAATTTTTTTGATTTACCAAGGAGAGAGTCAGAGTTTCTTGGTAACTACTGATGTGTGGATGGCCAAATGCCAGGAAAGCTCTGAAGAGGGGCCTTTTCTGAGAAAGCAGGTAGTGGCTCACCACTGGCTCCTGACAACTTCACAGAGTTGGACAAGGAGACCAGATCTGAGAAAGGACAGGCCATTTCAGTGGAACATAGTATGACCCACCAGTCATAGGACACTCTGGATAGTCACAGTCCTACTTGAGGGAAGGAGGTGCCTTTGTATGTGTGTGTGTGTTTGTGGTTTTGTCTAATGTTC
Organism: Callospermophilus lateralis; assembly: GCF_048772815.1. Classification (NCBI taxonomy): domain Eukaryota; kingdom Metazoa; phylum Chordata; class Mammalia; order Rodentia; family Sciuridae; genus Callospermophilus; species Callospermophilus lateralis. The sequence goes on from NW_027513051.1 coordinate 1,275,283, forward strand.
TGAGAATAGGTAGTAGCGGCGGTTTGTTTGGTTTTGAGTGAACTGTTTCTAGTAAGTCATTTGACAAGGCGAGTGTTTCTATGTCTCTGAATCCCACTGTGTCCGTGGTTGTAGACAGTTGAAAAGAGAATGGATCAATGGATTTGTGTTGTCTAGTAGAACGCATCCCAGCATGTATCCTGCCAAATTTATTAATGGTCTGAGGCTTTCCTTATCGATGGGCAACACCTGCTATCTTTCTAAGTTCCTGTTTTCTTCCTGAATTCTGGCCAATATCCAGAATAGGCTCATGGTTTTCTCTCCAAGATATGTACCACCTAAAAGCTCTGTGACATGGCCATGTACTGGATAGCTGAAGGGAATGGAGAGCATCTCAGAATACTCAGATATCAGAGTGACCATTTAAGTCTCATTGGAGAAACCCTGCTTTGGGCCTTTTGCTTACCTATTGTTCTGTTGACCTGAATGTCAGCAAGGTCTTTGCCTCAGGCCATCTCTTTTTGAAACCTGAAGAAAACAGTTTTCAAATGGAAATGAATGGACATCCCCTGTGGCTCTTTTCTTAATTTCTTTGGAAGGAGATGTGTCTGATTCAGCCTTTTGGCCCTTTGTGAGTCTGTGGCTTAGATTATCAGCACCTGATGGATCTAAAGAATGATCCCATGTGTGCATTCAAACCAAACTGGCCAAAAGAGCAGTCATTATGGATAAAGTCTCTCACCTTCCTTTGTAAGGTTCCTGACCTCCATCAAGTGAGAATAGGGATCCTTTGGGTCAATTGAGTTCTTAAAAGCCCTGCAGAGGCTAGCCCATAGGTGCTTGGGTTTTCTGATTACTCCAATTCACATAAAGAATCTAAACCCCACAGTCAGTAGGCCTCAAATTGGTGAACCGAAGTAGTATTAATGGCAGGCCTATTTGACCACTCCTGGTTCACAGGAAGGTTGTACAGGCCACCCTGACTTTAGGCAAACCAGAGGCAAGGGAGCTTATTTTGGACACTGTCTTGGGCTGCGCCCCTCATGGAAACCCTTAGCCAGAGGATATGATGAGTGTCTATATGGAAGAATATGAGGGCCATGTGGGAGTGTTTTGGTTTTAATTGTGGTCATTTGTGTGGCAGTTGGAAGAGATTACTTGTAAGATTCCAGCAGACGTCGGAGGAAGAGACTACCAAGAGACTGGCTCATGCAACAGCAATGGGGATTTATTGAGGATCCAATTCAGTTCGCTGGGGCTCTGTGCTCACTCAACAAGCAACAGCGGCCCAGATCCCCGAGAAGAGGTTAAGCAGTGCTTCAGTACACTTTTTGGGTAGGCAGAGGCTTTATATATATCAGAGGAAATCATCTTGATCAGCCGGAAAATCGAACAACAACTCTCCAACTTGATTAGCACATTCATTGGTGGAATCAGGTCGGGCGGGGGTGATAGGTCGATCCTAAGGAGGGGGGTACATTCAAACTGATTGGTTTGGGCCCTGATATGCTTAGGTGCCAAGCTGCACAGGGTCCTAGATTATTAAACAACTGGATGGTCAGGGGGAATATTTAATGGGCAGTGAAAGGATTGTCCTAACAGCTACAGGAATTTCAGGTTTTAGGTTTAGCATGGGAACTTAACAATACCTGGTCCTTTACATTTTAACTCAGGCTTTGCAGCTTAGAAACTTTACAACACCGGCTATTTTACACTTTAACTTCAATTTCTTTTACCTAACAGACTGGGTCCACCTGGGTGTGAACTCTGGTGTGATTCCCCTTAGACACTGAGTTCTGGAACTGAACTCAGAGAAGAGGTGTCATGAATTGTGTTGGGATTATAAGAGGCCACACATGAGAGTTGCCCTTGGAAACTGAGATCTAGGCCCAGGGTGGCTTTCCACAGAGCATTGGAAATTTCAGCCAGGATATCACATGATTTTATTCTGAATGACTTGGCAGCCATAGTTGAGAGTCAAAACACACATGAAACTCACACTGTAGACCTAAATGGGCCTGGTTTCATGTGACCTTTTGGCCACTCTTTGAGAAGCCTTGTCTGTGAGAGTTCTATAGAGATTTCATTGAAATCAGCTTTCTCAAAATTTAAAGGTTCCTGAATGAATTGAAACCCACAGTGCCTCCAACTTCATCCTTGAAAAATGGCTAGATAAATACCATGAAATTTTTGAAATTCCCAGGACCAGGTACCACTGGAGAAAGTTTGGATGTCCGGTTTCTGATCATGAGTATAACAGACAGTGCCTTGATTCACTGGGTTTCATGCAAATAGTGTAGAACAGAGATGCCAGTAAGTTCGAGCCTTCTGAGTAGTGGGCCTAGAGCAGTGGAGGGCAGGTGTGTGATAAAACATCTGTGGTGGGCCATGGGGATCTTCCATTGTCTTCCAAATGGCTTGTGACTGACATGGTGCAGCCAGCAGACCCTTATATGTAAAGGCATCTTGTTATTTGGAGAGATTTCAGGGCAATGTTCAGAATCAGGATGCTATGGTCAAGGGAAAAGCTATGTGGGATAGAAGCATGGTTGGTGCATTCTCTTGCAGACCCTTACCCACCACAGGTGACAGAACTCCCTCCAGCACTGTACCAGGTGAACTACTTGTATTTCGTGAAGCAAATAACAAACTCCCAGTGCAGCAGTAAGAAATACCACGAAAAGTGGAGGATGACCAAATGGCTTCACAGTCCACACAGAGAGAAACTTAGCCCCCAGTGGACACTGTTAACCTACATAGAGAGAAATCAGCACTGCTGCCTCATGTTCAGTGGAAAATAAGAAACTATGTCCTCCAGGTCACATACATGCACACCCAGCTTTGATGGTCTCACTACAAAGGAAGCTCCTGACAAATACTTATATTTCAAGTGCGCAACCTCAGAGGCAGTTTCTCAAGAAGTCTTAGGCCAGCAGAGCTCCATGTTTGTTGAGTGTTTACCCTGTCCCTTACTTTTGGAAACTCCTCTACCACCTCCAAGGTTGTGAACTCCTGAGCGTATTCCATTCCAGATATGTATTCACAGAATTTTTAACTCTTCTCCTCTAATTGTGTCTTACTTCAGGCGAGGGTAATGTCAAGGCATTTTTCTGTATGAGAGTGCAAAAATTTGTGTGCAGCATTTATTTGAAAGACTGAATCCCTGACATTAACCCATATCCTAATAGACTCTGACTACTAATCCTAATATTATGGAGAAAAATAACTCAAACAAAATAGAAATACAAGCATTTCATAGGAGGCATGGTGTATAGTTGGACTTGCCTTTTGCATTATATAGGGTAGGAGTAATAAATCTAGTCAATTTTTAATTGAAATAGTTTTCCATGTGTTTTTAAAGTTAACAAATATGTAAATTACTGTCTCCCATTCTCTCTAGCTTATTCAGAACATGTTTTTTTATATGCACATATAGAATCCTACCTGGTTATCACACATACAGTCTCATGAGGAGGCTGATTGGCAGATACAAATTGTGAGAAATGACCACTCCTCGTAAACGCTGTTGGAACTGAAAATACAACCCACGGGTGAGCTTCCTATTTGAACAACCTTATACAAAAATCCATGTTCAGTGAAATTAATATTTTTGGATCTGATGATGATATATATTTCACGATAAATTTCGATTGGCATATATATTGCAATTTTTAATGTCTCTCTCTCTGTGTGTGTGTGTATATATATATGTATATATATATATATATATATATATATGCACTCTGTCTAGATTTTTCAAAATATGAAATATGTGTCTTATTGTAGACTCCCTAAATTCATTTATATTCATGTATGTGGATTTATAATCAACTTTTCACAAGATTATTCTCAGAAATACTCATCCACCTAAAATACATACTTGTTTCCTAGTACTGAAAACTCACTTCGTTGAATGGTGCATACATATCCTAACATTTCTACAGTAACTGACCCTGTTTAAAATCAATTCAAGTAGATTACTATGGGACATGATGTGTATTTTGAAGTTCATTTTTATTCAACACTGGTACATTGCTATTTCTTCAGTTTATGCACATCATAGGATACATATTTCATCCACAAGTTAGCAAAATGATAGGCATTTGTTTCACTTTCAGTCACTTCCTGCTTCAGAACACATGTATTTCTCCATGTTTCTTGACTGATATTTTCATGAGACTTCTTTCCAAACACATTATTTTCGATTTCCGTAATCACTTTTGAAGCAAAACCCACACACCTTTCATGATAACCCATAACCCTAATATTACCATTAGATGTATAACTCGTTGGAATGAATGACTGTATATCAATATTCGATTTCTTATATATTTTCAGATATCAATTCAATCCATTATTTAAAGTGGAACCAGTTATATTATTTATTCACATGATGGTCAATTGATGCATTATCAATATATTCTATGACACAGGGTATACCCTTTGTACCCCCAATACTAATTTATATTTCTTCAAAATAGTGCTCCCAGAAATGGTGGAAGAAATACCCATGTCACCTGATCTACATATACATTTTATCACAGTAATATTCTGGACACATAAAACAAAGGTCACTCCTATGATTGTACCAAAGCCTAAATGGAAAATGAGCATGGATTACTAAATGCACCCATGTCCAGGTTGCCTAATGCTCTCAAATGTCAATCCTATTGGTGACTACATATTTGTTTCTTTCTAACATTATATATCCAAACTCAACCCTGTTGAAAATGTCTAGTCCTATGACTCAGTTTATACTTTGCCTGATTTCCTAATGTCTCTATTAATATCTGCTTTCCTCCATATTTTCCCCAGTTCATCATCGTGACTGACTCTTCACATGTGCTAACATTTACATTCACTCTCAACTGAAACCATATTGCTAAAGAACTTTTGGTCCAGATCCTATACTCACTCTTCTTCCTAAAACTACTATCTCCTGTTCCTACCGAGTATTCCTTTTTGACTTGATGTTCTCTTCTACATTCAATCATTCAAGGTACATGGTCCTATGCCATTGTATATCGATTTATCTGAGACATCTGTTCAGAACGTAATTCAACGCTAAGTATCCCAATCAAGTTCCCATGCCCTTCTCGGCTTCAAATCTTAACTAGATTTCTGTTTTCATACTTATATTTCACTTATATATTCTTGTAAATATCGCAGGTTCCCAATACTGTTATTCAACCCTCAGAATGATTCCTCACCCAAATCGAACCTGTTATTCACCCTAATCATACACTCTTCCCTCAATCTAACTTTACAGAAGAGCAGGGAAGGAGTTGGTATTTCAATACAGGAATGTAGGCGATCTTCCACCTGTTGAGAACCTCAAATGTCCTACATAAATGACACCTGGATAAGTTGTAGGCAGCTATGAAAGACCTGAGAGAGCAAAAGTCGTCTTCCATGGAAAACAACCTGGTCAGGATGTAGGGATATGTATGAATCAGCCTCTCTCTTATTAATGTAGAGAAGATGGACCAAACCAGGCCTGTGTGGAGAGCTGTTCCTGTGTGCCTATGGTTGATATACCATTCTAACTTGTGAAAGTGTCACAGGAAGCAGGGGCAGCCTCCATCTCATGGGACCCTTGGAGTCAACTCTTAGGACAAAGTGGTTGCCAAGGCAGTGAACTCATTCAATTCCTGAAGGAAGTGACTTACGTCACTTCCGTGGTGATCAAACTCTCTGAACTTAGATCCAGTAAGCCAGGCACCCAGAGCCAGTCCAAGTCCCAGTCTTAGTGGTCTCACTTGTTTTGATTTTCCAAGGATAGAGTCAATCTTTCTTGATACCTACCGATGTGGGAATGGCCAAATAACAGGAAAGCTCTCAAGAGGGGCCTTTTCTGAGCAAGCAGGTAGAGGCTCACCCCTGGCTTCTGACAAATTCACAGAGTTGACCAAGGAGACCTAATCTCATACAGGACAGGCCATCTCAGGGGAATATTGTGGCCCACCAGTCAGAGGACACTCCGGATAGTCACAGACCCATTTGAGGGAAGGAGGTGCCTTTGTTATGTGGGTGTGGTTTTTTGGTTTGTCTCATATTCTGAGAATATGTAGGAAAGGTGGTTTGTTTGGTTTGTAGTGAACTGTTTTTAATAAGTCATTTGACAAGGCGACTGTTTCTATGTCTGTGTATCGCACTGTGTCCGTGGTTGTAGACATTAGAAAAGAGAATGATTCAATGGATGTGTCCTGTCTGGTAGAAAGCTTCCCAGCATTCATCCTGCCCGATTTATGTATGGACTTTGGCTTGCCTTATCGATGGGCAACACCTGCTAATTTCCTAAGTTGCTGTTTTCTTCCTGAATTCTGGCCACTCTCCAGAAGAGGCTCATGGTTTTGTGTCCAAGATATGAATCACTTCCAAGGTCTGTGACATGGCTATGTTCTGGATAGCTGAAGTGAATGGCGAGAATCTCAGAAAACTCAGATCACTGTGACAAGAAAAGTCTCAGTGGATAAACCCTGCTTTGGGACTTTTGCTTACATATTGTTCTGTTACCCTGAATGTCAGGTAGTTCTTTGCCTCAGGCCACCCCTTTGTGAAACCTGAAGAAAACAGTTTTCAAATGGAAATGAATGGAAATCACCTGTGGCTCTTTGCTTAATTGCTTTGGAAAGGGATGTGTCTGAATCAGCCTCTTAGCTCTGTGTGAGGCTGTTGATTAAATTCTCAGCCCCTTATGGATCTAAAGAAAGATCCCATGTGTGCATCCAAAACCAAAATGGCCGAAAGTACAGTCATTGCAGATGAAGTCTTTCGCCTTCCTCTGTAAGGTTCCTGACCTCTATAAAGTGAGAATAGGGAAGATAGACCAAGCCAATTGATGTCTCCTTTTGGAAAAATTGTACCACCAATGAGAGCATCAGCAAAATTACCCCAACACTACCACAAGTCGCTGCACCAACAGATAGTTCACAATGCATACATGTTAGTTCACAATGCATACAAGTGATATATATTCCAGGCAAGTTCTGCAAGCAGTTCAGTGATGGCTATTGCAGAAGCTGTAGATTGGTTTTATCTTTGTCTTCACCAGCACTGGGTTGAAGATTGAAATTCTGGCAATAATGGCTAAAGAAAAAATTACTTACCATTCCAGAAGGCACTAAAAAACCCAATTATCTTAACAATTTACATTATCTTGAAGAGAATTATTAAATATAATGAAAAGGAAAGGTGAAAGTCAACAAACAGTTCTGCTAAACTCCTTTTTTTGTTCACATATTAAAACAATCCTCAACAGTTGTTTACCCAATTTAAATTAAACTATTTAAATCACGTGAATAAAAAAAAATTGGATCCATTTTTTCATGAGCGCACATCATATATGATATATGGATATATGTACATTCAAACATAAAACACAAAACACAAGTGTGCACAAATAATATAATATATACAACACATAACATAATAGTAAAGGCCTTATAACCTTTTACAGGTGAAATCACCATTGGAATGTCTAAAAACTCTATAGTCAAAAAATAGAACTGATCAGCAAAACATTAACCTAGGTCTGTATGAGCTCAAAAAAAAAAAAAAATAGAAAATAGAACTTCATGATGTGGGAAAGGGCAATAATAAAATAGATATTGAAAAAAGCATCCTGGTTCTGTCGCAGATGTAAGGATAGCCAAACTGGAGTTTTGGATATCAGCTGTTATGAATTTGAGCCAAATCATCTTCTTTTTGGTCTATAGAAATCACTTTAGTTAATTTCTCTGGAATCCATATTGCCTGCTGTTCTTCCTGTGGAAACACACAAACAGACCCCTGACTAAAGACAATCACTGGGTCAGGACTTTAGTTAATCTCTCCAAAATCCAAATCAGCTGCTGTTCTTCCTGTGGAAACACACAAACAGACGCCCGACTCCAGACAATTACTGGGTCAACACTTTTCCATTGTCCTATTAGAATATCATTCCAAAGGACCTTGGGCTTATGCACATTTTTTGGAAACATATGCCTTTCCACAGCACTAAGTCCTGATGAATCCAAGTTTAAAAAGTTTAGAGTAAAAAGCGTTAATTTAAGTTTATCTTTGGGGAATATATACCCCTTCTCAGTTCCGTCTTTGTGCTTTAATAAGTACATTTTTATTGTTTGATGTGCTCTTTCAACTATGCCTTGTCCCTGTGGATTGTATGGGATTCCTGTTATATGAGTAATGCCAAATGATGAGCAAAATTGTTTAAAAGAGTTAGAAGTGTAACCGGGGGCATTATCTGTTTTTAACTGTTTTGGAATGCCCACAGTGGCAAAATTTTGTAAGCAATGAGCTATAACATCTTTAGTTTTTTTCTCCAGCATGAAGGGAGCCCATTAAAAATCCAGAACAAATATCAACTGTAACATGCAAATATTTTAATTTTCCAAATTCTGGCAAGTGTGTGACGTCCATCTGCCAAATATGGTTAGGTATCAATCCTCTAGAATTGACTCCAAGATTAACTTGTGGTAAAAAGGTCACACAATTTTGACATTGTTTTATAATTTGTCTAGATGTTCCTTAGTTTTTTTGAAATGCTTTTGTAAAGTATAAGCATTGACATGGAACTTTTTAAGAAAATTTATTGCTTCTTCTAGTGTAAAGAAAATATGTATGTATGTCAATTGTAGTTTTATCTGCTAAATCATTGCCCAAACTAAGGGCTTTAGGCAATCCTGTATGTGCCCTGATATGTCCTATAAAGAATGGATCTTTTCTGTCCCAGATTAGACTTTGTATAGTGGAAAGCAAAGAGAAAACAGTAGAGAAAGGGGAAATCCTACCAGCATCTTCAAGGGATACTATAGCATTAACTATATACTGACTATTGGAAAATAAATTAAATACAGAATCTTTAAAAATCACAAAAGCTTGTAATACTGTACTAAGCTCTACCTTGTGAGCTGATCGTTTTGGTACTAAATATATAAAAGTTGGATCAGGTGTAACTATTGCTGTTGTACCATTATTTAACCCATCGGTGAATATATTTGGAGCATTCATGATAGGTGTTTTCTTGTCATTTTTGGAAAAATTACAGGATGCGATGACCAAAAAGACAATAAAAGATAAGATGGTAAGTGGTTATCAAATGAAACATTAGATTTACACACGATTATTGCCCAAGTATTTAACTAATTAGCTAATTCATCAATTTGATTCATAGTATATGGAGTAATAATTTTATTGGGTGAAATTCCACACACACTCTTTTTGCTGCTTTTATTCCTATGAGTATTAATTCTCCCTCAGCCTCAGGATAGCAAGTAATAATAGTGTTAGAAGAATAAGATAAATGTATCCATAATAATGGACCTTCTTCCCAAAATACTCCTGTAGAAATATTTTTTTTGTTGTTAGTACAATAAATAATAAATGCAAAATTATATCAACTCTATCCAAAAGCATATTTCCCATATATGTTTCAATGATTTTTATTGCTTTTCTTGCTTCAGGCGTTAACATTCTGAGTGAATTTGGATCTCATGGTCCTTTTAGGATATCAAATAAAGGTCCCAACTCTCCTGTTGGTATACCTAGATGAGGCCTTATCCAATTTAAGTCTCCTAATAACTCTTGAAAGTCATTAATTGATTTGAGTTGATCTACTCGTATTTGAATTTTTGGTTGACTGACCATGGTTGAGGATAATAGAGCTACTAAATAATTAATTGGAAAATTTAATTGTATTTTACCTATTGCTATCTCTAGGTTATAATTTTTTAATACGTTTGTAAGTGTGGCATACCATTCTAGCAATGGGTTTTTAACTTTGTGTGCTAATAATACATCATCCATATAGTGAAAAATTTGTATTTCAGGAATTTGATTTCTAAGTGGCTGGATTACTTTGTTAACATAAATTTGACGCATAGTTGGGCTGTTAGCCATCCCTTGAGGGAGTACTTTCCACTCATATCTCTTGTCAGGACCTTCATGATTCAGTGCAGGTATAGTAAATGCAAAACTTGGAATATCCTCAAGATGAATTGGAATTGAAAATAAAACGATCTTTAATATCTACAACGAAAACATACCAAGTTTTTGGCAAAGCACACAATTGAGGAATCTCTGATTGAGCAGATCCCATAATAACCATCCCATTATTAATGGCTCTTAAATCTTGCAATAATCTCCATTTACCAGATTTCTTTTTAAGGACAAAAATGAGAGTATTATGGGGAGACACAGAAGGTTGTATATGTCCTTTCGCTAACTGTTGTTTGACCAGGTCATGGGCTACTTGTATCTTTCATTAGTCAGGGGCCACTGAGAAACCCATACTGGTCTTTCTGATTTCCAAGTAATATTTATTGTCTCAGTGGCCCTTTCTGAAAATCCAACCCATATCTATCTGTTCCTTGATCTTTTTGTATTGGTGTTGCTATACCTTGTTCTTGCTTTTCTAATCTTTTTCCTTTCCTAAAATCTTGTCTAGCCATAATAGTGGGTGAATTTTGATTGATGTTATTTGTTAATGTCAAACCTAATTGATCTAGGACATCTCATCCTTTAAATTTACGGGAAGATGTTCCAATACATATGGCTGTATAGTTCCTTCACATCCTTCAGGATCCTTCCAATCTAATACCATTGCACTTTTATGGGGATTAGTCGCCACTCCTAGGCCTCGAAGCGTTTGAGTGGCTTGTTGTAATGGCCAATGTTTTGGCCATTCTTGACGACAGATGATGCTAAGGTCTGCACCTGTATCCAGTAGCCCATTGAATTCATGTCCTTGAATATTTAGTTTTAGCATGGGGCGAGAATATAAATTTAAAGAAAGCATAGCCCAATCTACACCTGTGGAGCCTAATCCTTTGGAACCCCTTTCTACAGCATAACTGTAAAATTTATCATGTGGGCTGGGTATTATTATTAATTGTGCTATTCTATCTCCTGGAGAAATTACTGATATACCCTTTGGAGAACTGGCTATAATTTTTATTTCACCTTCATAATCGGGATCAATTACCCCAGGACTCATCATAAGTCCTTTTAGAGTAGAAGAGCTGCATCCCAATAATAAGCCTACTGTTCTTTTGGGAAGAGGTCGTTTCACCCCTGTGGGAATGATTTGAACTCCCATTTCTGGAGTTAGTATTGATCTGGCGGAGGCACAGATGTCCAACCCTGCGCTCCCTCTGGTTTGTCTGATGAGGGATCTGATGAACAATGTGTCGTGGGCACTACACTGATGGGGTTGCTGGTTTCCTCCAGTGCTCCATATATTTGCGGTTTTGGGCCCCAGAGCATTGGGGCCCCCTGTCCATTTTTTGGCAATGGAGCCGGATGCCTTTCTTCATGATATCGTGGATAAACACCTGGTGCTTGTTTGTTTTTTGATAATGAAGTACCCTCTATGGTGGTTTGAGAATGGTATTCATTAGCCCAATGTCTCCCTCTACGTCATTGTGGCCAAATACCCGGTATTCTAGTCCTTTGATACCTAGTTTTGTTAAACCCTCCTCCTATGGGGCAATTCCTTTTAAAAAGTCCTGTTTGTTCACAATTGTAGCATGTTCTTGGCCTGTCTTCTAAAGCCTGTTTTACTAAAGCTGCCACAATTTGCCCTTTTTCATTAATGTCTCTGGCATCTAAAGCCTGTTTTATTGCAGCTGCCACGACTTGCTCTTGTTCATTAATGTCTCTACCAAATTTAATAAATGTGTTTAAATCTTCATGTTTCCATGGTCTAATGATACCTCTGCAGCAATGATTCGCTTGGTCATAAGCCAGTTGTTTTAATAAGGGCATTGCTTGTTCTGTATTTCCAAAAACTCTGTAGCTGTTTCAATAAGCCTACCTACAAATCCAGCGTAAGATTCATTAGCTCCTTGTATTACCTTAGATAATTGACCTTGTAAACCTCCATGTCCTTGTAAAGTCTTCCATGCCCTAACTGCCTCTACAGCAATTTGTGCGTATATGCCAGGATCATATGGAATTTGTTGTTGCTGATCCTCATAAGGTCTCTTTTCTAACAACAAATCTAGATTTCTCTGAGGATAACCAGCTGCTGCATTTCGCCTAGACATCTCTTTGCAAAATTCCTCATTGGCAACCTTCCATAATAGGTATTGACCTCCATTTAGCACAGCTTTACACATATTAGCCCAATCTGCTGGCGTCATGTTCAAGGTGTTAATGGATTCGACCAAGCTTACAATGAAGTGTGCTTGAGGACCATATGTTGTTACAGCCTCTTTTAGCTGCTTCACTATTTTGAAATTTAAAGCATGGTGAATTCGCTGCCCTCCTACCTCAAATACAGGGCATGTTAATACTTGAGATCCTGTCTCAGGATCCGAACTATCAACTGTTGGGGTTGGGGGCCTCCCAGCACATGGAGGTGGCCTTGTTAGTTGGACATTTACATCCTCTGGTGACAGAAAGGTGTTAGTAGCAGTCTCCTTTTTTAACTTTGCCCCTGATTGCTTTTTATGCTCTAAACTTGGTTCCTCTATCTTTGTCTGAACTGAAGGCTTTGGACTAAGCAAACCAGATATGAACGTCCACAATGGCAATGTGCCAACTGGCATAGTCCCTCAGCTGCTCTTTTCTAATCCTTTCAAATCTTCACCATGATGGTTCCATTGTGATATATTTAATGACTCCTCCTTCAAAAGCCATGGGCTACATTTTTGTATTGTATCAACAAATGCCCTGACTGTCCTTGATATTTCTGAGATGCCTCCTTTCTCTAACAATTTATTTAACACTCTTTCAGTTTGTTTTTTACTAATTTCTGATCCCGTATTTCTATTACAATACAACCCAACAAGATGACGCCAAACAAAACTGAGACATAATGAATTAAAAAGGGAACAACAAAAAGTCATTATAGCCTTTCTATCCTCCTGACATGTGCATCCGTCCTTTATACCTATCTGTTCCTTAGACGTAAATAGTTTTTTCTCAGATGTGAGTGGTTTTCTTCCGTCCCACTCATCTCCAGGAACAGGCAACTTAAAACAAAAGTGAAGCAAAACAAAGGAGTCATCTTAAAATGGCTACCCATCCTTTCACCTTGCCCACAGGGGCAAGCAGTTTACCTTATCACTTACCCTCAGTCGTTCCCCATGTGAGCCACCAAATGCTGCAGTCTGGCTGGGCATGATTCAGGAGCCACTTGTCAAAAAAAAAAAAAAAAACTAACTTTATTTTTAGAACCACACACGGCAAACAAAACAACTCCTCAGGAAAAACCCTCAGAGCCCAACTGCCACTACTGGCTTCCTTGTAAAGTCTCTCTCACACACACAAGCCTCTCCACCTGCCACAATCCTACTGCTCTTGAGGCCGATTGGCTGGGTGGAGCCAAAAAAGTTCCCCAAGGAGCAGCTCCATGGTCTGAAAGGGCAGGGAAACAGCCCAATGAGCATCACCACAGAGGAGCCAATCAGCTAGATGATGCTGAGATCGCTGTGAGCCAATAATCAGTCGGCAGCTGGAAATTTGCTGGCAGCTGGAAGTTTGCTGGGGCCCCTTCAGCTGTGGCTCTCAACAAATTCCTGTCTCATTTCTCTGTAGCCTATTCAGCACATGTATTTTTATATGCACATATAGTATCCTATCTGTTATCACATGTACATTTTTGTGAGGTGGCTGACTTGGCAGATACAAATTATGAGAAGAGATCACTCCTCCTAAACATTGTTGGAACTGAAAATTCAAAATATGGGTGAGCTTCCTAGTAGAATAACATTATACATAAATCCATTTTCAGTGAAATAAATATTTTTGCATCTGTGGATGACATATATATTTCATGATGAATTTTGATTGGAATACACACTCTACAAATTTTTCAAAATATGAAATATATGAGTCTTATTATACACTCCTTAAAATCATTCATATTCATGTATGTGGATTTATGATCAACTTTTCACAAGATAATTCTCAGAAATATTCATCAACCTGAAATACATATTTGTTACCTAGTACTGAAAGATAACTTCAGTGGATGGTGCATACAAATCCTAATATTTCTACAGTAATACCCAGTTTAATATCAATGCAAGTAGTTTCCTATGGGACATGATGTGTATTTTCCGGTTCATTTTTATTCAACAGTGGTACATTACTATTTTCTCAGTTTATGCACATCATAGGATATATATTTCATCCACAAGTTCACAAATTTATATGCATTTGTTTCAATTTCAATCACTTCCTGCTTCAGAACACATATATTCCTCCAGATTTTTTGACTGGTCTTTTCATGAGACTTCTTTTCAAACACATTATTTTCGATTTCCATAATCACTTTTGAAGCAAAACTCACACATTCTTCTTGATAAACCATAACCCTAATATTACCTTTAGATTTATGACTGGTTATAATGAATGTATGTATATCAATTTAAGATTTCCTTTACATTTCAGATATTAATTAAATCAATTATTTAAAGTTGGAACCAGTTACATTATTTGTTCACAGTATGGTCTATTCATGCATTATTTCTATATTCATAGACACATGGTACACCTCTTTGTTCCCCTAACACGAATTTATACGTCTTCAGAATATTGCTCCCACTAATGGTGGAAGAAATACTCATGTCACCTAATCTACATATACATTTTATCACAGTAACATTCTGGACACAGAAAACAAAGGTCACTCTTATGATTGTACCAAAGCCTAAAAGGAAAGTGAGCATGCATTACTAAAAACATCCATGTCCAGGTTGCATAATGCTCTCAAATGTAAATCCTATTGTTGACTATATATTTGTTTCTTCCTAAGATTATATATTCAATCTCAAGCCTGTTGAAAATATCTCATCCTATCCCTCACTTTAAACTTTGCCTGATTTCTTAAAGTCTCTATTGACATCTGCTTTCCTACATATTTTCCCCAGTTCTCATTGTGACTGACTCTTCACATGTGCTGATATTTACATTCACTCTCTACTTGAAAACCTATTGCTAGAGAACTTTTTGTCCAAATCCTATACTCACTCTTGTTTCTAAACCTAGCAACTATCTTCCTAATCCTACGGACTTTCTTTTTTTAATGGATGTTCTCTTCAACATTCAATCATCCAAGGTACAAGGTCCTATGCCATTGAATATCGATTTATCTGAGACATCTGAGCAGGACATAACTCAAAGCTAAGTAACCCACTCAAGGGCCCAATGCCCTTCTGGGCTTCAAATTGTACCTAGATTTCTGTTTTCATACTTGTATTTCACCTATATATTCTTTTAAATATCCCAGTCTCCCAATACCATTATTCATCCTTCAGAATGATTCCTAACCAAAATCGAATATGTTATTTACCCTAACCATAGACTTTTCCCTCAATCTAACTTTACACGTGAGCTGGGAGAGTGTGATCAGGAAAGTCTCAGTGGAGAAACCCTGCTTTGGGCCATTTGCTTACCTATTGTTCTGTTGCCCAGAATATCAGGAAGTTCTTTGCCTCAGG
This sequence comes from Callospermophilus lateralis, assembly GCF_048772815.1. Classification (NCBI taxonomy): domain Eukaryota; kingdom Metazoa; phylum Chordata; class Mammalia; order Rodentia; family Sciuridae; genus Callospermophilus; species Callospermophilus lateralis. Next base: position 1,290,711 of record NW_027513051.1, read on the forward strand.
TCACCCCTTTGTGAAGCCTGAAGAAAGCTGTTTTCAAACGGAAATGAATGAGCATCACTTGTGGCTCTTTGGGTCAAATGAGTTCTTCAAGCCATGAAGAGGTGCTTGGGTTTTCTCATGACGCCAAATCACATAAAGAATCTATACCTATCAGTCAGTAGTAGTCAGTCAATATTGCTCCTAAAAATGGTGGAGAAATACTCATGTCAAATGATCTACATATATATATATATATATATATATATTTAATCACAGAAATATTCTGGGCACAGAATTCAAAGTTCACATTTATGATTGTACCAAAGCCTAAATGGAAAGTGAACATGGATTACTAAAAATATCATGTCCAGGTTGCCTAATACTCTCAAATGTAAATCCTATTGGTGACTACATATTTGTTTCTTCCTAAGATAATATATTCAACCTCAACCCTGTTGAAAATGTCTAATCCTATCACTCACTATATACTTTGCCTGATTACCTAATGTCTCTATTTATATCTGCTTTCCTACATATTTTCCCAATTTCATCATTGTGACTGACTCTTCACATGTGCTGAGATTTAAATTCATTCTCTAACCGAAAACCTATTGCTAAAGAACTTTTGTTGCAAATTCTACATGCACTCTCCTTCCTAATCCTAACTACTATCTTTCTAATCCTACTGACTATCCCTTTTTGACTGGATGTTCTTTTCTACATTCAATCATCCAAGGTACAAGGTCATATGCCATTGTATATCGATTTATCTGAGACATCTGTTCAGAAGTTAATTCAATGCTAAGTATCCCAAGCAAGGGCCCAATGCCCTTCTGGGCTTCAAATCATACTTAGATTTCTGTTTTCATGCATACATTTCACCTCTATATTGTTATAAATATCGCAGGTTCCCAATACCATTATTCACCCAGCAAAATGATTCCTAACCCAAATCGAACCTGTTATTAACCCTAACCATACAGTATTCCCTCAATCTTACTTTACAGAAAAGAGGGAAAGAGTTGGTCTTATAATACTGGAATGTAATGGATCTTCCACCTGGTGATAACCTCAAATGTCCATGGCGAAATGATCCCTGGAGAATATGTAGGCAGCTATGAAGGACCTGAGAGAGCAAAAGGCATCTTCCATGGCAAACGGCTTGGTCAGGATAAAGGTTTGTGTCTGAATCAGCTTCTATTCTTAAAGCAGAGAACATGAGCCAACCCAGGCCTGTGTGTAGATCTGTTCCTGGGAGATTATGGTTGATATACAATTCAAACTTGTTAAAGTGTCACAGGAATTAGGGCCAGCCTCCATCTCATGGGAACCTTGGAAGCAACGTTTGGACAAAGTGGTTGCCAAGAGAGTGACCTCATTCAGTTCCTGAAGGAGGAACTAAAAACAGTTCCATCACACTTCAGTGGTGATGGAACTCTCTGAACTTGGGATCCAGGATGCCAGGCACCCATAGCCAGTCCCAGTCCCAGCCCCAGTGGTCTCACTTGTTTGGATTTACAAAGACAGAGTCAGTCTTTCTTGGTACCTACAGATGTGAGGAAGGCCAAATGCAAGAAAGCTCTGAAGCAGAGCTTTTCCTGAGAAAGCAAGTAGAGGCTCACCGCTGGCTCCTGACAACTTCACGGAGTTGGCCAAGGAGACCAGATCTAAGACAGGACAGGCCATTTCGGGGGAACATTATTGGCCCACAAGTCAGAGGACACTCCAGATAGTCACAGACCTACCTGGGCGAAGGAGGTGCCTTTTTTTTTGTGGTTATGAGTTTGTGGTCTTGTTTCATGTTCTTAGAATAGGTAGAAAAGTAGGTTTGTTTAGTTTGGAGTGGACTGTTTCTAGTAAGTCGTTTGACAAGGCGAGTGTTTCTATGTCTGTGTATCACATTGTGTCCGGGGTTGTAGACTCAAAAAAAAATGCATCAATGGATGTGTCCTATCTAGTAGAAAGCTTCACAGCATTTATCCAGCCAAATTGATGAATGGACTGTAGCTTGCCTTATGGATGGGCAACACCTACTATCTTTCTAAGTTCCTGTTTTCTTCCTGAATTCTGGCCACTCTCCAGAATAAGCCCATGGTTTTGTGTCCAAGATATGTACCCCCTCCAAACTCTGTAACATGGCCATGAACTGGATAGCTGAAGTGAATGGCGAGCATCTCAGAAAACTCAGATATCAGTGTGACCAGGAAAGTCTCAGTGGAGAAACCCTGCTTTGGGCCTTTTGCTTACCTATTGTTCTGTTGCACTGAATGTCAGGAAGGTCTTTGACTCAGGCCATCCCTTTGTGAAGCCTGAAGAAAACAGTTTTCAAATGGAAATGAATGGGTATACCTGTGGCTCTTTGCTTAATTGCTTTGGAAAGGGATTGTCTGAATCAGCCCCTTGGCCCTGTGTGAGGCTGTGGCTTAGATTCTCAACACCTGATGGATTTAAAGAAATTTCCCATGTGTGCATCCCAAACCAAAGTGGCCAAAAGAGCAGTCTTTGGGATGAAGTCTGTCGCCTTCCTCTGTAAGGTTCCTGACCTCCATCTAGTGAGAATAGGGATTCTTTGAGTGAAATGAATTTTTCCAACTTACAGAGGCTAGGCTATAGGTGCTTGGGTTTTCCATGACTCCAATTCAAATAAAGATTCTAAACCCCACAGTCAGTTGGCCTCAAATTGGAGAAGTGGACCTGAATTAATGACAGGAGTATTTGATTACTCCAGGTTCACAGCAAGTGTCCAGGCCACCCTGACTTTAGGCAAATGAGAGGAAAGGGAACATATTTTGGACACTGTCTTGGTCTGCGCACCTCATGGAAACCTCCAGCCAGTGGTTATGATGAGTGTCTATATAAAAGAAGATGAGGGCCATATGGGAGTGTTTTGGTTTTAACTGTGGTCATTTGTGTGGTGGTTGGAAGAGATGGCTTTGTCCACCTGGGCTTGAACTCTGGTATGATTCCCCTTAGAGACTGAGTTTTAGAACTGACCTCAGAGAAGTATTGCAATAAATAGTGTTGCAATTTTAGGAGGCCATGCATGAGAATCGCCCTTGGAAAATGAGATCTATTCCCAGGATGGCTTTCCACAGAGCTTGGGAAATCTAAGCCACGATATCCCAATATTTTATTCTTAAAGACTTTGCAGCCATAGTTGAGATTCCAAACACTCATGGACCTCACATTTTAGACCTCAATGGTCCTGGATTCATGTGACCTTTTGGCCACTCTTTGGAAAGGCTTGCCTGTGAGAGTTCTCCAGAGCTTTCATTTAAATGATCTTCCTCACCATTTAATGGTTCCTGAATGAATTGAAACCCACAGTGCCTCAAACTTCATCTTTGAAAAATGGTGATATAAATACCATGAAACTTTTGAAATTCCCATGACCAGGTGGCACTGGAGAACCTGTGGATGTCCGGTTGCTGATCATGAGTGTACCAGACAGGGCCTTGATTGACTGGGTTTCGTGATAATGGTGTAGAACAGAGATGCCAATAAGTTGGAGCCTGCTGAGTAGTGAGTGTAGAGCAGTGGACTGTAGGTGTGTGAATAAATATTTTTGGTAGGACCACCTGGATCTGCCATTGGCTTCCAAAGACATGTGACTTGCATGGTGCAGGCAGCAGATCCTTATATGTAAAGGCATCTTGTTATATGGAGAGGTTTCAGGGCAATGTTCAGAATCAGGTTGCTATAGTCAAGGGGAAAACTATTTGGAATAGAAGCATGGTTTGTACATTCTCTTGGAGACCTTGACAAACCACACGTGACAGAACTCCCTCCAGCATTTTGTCCCAGTTCAACTCCTTGTATTTCGTGAAGCCAATGTCAAACTCCCAGTGCAGCAGTAAGAAACACCACTAAAAGTGGAGGATGACGAACTGACTTCACAGACAACACGGGGAGACACTTAGCTCCCAGTGGCCACAGTTTACCGACAAAGAGAGAATTCATAACTGCTGTCTCATGTTCATTAGAAAATAAGTAACCATGTCATCCAGGTCACATAAATGCAGACCCAGATTTGATGGGGTCACTACAAATGAAGCTAATTCTCCTAACAATTACATATATTTCATGTGCCCAACCTCAGAGGAAGTTTCTCAAGAAGTCTTTAGGCCAGCAGAGCTCCATGTTTGTGGAGTATTTACTCTCTCCCTTACTTTTGGAAACTGTTCTACCACCTCCAGTGTTGTGAACTCCTGAGCATTTTCCATTCCACATATGTATTCACATATTTTCTAACTCCTCTCAACTAATTGTGTCTTACTTGGAGCAATGGTTATGTCAAGGCTTCGTTCTGGATGAGAGTGGGAAGATTTTTGTGTAGCACATATTTGCATACACATTAGATTCATTTTCCTATTTTCCATTTGAAATACTGAATCCCTGACACTAACCCATACCCTACTAGACTCTGACTACTAATCTTAATATAATGGAGTAAAAGAAACCTAACTAAATAGAAATACAGGCCTTTCATAGGAAGCATGGTGTATGCTTGGATTTGCCTTCTGCTTTATCAAGAGTATGTGTTATAAATCTAGTCAAGTTTTCATTGTAGTATTTTTCCCTGAGCTTTTAAAGTTAACATATATGTAAATTCCTGTCTCTCTTTTTCTGTAGCCTATTGAGTACATGTATTTTTTTAAGCATATATAGTATCCTACCTGGTAACACACGTATATTCTTGTGAGCTCACTGACTTTGGATATAAAAATTGTGAGAAGAGATTACTTCCCCTAAATACTGATGGAACTGAAAATTCAACCTATGGGTGAGCTTCCTAGTGAAAAACATTATACATAAATCCATGTTCAGTAAAATGAATATTTTTGGACATGTGGATGTATTATATTTCGTGATGAATTTCAATTGGCATATATATTGCTAAATATTAATGTGTGTGTGTGTGTGTGTGTATATATATATATATATATATATATATATATATATATATACTCTCCAGATTTTCCAAAATATGAAATCAGTGTGTCTTATTATACATTCCCTAAATTCATTCATGTTCCTGTATGAGTCAGTCTTTCTTGGTACCTACAGATGTGAGGAAGGCCAAATGCAAGAAAGCTCTGAAGCGGGGCTATTCCTGGGAAAGCAGGTAGTGGCTCACCGCTGGCTCCTGACAACTTCACAGAGTTGGCCAAGGAGACCAGATCTGAGACAGGACAGGCCATTTTGGGGGAACATAGTATGGCCCAAAAGTCAGAGGACACTCCGGATAGTCACAGACCTACTTGGGGGAAGGAGGTGCCTTTGTGGGTGTGGGTGTGGGTTTGTGGTTTTGTCTAATGTTCTGAGAATAGGTAAGAAAGGCGGTTTGTTTACTTTGGAGTGAACTGATTCTAGAAAGTCGTTTGACACGGCGAGTGTTTCTAGGTCTGTGTATCCCACCGTGTACGTGGTTGTAGACTTTAGAAAACAGAAAGCTTCAATTGATGTGTCCTGTGTAGTAGAAAGCTTCCCAGCATTCATACTTCCAATTTATGAATGGACTGTGGCTTGCCTTATCAATGAGCAACCCCTGATATCTTACTAAGTTTCTGGTTTTTTTTCTGAATCTTGGCCACTCTCCAGAATAGGCTCATGATATTGTTTCCAAGATATGTACCACCTCTAAACTCAGTGACATGGCCATGTACTTGATAGCTGAAGGGAATGGCGAGCGTCCCAGAAAACTCAGATATCTGTGATCAGGAAAAGTCTCAGTGGAGAAACACTGCTTTGGGCCTTTTGCTTACCTATTTTTCTGTTGCCCTGAATGTCAGGATGATCTTTGCCTCAGGCCACCCATTGGGAAGCATAAAGAAAAAAGTTTTCAAATGCAAATGAATGGGCATCACATGTGGCTCTTTGCTTAATTGCTTTGGAAAGGAATGTGTCTGAATCAGGCTATAGGTCCTCTGTGAGGCTGTGGCTTAGATTCTCAGCACCTGATGCATCTAAAGAAAGATCCCATGTGTGCATCATAAACTACATTGGCTAAAAGAGCATTCATTGTGGAAGAATTCTCTCGCCTTTCTCTGTAAGGTTCCTGACCTCCATCAAGTAAGAATACGAACCTTTGGTTCAAATAAGATCTTCAAAGCCCTGCAGAAACTAGCCCATAGGTGCTTGGGTTTCAACTGAATCCAAATCACATGAAGAATCTATACCTGGTGCTGGGGATGTGGCTCACGCCCTAGCGTGCTCGCCTGGCATGCGTGCGGCCCGGGTTCGATCCTCAGCACCACATACAGACAAAGATGTTGTGTTCGCCAAATACTAAAAAAGAAAAGTATTAAAATTCTCTCTCTCTCCCCGTCTTTTCACTCTCTCACTCTTTCTAAAAAAAAAAAAAAAAAGAATCTATACCTGACAGTCAGTAGGCCTCATATTGGAGAAGCAGAGCAGTATTAACAGCAGGCCTATTTGATCATTCCTGGTTCCCAAGATGGGTGTCCAGGCCAACATGTCTTTATGCAAATGAGGGGCAAGGGAGGTTATTTTGGACACTGTCTTGTGCTGCACCCCTCATGGAAAACTCCAGCCAGAGGTTATGATGAGTGTCTGTATGGACGAAGATGAGGGCCATGTGGGAGTGTTTTGGTTTAAATTGTGGTCATTTGTGTGGCAGTTGGAACAGATGCCTGGGTCCACCTGGACTTGAACTCTGGTGTGATTCCCCTTAGAGAATGAGTTCTGGAACAGACCTCAGAGAAGTACTGGCATAAATTGTGTTGGGATTTTATGAGGCCACGCATGAGAGTCACCCTTGGAAACTGAGATCTTGGCCCAGGGTGGCTTTTCCCAGAGCACTTGGAATCTCAGCCAGGATATCACATGATTTTATTCTGAAAAACTTGGCAGCCATAATTGAGAGTCAAAACACACATGGACATCACATTGTAGACCTCAATAGGCCTGGATTCATGTGACATTTTGGCCACTGTTTGGGAACCTTCCTGTGAGGGTTCTCCAGAGATTTCATTGAAATGAGCTTCCTCACCATTTAATGGTTCCAGAATAAATTGAAACCCACAGTGCCTCCAACTTCCTCCTTGAAAAGTGGCTAGATAAATACCATGAAATTTTTAAAATTCCCATGACCAGGTGGCACTGGAGAATCTTTGGATATCCTGAGGATGATCATGAGTATACCAGTCAGTGCCTTGATTGACTGGTTTTTATGAAGATGGTGCCGAACAGAGATGCCAAGAAGTTGAAGCCTGCTGAGGAGTGGGCATAGAGCAGTGGTGGGCAGGTGTGTGATAAAACATCTGTGGTGGGGCCATGTGGATCTCCCATTGGCTTCCAAATGCCTTGTGACAGACATGGTGCAGCCAGCAGTCCCTTCTATGTAAAGGCATCTTGTTATATGGAGAGGTTTCAGGGCAATGTTTAGAATCGGGTTGCTATGGTCATGGGGGCAAGCTATGTGGAATATAAGCCTGGTTGATGCATTCTTCTGCAGACCCTGACCTACCACAGATGACAGATCTCCCTCACGCACTGGGTAACAGTTGAATTCTTTGTATTTCGTGAAGCAAATACAAAAATTCCATTTCAGCAGCAAGAAACACCACAAAAAGTGAAGGATGCCCAAATGGCTTCACAGTCCACATGTGGATACACTTAGCCCCCCGTGGCCACAGTTTACCCTAAAAGAGAGAATTCAACATTGCTGCCTCATGTTCATTGGAAAATAAGAAACCATGACCTCCAAGTCACATAGATGCAGACCCAGATTTGATGGTCTCACTACAAAGAAAGCTAAAATTCCCAACAACAACATATATTTCAAGTGCCCAACGTCAGAGGCAGATTCTCAAGAAGTCTTTAGGCCAGCAGAGCTCCATGGTTGTGGAGTGTTTACCCTGTCCCTTACTTTTGGAATCTCAGAAGGGAGGAAGATACACCAAGCCAATTGACGGCTCCTTTTGAAAAAATTGTACCACCAATGACATCATCAGCAAATATAACCCAACACTACCACAAGTTGCTGCACAAACAGATAGTTTACAATGCATACATGTGAGTTCACAATGTGTCCAGGCAAGTTCTGCAAGCAGTTCAGTGATGGCTATTGCAGAAGCTGTAGATTGGTTTTATCTTTGATTTCACCAGCACTGTGACGAAGATAGAAATTCTGGCAATAATGGCTAAAAAAAAAATTATGTAACATTCCAGAAAACACTGAAAGAAAACAGTTTTCTTAACAATTTACATTGTCTTGGAGAGAATTATTAAATATAATGAAAAGGAAATGTGAAAGAAAACAAACAGATCTGTTAACCTCCTTTTTTGTTCACATTTTAAAACAATCCTCAACAGCTGTTTACTCAATTTAAATTAAACCATTTAAATAATGTGAATAAAAAAATATTTGGATCAATTTTTTCATGATCCCTCATCATATATGATATATGGACATATGAACATTCAAACATATAACACAAAACACAAGTGTGCACACATAATATAATACATACAACACATAACCTAATAGTAAAGGCCTTATAACTTTTTACATGTGAAATCTCCATTGCAATGTTTAAAAACTCTATTTTCAAAAAATAGAACTGATCACCAAAACATTAAACTAGGTATGTATGAGCTCAAAAAAACAAAATAAAATGTAGGAAAAGGCAATAATAAAATAGATATTGAAAAAAGCATCCTGGTTCTATCTTAGATGTAAGGGTAGCCAAACTGGAATTTTGGATATCAGCTGATATGGACTTGAGTCAAATCATCTTCTTTTTGTTCTGTAGAAATCGCTTCAGTTAATCTCTCTGGAATCCAAATCGGCTGTTGTTCTCTCTGTGGAAACACACAAACAGGCCCCTGGCTCCAGACAATCATTGGGTCAGGACCTTGGTTAATCTCTCTGGAATCCAAATCGGCTACTGTTTTTCCTGTGGAAACAGACAAACAGACCCCCGACTCCAGACAATTACTGGGTCAGGACCTTTCCATTGTCCTGTTAGAATATCTTTCCAAAGAACCTTGGGCTTATGCACATTTTTTGGACACATATGCCTTTCCCCAGCACTAAGTCCTGATGAATCCAAATTTTAAAAGTTTAGAATAAAAAGGGTTATTTTAAGTTTGTCTTTGGGGAATATATACCCTTTCCCAATTGTGTCTTTTTTGCTTTAATAAGTACTTTTTAATAGTTTGATGAGCTTTTTCAACTATGCCTTGTCCCTGTGGATTGTATGGGATTAATGTTATATGAGTAATGCCAAATGATGACCAAAATTGTTTAAAAAAGGTAGAAGTATAACCAGGGGCATTATCTGTTTTTAACTGTTTGGGAACGCCCACAGTGGCAAAATTTTGTAAGCAATGTGTGATAATATCTTTAGTTTTTTCTCCGGCATGAAGGGTGCCCATCAAAAATCCAGAAGAAGTGTCAACTGTAACATACAAATATTTTAATTTTCCAAATCCTGGCAAGTGTGTGATGTTCATCGGCCAAATATGATTAGGTATCAATCCTCTAGGATTGACTCCAAGATTAACTTGTGGTAAAAAGGTCACACAATTTTGACATTGTTTTATTATTTGTCTAGCTTTTTCCTTAGTTATTTTAGAAGGCTTTTGTAAGGTATTAGCTTTGACATGGAACTTTTTACGAAAATTTATAGCTTCTTCTAGTGTAGAGAAAATATGTATGTCATGTGTACTTTTATTTGCTAAATCATTGCCCAAACTGATGGCTCCAGGCAATCCTGTATGTGCCCTGATATGTCCTATAAAGAATGGATCTTTTCTGTCCCAGATTATACTTTGTATAGTGGAAAGCAAGGAGAAAACAGTAGAGGAATGGGAAATCCTACCAGCATCTTCAAGGCATACTATAGCATTAACTATATGCTGACTATCAAAAATAAATTAAATACAGAATCTTTAAACATCACAAAAGCTTGTAATACTGCATTAAGCTCTACATTTTGAGCTGATTGTTTGGGTACTAGAAATGTAAAAGTTTGATCAGGTGTAACTATTGCTGCTGTACCATTATTTGTTCCATCAGTAAATATATTTGGAGCATTCATGATAGGTGTTTTTCTTGTCAATTTTGGAAAAATTACAGGATGCGATGACCAAAAAGACAATAAAGGATTAGATGGTAAGTGATTATGAAATGAAACATTAGATTTGCACATGATTATTGCCGAAGTATTTAACTCATTAACTAACTCATCAATTTGATTCAGAGTATGTGGAGTAATAATTTTATTGGGAGCAATCCCAAGCACTCACTTTGTTGCTTTTATTCCTTTGGGTATTAATTGTCCTATAGCCTCAGGGTACCTAGCAAGAATAGTGTTAGGAGAATAAGATAAATGTATCTATAATAATGGACCTTCTTGCAAAAATACTCCTGTAGGAATATTTTTTGTTGGTAGACAATAAATAATAAAGGCAAACTTATATCAATTCTATCCAATTGCATATTTTCCATATATGTTTCAATGATTTTTAATGCCTTTCTTGCTTCAGGCGTTAACATGTACCGTGAATTGGGATATGATGGACCTTTTAGGATATCAAATAAATATCCCAACTCTCCTGTTGGTATACCTAGATAAGGCCTTATCCAATTTATGTCTCCTAATAACTTTTGAAAGTCGTTATGTGATTTGAGTTGATCTACTTGTATTTGAATTTTTGGTGGCGGTACATGGTTGAGGATAATAGAACACCTAAATAATTAATTGGAAAATTTAATTGTACTTTATCTATTGATATATCTAGATTATTTTTTAATAAGTTTGTAAGTGTGGCATAACATTCTAGCAATGTGTTTTTAGCTTTGTGTGCTAATAATACATCATCCATATAGTGAAATATTTGTAGTTCAGGATTTTGATTTCTAAGTGGCTTGATTACTTTGTTAAAATAAATTTGACACATTGTTGGGCTGTTAGCCATCCCTTGAGGCAGTACTTTCCATTCATATCTCTGATCAGAACCTTCATGATTCAGTGCAGGGATAGTAAATGCAAAACGTGGACTATCCTCATGATGAATTGGAATTGAAAAAAAAAAACCTTTAATATCTATAAGTAATTTTGTTAAACCCTCCTCCTATGGGCAATTCCTTTTAAAATGTCCTGTTTGTTCACAATTGTAGCATGTTCTTGGCCTGGCATCTAATGCCTGTTTTAGTGCAGCTGCCACAATTTGCCCTTCTTCATTAATGTCTCTGGCATCTAAAGCCTGTTTTACTGCAGTTGCCACGACTTGCTCTTGTTCATTAATGTCTCTACATAATTTAATATATGTGTTTAAATCTTCATGTTTCCATGGTCTAATTATATCTCTGCACCAACTATTTGCTTGCTCATAAGCCAGTTTTTTTAGTAATAGCATTGCTTGTTCTGTTTTCCCAGAACCTCTGGTACCTGTTTGAATAAGCCTATCGACAAATTCAGCATAAAGTTAATTAGCTCCTTGTATTACTTTAGATAATTGACCTTGTAAACCTCCAAGTCCTTGTAAAGTCTTCCATGACTTAATTGCATCTACAGCAATTTATGCACATACACCAGAATCATATGCAATTTGTTGCTGCTGATCCTCATAAGGTCCCTTTCCTAACAACATATCTAGATTTCTCTGAGGATAACCAGCTGCTGCATTTCGCATAGCCGTCTCCTTGCAAAATTCCTCATTGTCAACCTTCCATAACAGGTATTGTCCTCCATTTAGCACAACTTTACACATATTAGCACAATCCGCTGGCTTCATGTTCAAGTTGTTAATGGTTTCGACCATGCTTACAGTGAAGGGTGCTTGAGGACCATAGGTTGTTACAGCCTCTTTTATCTGCTTCACTGTTTTGAAATTTAAAGCATGGTAAACTCGCTGCCCTCCTACCTCAAATATAGGGCATGTTAATATTTGAGATCTTGTCTCAGGATCCCAACTATCAACTGTGGGGGTTGGGGGCTTCCCAGCATATGGAGGTGGCCTTGTTAGTTGGACACTTACGTCCTCTGGTGATAGAAAAGTATTAGTAGCAGTCTCCTGTAGAGGTGGTTCTGTTGGTTGGACACTTACACCCTCTGGTGATAGAAAGGTGTTAGTAGTAGTCTCCTGTTGTAAATTTCCCCCTGATGGCTTTTACTGTTTTACACTTTCTTTCTCTGTCTGACTAGCTTGAGAGGCCTTCTCTTTTACATGATTTTTTTCCTCTGTCTGACTGGTTCGAGAGACCTTCTCTTTTACTTGAATTTTTTCCTCTGTCTGACTAACTTGAGAGACCTTCTCTTTTACTTGAATCAATATGTCTTCTTCTTCCTCTACCATTGTCTGAACTGAAGGCTTTTGACTAAACAAACAAGATACGAAAGTCCACAATGGCAATGTGCCAACTGGCAGAGTCCCTGGGCTTTTCTTTTCTATTCTTTTTAAATCTTCACCATGATGGTTCCATTGTGATATATTTAACAACTCCTCCTTAAAAAGCCATGGGCTACATTTTTGTATTGTATCAACGTATGCCCTGACTGCTCTTAATTTTACTGGGATGCCTCCTTCCTCTAACAATTTACTTAACACTTTTTCAGTTTGTTTTTTTTTCTAATTTCTGTTGCCATATTTCTACTATAATACAACCCAACAAGATAACACCAAACAAAACAGAGATAGAATGAAATAAAAATGGAAAAACAAAATATCATTATAGCCTTTCTCTCTATCTGTTCCTCAGACACAAATAGTTTTTCCTCAGATGTGAGCGGTTTTTCTTCCGTCTCACTCATCTCCAGGGACAGGCAATTTAAAGCAAATGTGAAGCAAAACAAAAGAGGAATCTTAAAATGGCTACCCATTCTCTTGTCCTGCCCTCAGGGGCAAGCAGTTTACCTTATCAGTTACCCTCAGTCGCTCCCCATGCGAGCCACCAAATGCTGCAGTCTGGCTGGGCACAATCAGGAGCCACTTTTCAAAAGAAAGCAACTTTATTTTTAGAACCACACACGCCAAGCAAAAGAGCCTCTCAGGAAAAACCCTCAGAGCCCCAACTGTCACCACCGGCTTCCCACAAGCCTTTCCCTCCCACACAAGCCTCTCTCCACTTCCCACAATCCTCCTGCTCTTGAGGCCGATTGGCTGGGTCACGTGTGGAGTCAAAAAAGTCCCCCAATGAGCAGCTCTGTGATCTGAAAAGGCAGGGAAGCAGCCCAATGAACATCACCGCAGAGGAGCCAATCAGCTAGATGTTGCTGGGGCCGCTGTGAGCCAAATATCAGCTGGCAGTCTGAAAGGGTGGGGAAACAGCTCAATGAGCATCTCCAATGAGCATCACCGCAGAGGAGCCAATCAGCTAGATGTTGCTGGGGCCACTGTGAGCCAATCATCAGCCGGCAGCTGAAAGTTTGCAGGCAGCTGGAAGTTTGCTGGGCCCCTTAGGCTGCAGCTATGAACAGGAGTTGTATGCACCATTCACTGAAGGTAGTTTTCAGTACTAGGAAACAAATATGTATTTCAGGTGGATGAATATTTCTGACAATAATCTGGTGAAAAGTTGATTATAAATCCACATACTTGAACATGAATGAATTTAGGGAGTGCAAATAAGACATATATATTTCATATTTTGAAAAATCTGTAGAGTGTGTGTGTATACACACACACACACACACACACACACACACAGATATTAAAATGTAGCAACATATATGCCAATCGAAATTCACCATGAAATACACATCATTCACAGATCCAAACATATTCAATTTACTTAACAGGGATTTATGTATAATGTTGTTCTACTAGGAGGCTCTCCCATAGTTTGAATTTCAGTTCCAACAGCGTTTACGAGGAGTTATCCCTTCTCAAAATTTGTATCTGCCAAGTCAGCCACCTCACAAGAATGTAGGTGTGATACCAGCTGGGATTCGATATGTGCATATAAAAATACATGTGCTGAATAGGCTACACACAAAGGGAGACAGGAATTCACATATTTGTTAACTTTAAAAACACATGGATATCTATTTCAATTAAAAATAGACTGGATTTATAACACCTAACCTTTATCATGCAAAAGGCAAGTTCAAGAATACACCATGCCTCTTCTGAACTGCTGGTATTTCAATTCTGATTTGGTTACTTTTCTGCATCATATTAGAATTAGTAGTCAGAGTGTAGTAGGGTATAAGTTAGTGTCAGGGATTCAGTATTTCAAATGGAAAATTGGAAAATGAATCCAATGTGTATGCAATATGTGTTACACAAATAACTTCCCACTCTAATTCAGAAAATGGCTTGACATAACCTTCGCCCAAAGAAAGACAAAATTAGAGGAGAAGAGTCAGAAAATCTGTAAATACATATATGGAATGGAAAATTCTCAGAAGTTTAAAACTTTTGAGGCTTTAGAGGAGCTTCCAAAACTTAGGTACAGGGTAAAACTCCACAAACATGTAACTCTACTGGCCTAAAGACTTCTGGAGATACTGACAATGAGGTTGGGCACTTGAAATATACATTGTTGTCAGGAGCTTTAGCTTCCTTTTTAGTGAGAACATCAAAGCTGAGTCTGCATCTATGTGACCTGGAGGACATGGTTTCCTATTTTTCAATGAACATGAGGCAGCAGTGTTGAATTTTCTCTTTGTAGCTAAACTGTGACCACTTAGGGCTAAGTGTCTCCCCATGTGGACTTGAAAGCCATTTGGTCATCCTCCAGTGTTCGTGTTATTTCTTGCTCCTGCACTGGGTGTTTTGGATTTGCTTCAAGGCATATAAGGAGTTCAACTGAGACACAGTCCTGGAGGGTGTCCTGTAATATGTGGGGGGTCAGGGTCTGCAGGAGAATGCAACAACCAGGCTTCTATCCAACATTGCTTGCCCCCTTGATCATAGCAACCAGATTGTGAACATTGCCCTGAAAACTCTCTATGTAACAATATGCCTTTATATACAAGGGTGTGCTGGCTGCACCATGTCATTCACAAGCCATTTGGAGCCAGTGTAAGATCCACATGACCCCACCACAGATGTTTTATCACACACCTGCACACCACTGCTCTAGGCCTACTACTCAGAAAGCTCCAACTTACTGACATCTCAGTTCTACACCATTTTCATGAAACACAGTCAATCAAGGAACTGTCTGGTACCCTCATGATCAGCAACAGGACATCCTAAGGTTCTCCAGTGCCACCTGGTCATGGAAATTTCAAAAATGAAGTTTTTGAAATTTCATAAATGAAGTTGAAGGCACTGTGGGTTTCAATTCATTCAGGAACCATTAAATGATGAGGAAGCTCATTTCAATGAAAGCTCTGGAGAACTCTCAGAGACAAGGCTTCCCAAAGAGTAGGCAAAAGGTCACATTGTGGTCTACAATGTGAGGTCCATGTGTGTTTTTACTCTCAACTACGGCTGCCAATCTTTCAGAATAAAATCATGGCATATCTTGGATGAGATTCCCAGTGCTCTGTGGAAAGCCCCCCTGGGCGTAGATCTCAGTTTCCAAGGACGACTCTCATGGGTGGACTCCTAAAATCCAAACACAATACATGGCAATACTTCTCTGAGGTCAGTTACAGAACACAGTCTCTAAGGGGAATCACACCTGAGTTCAATCCTAGGTGGACCCAGTCATCTCTTCCAAACGCCAAACAAATGACCACAATTAAAACCAAAACACTCCCACATGGCCCTTATCTTCTTCCAATAGACACACATAATATCCATTGGCTGGGGGTTTTCATGAGGGGCGCTGTGCAAGACAGTGTCCAAAATAAACTTCCTTGCCCCTCATTTGCCTAAAGTCAGGGTGTCCTGGACACCCTTCCTGTTAACCATGAGTGATCAAATAGGACTGCTGTTAATACTGTTCCAATTCTCCAATTTGAGGCCTACTGGCTCTGGGGTTTAGATTCTTTATGTGAATTGGAGTTATGAGAAAACCCACGCATCTCCTGGCTAGCCTCTGCAGGGCTTTGAAGAACTCATTTGACCGAAAGATCCCGATTCACAATTGATAAATGTCAGGATCCTTAGAGGAAGGCAAGAGACTTCATCCACAATGACTGCTCTTTTGGCCATTTTGGTTTTGGATACAGAAGAGATTTTTCTTTAGATCCCTCAGGTGCTGAAAATCTAACCACAGCATCACAGAGGGCAAAGAGGCTTATTCAGACCCATCCCATTTCAAAGCAATTAAGCAAAGAGCCACAGGTGATGCCCATTCATTACAATTTGAAAACTGTTTGCTTCAGCCTTCACCAAGGGGTGGCCTGAGGCAAAGACCTTCCTGACATTCAGGGCAACAGAACAATAGGTAAGCAAAAGGCCCAAAGCAGGGTTTCCCACTGAGACTCTTCTGGTCACGCTGGTATCTGAGTTTTCTGAGATGCTCGCAATTTCCTTCAGCTATTCAGTACATGGCCATGTCACAGAGTTTGGTGGTGGTACATATCTTGAACACAAAACCATTTGCCCATTCTGGACAGTGCCCACAATTCGGGAAGAAAACAGAAACTTAAGGAGATAGGAGGTGTTGCCAATCGAAAAGTCAAACCGCAGTCCATTCACAAATTGGGCAGAATGAATGCTGGGAAGCTTTCTACTAGACAGGACACATCCATTGATACATTCTCTTTTCTAATGTCGACAACCACGGACACAGTGGGATACACAGACCTAGAAACACTCGCCTTGTCAAATGACTTACTAGAAATAGTCCACTTCAAACCAAACAAACTGCTTTTCCTATCAATTCTCAGAACATGTGACAAAGCCACAAACACACACCCACACCCACAAAGGCAACTTCTTTACCCAAGAAGGTCTGTGAATATCCGGAGTGTCCTCTGACTGGTTGGCCATTATTTGTTCCCCAAAAATGGCCTGTCCTGTCTCAGATCTGGTCTCCTTGGCCAACACTGTGAAGTTGTCAGGAGCCAGGGGTGAGCCACTACCTGCTTTTTCATGAAAGACCCCTCTTCAGAGCTTTCCTGGCATTTGGCCATCATCATATCAGTAGGTACCAAAAAAGACTTACTCTGTTCTTGGTAAATCCAAATAAGTTAGCCCACTGGGACTGTGACTGGGACTGTCTCTGGATGCCAGGCTTCTTGGATCCCAAGTTCAGAGAGCTCCATCACCAATAAATTAGTTAGTTCACTTCCTTCAGGAACTGAATTATGACACTACCTTGGCAACCACTTTGTTTTAACAGTAGCTTCGAAGGGTCTCATGTGATGGAGGCTGCCTCTACTTCCTGTGACAGTTTCACAAGTTAAAATGGTATATCAACCATAGGCACCTGGGAACAGCTCACCATACAAGCCTCGTTTGGTCCGTCTTCTCTACATAAAGAAGAAAGTGGCTGATTCAGAAAAATCCCTTCATTCTGAGCAGGTTGTTTGCCATGGAAGATGACTTTTGCTCTCTCAGGTCCTAAATAGCTGCATACATCTTCTCCAGGGATCATTTCTGCATGGACCTTGAGGTTCTCTGCCGGTGGAAGATCCCCTCTATTTCTGTATTGTAAGACAAACTCTGTCCCTGCTCTTCTGTATAGTTAGATTGAGGGAAAAGTGTATGGTAAGGCTTAATAACAGGTTCGATTTGGCTTAGGAATCATTCTGATTGATGAATAATGGTATTGGGTACCTGTGATATTTACAAGAATATACAAGTGAAATATAAGTATGAAAACAGAAATCTAGGTAAGATATGAAGCCCAGAAGAGCATTAGGCCCTTGATTGGGATACTTAGCTTTGAATTTTGTTCTGCACAGATGTATCAGATAAATCGATATACCATGGCATAGGACCTTGTACCTTGGATGATTGAATGTTGAAGAGAACATCCAGTCAAACAGGGATAGTCGGTATTATTAGAAAGATAGTTGGTAGGTTTAGGAAGAAGGGTGAGTATAGGATTGGCAGCAAAAGTTCTTCAGCAATTGGGTTTCAGATAGAGAGTGAATGTAAAAGTTAGTATATGTGAAGAGTCAGTCACAATGATGAACTGGGGAAAATATATAGGAAAGCAGATATGAATACAGACATTATGAAATCAGGCAAAGTATAAAGTCAGTGATAGGATTAGGCATTTTTAACAGGGTTGTTGTTGAATATATAATCTAAAGAAGAAACAAATATGTACTCAACAATAGGATTGACATTTGAGAGCATTAGGCAACCTGCACATAGATGTTTTTAGTAATCCATGCTCACTTTCCATTTAGGCTTTCGTACAATCAAAGTGTGACCTTTGCTTTTTTGTCGAGAATATTACTGTGATAAAATGTATATGGACATCAGGTGACATGAGTATTTCTTCCACAAATTCTGTGAGCAATATTTTGAAGACGTATAAATAAGTGTTGGGTGTAAAATTAGGTGTACCTGGAGTCTTTGGATATAGAGATAATGCATGAATAGACTATCCTGAGAATAAATAATATAACTGGTTCCAACTTTAAATAATTTTTTGAATTGATATCTGAAAATATACAGAAAATCTTATATTGCTATACAATCATTCATTCCATCCTGTTACATTCTAATGGTAATATGAGTGTTATGGTTTATCATGAAGAGTGTGTGAGTTTTGCTTCAAAAGTGATTGTGGAAGTCAAAAATAATGTGTTTGGCAAGAAGTCTCATGAAAAGACCAGTCAAGAGACCTGGAGGAATAAATGTGTTCTGAAGAAGGAATTGATTAAACATGAAAAAAAATTCTTATAAATTTGTGAAACTCTGGATGAAATATATATACTATGATATATATATATATATATATATATATATATATATATATATTTGAATATATGTAGAATACATAGGTAAAATATATGTATGAAAACAGAAATCTAAGTAAGATTTGAAGCCCAGAAGGGCATTGGTCCCTTGATTGGGACTACTTAGCTTTGAATTACTTTCTGCAAAGTTGTCTCAGATAAATCCATATACAATGACATAGGACCTTGTACCTTGGATGATTGAATGTAGAAGCGAACATCCAGTCAAAAAGGGATAGTTGGTAGTGAAAGTTTAATAAAATAGGTACTTGTCACTTCCTGTGTTTCTGTACGCTTAATAAAACACTGTTGAAATCTTGAGAATTGTTTGCTAATCTTGTTCCCAGAATGTGCTGTCCCCATCTGCCAAACTGCAGATTGTACTCCCTCACCCGGTTAAGCGCTAACCGCCCACTGACCCTTACCCATCAATAAACTTCCCTCCCTGCCCTCTCCAAGAAAAGTATATGAGCTCTGCTGAAGCTGTTCTCAGGACTCTCTGCTCTATTCAAGTGAACTCTGAGCCCCAGCATGCTGGACCCCCAGTAAATCCTTTGCTGTTGCATGTTAAAGTCTCTTGGTTGTCCCTTCCTCTGACACTAGCCCGACCTTTACATATGGACGTTCCACAGAGATCAAGCAGCGGTGGAGGAGAGACCCCAATGGACCCCCCTCAGATAAGTAAGGCGCCTCTTTCTGGTTTCAGGTTTCATGTTAGGGTTTGGCAAAATGGCTGTCAATGAAGAGTGTGAGCTCTCTCTGATGGTGGCTGACAGTCGTGTTACAGAACCACAGGCCACGTCCCTGGAGGACGCCTGAGAGGACTCGGGAAATTGAGGAACAATAGTCTCCTTGACTCAGTGATATTTTGTTTCGGATTCAGTATTGCCAGTCCATCAGATTTTGCCGGCTACTCAGTCATGGTCTCAGTGTTGAACGTCCATTGCCTGTCTTTATTGTCTTGTCTTGCCTGTGTCATGTGTCTTGCTTTCACTGTTTGTGTATCTCTCATTAGGGAACAGAGGACTTCAATGCCTCTGTCCCTGACCCTTGATCACTATACCAAAGTCCGTTTAAGGGCTCAGAATCTCTTTATTTCAGTAAAGCCCCGGATGTGGCAGACTCTCTGTACCTCAGAATGGCCCACCTTTGGAGTCGGATGGCCCCTAGAAGGATCTTTCTACTTCCCACTAATTTATAATTCAGAGATATTGTCTTTCAGCCGTGGCCAGATAGTCATCTGGATAAACAGCCATATATTTTAATTCAGCAGGACCTCTGCAAATTTCCTCCTCAATGGGTCAAGCTTTTCCTTGCCCCTGCCCCCGCAATGACTCCTTCCCCCAGGAACTCACAAACACTCTGCTCCTCCTCCTCCTCCACACTCTGTTTTCCCTGTGTCACCAGATTTGAGTCAACTGGACTCTCCTCCCCCTCCTTATCCCCTGCCCTCATCCTCTAACCCCCAACACCCTCTAAGTGATACCCCTGCTGCTGACTCAGCCTCTCCTCCAATGAAGGAAGCTAAGCCGGCCCAGCGCCCTCCAGGTAATTCCCCTGCAGCACACACAGCACCTCCTCCCATGGAGGAAGCTGGCCCTGCTAAAGGAACTCGCTGGCGGTGAATGATTGAAAACCCTGGAACTCTTGGGATGCCTCCCCTTCGACCCTATGGACCAATGATTGACAATGGCCATTGGGGGAAAATTCAAGCCTACCAGTATTGGCCGTTCTTCTCTTCAGACCTATGTAACTTAAAAAATAGCAATCCCCCTTTTACCGAGGACCCCACCCGGCTCTCAGGTGTGGTTGAGTCATTGATGTTTTCACACCAGCCTACTTCGGATGACAGCCAACAACTGCTAGGGACTTTCTTCATGACAGAGGAAAAAAAGGGAATTCTCCAGGAAGCTAAAAAAAAATCCTTGGACCAGGTTTGCATCCGACACAACTTACCAACATAATCAAAGCCGGCTTTCCCTTGAACCGACCCAACTGGGACCCCAACACCTTTGAAGGTAGGGAGCATCTGTCCACTTATCGCCGGGCTCTAATAGTGGGTCTCCGAGCAGCCGCTAGTGACCAACTAATTTGGCCAAGGTAAGAGAGATTATCAGGGGCCTGATGAATCTCCCTCTATGTTTCTAGAGAGAATTATGGAGGCATATAGGAGCTATAATCCTTTTTATCGTCAGGCAGAGAATCAAAAGGCATCTGTCACGATGGCCTTATTGGGCAAACTGCCCTGGATATTAAAACAAAGTTACAAAGCTTAGATTGATTACAAGATATGACTTTGAGAGATTTAGTCAGAGAAGCTGAGAAGGTATACTATAAGAGAGAAACTGAGGAAGAGAAGGGAGCAAATGGAGGATAAAAGAAACAAAAGGCAGAGTAAGGCGTTGACTAAGGTCCAGGTCACAACAACAAATAGGCCAAAAATTAAGAAACAGGGAGACAAGAAGGTATACATTGGCCCACGACAGAGGCCACCCTTGGCCTCAGATCAATGTGCCTACTCAAACAAAAAGGACACTGGGCCAAAATTGACATAGAAAGCGACAGCCACGCCAGCCAGCCATTCTGACTCTGGAGGATGACTACGAAAGTCGGGGCTCAGATCCCCTCCCCGAGCTCAGAGTAACTTTTGAAGTGGAGGGGACCCCAGTAAACTTTGAAGTGGATACAGGGGCAATATACTGAGCCCATAAGGCCACATTGGGCCCTCTATCAAATAAAAAATCTCTATTTCAAGGGGCTAATGGCAGTAAATATCGGGCTTGGACAACTAAGAGGACCATGGACCTGGGAAAAGGAAAAATCCATCACTCCTTCCTAGTAGTCCCAGAATGCCTGGCCCCATTGATCGGCGGAGATCTGCTCACCAAGCTCTGGGCCAAAATAAATTTTAACCCTGAAGGCCCTTAAGTGGAATTTCTAAATCTTTCAGTAAAAACTCCAAGAGCCACGGCTCTAACTATGTCAGTAGAAAATGTACATCAACTCACTCACCTTGGTTCAAAGAAACTGCAGGCATTCCTGAAGGATCAAGAACAGAGTTTTCCACTAACAGACTCACAGTGAAGAAAATAACTGAATGGGTAACAAAAGCCTGTCGGGTTCATCAATTGGTAAATGCTTACCCTTCCAAGCTTCCTGTATGAAAGCACATACGAGGAACCAAACCAGGACAATACTGGGAAGTGGACATTACTGAAATAAAGCCAGCAAGGTATGGACTTAAATATCTCCTAGTCTTTGTAGATACATTTTCAGGATGCATTGAAGCCTTCCCCACAAAAAAAAGAAAAAAAAAGAAAAGAAATAGCGCAAATTTTGGTCAAGAATATCCTAGAAGATATTTTTCCAAGATACAGCCTGCCTAAGTTAATAGGGTCTGATAATGGACCGGCGTTCATGGCCCAGGTAAGTCAGGGGTTAGCCAGGACCCTGGGGATTAATTGGAAGTTACATTGTGCTTATAGACCCCAGAGTTTAGGACAGGCAGAAAGAATGAACCAAACCATTAAACAGACCTTAACAAAATTAAGCTTAGAGACCGGAATAAAAGATTGTACTATGCTCCTGCCTTATGCACTGTTAAATGAAGAAAATACTCACTCTGATTTTAGTGTAACCTCACCCTCTATGAAATTCTCTATGGTGCCCCTCCTCCAGTAAGGGACCTAACACCAACTCTAAGACCTTACAATCCCTTCCACACCAGCTTGCTTGACAGACTTAAAGCTCTTGAAAGAATTCAGTGACACCTGTGAAAACAGCTGGCCACTGCCTACCAAACTGGGGACGAGGGGACTCCACATCGATATCAAGTAAGAGACTTTGTCTTCGTAAGACGACATCAGGTGACATCGCTGGAACCCCGCTGGAAAGGACCATTCCAGGTGCTACTTATAACACCTACAGTGGTAAAGGTAGATGGAATCACTTCCTGGATGCATGCCTCTCATCTCAAGCCTGCGCCCTGTCCAGACATTGACTGGAAACTGGAATTGGCTGGAAACTGGAAAAGACTGGTAACCCTTTCAAATTGCACATTCGCCGTGTGGATAAGGCTATAGACTCTCCCCTTGACCACCAGTATTTCTGACCCTCATCACCCCTTTCAGCAGCGATGGCTGATCACAAATCCTACTGGACAAGAAGTTTAATCAATCTTGCATACAGCCCCCTTAGGGACCTGGTGGCCATCTCTCCACCCAGACATTTGTCAGCTGGCTATATGTCTTTCCTATTCAGATATCCCTGAAGAAGAGGATCCCACTAAAATTCCATTAAATCCCTTCCGTATCATATGTAATGGAAACAAACATTATGGATGTAGGGACACGTGAGCCAGATGCAGGTCGGCTAGCCTAGATTACTATGTTTGCCCGGTGAACTATCAAAGCCACAAACAGCCATGGCTGTGTGTGGGAAAAGCCGACTTCTTCTGTAATCAAGGGGATGTGAGCATACAGGGGCTGCACGATGGAACCCAAACTCCTAATCAAATTCAGTACACAGCATTGGCCATATTACCAATAAGATAACCTAAATCGATGGCACCCAGAGGGGTCTCTAGATCCTCAAATTCTGTGGAACCTTTTTAACTTTGGGAAGGGCTCAAAGGCGTGAAAAGAGATTCCCCTATGTGGAGGCCTTTTCTGTCCTTCGCTCACATCCTGAACTATGCTTCTCCAATAGATCCTCACCCTCAGCCTTCTGCTCTAGTCTCTCTGCTGTCACTCCCACCTCAACAACCTGATTTCTCCCATCCCGTTACTAGATCAACAACCCAAACATCCGCCGGTTCTCAGACCATTGCCCCCTTGCTGAGGTAGCAGGTACTTAGTTATCACTCTACCCACTCACTCCTCTCTTCTCCTGTCAGCACCCATACGGGGTTTCACCAGGTCCTTTTACCAGCTAACCTAAAGCTCAAAATAGCTGAGAAGACCCCTATCCAAGATGTAATAAAAATGGTCTTTAAAGTTGCTTTGTCATCACTGAAAACAGGTTACTAAGAATTTAAAGTCCCTCACAGGCTTTTTGGATACACACTCCCATCTTCCCCTCTTTTCTACATGTTCTACTGCTCAAGTTTTTGTTGCTAGAAAATCCCAAACCCCTTTCCCATTATTCTTTTACATCTCTCCGTACTCATTCTCAGATCCTCGGAACTGCTCTAAGTCCCGCCTTCCCTCTCTTTCCCCTCTGTTCCACACCCACAGAAAAGTCTTAACTGATCTTCTCCAGATGTCTTCACCATGGCTGACTTTAGGACGTTCAGCAAAAGAGTCCCTATAAAAGAGTTCAGTGTAGACAAACTTCCTGTTTTCATGTGGCCCTGTTCTACTTGGCCACTGGCTAAAACAATCAGTACTTGTAAGCTAGACACCCCCTTACTAGTTTTTCACAAAATATGTGAACAAGGCCTCTGACTTTGAGCTGGGGCTTCAAAGAGATGGCTACATTTCTATGATAAAGAAGTTACCAACTGGCTCCATGGTAATAGCTGGCAAGCGGAAAAAAGAAAGGGATGAAATATCTCTCCCCCTCCCAGGTGTCCTTGAAAAGTTAATTTGCTCAGAACAGAGGAAAAAAACATTAAAAAACTGCTTTTTGTGAATTTCTGCTGACTGTGAACTTCTGAGCACATTCCCTTACATGTTGGGTACAAAATTCTGAAACTTCCTAAACTTGGGGTTCATGGGATTAATTGATTACAACAGAAGCAATGCCCTCTGAATCCGTTTGCAACCAAATAGGACTGTTTCCCTAGCTTTGGTGCTATCTTAGGTGCCTTGTCTTGACTGTTCCTACAACAGTATAATTCTATATACTTAAACATTTTTATGTTTTCATTAAATGGTCAACAGTGGTGATTAAATGTGTAATGGTGCAGAGGTTACCCAGAGTGCTCTATCATGATGCAGGTTCATTTGAAGATCAAACAGGGGGGCATACAACCCGGTTCCACAGGGAACATATATCCCTCACTTCAGCCATCCAATTAGGAATACGAGTTGCTGCAGGGGAGGTCACAGGAACCACTGCCTTGGTCCATGGTACACAGCAAAATACCCAATTAGAAGCAGCAATAGACCAAAACTTAAAGATATTAGAAACCTCCATCACAGCTTTGTGGGAATCTTTAACCTCTCTCTCTGATGTTGTTTCATACAACAATCGAGGGTTGGACCTCCTCTTCATGAGAGAATGGTGCCTTTGTGCTGCATTGAGGGAAGAATGTTATTTTTATGGCAACAATACTGGAGTTGTAAAAAATTTATGAGTAAAATAAAAGGATGCCTTGAAGAGTGTCAACGAAAGAGAGAGGCCCAAAAAGGGTGGTTTGAGTCTTGGTTCACACAGTCCCCCTGGTTAACTATACGTTTATCAACCTTGGCCAGTCCAATAATAATACTCACATTCTTGCTAACTATAAAACCCTGTTTGCTCAACCATGTATTTTCATTTCTCCAACCTCAAATTAGACAAGTTAAACTTATGGTAATACCCCACTAGCAGACATAGAATGTGACACCACTCCAATGATCACTTTTATGATTAAAAGTAGCCAGAAGAAGACGTGGGGAATGAAAGGTTAATAAAATGGTACTTGTCACTTCCTCTTTTTCTGTATGCTTAACAAAACACTGTTGAAATCTTGAGAACTGTTTGCTAATCTTGTTCCCAGAATGTGCTGTCTCCAACTTCCAAAATATATAATGTACTCCCTCTCCCGGTTGCATGCAAACTGCCCACTCGCCCTGACCCATCAATAAACTTCCCTCCCTGCCCTCTACAAGGAAAACACATAAGCTCTGCTTAAGATGTCCTCAGGGCTCTCTGCTCGATTCAAGGGAGCTCTGAGCCCCAGCATGCTGGACCCCCAATAAACCCTTTGCTGTTCCATGAGACAGTCTCTTGGTGGTCTCTTCCTCCGACGCTCACCTGAACATTACTTGGATGATTGAATGTAGAAGAGAACATCCAGTCAAAAAGGGATAGTCGGTAGGATTAGGAAGATAGTCGGTATGTTTAGGAAGGAGAGTGAGTATAGGATTTGGAACAAAAGTTTTTTAGCAATAGGGTTTTGGTTAGAGAGTGAATGTAAATGTGAGCACATATGAACCATCACAATGATGAACTGGGGAAAATATGTAGGAAAGCAGATATCAATAGAGACATTACGAAATCAGGCAAAGTATAAAGTGTGTGATAGAATTAGGCATTTTCAACAGGGTTGATTTTGGATATATTATCTTAGGAAGAAACGAATATATTGTCACAAATAGGATTGACTTTTGAGAGCATTAGGCAACCTGGACATGGATGTTTTTAGTAATCCATGTTCACTTTACATTTAGGCTTTGGTAGAAACATAAGTGTGACCTTTTCTTTTTGTGTCCAGAATATTACTGGGTTAAATTGTATATGTAGATCAGGTGACATGAATATTTCTTCCACCATTTCTGGGAGCCATAATTTGAATACGTATAAATTAGTATTGAGTTTACAATGAGGTGTACCCTGTGTCTATGAATATAGAGACAATGCATGAATAGACTATACTGTGAATAAATAATATAACTGGTTCCACTTTAAATAATGGATTGATTTGATATCTGAAAATATATAAGAAATCTTATATTGATATACAATCATTCATTCCATCCAGTTATACATCTAATGGTAATATTAGGGTTATGGTTTATCATGAACGGTGTGTGAGTTTTGCTTCAAAAGGGATTATGGAAATCGAAAATAATGGGTTTGGTAAGAAGTCTCATGAAAAGACCAGTCAAGAAACATGGAGGAATACATGTGTTCTGAAACAGAAAATTATTGAAAGTGAAACACATACCCATAATTTTGCTAACTTGTGGATGAAATATATACTCTATTATGTGCATTACCTGAAGAAATAGTAATGTACCAGTGGCGAATAAGAATGAACATGAAAATACACATCATGTCCCATATGAATCTACTTGCATTAATGAGAAACTGGGTCAATTATTGTAGAAATATTAGGATATGTATGCACCATTCACTGAAGTTAGTTTTCATTACTAGGAAGCAAATATGTATTTCAGGTGGATGAATATTTCAGAGAATAACCTTTTGAAATGTTGACTATAAATCCACATACATGAATATGAAAAAATTTAGGGAGTGTATAATAAGGCATATATATTTTATATTTTAAAAAAATCTGGAGTGTGTATATATACACACAGAGAGAGAGAGAGACATTAAAAAGTAGCAATATATATGCCAATCGAAATTCACCGTGATATATATATCTTACACAGATAGAAAAATATTCAATGTACTGAACATGGATTTATGTATAATATTGTTCAACTAGGAGGCTCACACATAGGATGAATTTTCAAATCCCATAGCGTTTAGGTGGAGTGATCACTTCTCATCATTTGTATCTGTCAAGTCAGACACCTCACAAGAACGTATGTGTGATACCAGGTAGTATTCTATATGTGAATATAAAAATAGATGTGCTCAATAGGTTACATAAAATGGGAGAGAGGAATTCACATATTTGTTAAATTTAAAAATACATGGAGAACTATTTCAATTTAAATCGACTAGATTTGTAGCACCTACATTTTGTCATGCAAAAGCCATGTCCAACTATACACCATGCCTCCTCTGAACTGCTTGTATTTATATTCTGTTTGGGTTATTTTTCTCCATCTTATTAGGATTAGTAGTCAGAGACAAGTAGGGTATGGGTTAGTGTCACGGATTCAGTATTTCAAATGGAAAATAGGAAAATAAATCCAATGTGTATGCAAATATGTGCCACAAAAAATATTCCCACTCTCATCCAGAAAAATGCCTTGAAATTATCTTCGCCCCAGGTAAAACACAATTAGAAAAGAAGAGTTAGAAAATCTGTGAATACATATGTGGAATGGAAAATGCTCAGGAGTTCACAACCTTGGAGGTGGTAGAGGAGTTTCCAAAAGTAAGGGACAGTGTAAACACTCCACAATCATGGAGCTATGCTGGCCTAAAGACTTCTTGAGAAACTGCCTCTGAGTTTGGGCATTTGAAATATATGTTGTTGTCAGGATCTTTAGCTTCCTTTGAAGTGAGACCATAAAACCTCAGTCAGTATCTATGTGACCTGGAGGACATGGTTTCTTATTTTCTGATGAACATGAGGCAGCAGTGCTGAAGTCTCTTTGTAGGTAAACTGTGGCCTCTTCGGGCAAAGTGACACCCCGTGTGGACTTTGAAGCCATTTGGTCATCCTCCACTTTTTGTGGTGTTCTTTTGCTGCTGCACTGGGAGTTTGGTATTTGATTCATGACATACAAGGAGTTCAACTGGGACACAGTGCATGAGGGAGTCTTGTAACGTGTGGTGGGTCAGGCTCTGCAGGAGAATGCACCAACTGGGCTTCTATTCCACATTGCTTGCCGCCTTGACCATAGCAACCTAATTCTGAACATTGCCCTGAAAACTCTGCATATAACAAGATGCCTTTTCATATAATGGTCTCCTGGCTGCATCAAGTCAGTCACAAGCCATTTGGACGCCAATGGCAGATCCACATGGCCACATCACAGATGTATTATCACACACCTGCCTACCACTGCTCTAGGCCCACTACTCAGCAGGCTCCAACTTACTGGCATCTCTGTTCTACACCATTTTCATGAAACCCAGTCAATCAAGGCACTGTCTGTTACACTCATGATCAGCAACAGGACATCCAATGGTTCTCCAGTGCCATCTGGTCATTGGGAATTTCAAAAATTTCATGGTGTTTATCTTTCCATTTTTCAAGAATGAAGTTGGAGGCACTTTGGGGTTTCCATTCATCCAGGAACCATTACATGGGGAGGAAGCTCATTTCAATGAAAGCTCTGAGGAACTCTAACAGGCAAGGCTTCCCAAACACTGGCCAAAAGGTCACATGAAGCCAGGCCCATTGAGGTCTACAACGTGAGGTCCATGTGTCTTTTTACTCTAACTATGGCTGCCAAGTTTTTCAGAATAAATCATGTGATATCCTTGCTGAGATTTTCAGCTCTCTGTGGAAAGCCATCCTGGGCCTAGATCTCAGGTTTCAAGGGCAACTCTCATGTGTGGCCTCCTACAATGCCAACACAATTAATGGCAATACTTCTCTGAGGTCAGTTCCAGAACTCAGTCTCCAAGGAGAATCACACCAGAGTTCAAGCCCATGTGGACCCTGTCATCTCTTCCAACCGCCACACAAATGACCACAATTAAAACCAAAACATTCCCACATGGCCCTCATCTTCATCCATATAGGCACTCATCATAAACTCTGGCTGGAGGTTTCCATGAGGGGCGCAGCCAAAGACAGTGTTCAAAATATCCACCATTGCCCCTCATTTGTCTAAATTTAGGGTGGTCTGGAAACCCTTTCTGTGAACCAAGAGTGATCAAATAGGCGTGCCGTTAATACTGCTCTGCTTCTCCAATTTGAGGCCTACTGACTGTCAGGTATAGATTGCTTATGTGATTTGGCATCATGAGAGAAACCAAGCACTTATGCAGGACTTTGAATAACTCATTTGACCTATAGGAATCCTATTCTCACTTGATGGACGTCAGGAACCTAACAGAGGAAGGCAAGAGACTTCATCCACAATGACTGATCCTTTTGCCATTTTGGTTTTGGATGCACACATGAGATCTTCTTTAGATTTATCAGGAGCTGAGAATCTTAGCCACAGCCTCAACCAGGGCCTAGTGTCTGATTAAGACACATCCCTTTCCAAAGAAATTAAGCAATGAGCCACAGGTGATGCCCATTCATTTCCATTTGAAAACTGTTTCTTCAGGCTTCAAAAAGGGGTGGCCTGAAACAAAGACCTTCCTGACATTCAAGGCAACAGAACCATAGTTAAGCAAATGGCCCAAAGCAGGGTTTCTCCAATGAGACTTTACTGGTCACACTAATATCTGAGATGTTCCCATTGCCTTCAGCTATCAAGAACATGGCCATGTCACAGAGCATGGAGGTTATACATATCTTGGACAATAAATCATGAGCTCATTCTGGAGAGTGGCCAGAATTCAGGAAGAAAACCGGAACTTAGGAAGTTAGTAGTTGTTTCCTATCCATAAGACAAGCCACAGTCTATTCATCACTTATGAACGATGAATGCTGGGAAGCTTTCTACTAGACAGGACACCTCCATTGATGCATTCTCTTTTCTAATGTCTAAAACCACGGACACAGTGGATACACAGACATAGAAACACTCGCCTTGTCAAAAGAGTTACTATCAACAGTAGACTCCAAAGCAAACGAACCACCTTTATTACCTATTCGCAGAATATGAGACAAAACCACAAACTCACACCCACACACATAAAGTCACCTCATTCCCAAAAGTGGATCTGTGACTATCTGGAGTGTCCTCTGACTGGTGGGCCATACTATGTTCCTCTCGAAATGGCCTTTCCTCTCTCAGATTTTGTCTCCTTGGCCAACTCTGTGATGCTTTGAGGAGCCTGCAGTTAGCCACTACCTGCTATCTCAGGAACGGCCTCTCTTCAGAGCTCAATTGGCATTTGGCCATCCTCAAATCAGTAGGTACCAAGAAGGTCTGAATCTTTACTTGGTAAATACAAACAAGTGAGCCCACTGGGACTGGGACTGGGACTGGCTCTCGGTGCCTGGCTTCTTGCATCACAATTTCAGAGAGTTCCATCACCAAGGAAGTTAGCTAGGACACTTCCTTCAGGAACTGAATGAGGTCACTGCCTTGGCAACAACTTTGTCCTAACCGTTGCTTCCAAGGGTTCCATGAGATGGAGGCTGCTCCTACTTTGTGTGACAATTTGACTTGTTACAATGGTATATCAAAATAGGCACCTGGGAACAGCTCTCCATGCAGGCCTGCTTAGGTCCATCTTCTCTACATTAAGAAGAGAAAGGCTGATGCATACACATCCCTTCGTCCTGTTCAGGTTGTTTTCCATGAAGATGGATTTTGCTCTCTCAGATCCTTCATAGCTGCCTACATCTTCTCCAGGGATCATTTCTGCATCGAACTTTGAGGTTCTCAGCAGTTGGAAGATACCCTACATTCCTGTATTGTAAGGCGAACTCTGTCCCTGCTCTTTTGTAATTTTAGATTGAAGCAACAGTGTATGGTTAGGGTTAATAACAGGTTCGATTTGGGCAAGGAATCATTATGCGGGATGAATAATGGTATTGGGAACCTGCAATATTTATAGGAATATAGAGATGAAATATAAGTATGAAAACAGAAATCTAGGTAAGATTTGAAGCTCAGAAATGCATTCGGCAACTGATTGTGATACGTAGCTTTGAATTACGTTCTAGATACATGTTTCAGAAAAATCGATATACAATGGCATAGGATCTTGTACCTTGGATGATTGAATGTAGTAGAGAACATCTACTCAAAAAGGGATAGTCGATAGGATCAGGAACATAGTCAGTATGTTTCGGAAGAAGAGTGAGTATAGGATTTGGACCAAAGTTCATAAGCAATAGGGTTTCGGTTAGAGAGTGAATGTCAATGTCAGCACATGTGAAGGGTCAGTCACAATGTTGAACTGGAGAAAATATGTAGGAAAGTAGATATCAATAGAGACATTAGGAAATCAGGCAAAGTACAAAGTGAGTGAAAAAATTAGACATTTTCAATGGTATTGAGGTTGAATATATAATCTTAGGAAGAAACAAATATGTAGTCACCAACAGGATGATCATTTGAGAGCATTAGGCAACCTGGACATGGATGTTTTTAGTAATCCATGTTCAGTTTCCGTTTAGGCTTTGTTACAGTCATACGTGTGACTTTTGCATTTTGTGTCCAGAATACTACTGTGATAACATGCATATGTAGATCAGGTGACATGAGTATTTCTTCCACCATTTCTGGGAGCAATATTTTGAAGATGTATAAATTTGTATTGGGGGTACAAAGAGGTGTAACCTGTGTCTATGAATATAGAGATAATGCATGAATAGACCATACTGTGAATAGATAATATAACTGGTTCCACTTTACAAAATGTATTGAATTGATATCTAAAAATATATAAGAAATCTTATATTAATATAAAATCATTCATTCCAACCAGTTATACATCTAATAGTGATATTATAGTTATGATTTATCATGCAGTGTGTGTCCGTTATGCTTCAAAAGTGATAAAGGAATTCGAAAATAATGTGTTTGGAAAGAAATCTCATGAAAAGATCAGTCAAGAAACATGGAGGAATCCATGTGTTCTAAAGCAGGAAGTGATTGAAAGTGAAACAAATGCCTATAAATTTGCTAACCTGTGGAGGAAATATATATCCTATGATGTGCATAAACTGAAGAAATTGTAATGTCCCAGTGTTGAATAAAAATGAACATCGATAAACACATCATGTCCCATAGGCATCTACTTGCATTGATGATAAACTGTGTCAGTTACTATAGAAATATTAGGATTTGTATGCACCATTCACTGAAGTTAGTTTTCAGTACTAGGAAGCAAATATGTATTTCAGGTGGATGAAATTTTTTGAGAATAATCTTGTGAAAAGTTGATTATAAATCCACATTCATGAACATGAATAAAATTAGGGAGTGTATATAAGACACATATATTTCATATTTTGAAAAATAGAAGGAGAGAGTGTATATATATACACACACAGACACACACACATACACACCCAGAGACATTAAAAATAGCAATATATGCCAATCAAAATTCACCATGAAATATATATCATCCACAGATCCAAAAATATTCATTGTACTGAACATGGATTTGTGTATAATTTTGTTCAACTAGGAAGCTCACCCATAGGTTGAATTTTCAGTTCCAACGACATTTAGAAGGAGTGATCTTTTCTCTCAATTTGTATCTGCCAAGTTAGCCACCTCACAAGAATGTACGTGTAGTACCAGGTAGGATTCTCTATGTGTATATAAAAATATATTTGCTGAGTAGGCTACAGAGAAAGAGAGACAAGAATTCACATATTTGTTATCTTTAAAACCACATGGACAACTATTGCAACAAAAAATTGTCTAGATTTATAACCCCTAACCTTTAAAATGCAAAAGGCAAGTCCAACTATACACCATGCGTCCTCTGAACTGCTTGTATTTCTATTATGTTTGGGTTATTTTTCTGCCTCATATTAGGATTAGTAGTCAGAGACTAGTAGGGTGTGGTTTAGTGTCAGAGATAAAGTATTTGAAATGGAAAATTGGAAAATGAATCCAATATGTATGCAAATATGTCCTACACAAAAGTCTTCCCACTCTCATCCAGATAAATCCTTTGACATTACCTTCACCCCATGTAAGATGCAATTCGAAGAGAAGAGTTAGAAAATCTGTGAATACATATCTGGAATGGAAAATGCACAGGAGTTCACAACCTTGGAGGTGGTAGAGGAGTTTCCAAAAGTAAGTGACTGTGTAAACACTCCACAAACATGGAACTCTGCTGGCCAATAGCCTTCTTGTAAAACTGCCTCTGAGTTTGGACACTTGAAATATATCTTGTTGTCTGGAGCTTTAGCTTCATTTCTGGTGAGACCATCAAACCTGGATCTGCATCTATGTGACCTGGAGGACATCGTTTCTTATTTTCCATTGAACATGTGGTACCAGTGTTGATTTCTCTCTTTGTTGGTAAACTGTGGCCACTGGAAGCTTATTGTCTCCCTGAGTGGACTGTGAAGCCATTTGGTCATCCTGCCCTTTTTGTGGTGTTTCTTTCTTTTTTTTTTAATTTAATTTTTTTATTGGTTGTTCAAAACCCTACAAAGCTCTTGACATATCATATTTCATACATCAGCATACATTAGCTTCAAGTGAGTTATGAACTCCCTTTTTTGCCCCAAGTACAGATTGCAGAATCACATGGGTTACACATCCACATTTTTACATAATACCATAATAGTAACTGTTGTATTCTGCTACCTTTCCTATCCTCTACTATCCCCCCTCCCCTCCCCTCAAATCTTCTCTCTCTACCCCTTCTACTGTAATTCATTTCTCACCTTGTTTATTTTCCCATTCCACTTACAACCTCTTATATGTAATTTAGTATAACAATGAGGGTCTCCCTCCGTTTCCATGCAATTCCCCTTTTCTCTCCCTTTCCCTCCCACCTCATGTCTCTGTTTAATGTTAATCTTTTCTTCCTGCTCTTCCTCCCTGCTATATTCTTAGTTGCTCTCATTATATCAAAGATGACATTTGGTATTTGTTTTTTAGGGATTGGCTAGCTTCACTAAGCATAATCTGCTCTAGTGCCATCCATTTCCCTGCAAATTCCAAGATTTTGTCATTTTTTAGTGCTGCGTAATACTCCATGGTGTATAGATGCCACATTTTTTTAATCCATTCATCCATTGAAGGGCATCTGGGTTGGTTCCACAATCTAGCTATTGTAAATTGTGCTGCTATGAACATCGATGTGGCAGTATCCCTGTAATACGCTCTTTTAAGGTCTTCAGGGAATAGTCCGAGAAGGGCAATAGCTGGGTCAAATGGTGGTTCCATTCCCAGCTTTCCCAGGAATCTCCATACTGCTTTCCAAATTGGCCGCACCAATTTGCAGCGGCCACCAGCAATGTACAAGAGAACCCTTTTCTCACTCCAGTAAGATTGGCAGCCATTATGAAATCAAACAACAACAAGTGCTGGCGAGGTTGTGGTGTTTCTTGATGCTGCAATGGGAGGTTGGTATTTGCTTCATGAAATACAAGGAGTTCAACTAGGATATAGGGCTGGAGGGAGTTCTGTCACGTGTGTTGGGTCAGGGTGTGCAGGAGAATTCACCAACCAGGGTTCTATCCCACATAACTTGCCCCCTTGACCATAGCAACTTGATTGTGAACATTGCCCTGAAACCTCTCCATATAACAAGATGCCATTTCATATAATGGTCTGCAGGCTGTACCAAGTCAGTCACAAGCTATTTGGAAGCCAATGGCAGATCCACATGGCGACACCACGGTTGTATTATCACACACCTGCCCACCACTGCTCTAGGCCCACTACTCAGCAGGCTCCAACTTACTGGCATCTCTGTTCTGCACCATTTTCATGAAACCCAGTCAATCAAGGCACTGTCTGTAACACAACAATCAAGCCACTGTCTGCAACAGAACATCCAATGGTTCTCCAGTGCCACTTGGTCATTGGGAATTTCAAAAATATCATGGTATTTATCTATCCATTTTTCAAGAATGAAGTTGGAGGCACTTTGGGGTTTCCATTCTTCCAGGAACCATTACATGGGGAGGAAGCTCATTTCAATGAAAGCTCTGAGGAACTCTAACAGGCAAGGCTTCCCAAACACTGGCCAAAAGGTCACATGAAGCAAGGCCTATGGAGGTCTACAACGGGAGGTCCATGTGTCTTTTGACTCTTAACTATGGCTGGCAAGTTTTTCAGAATAAAATTATGCGATATCCTTGCTGAGATTTTCAGTTCTCTGAGGAAAGCCATCCTGGGCCTAGATCTCAGGTTTCAAAGGCAACTCTCATGTGTGGCCTCCTACAATGCCAAAACAATTAATGGCAATACTTCTCTGAGGTCAGTTCCAGAACTCAGTCTCTAAGAGGAATCACACCAGAGTTCAAGACAATGTGGACCCTGTCAACTCTTCCAACCGCCACACAAATGACCACAATTAAAACCAAAACATTCCCACATGGCCCTCATCTTCAGCCGTATAGACACTCATCATAAACTCTAGCTGGAGGTTTCCATGAGGGGCGCAGCCAAAGACAATGTCCAAAATATGCACCCTTGCCCCCATGTGTCTAAATTCAGTGTGGCCTGGACACCCTTCCTTTGAACCAGGAGTGATCAAATAGGCCTGCTGTTAATGCTGCTCTGCTTCTCCAATTTGAGGCCTACTGACAGTCAGGTATAGATTCATTATGTGATTTGGCAGTATGAGAGAACCCAAGTACTTCTGCAGGATTTGAATAACTCATTTGACCCATAGGAATCCTATTCTCACTTGATGGAGTTCCGGAACCTATCAGAGGAAGGCAAGAGACTTCATCTACAATGACTGATCTTTTTGCCATTTTGGTTTTGGATGCACACATGGGATCTTCTTTACATCTATCAGGAGCTGAGAATCTTAGCCACAGCCTCAAACAGGGCCTAGTGTCTGATTAAGACACCATCCTTTTCAAAGCAATTAAGCAAAGAGGCACAGGAGATGCCCATTCATTTTCATTTGAAAACTGTTTCTTCAGGCTTCACAAAAGGGTGGCCTGAGGCAAAGACCTTCCTGACATTCAAGGCAATAGAACCATAGTTAAGCAAATGGACCAAAGCAGGGTTTCTCCACTGAGACTTTACTGCTCACACTGATGTCTGAGTTTTCCGAGATGTTCCCATTCCCTTCAGCTATCAAGAACATGGACATGTCACAGAGCTTGGAGGTGGTACATATCTTGCACAATAAATCATGAGCCTATTCTGGAGAGTGGCCAGAATTCAGGAAGAAAACAGGAACTTAGGATGTTAGTAGGTGTTTAAGATCCATAAGGCAAACCACAGTCCATTCATCAATTGAGCAGGATGAATGCTGGGAAGCTTTCTACTAGACAGGACACCTCCATTGATGCATTCTCTTTTCTAATGTCTAAAACCACGGACACAGTGGATACACAGACATAGAAAGTCGCCTTGTCAAAAGACTTACTAGAAACAGTCGACTCCAAACCAAACCAACCACCTTTCCTACCTATTCTCAGAACATGAGACAAAACCGCAAACTCACACCCACACACAAAGGCACCTCCTTCCCAAAAGTAGGTCTGTAACTATCCGGAATGTCTTCTGACTGGTGGGCCATACTATGTTCCCCACAAAATGGCCTCTCCTGTCTCAGATCTTGTCTCCTTGGCCAACTCTGTGATGCTTTGAGGAGCCAACCGTTAGCCACTACCTGCTATCTCAGGAAAAGCTTCTCTTCAGAGCTCTACTGACATTTGGCCATCCTCACATCAGTAGGTACCAAGAAGGTCTGATCTGTACTTGGTAAATCCAAACAAGTGAGCCCACTGGGACAGGGACTGGGATTGGCTCTCGGTGCCTGGATTCTTGCATCAAAATTTCCGAATGTTCCATCACCAAGGAAGTTAGGTAGGTCACTTCCTTCAGGAACTGAAAGAGATCACTGCCTTGGCAACAACTTTGCCCTAACCGTTGCTTCCAAGGGTTCCATTAGATAGAGGCTGCCCCTACTTCCTTTGAAAATTTGACTAGTTTCAATTGTATATCAAAATAGGCACCTGGGAACAGCTCTCCATGCAGGTCTGGTTAGGTCAATCTTCTCTACATTAAAAAGAGAGAGGCTGATGCATACACATCCCTTTTTCCTGTCTAGATTGTTTGCCATTGAAGATGGCTTTTGCTCTCACAGGTCCTTCATAGCTGCTGACATCTTCTCCAGGGATTATTTCTGCATCGAACTTTGAGGTTCTCAGCAGTTGGAAGATACCCTACATTCCTGTATTGTAAGGCGAACTCTGTCCCTGCTCTTTTGTAATTTTAGATTGAAGCAACAGTGTATGGTTAGGGTTAATAACAGGTTCGATTTGGGTAAGGAATCATTATGCGGGATGAATAATGGTATTGGGAACCTGCAATATTTATAGGAATATAGAGATAAAATATAAGTATGAAAACAGAAATCTAGGTAAGATTTGAAGCTCAGAAATGCATTGGGCAACTGATTGTGATACGTAGCTTTGAATTACGTTCTAGATACATGTTTCAGAAAAATCGATATACAATGGCATAGGATCTTGTACCTTGGATGATTGAATGTAGTAGAGAACATCTACTCAAAAAGGGATAGTCGATAGGATCAGGAAGATAGTCAGTATGTTTCGGAAGAAGAGCGAGTATAGGATTTGGACCAAAGATCTTTAGCAATAGTGTTTCCGTTACAGAGTGAATGTCAATGTCAGCACATGTGAAGGGTCAGTCACAATGTTGAACTGCGGAAAATATGTAGGAAAGTAGATATCAATAGAGACATTAGGAAATCAGGCAAAAGTATCAAGTGAGTGAAAAAATTAAACATTTTCAACAGTTTTGAGGTTGAATATTTAATCTTAGGAAGAAACAAATATGTAGCCAGCAATAGTATTGACATTTGAGAGCATTAGGCAACCTGGTCAGGGATGTTTTTAGTAATCCATGTTCAGTTTACCTTTAGGCTTTGGTACAATCATACGTGTGGCTTTTGCATTTTGTGTCCAGAATATTACAGTGATAACATGCATATGTAGATCAGGTGACATGAGTATTTCTTCCACCATTTCTGGGAGCAATATTTCAAATATGTATAGATTAGTATTAGGGGTACAACCAGGTGTACTCTGTGTCTATGAATATAGAGATAATGCATGAATAGACCATACTGTGAATAAATAATATAACTTGTTACACTTTAAACAATGCATTGAATTGATATCAGAAAATATATAAAAAATCTTTTATTGATATATAATCATTCATTCCAACCAGTAATAAATCTAATGGTGATATTACAGTGATGGTTTATCATGAAGTGTGTGTCCGTTTTGCTTCTAAAGTGATAAAGGAAATCGAAAATAATGTGTTTGGATAGAAGTCTCATGAACAGACCAGTCAAGAAACATGGAGGAATACATGTGTTCTGAAGCAGGAAGTGATTGAAAGTGAAAAAAATGCCTATATATTTGCTAACCTGTGGAGAAAATATATATCCTACGATGTGCATAAAATGAAGAAATTTTAATGTCCCAGTGTTGAATAAAAATGAACATCAATATACACATCATGTCCTATAGGAATCTACTTGCTTTGATGATAAACTGTGTCAGTTACTGTAAAAATATTAGGGTTTGAAAGCACGATTCACTGAAGTTAGTTCTCAGGACGAGGAAACAAATATGTATTTCAGGTGGTTGAATGTTTCTGAGAATAATCTTATGAAAAGTTGATTTTATATCCACATGCATGAATATGAATGAATTTAGATAGTGTTTAATAAGACACATGTTTTTCATATTTTGAAAAATCTAGAGAGTATATATATATATATATATATATATATATATATATATATATATATACATATAAAACTCATGGAGAAATATTACAATGAAAATTTGACAAGATTTATAACACATACCCTTGATAAAGCAGAAGGCAATTCCAAGTATATACCATGCCTCCTATTAAAGGCCTGTATTTCTATTCTGTTAGTTTTCTT
Organism: Callospermophilus lateralis; assembly: GCF_048772815.1. Taxonomy (NCBI): domain Eukaryota; kingdom Metazoa; phylum Chordata; class Mammalia; order Rodentia; family Sciuridae; genus Callospermophilus; species Callospermophilus lateralis. The sequence continues at coordinate 1,329,782 of NW_027513051.1, forward strand.
TTTATCCATCATATTAGCATTAGTAGTCAGAGTCTATTAGGGTATGTGTTAGTGTCGGGGATCAGTATTTCAAATGAAAATAGGAAAATAAATCTAATGTGTATGCAAATATGTGCTACACAAAAATCTTGCCACTCTCATCCAGAACAATTCCTTTACATTAACTTCACTCCAAGTAAGACACAATTATTGGAGAGGAGTTCGAAAACCTGTGATTACATATGTGGAACTGAAAATGTTCAGGAGTTCACAACATTGGATGTGGTAGAGCAGTTTCCAAAAGTAAGGGAGAGGTTAAACACTCCACAAACTTGGAGCTCTGCTGGCCTTAAGACTTCTTGAGAAAATGCCTCTCAGGTTGGGAACATGAAATATATGAAGTTGTCAGGAGATTTAGCTTCCTCATTGTGACACCATCAAATGTGGGTCTGCATCTATGTGACCTGGAGGAAATGGTTCCTTATTTTCTAATGAACATGAGGCCGCAGTTCTGAATTCTTTCTTGGTAAACTGTGGCCACTGGGATTTAAGTGTCTCCCCGTGTGGTCTGTGAAGCCATTTGGTCATCCTCCATTTTTGTGGTGTTTCTTACTGCTGCACTGGGAGTTTGGAATTGGCTTAATGAAATACAAGGAGTTCAACTGGGACACAATTCTGGAGGGAGCTCTGACACGTGTGATTGGTCAGGGTCTTCAGGAGAATGTTCGAAACATGGGTCTATCCCACATAGCTTTCCCCTTGACTATAGCAACCAGATTCTGAACATTGCCCTGAAACCTCTCAATAAAACAAGTTGCCTTTACATATAATGGTCTGCTGCCTGCACCATATCAGTCACAAGTATTTTGGAAGCCAAAGGCAGATCCACGTGGTCCCACCACAGATATTTATTCACAAACGTATAGTCCACTGCTCTAGCCCCAATACTCAGCAGGCTCCAACTTACTGACATCTCGGTTCTATACCATTTTCATGACAACCAGTAAATCAAGGAACTGTCTGGTACACACATGATCAGCAACAGGACATCCAAAGTTTCTCCAGTGCCACCTGGTCATGGAAATTTCAAAAATTTCATGGTATTTGTATAGCCATTTTTCAAGGATGATGTTGGAGGCACTGTGGGTTTCAATTCATTCAGGAACCATTAAATGGTGAGTAAGCTCATTTCAATGAAAGCTCTGAAGAACTCTCACAGGCAAGGCTTCCCAATGAGTGCCCAAAAGTTCACATGAAGCCAGGCTCATTGAGGTCTACAATATGAGGTACATGTGTGTTTTGAGTCTCAACTATGACTTCCAAGTCTTTCGGTAAAAAAATCATGTGTTACCCTGGCTGAGATTCCCAGTGCTTGGTGGAAAGCCACCCTGGGCCTAAATCTCAGTTTCCAAGGGCTAATCTCATGTGTGGCCTCCTATAATCCCAAAACAATTCATGGCAATACTTCTCTCAAGTCAGTTCCAGAACTCAGTCTCTAAGGAGTATCAGAGCAGAGTTCAAGCCCTGGTGGACCAAGTCATCTCTTCCAACCGCCACACAAATGACCACAATTAAAACCAAAACACTCCTACATGACCCTCATCTTCTTCCATAAAGACACTCATCATAACATATGGCTGGAGGTTTCCATGAGGGGCACAGCCCAAGACAGTGTCCAAAATAAGCTCCCTTGCCCCTCATTTGCCTAAAGTCAGGGTGGCTTGGACACCCTTCTTGTGAACCAGGAGTGATCTTTAAGGGTAAAAGAAATTGAAATTAAAGTGTAAAAGTTAAAGTGTAAAAGACCGGGTTTGTAAAGTTTCTAAGATTCAAGGCCTGATTTAAAATGTAAAGGACCAGGTATTGTTAAGTTCCTATGCTACATGAAAAATCTGAAATTCCTGTTACTTGTAGGACAATTTCTGGACTGCCCAGTAAATATTCCCCCTGATCGCCTGGTTGTTTAATAACCTAGGACCCTGTGTGGCTTGGCACATATGCATCGCAGGGCCTAATCTAATCAATTTGAATCTGTACCCCGCTGTAGAACTGACCTATCCCTCCTGCCTGACATGTTCCCACCAATGAATGAACTAATCATGTTTAGGATTTGTTGTTTGATTTTCCTGCAGTGTATGATGATTTGTTAAAAGATACTGTGATATATGTAAAATCTCGCCCTCCCCAAAAAGTGTACTTAAGCACTGCTCAACCTCAGCTCGGAGATCTGGGCTGCTCTCCCTTCTTGAGTGACCACGGAGCCCTAGCATACTGGATTGGATCCTCAATAAATGTCTTTTGCTGTTGCATGAGCCGTGGTCTCATACATGAACATGAATGAATTTAAGGAGTGTATAATAAGACACATATATTTCATATTTTGAATAATCTATAGAGTGCAGATTTTTCACAAAACACATACAGAGATATTAAAAAGTAGCAATATATATGCCAATCAAAATTCATCATGAAATACATATCATACACAGATCCAAAAATATTTATTTTACTTAACATGGATTTATGTGTAATGTTGTTCAACTAGGAAGCTCACGCATAGGTTGAATTTTCAGTTCCTACAGCGTTTAGGAGGAGTGATCTCTTCTCACAATTTGTATCTGCCAAGTAGGCCACCTCACAATAATGTACGTGTGGTACCAGGTAGGATTCTATTTGTGCATATAAAAATACATGTGCTGAATAGGCAACAGAGAAAGGGAGACAGGAATTCACATATTTGATACCTTTCAAAACACATGGAGAACTATATCAATTAAAAATTAACCAGATTTTTAACAACTACCCTTTATCATGCAAAAGGCAAGTCCAACTATACACCATGCCTCTTCTGAACTGCTTGTATTTCTATTCTGTTTGGGTTATTTTTCTCCATCATATTAGCATTAGTAGTCAGAGTCTAGTAGGGTATGCGTTAGTGTCATGGATTCAGTAATTCAAATGGAAATAAAGGAAAATGAATCCATTGTGTATGCAAATATGCGCTACAAAAAAACTTTCCACTCTCATTCAGAGCAATGCCTTGACATTACCTTCACCCAAGTAAGACACAATTAGAGGACAAGAGTTAGAAAATCTGTGAATACATATCTGGAATGGAAAATGATCAGGAGTTCACAAGCTTGGGCATTTTAGAGGAGTTTTCAAACTTAAGGGACAGGATAAACAGTCCAAATTCATGGAACTCTGCTGGCCTAAAGACTTCTTGAGAAACTGCCTCTGAGGTTGGGCACTTGAAATATATGTTGTTGTCAGGAGCTTTAGCTTCCTTTGTAGTGATACCATCAAAGATGGGTCTTCATTTATCTGACCTGGAGGACATGGTTTCTTATTTTCCAAAAGAACATGAGGCAGCAGTGCTCAATTCTTCCTTTAAAGGTAAACTGTGGCCACGGAGGGGTAAGTGTCTCCCCGTCTTGACTGTGAAGCCAATTGGCCATCCTACAATTTTCGTGGTGTTTCTTGCTGCTGCACTGGGCTTTTGGTTTTTCCTTCATGAAATACAAGGAGTTCAACTGGGACACAGTGCTGGAGCGAGTTCTGTCACGTGTGGAGTGTCAGGGTCTACAGGAGAATTCACCAACCAGACTTCTATCCCACATAACTTGAAACATTATCCATAGCAAACTGATTCTGAACATTGTCCTGAAACCTTTATATATAACAAGATGCCTTTACAGATAAGGGTCGGCTAGCTGTACCATGTAAGCCACAAGCCATTTGGAAGTCAATGGCAGACCCAAATGGCCCCACCACAGATGTTTTATCATACACCTGCACACCACAGCTCTGGGCCCACTTCTCAGCACTCTCCAACTTACTGGCATCTCTGTTCTGCACAATTTTCATGAAATCGAGTCAGTCAAGGCACTGTCTGGTACACTCATGATCAGCAACAAGACATCCAAAGGTTCTCCAGTGCCACCTGGTCAGGGGAATTTCATGGTATTTATAGAGCCACTTTTCAAGGATGAAGTTGGAGGCACTGTGGGTTTCAATTCATTCAGGAACCATTAAATGTTGAGGAAAATCATTTCAATGAAAGCTCTAGAGAACTCTCACAGGTAAGGCTTCCCAAAGAGTGGCCAAAATACACATATATTTCACATTTTGAAAAATCTTGACAGTATATATATATATATATATATATATATATATATATATATATATATATATATATATACAAACACACACAGACATTAAAAACTAGCAATATATATGCCAATCGAAATTCATCATGAAATATATATCATCCACGTATCCAAAAATATTCATTTTACTGAACATGGATTTATGTATAATGTTGTTCAACTAGGAAGCTCACCCATAGGTTGAATTTTCAGTTCCAACAGCGTTTAGGAGGAGTGAACTTTTCTCACAATTTGTATCTGCCAAGTCAGCCACCTCACAAGAATATATGTGTGATACAAGGTACAATTCTATATGTGCATATAAAAATACAAGTGCTGAATAGGATACAAAGAAATGGGGGAGACAGGAATTCACATATTTGATAAGTTTAAAAATACATGGACAACTCTTTCAACAAAAAATTGACTAGATTTAAAACTCCTTCCCTATATAATGGAAAAGTTAATTCAATGGTACACCATGCCTCCTCTGATATGTTTGTATTTCTGTTCTATTTGGGTTATTTTTCTCCATTACGTTAGGATTAGTTGTCAGAGTCTTGTAGGGTATGGGTTAGTTTCAGGGATTCAGTATTTCGAAAGGAAAATTGGAAAATGAATCCAATGTGTATGCAAATATGTGCTACACAAAAATCTTCCGACTCTCATCCACAACAATGCCTTGACCTTAACTTCGTCCCAAGTAACACATGTAGAGGAGATGAGTAAGAATATCTGTGAATACATATCTGGAATTTAATATGCTCAGGAGTTCACAAACTTGCAGGTAGAAGGCGAGATTCCAAAAGTAAGGGACAATGTGAACACTCCAAAAACATGGAGCTCTGCTAGCCTAAAGGCTTCTGGAAAAACTGGCTCTGATGTTGGACTCTTGAAATATATGTTGTTCTCAGGAGCTTTAGCTTTTTTTGTAGTGAGACCATAAAAGCTGGGTCTGCATCTATGTGACCTGGAGGAGATGCTTTCTTATTTACCAATGATCATGAGGCAGCATTGCTGAATTCTCTCTTTCGGGGTCAACTGTGGCCACTTGGGGCTAAGTGTCTCCTCATGTGGACTGTGAAGCCATTTGATCATCCTCCAATTTTTGTGATATTTTTTGCTGCTACACTGGGAGTTCAGTATTTCCTTCACGAAATACAAGGAGTTCACCTGGGACACAGTGCTGGAGGGAGTTCTGTCACGTGTGGTGGGACAGGGTCTGCAGGAGAATGCACAAACCAGGCTTCTGTCCAACATAGCTTGACCCCTTGACCATAGGAACCTGATTCTGAACATTGCCCTGAAACTTACCCATATAACAAGAATCATTTACATATAAGGGTCTGCTGGCTGCACCATGTCAGTCACAAGCCATTTGGAAGCCATTGGGAAATCCACATGGAAGCACCACAGATGTTTTATCTCACACATGCCCACCTTTGCTCTAGGCCCACTATTCAGCAGGCTCCAACTTACTGGAATCTCTGTTCTACACCATTTTCGTGAAACCCAGCCAATCAAGGCACTGTCTGGTACACTCATGATCACCAACAGGATATCCAATGGTTCTCCAGTGCCTCCTGGATATGGGAATTTCAAAAATTTCATGGTATTTATCGAGCCCATCTTTCAAGGTTGAAGTTGGAGGCACTGAGTGTTTCATTTAATTCGGTAACCATTAAATGGTGAAGAAGCTCATTTCAAAGAAAGATCTGGAGAACTCTCACTGCCAAGACTTCCCAAAGAGTGGCCAAAAGGCCACATGAAGCCAGGCCCATTGAGGTCTACAATGTGAAGTGCATTTGTGTTTTGACTCTCAACTATTGCTGCCAAGTGTTTCAGAATAAAATTATGTGATACCTTGGCTGAGATTCCCAGTGCTCTGTGGAAAGCCACACTGGGAATAGATCTCAGTTTCCAATGGTGACTCTCATGTGTGGCCTCCTAATATCCCAACACAATTCATGGCAATACTTCTCTGAGGTCAGTTCCAGGACTCAGTCTCTATAGGGTATCACACCAGAGTTCAAGCCCAGGTGGACCCAGTCATCGCTTCCAACTTCCACACAAATAACCACAATTAAAACCAAAACACTCCCACATGGCCCTCATCTTCTTCCATATAGACACTCCTCATAACCTCTGGCTGGATGTTTCCATGAGGGGCGCAGCCCAACACAGAGTCCAAATAACCTCGCTTGCCCGTCATTTTCCTATAGGCAGGGTGGCCTGTACACCCTTCCTGTGAACCACAAGGGATCAAAAATGCCTTCCTTTAATACTGCTCTGCTTCTCCAATTTGAGGCCTACTGACTGTCAGGTATAGATTCTTTATGTGATTTGGAGTCATGAGAAAACACAAGCATGTATGGGATAGCCTTTGCAGGGCTTAGAAGAACTCATTTGATTCAAAGGATCTCTATTCTCACTTGATGGTGGTCAGGAACCTAAGAGAGGAAGGCGAGAGACTTCATCAACAATTACTGATCTTTTTCCCATTTTGGTTTTGGATGCACACATGGGATCATTCTTTAGATGCATCAGGTGCTGAGAACCTAAGCCACAGCCTCACACAGGGCCAAGAGACTGATTCCGACACATCCATTTCCAAAGAAATTAACAAAGAGCCACAGGTGATGCCCATTTATTTCCATTTTAAAACTGTTTTCTTCAGGCTTCACAAAGCGGTGTCTTGAGGCCAAGACCTTCCTCACATTCAGGGGAAGAGAAGAATTGGTTAGCAAAAAACCCAAAGCAGAGTTTCTCCACTGAGGCTTTCCTGGTCACACTGATATCTGAGTTTTTTGAGATGCTAGCCATTCCCTTTAGCTATCCATTACATGGCCTTGTCACAGAGCTTGGAGGTGGTACATATCTTGGACACAAAACCATGAGCCTATTCTGGAGAGTGGCCAGAATCAGGAAGAAAACAGGAACTTAGGAAATTAGTAGGTGTTGCCCATCCATAAGGGAAGCCACAGTCCATTCATCAATTGGGCAGAATGAATGCTGGGTAGGTTTCTACTAAACAGGACACATCCATTGATGAATTCTCTTTTCAAATGTCTACAACCACAGACACAGTGGGATACACAGACATAGAAACACTCACTTTGTGAAACGACTTACTAGGAACAGTCCACTCCAAACCAAACAAACCGCCTTTTTTACCTATTCTCAGAAAATGAGACAAAACCACAAACTCACACCCACACCCACAAAGGCACCTCCTTCCCCCAAAGAGGTCTGTGACTATCCGGAGTGTCCTCTGACTTGTGAGCCTTATTATGTTCCCTGAAATGTTCTGTCCTGTCTCAGATCTGGTCTTTTTGGCCAAATCTGTGAAGTGGTCAGGAGCCAGCTGTGAGCAACTTCCTGCTTTCTCAGGAAAGGCCCCTCTTCTGAGCTCTCCTGAAATTTGGCCATTCTCACATCAGTATGTACCAAGAAAGACTGACTCTGTTCTTGGTACATCCAAATAAGTGAGCCCACTGGGAATGGTACTGGGACTGCCTCTGGTAGCCTGGCTTCCTGGATCCCAAGTTCAGAGAGTTCTATCACCAAAGAAGTGAGGAAGGTCACCTCCTTTGTGAACTGAATGAGGTCACTGCTTTGGAAACCACTTTGTCCTAAAATTTGCTTCCAAGGTTCCCATGAGATGGAGGCTGCCCCTATTTCCTGTGATACATTCACAACTGAGGATTGTATATCAACCATAGGCAGCCGGGAACAGCTGTCTACACTGGACTGGTTTGGTCCATCTTCTCTACATTAAGAAGAGTGAGGCTTATTCTGAAACATCCCTTCATCCTGACTGGGTTGTTTGCCATGGAAGATGACTTTTGCTCTCTCAGGTCCTTCATACCTGCCTACATCTTCTCCAGGGATCATTTCTGCATGAAACTTTGAGGTTCTCAGCAGGTGGAAGATCCCCTACACTCCTGTATTGGAAGACTAATTCTGTCCCTCCTCTTCTGTAAAGTTAGATTGAGGAAACATTGTATGGTTAAGGTTAATAACAGCTTCCATTTGGATTAGGAATCATTCTCTTGGATGAATAATGGTATTGGAATTTTGCTATATTTTCAAGAATATATAGGTGAAATATAAGTATGAAAAAAGAAATCTAGGTAATTTTTGAAGCACAGAAGGGAATTGGCCCCACTATTGGGATTCTTAGCTTTGAATTATGTTCTGCACAGGTGTCTCAGATTAATTGATATACAATGGCATAGGACCTTGTCTTTTGGATGATTGAATGTCGAAGAGAAAATCCAGTCCAAAAGGGATAGTTGGTGGATTAGGAAGATATTCGGTAGATTTAGAATGAAGAGTGTGTATAGCATTTGGACCAAAAGATCTTTAGCAATAGGGTTTTGGGTAGAGAGTGAAAGTAAATGTCAGCACATGTGAAGAGTCAGTCATAATGATGAACTGGGGAAAAAATACAGGAAATCAGATTTCAATAGAGACATTAGGAAATCAGGCAAAGTATAAAGTGAGTGATAGGATTAGACATTTTCAACAGGGTTGAGGTTGAATATGTAATTTCAGGAAGAAACAAATATGTAGTCCCCAATAGGATTCACTTTTGAGAGCATTAGGCAACCTGGACATGGATTTTTTTTTAATCCATGCTCACTTTCCATTTAGGATTTGGTACAATCATAAGTGTGACCTTGCTTTTTGTTTCCACAATATTACTGTGATTAATGTATATATAGATCAGGTGACATGAGTATTTCTTCCACCATTTCTGGGAGCAATATTTTGAAGACATATAATTTAGTATTGTGGGTACAAATAGGTATACTCTGTGTTATATGAATATAAAGATAATGCATGAATAGACCATACTGTGAATAAATAATATAACTGGTTCCAAATTTAAATAATGGATTGAATTGATATCTGAATATATATTGGAAATCTTATATTGATATTTATACAATCATTCCAACCAGTTATACATCTAATGGTAATATCACTGTTATGGTTTATCATGAAGTGTGTGTGAGCTTTGCTTCTAAAATGATTATGGAAATTGAAAATAATGTGCTTGGAAAGAAGTCTCATTAAAAGAGCAGTCAAGAAACCTGGGGGAATACATATGTTCTGAAGCAGGAAGTAATTGAAAGTGAAAAAAATGCCTATAAATTTGTGAATTTGTGAATGAAATATGTATTCTATTATGTGCAAAAACTGAAGAAATATTAATGTACCAGTTTTGAATAAAAATGAACGTCAAAATACATATCATGTCCCATAGAAATCTACTTGCATTGACGTTAAACTGAGTCATTTACTATAGCAATATTAGGATTTGTATGCACCATTCACTGAAGTTAGTTTTCAGTATTAGGAAACAAATATGTATTTCAGGTGGATTAATATTTCTGAGAACATTGTTATGAAAAGTTGAATATAAATCCACATTCATGAACATCAATGAATTTAGGGAGTATATAATAAGACACATACATTTCATATTTTGAAAAATCTGGAGAGTTTATACATATATATATGCACACACACACACACACACACACACACACACACACGTATACATTAAAAAGTAGCAATATATATGCCAATCGAAATACATCATGAATTATATATCATCCACAAATCCAAAAATCTTCATTTTTCTGAGCATCGATTTATGTATAATGTTGTTCAACTAGGGAGCTCACCCATAGTTTGAATTGTAAGTTCCAACAGCATTTAGGAGGAGTGATCCCTTCTCACAATTTGTATTTGCAAAGTCAGCAACCTCACAAGTATGTACATGTGATACCAGGTAGGATTCTATATGTGAATATAAAAATGCATGTGCTGAATAGGGTACAGAGAAATGGAGACAGGAATTCTCATATTTGTTAACTTTAAAAACACATGGAGAAGGGAGGGGCAGAGCCGCCAACCGCGCCTGTAAGGTAGGCGGACCTGCGAGCCACCCGTAGAACAGGCCTAGCGGCCCGCCATCGTGAAAGACACATCACCCTGGTTGGGGGTTGGGCAGAGCCACTGCACGCAGGCAAGGAACGCGGACATGCGACCCACAGGCAGAACAGGCCCAGACACCCGCGGAGGGGCAGAGACACCCCTTGCGACTTCAAGATAGGTGAACCTGCGACCCACCAGCTGAAGCGGCCCAGCTGCCTTCAGAGGGGCAGAGCCGGCCCCCGCGCCTGCGAAGTAGGTGGACCTGCGAACACCGACAGACCAGGTGCTAGGCCCCGCCAGGGTGCTAGACACATAACCAGGTTTGGGGAGGGGCCGAGCCGCTGCCCGTGCCTGCAAAGAAGGTAGACCTCTCACCCAGAGGCAGAACAGACCCAGCGACCTACCAGCGTGGTAGACACATCGCCCCGGTTTGGGGGGGGGCAGAGATGCCACTCACGCCTGCAATGTAGACAGCCCTGCAACCCACAGACAGAAGAGGCCCAGCGGAGCGCGGAGGGCCAGAGCCGACGCCTGTGCCTGCAAGGTAGCTGGACCTGTTACCCACTGGCTGAACAGGACCAGCACCCGCAGAGGGGTAGTTCAACTGCCCGCTCCTGCAAGGTATGCGGACCAGCTACCAAGAGGCAGAACAGGCCCAGCGGCGTGCTGGTGTGGTAGGCACATTGCCCAAATTGGAGGAGGGGCAGAGCCGCTGCTTACGCCTGTGAGGGAGACTTTTCAAGAATACAATAGCAATATAAACATTTAGGGGTAAAATTCAATAACACAAAAGTTTCACCAAGCCGAAAAAAACGTGAACAGTAGGGAAAGACAAGGAAAGAAAGGACCACAAGCAACACAGGTCAACTCAACATTAGAAGAGGTAATATCTGCAGCATATGGAATGTCAGATAAAGAATCAGGATATACTTGCTTCAGATGATCTGAAGTCTCCAGGGAGACATTAGACAGCAAAATCAGACAATGAAAGATTACTTTGACAATGAATTACATAAACAAATCCAAGAAGCAAAAGATCAACTATACAGGGAGATAGAGGTTATAAAAAACACACAAACAGAAATCATAGAAATGCAGGAAGCAATAAACCAACTTAAAACCTCAATTGAGAATACTACCAGCAGAATAGATCACTTAGAACAATGAAGACAAAGTATTTCAACTTGGAAAGAACATAGAAAGCTCAGCAAGACTGTTAAGAAACCATGAGCAGAACATCCAAGAAATATGGGATAACATGAAGAGACCAAACTAAAGAGTAATTGGGATACAGGAAGGTATACAGGTCCAAACCACAGGATTGAGCAATATATTCAATGAAATAATATGAGAAAACTTTCCAGACATGAAGAATGAGACAGAATCCCAAAACCTAGAAGCCTACAGGACGCCAAATGTGCAAAATCATAAGAGATAAACACCGAGACATATTATAATGAAGATGCCAAACATACAGAATAAAGAGAGAATTTTAAAAGCTACAAGAGAAAGGAAGCAGATTACATTTAGGGGTAAACCAATCAGGATAACAGCTGATCTTTCAACACAGACTCTGAAAGCTAGAAGATCCTGGAATAACATTTTTCAATCACTGAAAGAAATTGGGTTCCAACCAAGAATTGTGTATCCAGCGATTTTAAGCTTCAGGATGGAAGATGAAATTAAAACCTTCCATGATAAACAAAAGTTAAAAGAATTTGCAGCTAGAAAACCATCTCCTCAAAAGATCCTTGGCAAAACATTATAGGAAGACGAAATGGAAAATAACAATGAAAACCAACAGTGGGAGGTAGTACAGTAAAGGGGCGAAAAATAATCAAAGAGAAAAACAAGCCATGTTTAGTAACATAAATAAACAAACATGGCTGGAAGAACAACCCATATTTCAAAAATAACCCTAAATGTTAATGCCTTAAACTCACCAATTAAGAGACACAGGCTAGTAGAATGGATCACGAAAGAAGACCCAAAAATTTTCTGCCTACAGGAGACACATTTGATAGGAAAAGACATATATAGACTAAAGGTGAAAGGTTGGGAGAAATCATATCACTCATATTGACTTCGGAAACAAGCAGAAGTGTCCATACTCATATCAAATAAAATAGATTTCAAGACAAAGTTAATCAAAAGGGATAAAGAGGTACACTACATATTGCTCAAGGGAACCATACACCAACAAGACATAACAATCATAAATATATGTGCCCCAAACAATGGTTCAGCTATGTTAATCAAACAAACTCTTCTCAAGTTCAAGAGTCTGGTAGACCACCATACAATAATTATGGGAGATTTCAACACACCTCTCTCACTACTGGACAGATATTTCAAACAAAAGTTGAATTAGGAAACTATAGAACTCAATAACACAAATAATAACCTAGACTTAATTAACATATATAGAATATACCACCCAACATCAAGCAGTTACACTGTTTTCTCAGCAGCACATGGATACCTCTCAAAAATAGATCATATATTATGTCACAGAACAACTCTTAGACAATATAAAGGAGTATAGATAATACCAGGCATCTTATCTGATCGTAATGGAATGAAACTGAAAATCAACAATAAAAGAAGGAAGGAAAATTCATGCATCACTTGGAGAATGAACAATACGTACTGAATGATCAATGGGTTATTGAAGACATCATGGAGAAAAATAAAAAAAATTCTTAGACATAAATGAAAAAGACAGACAGAACATATCAGAATCTATGGGACACATTGAAAGCAGTTCTAAGTGGAAAATTCATTGCTTGGAGTTCTTTCCTTAAAAAAAGAAAAAAACAACAACAACAAATAAATGATCTCATAGTTCATTTCAAAATCCTAGAAAAAGAAGAGCAAAACAACAGAAAAAGAAGTAGAAGGCAAGAAATAATTAAAATCAGAGCTGAAATTAATGAAATCGAAACAAAAGAAACAATTGAAAAAATTGAAAATACTAAAAGTTGAAAAATTAATAAAATCGACAGACTCTTAGCCATGTTAATGAAGAGAAGAAGAGAGGGAACTCAAATTACTATCATAAGGAATGAAAAAGGCAATATCACAACAGACACTTCTGAAATACAGAAGATAATCAGAAATTATATTAGAAGATAGTGAAGGCATCAATAAATTTCTTAAGTCATATGATCTGCCCAGATTGAGTCAGGAGGATATAGACAACCTAAGCAGACCAATATCAATTGGGAAAATAGAAGAAACCATCCAAAGACTACCAACTAAGAAAATCCCAGGACCGAATGGGTATACAGCAGAGGAGGCCAATATCACCCTGATTCCTAAACCAGACAAAGACCCTTCAAAGAAACAAATATACAGACCAATCTCTCTAATGAACCTAGATGCAAAAATCCTCAATAAAATTCTGGCGAATCAGATACAAAAGCATATTTAAAAAATTGTGCAACATGATCAAGTAGGATTCATTCCTGGGATACAAGGCTGGTTCAATATACAGAAATCAATAAATGTTATTCACCACATCAATAGACTTAAAAATAAGAACCATATGATCACCCCAATAGATGCAGAAAAAGCATTCAATAAAGTACAGCATCCCTTTATGTTTAAAACTCTAGAAAAACTGGGATAACAGGAACATACCTCAATATTGTAAAAGCAATCTATGCTAAGCCTCAGGCTAGTATCATTCTGAATTGAGAAAAAATTGAAGGCATTCCCTCTAAAATCTGGAACAAGACAGGGATGCCCTCTCTCACGATTTCTGTTCAACATAGTTCTCGAACACTGGCCAGAGCAATTAGACAAATGAAAGAAATTAAAGGCATAAAAATAGGAAAAGAAGAACTTAAATTATCACTATTTGCAGATGACATGATTCTATACCTAGTAGACCCCAAAGGGTCTACAAGAAACTATTAGAGATAATAAATGAATTCAGCAAAGTGGCATGATATAAAATCAACAATCATAAATCAAAAGCATTCCTGAATATCAGCAACAAATCCTCTGAAACGGAAATGAGGACAACCACTCCATTGAGAGTATCCTCAAAAAAAATAAAATAAAATATTTGGTTATCAACGTAACAAAAGATGTGAAAGACTTACACAATGAAAACTACAGAACCCTAAAGAGAGAAATAGAAGAAGATCTTACAAGATGCAAAAATATACCCTGTTCTTGGATAGGCAGAATTAACATCATCAAAATGGCGATATTACCAAAAGTTCTCTATAGGTTTAATGCAATGCCAATCAAAATCCCAACGGCATTTCCTGTAGAAATAGATAAAACAATTATGAAATTCATATGGAATAATACAAGACCCAGTATAGCAAAGACAACTCTAAGCAGGAAGTGTGAATCAGGCGGTATAGCGATACATGTCCTCAAACTATACTACGGAGCAATAGTAACAAAAAGAGCATGGTACTGGTACCAAAACTGGCGGGTGGACCAATGGTACAGAATAGAGGACACAGAAATCAATCCACAAAATTACAGCAATCTTATATTTGATAAAGGAGCTAAAAGCATAAACTGAAGGAAGGATAGCATCTTCAACAAATGGTGCTGGAAAAACTGGAATTACATATGTAAGAAAATGAAACTGAATCCCTTTCTCTCGCCATGCACAAAAGTTAACTCAAAATGGATCAAGGAGCTTGATATCAAATCAGCGACACGGCATCTGATAGAAGAAAACTTTGGCTATGATCTACATACTGTGGGGTCGGGCTCCAAATTCCTCAATAGGACACCCATAGCATAAGAGTTAATAATTAGAATCTACAAACAGGACTTACTCAAACTAAATAGATTTTTCTCAGAAAAAGAAACAATAAGAGAGGTAAAAAGGGAGCCTACATCCTGGGAACAAATCTTTACTCCTCACACTTCAGATAGAGCCCTAATATCCAGAGTTATACAAAGAACTCAAAAAATTAAACAATAAGCAAATGAATTACCCAATCAACAAATGGGCCAAGGACCTGAACAGACACTTCTCAGAGGAGGACATAAAATCAATCAATAAGTACATCAAAAAATTCTCACCATCTCGAGCATTCAGAGAAATGCAAAACTAACCCACCCTAAGATACCATCTCACTGCAGTAAGCTTGGCAGCCATTATGAAGTCAAACGACAACAAGTGCTGGCGAGGATGTGGGAAAAGGGTACACCTGTACATTGCTGGTGGGACTGCAAATTGGTGCAGCAAATTTGGAAAGCAGTATGGAGATTTCTTGGAAACTTGGGAATGGAACCGCCATTTGACCCAGCAATTCCCCTTCTCGGTCTAATCCCTATAGACCCAAAAAGTGCATGCTACAGGGACACTGATAAATCTATGTTCATAGCAGCACAATTCACAATAGGAAGACTGTGGAACCAACCTAGATGCCCTTCAATAGATGAATGGATTAAAAAAAATGTGGCATTTATACACAATGGAGTATTACTCTGCATTAAAAAATGACAAAATCATACAATTTGCAGAGAAATGGATGGCATTAGAACGTATTATGCTACGTGAAGATAGCCAATCACTAAAAAACAAATGCCAAATGTTTTCTTTGATATAAAGAGAGTAACTAAGAACAGAGTTGGGAGGAAGAGCATGAGAAGATGATTAATATTAAACAGGGGTGAGAGGTGGGAGGGAAAAGGAAAGAGAAGGAAAATTACATAGAAATGGAAGGAAACCCTCATGGTTATACAAAATTAAATACAAGATGAAGTGAGGTGAAAGGGGACAAAAACAAGTGGAAGAAATGAATTACAATAGATGGGGTAGAGAGAGAGGATTGGAGGGGAGGGGATGGGAGATAGTAGAGGACAGGAAAGGCAGCAGAATACAACAGACACTAGTATAGCAATATGTAAAATAGTGGATGTGTAACTGATGAGATACTGCAATCTGTATACGAAGAAAAATGGAAGTTCATAACCTACTTGAATCAAAGTGTGAAATATGACATGTCAAGAACTATGTAATGTTTTGTAGAACCAACAATAAATATTAAAGGAAAAAAAAACACATGGAGAACTATTTCAATGAAAAATTGACTAGGTTTATAACACCTACACTTTATCATGCAAAAGGCAAGTCCAACTATACACCATGCCTCTTCAGAAGTGCTTGTATTTCTATTCTGTTTGGGTTATTTTTCTTCATCATATTAGGATTAGTAGTCAGAGTTTGGTAGGGTATGCGTTAGTGTCAGGGATTCAGTCTTTGGAATGGAAAATTGGAAAATGAATCCAATGTGTATGCAAATATGTGCTACACAAAAATCTTCCCACTGTCATCCAGAACAATGCCTTGACGTTACCTTCACGCCAAATAAGAAACAATTAGAGGAGAAGAGTTAGAAAATCTGTAAATACATATCTGGAATGGAAAATATTCAGGAGTTCACAAACTTGGAGGTGGTAGAGGAGTATCCCAAAGTAAGGGACAGGGTAAACACTCCACAAACATGGAGGTCTGCTGGCCTAAAGACTTCTAGAGAAACTGCCTCTGAGGATGGGCACTTGAAATATATGTTGTCAGTAGCTTTAGCTTCCTTTGTAGTGAGATCATCAAAGCTGGGTCTGCATCTATGTGACCTGGAGGACATTCTTTCTTGCTTTCCAATACACATGAGGCAGCAGTGCTGAATTCTCTCTTCGTATGTAAACTGTGGCCACTGGGGTCTAAGTGTCTCCCTGTGTGGACTGTGAAGCCTTTTGTTCATCCTCCATTTTCGTAGAGTTTCCTGCTGCAGCACTGAGAGTTTGGTATTTGCCTCACAAAATACAAGGAGTTCAACTGGAACACAGTCCTAGAGGGAGTTCTGTCATTTGTGGTTTTTCAGGGTCTACAAGAGAATGCACCAACCAGGCTTCATTCCCACATAACTTGCCCCCTTCTCCATAGCAACCTGATTCTGCACATTGCCCTGAAAACTATCCATTTAACAAGACACCTTTACATATAAGTGTCTGGTCACTGCACCGTGTCAGTGACAAACCATTTGGAATTCAATGGCAAAACCACATGGCGCAACCACAGAAGATTTATCACACACCTGCACACCACAGCTCAGGGCCCACTACTCAGGAGGGTCCAACTTAATGGCATCTCTGTTCTACACCATTTTCATAAATCCCAGTCAATCAAGGCACTGTCTGGTACACTCATGATCAGCAAGAGGTGCTGACAATTTAAGCCACAGCCTCACACAGGGCCCAGAGTCTGATTCAGACATAACCATTTCCAAAACAATTCATCAAAGAGGCACAGGTGATGCCCATTCATTTCCATTTGAAAATTGTTTTCTTCTGGCTTTATAAAGGGGTGGCCTGAGGCAAAGAGGTTCCTGACATTCAGGGCAACAGAACAATAGTTAAGCAAAAGGCCCTAAGCCAGGTTTCACCATAGAGACTTTCCTGGTCACACCAATATCTGAGTTTTCTGGTGTGCTCGCCATTCCTTTCAGCTAACTAGTACATGGCCATGTCACAGAGCTTGGAGGTGGTACATATCTTGGACAAAAAACCATGAGCCTTTCTGGAGAGTTGCCAGAATTCAGGAAGAATTCAAG
Organism: Callospermophilus lateralis; assembly: GCF_048772815.1. Classification (NCBI taxonomy): domain Eukaryota; kingdom Metazoa; phylum Chordata; class Mammalia; order Rodentia; family Sciuridae; genus Callospermophilus; species Callospermophilus lateralis. The sequence goes on from NW_027513051.1 coordinate 1,347,450, forward strand.
AACTTAGGATGATACTAGGTGTTGCCCATGGATAAGTCAAGCCTCAGTCCATTCATTAATTGGGCAGGATGAATGCTGTGAAGCTTTCTACTAGACAGGACACACCCATTGAGCCATTTTCTTTTCTAATATCTACAACTAAGGACACAGTGGGATACACAGACATAGAAACAGTCTCCTTGTCAGATGACTTACTAGAAACAGTCCACTCCAAACCAAACAAACCTCCTTTTTTACCTATTCTCAGAATATGAGACAAATCCACAAACTGACATCCATACACACAAAGTCACCTCCTTCCCCAAGTATGTCTGTGACTATCCGGAGTGTACTCTGACTAGTAGGCCATAGAATGTTCCCCAGAAATGGCCGGTCCTGTCTCAGATCTGGTCTCCTTGGCCAATTCTGTGAAGATTTCAGGAGGCAGTGGTGAGCCATTTCCTGCCCTCTCAGGAAAGGACCCTCTTCAAAGCTTTCTTGGCATTTGGCCACCCTCACATCAGTAGGTACCAAGAAAGACTGACTCTTTACTTGGTAAATCCAAACAAGTGAGCCCACTTGGACTGGGACTGGTACTGGCTCTTGGTGCCTGGCTTCCTGGATCACAAAATTCAGAGAGTTCCATCATGAAAAAAGTGAGGTGAGGTCACTTTCTTCAGAAAATGAATGAGGCCACTGTCTTGGCCACCACTTTGTCCTAACAGTTGCTTCCTAGTGTCTCAGGAAAAGGAGGCTGCCTCTATTTCCTGTGACACTTTCACAAGTTAGAATGGTATAGAAACATAGGCACCTGGGAACAGCTCTCCACACATGCCTGGTTTCATACATCTTCCCTACATTAAGAAGAGATAGGATGATTCAGACACATCCTTTCATCCTGATCGGGTTGTTTGCAAAGGAAGATGACTTTTGCTGTCTCAGGTCCTTCATAGCTGCCTACGTCTTCTCCAGGGATCATTTCTGCATGGATTTTGAGGTACTCAGCAGGTGGAAGATCTCCTAACTTCCTGTATTGTAATACTAACTTTGTCCCTGCTCTTCTGTAAAGTGAGATTGAGTGAACAATCTCAGTTTACAGAATGGTTAGGGTTAATAGCATGTTCGATTTGGGTTATGAATCATTTTGCTGGATGAATAATGATATTGGGAACCTGTGATATTTACAAGAACATGGAGGTGAAATATAAGTATGAAAACAGAAATCTAGGTAATATTTGAAGCCCAGAAGGACTTTGGGCCCTTGATTGGGATAATTAGCTTAAATTATGTTCTGTGTGACCTTTGCATTTTGTGTCCAGAATATTAGTGTGATAATATGTATATGTAGCTAAGGTGACATGAGTATTTCTTTCACCATTTCTGTGAGCAGTATTTTGAAAACTTATAAATTAGTACTGGGGATACTATTAGGTTTACCCTGTTTTGATGAATATAGAGATGATGCATTAATAGACCATACTGTGAATAAATTATATAACTGGTTCCAAATTTAAATAATGGATTGTATTGATATCTGAAAATATATAGAAAATCTTATATTGATATACATACATTTATTCCAACCAGTTATATATCTAATTGTAATGTTAGGGTTATCATTTATCATGAATAGTGTGTGAGTTTTGCCTCAAAAATGATTATGGAATCGAAAATAATATGTTTAGAAAGAAGTCTAGTAAAAAGACCAGTCAAGAAACATGGAGGAACATATGTCTTCCGAAGGAGGAAGTGATTGAAAGTGAACCAAATGTTTATAAATTTGTGAACTTGTGAATGAAAGGAAATATCTTATGATGTCCATGAACTGAAGAAATAATAACGTACCAGGTTTGAATAAAAATGAACTTTAACAAACACAATAGAGACATTAGGAATTCTGGCAAAGTATAGTTCGCAGTGAAAGGTTAATAAAATAAGTACTTGTCACTTCCTGTTTTTCTGTATGCTTAACAAAACACTTTTGAAATATTGAGAACTGTTTGCTAATCTTATTCCCAGAATGTGCTGTCCCCAATTGCCAAACTGCAGAATGTACTCCCTCAACCGGTTGCACGCAAACCGCTCAGTCGCCCGGACCCATCAATAAACTTACCCCCCTGCCCTGTCCAAGGGAAATATATAAGCTCTGCTTAAGCTGTTCTCTGGGCTCTCTGCTCTATTCAAATGAGCTCTGAGCCCCAGCATGCTGGACCCCCAATAAACCCTTTGCTTTTGCATGAGACAGTCTCTTGGTGGTCTCTTCCCCCGATTGTCACCGGACCTTTACATATGGAGGTTCCACTGAGATCCGGCAGCGGTGGACAAGAGACCCCAACAAACTCCTCTCAGGGTAAGTAAGGTGCCTCTTTCTGGTCAGGTTTCAGGTCAGGGCTTGGCAAAATGGATGTCAATGAAGAGCGTGAGCTCTCTCCAACGATGGCTGACAGTCATGTCACAGAGCCACAGGCCAAGTCCCTGGGTGACGTCATAGAGGACTCAGAAAATTGAGGAACAATAGTCTCCATGACTCAGTGATATTTTGTTTCAGATTCGTTATTGCCAACCGATCGGGTTCTGCCAACTACTAAGTCCTGGTCTCAGTGTTGGACTTCCATATCCTGTCTTTGTTGTCTTGTCTTGTCTTTATTGTCTTGTCTTGTCTTGTCGGCTGGCCGGTCCAATAATAATCCTCATATTATTGCTAACTATTAAACCCTGCTTGCTCAACCATGTAATTTATTTTCTCCAAGCTCAAATTGGACAAGTTAAACTAATGGTAATACCCCACTAGCAGACATAGAATGTGACACCCCCCAATGATCATTTTTATGATTAAAAGTAGCCAGAAAAAGAAGTGTCGAATGAAAGGTTAATAAAATATGTAGTTGTCACTTCCTGTTTTTCTGTACGCTTAACAAAACACTGTTGAAATCTTGAGAAATGTTTGCCAGTCTTGTTCCCAGAATGTGCTGTCCCCAACTGTCAAACTGCAGAATGTACTCCTTCACCAGGTTGCATGCAAATTGACCACTCGCCCTGACACATCAATAAACTTCCCTCCCTGCACTCGCAAGGGAAAGTATTTAACCTCTGCTTAAGCTGTTCTCAGGGCTCTCTACTCTTTTCAAGTGAACTCTGAGCCCCAGCATGCTGGACCCCCAATAAACCCTTTGCTGTTACATGAGATAGATTCTTGGTGGTCTCCTCTTCCGACACTCGACCGACCTTTACTTGGATGATTGAATGTAGAAGAGAACATCCAGTCAAAAAGGGATAGTCAGTAGGATTAGGAATATAGTCCGTAGGTTTAGGAAGAAGAGTGAGTATAGGATTTGGACCAAAAGTACTTTAGTAATAGGGTTTCGGTTAGAGAATGAATGTAAATGTCAGCACATGTGAAGAATGAGTCACAATGATGAACTGGGGAAAATATGTAGGAAAGCAGATATCAAGAGAGACATTAGGAAATCAGGCAAAGTATAAAGTGAGTGATAGGATTAGACATTATCAACAGGGTTGAGTTTCAATATATAATCTTAGGAAGAAACAAATATGTAGTCACCAATAGGATTGACATTTGAGAGTATTAGGCAACCTGGACATGAATGTTTTTAATAATACAGGTTCACTTTCTATTTAGCCTTTGGTACAATCATAAGTGTGACTTTTGCATTTTGTGTTCCGAATATTACTGTGATAAAATGTATATGTAGATCAGGTGACATGAGTATTTCTTCCACAATTTCTGGGAGCAATATTTTGAAGACGTATAAATTGAGCACTCTAGGATATGCCAACAAACAATTCTTACACAAACTTTTACCAATGTGGTTCCAAAGGTAGAGGCGCATACGCAAGGAATGCAAAGTGAACTAATTCTAACCAAAAAAAAAAGAAAAAAAAATTGATACTTTATCTTCCACTTCTTGTGCCACTCCTGTTTCAAATTACTTAGTCTTGACTGCATGTCTCCTGCAGAAATAATCAAAATCTCTGGAATACGTCTTTTGTTTGTTTTGCTTTTGCGGTGCTGCAGATAGAACCCAGGGCCTCCACATGCTTCGGAAAGCACTTGACTGCTAAACTACATCCATGCTCCCCACCCCCACTACTTTTTTGTTGTTTTGAGAAAGGGTCTTAGTAGCTGGGATTTTAGGCATGCACTATTGCACCAGACTCCTGAATATATCTTGCCACTACATTTAGATGCAGAATTGGCTCAACAATAAGAAATTAAGAGGGTGTGAATAAAATAGTAATAGTGAAGAACCACTAAGAATACAGAGAAAGCACACTAAACAATACCTTTTGTTCAAATGCAATCTCTTTTAAAAGATTTTTTAAATGGATGACAATAAACTTCTGAAAAACAGACACAAATATCTTTCCTATCCTTTGCCTGAATTTCAATACTTTAAATTTTATTTTAATTACAGCTTTACTGAGATACAAATTTATATACCATGCAATCTATTGTATCACATGTGTATCTATTTTATATCCAGTATGGTTATTTCAATAAAATGACACACTAACTTTTCTGAATGAGTAGAATTACTAGTTACTACTAGGGTTCAATTCCTAGCTTTGCAAAAGCAAACAAACAAACAAACAAAGTTGGCTAACGGATCATATATTCTAATATTCCTAGCATTTTTTCAGTACAAAAAACCCACATTATCCCACAAAGGGATATGAAATAGAATTATATTTTTTCATCTGGGTATGCTAAAGACAAGTCTATTTAGAAAATCCTGTTGTTTCAAATGTTGTTGAAAATAATATAAAAATACTTTAAGAAAGAATGCAAAATAAAAAAAAATAAATTAGTATTGGGGGTACAAAGAGGTGTACCCTGTGTCTATGAATATAGAAGTAATTCATGAATTGACAATACTGTGAATAAATAATATAACTGATTCCACTTCAAATAATGGATTGCTAGAATTGATATCTGAAAATATATAAGAAATCTTATATTGATATAGAATCATTCATTCCAATGAGTTATACATCTAATGGTAATATTAGGGTTATATTCTATCATGAAAGGTGTGTGAGATCTGCTTCAAAAGTGAGAATGGAAAAGGAAAATAATGTGTTTGGAAAGAAGTCTCATGAAAAGACCAGTCAAGAAACATAGAGGAATGCATGTGTTCTGAAGTAGAAAGTGATTGAAAGTGACACAAATGCAAATAATTTTGCTAACTTGTGGATGAAATACATATCCTATGATGTGAATAAACTGAAGAAATAGTAAAGTACCAGTGTTGAATAAAAATGAACGTCAAAATGTACATCATGTCCCATAGTAATCTACTTGGATTGATGTTAAACTGGGTCAGTTACTGTAGAAATATTAGGATTTGTATGCACCATTCACTGATGTTACTTGTCAGTACTAGAAAACAAATATGTATTTCAGGTGGATGAATAATTCTGAGAATAATCTTGTGAAAAGTTTATTATAAATCCACATACATGAATATGAATGAATTTAGGGTGTGTAAAAGAAGACAGAAGTATTTCATATTTTTAAAAATTTGGAGAGTATATATATATATATATATATATATATATATATATATATATATACACACACACACACACACACACACACAAACAAACACATATACACACAGAGACATTGAAATGTAGCAATATATATGCCAATTGAAATTGATGTAGAAATACATATCGTCCAAAGATCCAAAAATATTTAATTTACTGAACATGGATTTGTGTATAATGTTGTTCAACTAGGAAGCTCCCCCTTAGGTTACATTTTCAGTTCCAACAGCGTTTAGGAGGAGTGATCTCTTCTCATAATTTGTATCTGCCAAGTCAGCCACCTCACAAGAATGTACATTTGATACCAGGTAGGATTCTATATGTGCATATAAAAATGCATGTGCTGAATAGGCTACAGACAAACGAAGACAGGAATTCAAATACTTGTTAAATTTAAAAACACATGGACAACTATGTCAACAAAATATTGATTTGATTTATAACTCCTACACTATATAATGCAAAAGGCAAGTTCAACTATACACCATGCCTCCTCTGAACTTCTTGGATTTCTATTCTGTTTGGGTTATTGTTCTCCATCATATTAGGATTAGTAGTCAGATTCTAGTAGGTTATGGTTTAGTGTCAGGAATTCAGTATTTCGAATGGAAAATTGGAAAATGAATCCAATGTGTATGCAAATATGTGCTACAAAAAAATCTTCCAACTCTCATCCACAACAATGCCTTGAAATTACCTTCACCCCAAAAAAGACACAATTAGAAGAGAAGAGGTAGAAAATCTGTGAATATATATCTGTAGTGGAATATGCTCAAAAGTTCACAATTTTGGAGGTTGTAGAGCAGTTTCCAAAAGTAAGGGACAGGGTAAACACTCCACAAACATGGAGCTCTGTTGGCCAAAAGATTTCTTGAGAAACTGCCTCTGAGGGTGGGCACTTGAAATATATGTGTTTGTCAGAAGCTTTAGCTTCCTTTCTAGTGAGACCATCGAAGCTGGGTCTGTATCTATGTGACATGAAGATCTTGGTTTCTTATTTTCCAATGATCCTGAGGCAGCAGTGCTGATTTCTCTCTTTGTATGTAAACTGTGGCCACTGGGGGCTAAGTGTCACCCCATGTGAACTCTGAAGCCATTTGTTCATCCTCCAACTTTTGTGGTGTTTCTTGCTGCTGAACTGGGACATTGGTATTTGCTTCACGAAATACAATGAGTTCAACTGGAACACAGTGCTGGAGAAAGTTCTGTCACGTGTTGTGGGTCACGTTCTGCAGGAGAATGTACCAACCAGGCTTCAATACCAGATAGCTTGTCCCCTTAACCTCAGCAACCTGATTCTTAACATTACCCTGAAACCTCTCCATATACAAGATGCCTTTACATAGAAGGGTCTGCTGGCTGCACCATGTCAGTCACAAGCCATTTGGAAGTCAATAGCAGATCCACATGGTCCCACCACAGATATTTTATCACACACTACTGCTCTAGGTCCACTACTCAGCAGGCTCCAACTTATTGGCATCGCTGTTCTAGATAATTTTTATGAAACTCAGTCAATAAAGGCCCTGGCTAGTATACTCATGATCAGCAACAGACCATTTAAGAGTTCTCCAGTGCCACCTGTTAATGGCCTCCACAGGGCTTTGAAGAACTCATTTGACCCAAAGAATGCCTAATCTCACTTGATGGAGGTCAGGAACCTTACAGAGGAAGGCAAGAGACTTCATCCACAATTACTGATCTTTTTGCCATTTTGGTTTTGAATGCACACATGGGATCTTTCTTTAGATCCATCAGGTGCTGAGAATCTAAGCTATAGCCTCACATAGGACCAAGAAGCTGATTCAGACGCATCCCTTTCCAAAGCAATTAAGCACAGAGCCACAGTTGATGCCCATTTATTTCCATTTGAAAGCTGTTTTCTTCAGGATTCACAAAGGGATGGCCTGAGGCAAAGACTTTCCTCACATTCAGGGCAACAGAACAATAGCAAAAGGCCCAAAGCAGGGTTTATCCACTGAGACTTTCCTGGACACACTGATATTAGAGTTTTCTGAGATGCTCGCCATTCCCTTCATCTATCTTGTACATGGCCATGTCACTCAGATTGGAGGTGGTACATATCTTGGACACAAAACAATGAGCCTATTCTTGAGAGTGACCAGAATTGAGGAAGAAATCAGGAACTTAGGAAGATTGCAGGTGTTGCCCATCCATAAGGCAAGGGGCAGTCCACTCCTAAATTGGGCAGGATGAATGCTTGGAAGATTTCTACTAGACAGGACACATTGATGCATTCTTTTTTCTAAGGTCTACAACCACGAACACAGTGGGTTACAAAGACATGCAAAAAATCGCCTTGTCAAACGACTTACTAGAAGCAGTCCACTCCAAACCAAACAAACCGCCTTTCCTACCTATTCTCATAAGAAGAGACTAAACCACAAAATCACACACACACGTGCAAACGCACCTCCTTCATTCAAGTAGGTCTGTGACTACCTGGAGTGTCCTCTGACTGGTGGGCCATACTATGTTCCCCCAAAAGGCCTGTCCTGTCTCAGATCTGGTCGCGGTGAACCACTACCTGCTTTCTCAGGAAAGGTCCCTCTTCAGAGCTCTCCTGGCATTTGAAATCCTCATATCAGTAGGTACCAAGGAATACTTAGTCTATCCTTGGTTTTTCCAAACAATGGAGCCCACTGGCACTGGAACTGTGACAAGGTCTTGGTATTCTCTGTCTTCCTGGAGCCCAAGGTCAGGGAGTTTCTTCACCAAGGAAGTGAGGTAGGTCGCTTCATTCAGGAACTGAGTGACTTTACTGCCTTTGCAACCACTTTGTCCTAACAGGTGATTGCAAGGTTCCCATGAGGTGGAGGCTGCCCCTACTTCCCGAGACAGTTTCAACAGTTAGAATGGTATATCAACCATAGGAATCCGGGAACAGCTCTCCACACAGGCCTGGTTTGGTCCCTCTTCTCTACATTAAGAAAAGAGAGGCTGATTCAGACACAATGCTTCATCCTGAGTACGTTGTTTGCCATGGAAGATGACTTTTGCTCTCTCAGGTCCTTCATAGCTGCCTATGTCTTCTCCAGGGATCGTTTCTGCTTAAAACTTTGAGGATCTCAGCATCTGGAAGATCCCCTACATTCCTGTATTGTAAGACCAACTCTGTCGCTGCTCTTCTGTAAAGTTAGATTGAGGGAACAGTGTTTGGTTAGGCTTAATAACAGGTTCGATTTGGATTAAGAATCATTCTGAGCGATGAATAATGGTATTGGGAATGTGCGATATTTACAAGAATATTTAGGTGAAATATAAGTATGAAAACAGAAATCTAGGTAAAATTTGAAGCCCAGAAGGGCATTGGGCCTTTAATTGGGATACTTAGCTTTTACTTACGTTCTGCACAGATGTCTTAAATAAATCCATATACAATGTCATAGGACCTTGTACCTTGGATAATTGAATGTCACGAGAATATCCAGTCAAAAAGCTATAGTCGGTAGGATTAGGAAAAGTGTCGGTAGGTTTAGAAAGAATAGTGATTATAGGTTTTGGAGAAAATGTTTTTAGCAATTGGGTTTCGGTTAGAAAGTGAATTTAAATGTCAGCACATGTGAAGAGTCAGTCAAAATGATAAACTGGGAAAATATTTAGGAAAGCAGAAATCAATAGAGACATTAGGATATCAGGCAATGTATAAAGTGAGTGATAGGATTACACATTTTCAACAGGCTTGAGGTTGAATATATAATCTTAGGAGGAAACAAATATATAGTCACCAATAGGATTGACATTTGAGAGCGGTAGCAACCTGGACAGGAATATTTTTAGTAATCCATGCTCACTTTTCATTTAGGTTTTGGTACAATCATAACTGTGACCTTTGCATTTTGTTTCCAGAATATTACTGTGATAACATGTACATGTAGATCAGGTGACATGAGTATTTCTTCCACCATTTCTGGAAGCAATATTGTGAAGACGTATAAGTTAGTACTGGGGGTACAAATAGGTGTACCCTGTGTCTATGAATATAGAGATAATGCATGAATAGACCATACTGTGAATAAATAGTATTACTGGTTCCAACTTTGAATAATGGATTGAATTGATAAATGAAAACATAGAGGAAATCTTATATTGATATATATACATTCATTAAAACCAAATATACATCTAATGGTAATATTAGGGTTATGGTTCATCATGAAGAGTGTGTGAGTTTTGCTTCAAAAATGATTAAGAAAATCGAAAAAGAAACCTCATGAAAAGATCAGTCAAGAAATATGGAGTTATACATGTGTTCTGAAGCAGGAAGTGATTGAAAATGAAACAAATGCCTATTAATTTTCGAATTTCTAGATGAAATATATATTTTATGATGTGCATAAATGGAAGAAATTGCAATGTACCAGTGTTGAATAAAAATGAATTTCAAAATACACATCATGTCCCATAGAAATCTATTTGCATTGATGTTAAACTGGGTAAGTTACTGCAGAAATACAAGGATTTGTATGCACCATTCACTGAAGATAGTTCTCAGTACGAGGAAACAAATATGTTTTTCAGGTGTGTGAATATTCCTGGGAATAATCTAGTGAAAAGTTGATTAAAAATCCACATACATGAATATGAATTATTTTAGGGAGTGTATAATAAGACACATATTTCATATTTTGAAAAATCTGGAGAGTATGTATACACACACACACACAAACAGACTTTAAAAAGTAGGAATATATATGCCAATTGAAATTCACCATGAAATATATATCATCCACAGATCAGAAATATTTATTTTACTGAACATGGGTTTTTGTGTAAAGTTGTTCAACTAGGAAGCTCACCCATTGGTTGAATTTTCAGTTCCAGCATCATTTAGGAAGAGTGAACTATTCTAACAATTTGTATCTGCCAAGTGAGCCATCTCACAAGAATGTACGTGTGATTCCAGGTAGGATTCTATATGTGCATATAAAATTACATGTGCTGAATAGGCTGCAGAGAAAGGGAGTCAGGTATTCACATATTTGTTAACTTTAGAAATACATGGAGAAATATTTCAACAGAAAATTGACTAGATTTATAACTCCTACCCTATATAATGCAAAAGGCAAGTCCCACTATACAACATGCATCCTCTGAACTGCTTATATTTCTATTCTGTTTGGGTTTTTATTCTCCATAATATTAGGATTAGTAGTCAGAGTCTAGTAATGTAGTGGTTAGTGTCATGGATTCAGTATTTCTAATGGAAATTTGGAAAATGAATCCAATGTGTATGTAAATATATGCTACACAAAAATCTTCCCACTCTCATCCAGAAAAATGCCTTGACATTACCTTCGCACCAAGAAAGACACAATTAGAGGAGAAGAATTAGAAAATGTGTGAATACATATATTCAATGAAAAATCCTCAGAAGTTCACAACCTTGGAGGTGGTAGAGGAGTTTCCAAAAGTAAGGGACAGGATAAACACTCCACAAACATGGAGCTCTGCTGGCCTAAAGACTTCTTGAGAAATGCCTCTGAGTTTGGGCACTTGAAATATATGTTGTTTTCAGGAGCTTTAGCTTCTTTCTAGTGAGACCATCAAAGCTGGGTCTGCATCTATGTGACCTGGAGGACATGGCATCTTATTTTTCAATGAACATGAGGCAGCAGTGCTGGTTTCTCTCTTTGCAGGTAAACTGTGGCCACTGGGGGCTAAGTGTCTCCCCGTTTGGACTGTGAAGCAATTTGGTCATGATCCACTTTTCGTTGTGTTTCTTGCTGCTGCACTGGGAGTTTGGTGTTTGCTTAATGAAATACAAGGAGTTTATCTGGGACACAGTGCTGGAGGGAGTTCTGTCACGTGTGGTGGGTCAGTGTCTGCAGGAGAATGCACCAACCAGGCTTCTATCCAGATAGCTTTCCCCCTTGACCATAGCAACCTGATTCTGAACATTGCCCTGAAACCTCTGCATATAACAAGATGCCTTTACATAGAAGGGTCTGCTGCCTGCACCATGTCAGTCACAAGGCATTTGGAATCCAATGCTAGATCCTCATGGCCGTACCACTGATGTTTTATCACACACCTGCCCACCACTGCTCTAGGTCCACTTCTCAGCAGACTCCAACTTACTGGCATCTGTGTTCTACACCATGTTAAAGAAACCCAGTCAATCTAGGCACTCTCTGGTATACTCATGATCAGCAACAGGACATCCAAAGGTTCTCCAGTGCCACCTGGTCATGGTAATTTTAAAAATTTCATGATATTTATGTAACCATTTTCAAGGATGAAGTTGGAGGCATTGTGGGTTTCAATTATTCAGAAACCATTAAATGGTGAGGAATCTCATTTTAATGAAAGCTCTGGAGAACTCTCACAGGCAAGGCTTCCCAAATAGTGGCCAAAACGTCACTTGAAGCCAGGCCCATTGAGGTCTAAAATGTGAGGTCCATGTGTGTTTTGACTCTCAATTGTGGCTGCCAAGTCTTTCAGAATAAAATTATGTGATTCTCTGGCTGAGAGTCCCAGTGAACTGTGGATAGTCCCCCTGGGACTAGATCACAGCTTCCAATGGCGACTCTCATGCGTTGCCTCCGAAAATCTTAACACAATTCATGGCAATTCTTCTCTGAGGTCAGTTCAAGAACTGAGTCTCTAAGGGGAATCACACCAGAATTCAACCCAGGTTGAACCAGTAATCTCTCACAATTAAAACCTAAACACTCCCACATGACCCTCATCTTCTTCCATATAGACACTCATCATAACCTCTGGCTGGAGGTTTCCATGAGGGCACAGCCCAAGACAGTGTCCAAAATAAGCTTCCTTGTCCCTCATTTGCCTAAAGTCACGTTTGCCTGGACACCCTTCCTATGAACCAGGAGTGATCAAATAGGCCTGAAATTTATACTGCTCCACTTCTCCAATTTGAGGCCTACTGACTGAGGGGTTTAAATTCTTTTTGGGAATTGGACGCATGAGAAAACACAAGAACTATGGGCAAGCCACTGCAGAGCTTTGAAGAACCCATTTGACACAAAGGATCCCTATTCTTCCTTGATGGAAGTAAGTGCCCTACCAGAGGAAGGCAAGAGACTTCATCCACAATGACTCTACTTTTAGCCATTTTGGTTTTGGATGCACATATGGAATCTTTCTTTAGATCCATAAGGTGCATAGAATCTAAGCCACAGCCTCACACAGGGCCAAGAGGCTGATTCAGACACATCCCTTTCCAAAGCAAATAAGCAAAGAGCCACAGGAGATGCACATTTATTTCCAATTGAAAAGTCTTTTGTTAAGGCTTCCAAAAGTTTTGGCGTGAGGAAAACACCTTCCTGACATTCAGGGCAACAGAAAAATATGTATGCATAAGGCCCAAAGCAGGGTTTCTCCACTGAGATATTCCTGGTCACACTGCTATCTGAGTTTTCTGAGATGCTCGGCCATTCCATTCAGCTATCCAGTACATGGCCATTTCACAGACCTTGGAGGTGGTACATATCTTGGACACACAACCATGAGTCTATTCTTGAGAGTGACCAGAATTGAGTAAGAAATCAGGAACTTAGGAAGATTGCAGGTGTTGCCCATCCATAAGGCAAGCCGCAGTCCATTCATAAATTGGGCAGGATGAATGCTGGGAAGCTTTCTACTAGACAGGACACATCCATTGATGCATTCTCTTTTCTAATGTCTACAACCACTAACACAGTGGGATACACAGACATAGAAAACCTCGCATTGTCAAAGGACTTAGAAGAATCAGATAATTCCAAACCAAACAAACCTCCTTTCCTACCTATTCTGAGAACATGAGACAAAACCACAAACCCCACCCGAACTCACAAATTCAACTTCTTCCCCCAAGTAGGTCTGTGACTATCCGGAATGTCCTCTGACTTGTGGGCCATACTGTGTTCTCCCGAAATGGCCTGTCCTGCCTCAGATCTGGTCACCTTGGCCAACTCTGTGAAGTTGTCAGGAGCCAGTGTTGAGCCACTACCTGCTTTCTCAGGAAAGGCCCCTCTTCAGAGCACTCCTGGCATTTGGCCATCCTCACATCAGTAGGTACCAAGAATGACTGACGCTGTCCTTGGTAAATCCAACAAGTGAGCCCACTGGAACTGTGACTGGGACTGGCTCTGGGTGCCTGGCTACTTGGGTCACAAGTTCAGAGAGTTCCATCACCAAGGAAGTTAGGAAGGTCATTTCTTCGGGAACTGAATGAGGTCACTGCCGTGGCAACCACTTTGTCCTAACACTTGCTTCCAAGGGTCCCATGAGATGGAGGCTGCCCCTAATTCCTGAGACACTTTCAAAAGTTAGAATGGTATACCAACCATAGGTACTCAGGAACAGCTCTCCACACAGGCCCGGTTTGCTCCATCTCCTCTACGTTAAGGATAGAGAGTTGATTCAGACTCAACCCTTCATCCTGACCAGGTTGTTTTCCATGGAAGATTACTTTTGCTCTCTCCGGTCCTTCATAGCTGCCTACATCTTCTCCAGGGATAATTTCTGCATTGACCTTTGAGGTTTTCAGCAGGTTGAAGATCCCCTACATTCCTGTATTGTAAGAACAAATCTGTCCCTGCTCTTCTGAATACTTAAATTGATGGAACAATGTATGGTTAGTGTTATTAACATGTTCAATTAAAACCAAAACACTACCACATGGCCCTTATATTCTTCCATATAGACACTCATCATTACGTCTGGCTGGAGGTTTCCACAAGGGGCGAAGCCCAAGACAGTGTCCAAAATAAGTTCCCTTGCCCCTCATTTGCCTAAAGTCTGGGTTTCCTGGACACCCTTCCTGTGAACCAGGATTGATCAAATAGGCCTGCCATTAATAATGCTCTTTTTCTCCTTTTTGAGGCCTACTGAACGTGAGGTATAGATTCTTTATGTGATTTGGAGTCATGTGAAACCCAAGCACCTTTTCTCGTCTTTGAAGAACTCATTAGACCCAAAGGATCCCTATTCGTACTTGATGGAGGTGAGGAGCCTAACAGAGGAAGCAAGAGACTTCATCCACAATGTCTGATCTTTTTGCCATTTTGGTTTTGGATGCACACATGGGATCTTTCTTTAGATCCATCAGGTGCTGAGATTGTAAGCCACAGCCTCACACAGAGCCGAGAGGATGATTTAGACACATCCTTTTCTAAAGCAATTAATCTAAGAGCCACGGGTGATGCTCATTCATTTCCATTTGAAAGCAGTTTCTTCAGGCTTCACAAACTGGTGGTCTGAGGCAAAGACCTACCTGACATTCAGGTCAACAGAACAGTAGGTAAGAAAAAGGCACAAAGCAGGGTTTCTCTACTGAGACTTTACTGGTCACACTGATATCTGAGTTTTCTGAGATCCTCCCCATTCATTTCAGGTATCCAGTAAATGGCCATGTCACAGAGCTCGGAGGTGGTACATATCTTGGACAAAAAAAAATGAGCCTATTCTGGAGAATGGCCAGAATTCAGGAAGAAAACAGGAACTAAGGAAAATAGTAGGTGTTGCCCATCGATAAGGCAAGCAACAGTCCATTCATAAATTGGGCAGGATGTGTGCTGGAATGCTTTCTACTTGTCAGGACACATGCATTGATGCATTCACTTTTCTCATATCTTCAACCACTGACAAAGTGGGATACACAGACATAGAATCACTCACCATGTCAAATGACTTATTAAAAACAGTCCACTCCAAACCAAACAAACTGCCTTTCCTACCTATTCTCAGAACATGAGACAAAAGCATAAACTCACATCTACACCCACAAAGGCATATCGTTTACCCACATAGGTCTGTGAGTAACCAGAGTGTCCTCAGACTGATAGGCCATACTATGTTCCCCCGAAATGGCCTGTCCTGTCTCAGATCTGGTCTCCTTTGCCAACTCTCTAAAGTTTTCAGGAGCCATCGGTGAGTCACTACCTGCTTTCTCAGGAAAGGCCCCTCTTCAGAGCTTTCCTGGCATTTAGTGATCCACAAGAAAGACTGACTCTGTCCTTGGTAAATCCAAACAAGTGAACCCACTGGGAAAGGGACTGGGACTGGCTCTTGGTGCCTGGCTTCCTGGATCTCAAGTTCAGAGGGTTCCATCACCAAGGAAGTGAGGTAGGTCACTTCCTTCAGGAACTAAATGAGGTCACTGCCTTGGCAACCACTTTGTTCTAACATTTGCTTCCAATGGCTCCATGACATGGAGGCTGCCCCTACTTCCTGTGTCACATTCACAAGTTAGAATGGTATACCAACCATAGGCACCCGGGAACAGTCAGAGTCTACTAGGGTATGGCTTACTGTCAGGAATTCAGTACTTCAAATAGAAAATAGGAAAATGAATCTAATGTGTATACAAATATATGCTAGACAAAAATCTTCCCACTGTCCTCCACAACAATGCCTTGATATTTCCTTCACCACAAGTAAGACACAATTAGTGGAGAATAGTTTGAAAATCTGTGAATATATATCTGGAAAAAAAATGAATGGAGTTCACAACCTTGGAGGTGGTAGAGGAATTTCCAAATGTAAAAGAAAGGATAAACACTCCACAAACATGGAGCTCTGATGGCCTAATAAATTTTTGAGAAACTGCCTCTGAGTTTGGGCCCTTGAAATATTTGTTGTTGTCAGGAGCTTTAGCTTCCTTTGTAGTGAGACCATCAAATCTGGGTCAGCATCTATGTGACATGGATGACATGGTTCCTTATTTTCTATTGAACATGAGGCAGCAGTTCTGAATTCTCTCTTTGTAGGTAAACTGAGGCCACTGGGGTCTAAGTGTCTAACCGTGTGGTCTGTGAAGCCATTTGGTCATACTCGAATTTTTGTGGTGTTATTTACTGCAGTACTCTGAGTTTGGTATTGGCTTCATGAAGTACAAGGAGATAAACTGGGACACAGTCCTAGAGGGAGTACTCTCATGTGTGGTGAGTGAGGGTCTGCAGGAGAATGCACCAACCAGGCTTCTATCCCAAAAAGCTTGCACCCATGTCCATAGCAACCTGATTCTGAACATTGCCATGAAACCTCTCCATATAACAAGATCCCTTTATTTGTAAGGGTCTGCTGGCTGCACCATGTCAGTCACAATCCATTTGGAAGCCAAGGGAAGATCCATGTGGCCCCACGACAGATGTTTTATCATACACCTGCCAACCACTGCTATAGGCCCACTACTCAGCAGGCTCTAACTTTCTGGCATCTCTGTTCTACAACATTTTCATGAAACCCAGTCAATCAGGGCACTGTCTGGTATACTCGTGATCAGCAACAGACATCCAAAGATTTTCTAGTGCCACCTGTTCATAGGAATATCAAAAATTTTATGGTGTTTATCTAGCCAATTTTCAAGGATGAAGTTGGAGGCACTGTGGGTTTCAATTCATTCAGGAACCATGAAATAGTGAGGAAGCTCATTTCAATGAAAGCTCGGGACAACTCTCACAGGCAAGGCTTCCCAAGGAGTGGCCAAAAGGTCACATGAAGCCAGGCCCATTGAGGTTTACAATTGAGGTCCATGTGTGTTTTGACTCTCAACTATGACTGCTAAGTCTTTCTGAATAAAGTCATGTGATATCCTGGCTGAGAATCCCAGTGCTCTTTGGAAAGCCAACCTGGGCCTAGATCTCAGTCTCCAAGGGCAACTCTCATGTGTGGCCTCCTAAATTCCAAACACAATTCATGCCAATACATCGCTGAGATCTGTTCCAGAACTCAGTCTCTAAAGGGAATCACACAAGAGTTAAAGCCCAGGTTGACCCTGGAGTCTTTTCCAACCGTAACACAAATGACCACAATTAAACCAAAACACTCCAACATGGCCCTCATCTTCTTCCATATAGACAGTCATAATAAACTCTGGTTGGAGGTTTCCATGAGGGGCGCAGCCCAAGACAGTGTTCAAAATAAGCTCACTTGCCACTCATTTGCCTAAAGTCAGGGTGACATGGAAACCCGTCCTGTGAACGAGGGGTGATCAAATAGGCCTGCCATTAATAGTGCTCTACTTCTCCAATTTGAGGCCTACTCTCTGTGGGGTATAGATTCTTTATGAGAATTGGGGTCATGAGAAAACCCAAGCACCTATGGGCTACCCTCTGAAGGGATTTGAAGAACCCATTTGAGTGAACCAAGGAGTTGGATCAAAAGACTTTACATATAGGGTTTTGGTTAGAGAGTGAATGTAAATTTCAGCATATGTGAAGAGTCAGCCACAGTGATGAACTGGGGAAAATGTGTAGGAAAGCAGATATCAATAGAGATATTAGGAAATCAGGCAAAGTACAAAGAGAGTGATAGGATAAGACATTTTAAACAGGGTTGAGTTTGAATATACAATCTTAGGAAGAAACAAATATGTAGTCACCAATAGGAATGGTATTCGAGATCATTAGTGAATCAGGACATGGATGTTGTTAGTAATACATGCTCACTTTCAATATAGGCTTTGGTACAATCATAAGTGTGACACTTGCATTTTTTGTCAGGAATATTACTGTGATGAAATGCATATGTATATCAGGTGACTAGAATATTTCTTCCACCATTTTTGAAAGCAATATTTTAAAGGCTTATAAATTAGTATTGGGGATACAAATAGGTATACCCTGGGTCTATGAATATAGAGATGATTCTTTAATAGACCATACTGTGAATAAATAATATAACTGGTTCAAAATTTAAATAATGGATTGAATTGATATCTGAAAATATACAAGAAATCTTACATTGATATACATACATTCATTCCGAACAGTTATACATCTAATGATAATATTAGTGTTACGGTTTATTATGAAGAGTGTGTGAGTTTTGTTTCAAAAGTGATTATGGAAATCGAAAATAATGTGTTTGGAAAGAATCTCATGAAAAGAACAGTCAAGAAACATGGAGGAATACATGTCTTCTCAAGTAGGAAGTGATTGAAATTGAACCAAATGCCTATAAATTTGTAAAATTGTGGATGAAATGATATACCCTATATTGCCCATAAACTGCAGAAATAGTAATGTACCAGTGTTGAATAAAAATGAACTTCAAAATACACATCATGTCCCATAGGTGTCTACTTGCATTGATGTTAAACTGGGTGAGTCACTGTAGAAATATTAGGATTTCTTAGCACCATTCCCTGAAGTTAGTTTTCAGTACTAGGAAACAAATATGTATTTCAGTGGATGTATATTTCTAAGAATAATCTTGTGAAAAATTGATTATATATCCCCATACAGGAACATGAATGAATTTAGGCAGTGTATAGTAAGACACTTATATTTCATATTTTGAAAATCTGGAGACTATATATCTATATATATATAGACACAAACACACACACATTATAATGTAGCAATATATATGCCAATTGAAATTCATCATGAAAAATAACTCATCTGCATATCAAAAAATATTCATTATACTGAACATGGATTATGTATAATGTTGTTCATCTAGGAAGGTCACCCATGGGTTGAATTTTTAGTTCCAACAGCCTTTAGGAGAAGTGATCTCTTCTCACAATTTGTATCTGCCAATTCAGCCACCTCACAAGAATGTACGTGTGAAACCAGTAGGATTCTATTTTTGCATATAAAAATACATGTGCTTAATAGGCTAAAGAGAAAGAGAGACAGAAATTCACATATTTCTTAACTTTAAAAACACATGGAGAATTATTTCAACAAATAATTGACTAGATTTATAACTCCTACCTTATATCATGCAAAAGGCAAGTACAACTACACACCATGCCTCTTCTGAACTGCTTGTATTTCTATTCTGTTTTGGTTATTTTTCTCATCATATTAGTATTAGTAGTCAGAGTCTATAAGGGTATGGGCTAGTGTCAAGGATTCAGTATTTCGAATGAAAAATTGAAAAATGAATCCAATGTGTATGCAAATATGTGCTACAAAAAAATCTTCCTTCTCTCATATAGAAGAATGACTTGACATTACCATTGCCCCAAGTAAGTCACAATTAGAGGAGAAGAGTTAGAAAATCTGTAAATATATATCTGCAACGAAAATGCTCAGGAGTGCACAACCTTGGAGGTGGTAGAGGAGTTTCCAAAAGTAAGTGACATGGGAAATACTCCACAGACATGAAGATCTGCTGGCCTAAACACTTCTTGAGAAACTGTCTTTGAGGTTGGGCACTTGAAATATATGTTGTTTTCAGGAGCTTTCGCTTCCTTTATAGTGAGACCATCTAAGCTGGGTCTGCATCTATGTGACCTGGAGGACATGGCATCTTATTTTCCAA
This sequence comes from Callospermophilus lateralis, assembly GCF_048772815.1. Taxonomy (NCBI): domain Eukaryota; kingdom Metazoa; phylum Chordata; class Mammalia; order Rodentia; family Sciuridae; genus Callospermophilus; species Callospermophilus lateralis. The sequence continues at coordinate 1,367,247 of NW_027513051.1, forward strand.
TGAACATGAGGCAGCAATGCTGAATTCTCTCGTTGTAGGTAAACTATTGCCACTGGGGGCTAAGTGTCTCCCCGTGTGGACTGTGAAACCATTTGGTCATCTTCCACTTTTCGTGGTGTTTCTTGCTGCTGCACTGGTAGTTTGGTATTGGCATCACGAAATACAAGGAGTTCAACTGGGACACAGTGCTGGAGGGAGTTCTGTCACGTGTGGTACGTGTACCCTGGTCTACAGTAGAATGCACCAACCAGGCTTCTATCCCACATAGCTTGCAGCCTTGATCATAGCAACCTGATTCTAAACATTACTCTGAAACTTCTCCATATAACAAGATGCCTTTATATACAATGGTCTGATGGCTGCACCATGTCTGTCTCAAGACAATTGAAAGTCAATGGCAGATCCACATGGCCCCACCACAGATGTTTTATCACACACCTTCCCACCACTGCTCTAGGCCCACTACTCTGCAGTCTCCAACTTTCTGGCATCTCTGTTCTAAACATTTTCATGAAGCCCAGTCAATCAAGGCACTGTCTGGTATACTCATGATCAGCAAAAGTACATCAAAAGGTTCTCCAGTGCCATCTGGTCATGAAAATTTCTAAACATTCATGGTATTGATCTAGACAAATTTCAAGGATGAAGGTGGAGGCACTGTGGGTTTCAATTCATTCAGGGACCATTAAATGTTGAGGAAGCTCATTTCAATGAAAGATCTGGAGAACACTCACAGGCAAGGCTTCCCAAAGAGTGGCCAAAAGGTCACATGAAGCCAGGCCCATTGAGGTCTACAATGTGAGGTCCATGTGTGTTTTGACTCTCAACTATGGGTGCCAAGTCTTTCAGAATAAAATCATGTGATATCCTAGCTGAGATTCTCAGTACTCTTGGGAAAGCCACCCTGGGCCTAGATCTCAGTTTCAAAGGGCGACTCTCATGTGTGGCCTCCTGAAATCGCAACACAATTCATGGCAATACTTATCTGAGGTCAGTTCCAGAACTCATTCTCTAAGGGGAATCACACCAGTGTTCAAGCCCAGTTGGACCCAGTCATCTCTTCCATCTGCCACACAAATGACCACAATTAAAACCAAAACACTCCCACATTGTCCTCATCTTCTTCCACATAGACACTCCTCATAACCTCTGGCTGGAGTTTTTCATGAGGGGCACAGCCCAAGACAGTGGCCCAAATAAGCTTTCTTGCCCCTCATTTGCCTAAAGTCAGGGTGGCCTGGACACCCTTCCTGTGAACCAGGAGTGATTAAATAGGCCTGCCATTAATACTGCTCCACTTCTCCACTTTGAGGCCTTCTTACTGTGGGGTTTAGTTTCTTCTTTTTTTAAAAAAAAATTGAAATTTAATTGGAAAGTTAAAAAAAATGTATTGCAGAATATTAAATTTCTTATGCAAAAGCCTTTATCTTGTTTGTGAGGGAAACCTTGATGCCTTGCAAATCTGGTTATATGGAGACACTGAAAATTTTCTGTTACATACTACATGGATGAATGGCTACAGCACATCGTTTTTTCAAACTGAAAGGCAGATAACAGCAAGTAAGATAACAAATAAAAGCCAATTTTATTAAAAAATAAAGTTGTAAAATGTCTCAAATATTGGAAATTAAATTCCTTTTTTTTTCTTTTTTTTTGGTTGTTCAAAAGCTCATGCTATATCATCTTTCATATATTTGACTCATTTGGGTTATGAACTCCCATTTTTACCCCAATACAAATCGTAGAATCACATCAGTTACACACTCACGTTTTTACATAATGGCATATTAGTGATTGTTGTATTCTTCTACCTTTCCTATCCCCTACTATCCCCCTCCCCTCCCCAACCATCTACCCTCTATACCTCATCTGCTATTGTTCAATTCTCTCCCTTGTTTCCCCCCCTTTCCCCTCACAACCTCTTATATGGAATTTTGTGTAACATTAAGTGTCTCCTACCATTTCCATATGCTTTCCATTCTCTCTCCCTTTCTCTCCCCCCACTCATCTCCATTTAGTGTTAATATTTTCCTCATGCTCTTCTTCCCTGTTCTGTTCTTATTTGCTCTCTTTATATCAAAGAAAACATTTGGCATTTGTTTTTTAAGGATTGGCTAGCTTTGCTTAGCATTATATGTTCTAATGCCATCCATTTCCCTTCAAATTCAATGATTTTTGTCATTTTTTAATGCTGCATAATACTCCATTGTGTATAGATGCCCCTTTTTTATCCATTCGCCTATGGAAGGTCATCTAGTTTGCTTCCACAGTTTAGCTATTATGAATTGTGCCGCTATGATCAGTGATGTGGCAGTATCCCTATAGTGCGCTCTTTTAAGATCCTCAGGGAATAGTCCGAGAAGTGAGATAGCTGGGTCAAATGGTGGATCCTTTCCCTGCTTTCCCAGGTATCTCCATACTGCTTTCCAAATTGGCCTCAACATTTTCCAGTCCCACCAGCAGTGTACAAGTGTACCCTTTTCCCCACATCCTCGCCAACACTTATTGTTGTTTGATTTCATAATGGCTGGAGTGAGATGGTATCTTAGGGTGGTTTTGACTTGAATTTCCCTAACTGCTAGAGATGGTGGGCATTTTTTCATGTTCTTGTTGATGGATTGTATGTCCTCCTCTGTGAAGTTTCTGTTCAGGTCCTTGGCCCATTTGTGGATTGGTTTATTTGTTATCTTATTGTTTAATTTTTGAGTTCTTTGTATATTCTAGATATTAGGGCTCTATCTGAAGTGTGAGGGGTAAAAATTTGTTCCCAAGATGTAGGCTCTCTATTTACCTCTCTTATTGTTTCTCTTGTTTCGAAAAAAACTTTTTAGTTTAAATAAGTCCCATTTGTTGATTCTTGTTATTAACTCTTGTGCTATGGCTGTCCTATTAAGGAATTTGGAGCCCAACCCCACAGTATGTACATCGTAGCCAAATTTTTCTTCTATTAGATGCAGTGTCTCTGATTTTATATCTTGCTCCTTGATCCATTTAGAGTTAACTTTTGTGCATGGCGAGAGAAAGGGATTCATTTTCATTTTGTTGCATATGGATTTCCAATTTTCCCTGGACCACTTGTTGAAGATGCTATCCTTCCTCCATTGCATGCTTTTAGGCCCTTTTTCAAATATAAGAAAGTTGTACTTTTGTGGATTGGTTTCTGTGTCCTCTATTCTGTACCATTGGTCCAGCTGACTTTTGTGATACCAGTACCACGCTGTTTTTGTTACTATTGCTTTGTAGTACAGTTTGAACTCTGTTATCGCTATACATCCTGATTCACACTTCCTGCTTAGAATTGCTATTGCTATTCTGTGTCTATTGTTTTTCCATATGAAATTCATGATTGCTTTATATATTTCTACAAGAAATGCCATTGGGATTTTGATTGGCATTGCATTAAACCTGTAGAGAACTTTGGGTAATATCGCAATTTTGATGATGTTAGTTCTGCCTATACATGAACAGGGTACATTTTTCCATCTTCTAACATCTTCTTCTATCTCTTTCTTTAGAGTTATGTAACTTTCATTGTATAAATCTTTCACCTCTTTTTTTAGGTTGATTCCCAAGTATCTTATTTTCTATGAGGATATTGTGAATGGAGTGGTTTTCCTCATTTCAATTTCAGAAGTTTTGTTGCTGATATACAGGAATGCCTTTGATTTTTTCTTGTTGATTTTATATACTGGCACTTTGCTGAATTCATTTATTAACTCTAGCAGTTTCTTTGCATACCCTTTAGGGTTTGTTAAATATATTATCATGTCATCCTCAAATAGCGAATATTTAAGTTCTTCTTTTTCTATTTTTATGCCTTTAATTTCTTTTGTCTGTCTAATTGCTCTGGCTAGTATTTCAAGAACTAAACTGAATAGAAGTGGTGATAGAGGGCATCTCTGTCTTGTTCCAGATTTTAGAGGGAATGCCTTCAGTTTTTCTCCATTTAGGATGATGCTAGCCTGAGGTTTAGCATATATAGCTTTTACCATGTTGAGGTAAGTTCTTGTTATCCCTAATTTTTATAGTGTTTTGAACATAAAGGAATGCTGTACTTTGTCAAACGCTTTATCTACATCTATCGAGATGATCATATGGTTTTTGTCTTTAAGTCTATTGATGTGGTGGATTACATTTATTGATTTCCATAAATTGATCCAGGCTTGCATCCCAGGGATGAATCCTACTTGATCATGAAGCACAATTATTTTGATATGCTTTTGTATTCAATTCACCATGATTTTATTGAGAATTTTTGCATCCAAGTTTATTAGAGGTATTGGTCTGTAGTTTTCTTTCTTTGAAGTGTCTTTGTCTGGTTTTGGAATCAGGGTGATGTTGGCCTCATAGAATGAATTTGGAGGAACTCCTTCTTTTTCTATTTTTTGAAATTGCTTGAAAAGTATTGGTATTAATTCTTCTTTGAGGGTTTTGTAGAACTCCACTGTATACCTATCTGGTCCAGGGCTCTTTTTGGTTGGTTGTCTTTTGATGGTTTCTTATTTTTCTTCCTTTGTTATTGGTCTATTTAAATTGTGGGTGTCTTCCTGACTCAATCTGGGCAGATCATATGACTTAAGAAATTTATCGATATCTTCTTTATCTTTCATTTTATTGGAATATAGGGTTTCAAAATACTTTCTAATTATCTTCTGTGTTTCTGTAGTGTGTGTTGTGATATTTCCATCTTTATTCCATATGTTAGTAATTTGAGTTCTCTCTCTTCTTCTCTTCGTTAGCATGGCTAAGGGCCTGTCGAACATATTTATTTTTTCAAAGAACCAACTCTTATTTATTTCAATTTTTACAATGTAGATTTTTTGTTTCAATTTCATTGATTTCTCCTCTAATTTCAATTATTTCTTGTCTTCTACTACATTTGATGTTGTTTTGCTCTTCCTTTTCTAGGTTTTTGAGGTGTAGTGTGAGTTCATTTATTTGTTGTTGTTTTTTTCTTTTTTTGAGGAAAGAATTACAAGAAATGAATTTCCCTCTTAAAACGGCTTTCATTGTGTCCCATACAAACCGGTATGTTGTGTCTCTTTTGTCATTTGTCTCTAAGAATTTTTTTATCTCCTCCTTTATGTCTTCTGTAACCCACTGATCATTCAGTAACATATTGTGCATTTTCCATGTGATGTAGAATTTTTCCTTCCTTTTTTTTTTTCATTGATTTAAAGTTTCAATCCATTATGATCAGATATGGTGCATGGTATTATCTCCATACCTTTATATTTACTAAGAGTTTCCCTATTGCATAATATATGGTCTATATTGGAGTAGGATCAATGTGCTGCTGAGAAGAACGTGTATCCACTTGATGATGGTTGATATATTTTATATATGTTGGTTACGTCTAGGTTATTGATTGTGCTATTGAGTTCTATAGTATCTTTATTCAGCTTTTGTCTGGAGGAAGGCAAGAGACTTCATCCACTATGACTGCCCTTTTTGCCATTTTAGTTTTGGATGCACACATGGGATCTTTCTTTAGATCCATCAGGTGCTGAGAATCTAAGCCACAGGCTCACACAGGGCCAAGATGCAGATTCAGAAACATCCCTTTCCAAAGCAATTAAGCAAAGAGCCACAGGTGATGCCCATTTATTTCCATTTGAAAACTGTTTTCTTCAGTCTTCACAAAGGGGTTGCCGGAGGCAAAGACCTTCCTGACATTCAGGGCAACAGACAGGGAAGCAAAAGGCCCAAAGCAGGGTTTCTCCACTGAGACTTTCTTGGTCACACTGATATCTGAGTTTTCTGAGATACTCGCCATTCCCTTCAGCTATCCAGTACATTGCCATGTCACAGTGCTTGGGGTGGTACATATCTTGGACACAAAACCATGAGCGTATTCTAGAGAGTGGCCAGAATTCAGGAAGAAAACAGGAACTTAGGAAGATGGCGAGTGTTGCCCATTTATAAGGCAAGCTGCAGTTCATTCATAAATTGCACAGGATGAATGCTGGGAAGCTTTCTAGTAGACTGGACAAATCCCTTGATGCATTTTCTTTTCTAATGTCTACAACCACGGACACAATGGGATATATAGACACAGAAACACTCGCCTTGTCAAATGACTTACTAGAAACAGTCCACTCAAAAGCTAACAAACCACCTTTCATACCTATTCTGAGAACAGGAGACAAAACAACAAACCCACAACCACACCCACAAAGACACCTCCTTCCCCCAGTAGGTCTCTGACTATCCAGAGTGTCCTCTGACTGGTGGGCCATGATATATTCCCCCATATTGGGGTGTCCTGTCTCTGATCTGGTCTCCGTGGCCAACTCTGTGATGCTGTCAGAAGCCAGCGATGAGCCACTACCTGCTTTCTCAGGAAAGGCCCCTCTTCAGATCTTCCTGGCATTTGGCCAACCTCACATCAGTATGTACCAAGAAAGACTGACTCTGTCCTTGGTAAATCCAAACAAGTTTGACCACTGGGACTTGCACTGGGACTGGCTTTGGGTGCCTGGCTTCCTGGATCCCATGTTCAGAGAGTTTCATCACCAAGGAAGTAAGTTGAGTTCATTTCCTTCAGGAACTGAATGAGGTCACTACCCTGGCAACCACATTTTCCTAACAGTTCCTTCCGAGGGTCCCATCAGATGGAGGCTACACCTACTTGCTCTGACATTTTCACAAGTTAGAATGGTATATCAACCGTAGGCACCCGGGATCAACTCTCCACACAGGCCTGGTTTGGTCCATCTTCACTACATTAAGAAAAGAGAGGCTGATTCAGACACATCCTTTCATCATGACCAGGATGTTTTCCATGTAAGATGACTTTTGCTCTCTCAGGTCCCTCATAGCTGCCTACATCTTCTCCAGGGATTATTTCTGCATGGACTTTTGATGTTGTCAGCTGGTGGAAGATCCCCTACCTTCCTGTATTGTAAGACCAACTCTGTTCCTGCTCTTCTGTAAATGAGATTGAGGGAACAGTGTATGGTTAGGGTTAATAGCATGTTCGATTTGGGTTAGGAATAATTATGCTGGATGAATAATGGTATTGGGAACCTTTGATATTTATAAGAATATAGACGTGAAATATATGTATGAGAACAGAGATCTAGGAAAGATTTGAAGCCCAGATAGGAATTGAAACCACGATTGGTATACTTAGCTTGAATTATGTTCTGCACCGAGGTCTCAGATAAATTGATATACAATGGCATAGGACCGTGTACCTCGGATGTTTGAATGTAGAAGAGAACATGCAGTCAAAAAGGGATAGTCTGTAGGATTAGGAAGATAGTCAGTAGGTTTAGGAAGAATAGTGAGTATAGGAGTTGGACCAAAAGTTCTTTAGCAATAGGGTTTCAGATAGAGAGTGAATGTAAATGTCAGCACATTTGAAGTTACAGTCACAATGATGAACTGGGGACAATATGTAGAAAAGCAGATATCAATAGGGACATTAAGAAATCAGGCATAGTATAAAGTGAGTGATAGGATTAGATATTTTCAAAAGGCTTGAGGTTGAATATATAATCTTAGGAAAAAAACAAATATGTAGTAACAAAGAGGATTGACATTTGAGAGCATTACTCAACCTGGACAGATGTTTTTAATAATCCATGCTCACTTTCCATTTAGGCTTTGGTACAATCATAAGTGTGACCTTTGCATTTTGTGTCCAGAATACTACTGTGATAAATGTATATGTAGATCAGGTGACATGAGTCTTTCTTCCACCATTATGGGGAGCAATATCCTGAAAACTTATAAATTAGTACTGGGGATACGAAAAGGTGTACCCTGTGTTGATGATTATTCAGATGATGCATGAATAGACCATATTGTGAATAAAGTATATAACTGGTTCCAACTTTAAATAATGGATTGAATTTGCATCTGAAAAAAATATATGAAATCTTATATTGATATACATAAATTCATTCCAACCTGTTATATATCTAATGGTAATATTAGGGTTACAGTTTATCATGAAGAGTGAGTTTTGCTTGAACAATGATAATGGAATCGAAAATAATGTGTTTAGAATGAAGTCAAGTGAAAAGAACAGTAGAGAAATATGGAGGAATACATGTGTTCTGAAATAGTAAGTAATTGAAAGTGAACCAAATGCCTATAAATTTGTGAAGTTGTGAATGAAAAAAATATATCCTATGATGTACATAAACTGAAGAAATTTTAATGTACCAGTGTTTAATAAAAATGAACTTCAAAATACACATCATGTCCCATAGAAATCTATTTGCATTGATGTTAAACTGGGTCAGTTACAGTAGAAATATTAGGATTTGTAAGCACCATTCACTGAACTTAGTTTTCAGTAGTAGGAAACCAATATGTATTTCAGGTGGTTGAGTATTTCTTAGAATAATCTTGTGTAAAGTTGATTATACACCCAAATACATGAATACGAATGAATTTAGGGAGTGTATAATAAGATACATATATTTCATATTTTGGAAATTCTGGAGAATATATATATATATATATATATATATATATATATATATATATATATATATATACACACACAAATACACACACAAACACACACACACAAATTAATATGTAGAAATATATATGCCAATTGAAATTCATCATAAAATATAATTCATCCACATATCCAAAAATATTCATTTTACTTAACATGGATTTATGTATAATGTTTTTTACTAGGAAGCTCACCCATAGGTTGAATTTTCAGTTCAATCAGTATTTAGGGGGAGTCATCTCTTTTTACAATTTTTATATTCCAATGTCAGTGAGCTCACAAGAATGTACGTGGGATACCAGGTAGGATAGTATATGTGCATAAAAAATACATGTGCTGAACAGGATACAGAGAAAGGGAGACAGGAATTTACATATGTGATAACTTTAAAAACTCATGAAGAAATATTATAATAAAAAGTTGACTAGATTTAAAACACATACTCTTGATAAAGCAGAAGGCAAATACAAGTATTCACCATGCTTCCTATGAAAGGACTGTATTTCTATTCAGTTAGGTTTCTTTTTCTCCATCATATTAGGATTAGTAGTCAGATTCTAGTAGGGTATGGGTTGGTGTCAGGGATTCAGTATTTCAAATTGAAAATAGAAAAATTAATCTAATGTGTATGCAAACATGTACTACAGGAACAATTTCCCACTCTCTTCCAGAACAATGGCTTGACATAACCATCACTCCAAGTAAGACACAATTAGAGGAGAGGAGTTAGAAAATCTGTGAATACATATGAGAAATATAAAATGCTCAGAAGTTCACAACACTGGAAGTAGAAGAACAGTTTCCAAAAGTAAGGGAGAGGGTAAACACTTCACAAACATGGAGCTCTGCTGGCCTAAAGACTTCTTGAGAAACTTCCTCTGTGGTTGGGCACATGAAATATTTGTAATTGTCAGGAAATTTAGTTTTGTTTGTAGTGACACCATGAAATCTGGGTCTGCATCTATGTGACCTGGAGGACATGGTTCCTTATTTTCTAATGAAAATGAGGCAGCAGTTCTGAATTCTCTCTTTGTAGGTAAACTGTGGCCACTGGGAGCTAAGTGTCTTCCCGTGTGGTCTGTGAAGCCATTTGGTCATGCTCCAATTTTCAGGGTGTTTCTTACTCCTGAACTGGGAGTTTCGTATTAGATTCATGAAATACAAGGAGTTCAACTGCGACACAATGATAGAGGGAGTTCTGTCAAGTGTGGTTTGTCATGGTCGACAAGAGAATGTACGAACCAGGCTTTAATCCCACATAGCTTTCCTACTTGACTATAGCAACCTGATTCTGAACATTGCCCTGAAACCTCTCCATATAAAAAGATGCCTTTACATATAAGGGTCGGCTGCCTGCACCATGTCAGTCGCAAGTCTTTTGGAAGCCAATGGAAGATCCAGGTGATCCTACCAAAAATATTTATTTACACACCTACAGTCCACTGCTCTATGCCCACTACTCAGCAGGCTCCAACTTACTGGCATCTCTGTTCTACAACATTTTCACGAAACCCAGTCAATCAAGGCACAGTTTGGAACCATCATGATCAGCAACAGGACATTCAAAGTTTATCCAGTGCCACCTGGTCATGGAAATTTCAAAAATTTCATGGTATTTATCTAACCATTTTTCAAGGATGAAGTTGGAGGCACTGTGGGTTTCAATTAATTCAGGAACCATTAAATGGTGAGGAAGCTCATTTCAATGAAAGCTCTGGAGATCACTCACGGGGAAGGCTTCCCAAAGAGTGGCCAAAAGGTCACATGAATCCAGGCCCATTGAGGTATACAAAGTGAGATCCATGTGCGTTTGTATTCTCAACTAAGGGTCCCAAGTCTTTAAGAATTAAATCATGTGATATCCTGGCTCAGAATCCCCGAGCACTGTGGAAAGCCATCCTGGGCCTAGATCTCAGATTACAAGGGTGATTCTCATGTGTGACCTCCTAAAATCCCAACACTATTTTTTGCAATACTTCTCTGAGGTCAGTTCCAGAACTCAGTCTCTAAGGGTAATCACACCAGAGTTCAAGCTCCGGTGGACACAGTCATCTCTTCCAACTACCACACAATTGACCACAATTAAAACCAAAACACTCCCATATGGACCTCATCTCCTTCCATATAGACACTCATCATAACCTCTGGCTGGAGGTTTCCATGAGGGGCGCAGACCAAGACAGTATCCACAATAATCTACCTTGCCCCTCATTTGCCTAAAGTCAGGGTGGCCTGGACATGCTTCCTGTTAACCAGGAGTGATCAAATAGGCCTGGTGTTAATACTGTTCTGCTTGTCCAATTTGAGGCCTACTGACTGTCAGATATTGATTCTTTATGTGAATTGGAGTCATGAGAAAACCCAAGCACCTATGGGCTAGCCTCTGCAGGTTTTGAAGAACTCGTTTGACCCAAAGGATTCCTATTCTCACTTGATGGAGGTCAGGAACCTTACAGAGGAAGGCGAGAGACTTCATGCCAATGACTGCTCTTTTGGCCATTTTGGTTTTGAATGCACTCATGGGAAATTTCTTTAGATCCCTCAGGTGCTGAGAATCTAAGCCACTGCCTCATACAGAGCCAAGGGGCTGATTCAGACACATCCCTTTTCAAAGCAGTTAAGGAAAGAGCCACATGTATGCCCAATAATTTCCATTTGAAAACTGTTTTCTTCAGGATTCACAAAAGGGTGGCCTGAGTCAAAGACCTTCCTGAAATTCAGGAAAACAGAACAATAGGTAAGCAAATGGTCCAAAGCAGGGTTGCTCCACTGAGAATTTCCTGGTCACACTGATACTTGAGTTTTCTGAGATGCTTGCCATTTCTTTCAGCTATCCAGTACATGGCCAGTCACAGAGCTTGAAGGTGGTACATATCGTGAACAAAAAACCATGGTCCTATTCTGTAGAGTGGCCAGAATTCAGAAAGAAAACAGGAACTTAGGAATATAGCAGGTATTGCACATCAATAGGGCAAGCTACAGTCCATTCATAAATGGGGCAATTTGAATGCTGAGAAGCTTTCTACTAGACAGGACACATCCATTGATGCATTCTCTTTTCTAATGCATACAACCACGGACACAGTGAAATACTGAGACATAGAAACACTCGCCATGTCAAAAGACTTACTAGAAACACTAAACTTCAATCCAAACAAACTGACTTTAATACCTATTCTAGGAAAATGAGACAAAACCACAAACCCACAACAACACCCACAAAGGCACCTCCTTCCCCCAAGTAGGTCTGTGACTATCCAGAGTGTCCTCTGACTTGTGGGCCAAAATATGTTCCCCCAAATTGGCCTGTCCTGTCTCAGATCTGGTCTCCTTGGCCAACTCTGTGAAGTTCTCAGTAGCCAGCGGTGAGCCACTACCTGCTTTCTCAGGAAAAGCCCCGCTTCAGAGATTTCCTCTCATTTGGCCTTCCTCACATCTGTAGGTACCAACAAAGACTGACTCTGTCCTTGCTGAATCCAAACAAGTGAGACCACTGGGACTGGAACAGGGACTGGCTCTGGGTGCCTGGCTTCCTGGATCCCAAATTCAGAGAGTTCAATCACCAAGGAAGTTAAGTGAGGTCCCTTCCTTCAGAAATTGAATGAGGTCACTGTCTTGGCAACCACTTTGTCCTAACTGTTGCTTTCAAGGGTCCCATGATACGGAGGCTGCCCCTACTTTCTGTGACACTTTCACAAGTTAGAATGGTATATCAACAATAGGCACCCAGGAATAGATCTCCACACAGGCCTAGTTTGGTCCAACTTCTCTACGTTAAGAAGAGAAGCTGATTCATACACAACCTTTTATCCTGACCAGGTTGTTTGCCATGGAAGATGACTTTTGGTCTCTCAGGTCCTTCATAGCTGCCTACCTCTTCTCCAGGGATCATTTCTGCATGGACCTTTGAGGTTCTCAGGAGGTGGAAGATTCCCTACATTTCAGTATTGTAAGATCAACTCTTTCCCTGCTCTTCTGTAAAGTTAGATTGAGGGAACAGTGTATGGTTATGGTTAATAACATGTTCGGTTTGGGTTAGAAATCATTCTGCTGGATGAATAATGGTATTGGGAACTTGCTATGTGTATAAGAATATATAGGTGAAATATATGTATGAAAACAGAAATCTAAGTATGATTTGAAGTCCAGAAGGGCATTGGGCTCTTGATTGGGATATGCAGCTTTGAATTACGTTCTGCAGAGGTGTCTCAATTAAATCGATATACAATGCCATAGGACCTTGTACCTTGGATGAATTAATGTAGAAGGAACATCTAGTCGAAAAGGGATAGTCCGTAGTGAAAGGTTAATAAAATAGGTACTTGTCACTTCCTGTTTTTCTGTATGCTTAACAAAACACTGTTGAAATCTTGAGAAATGTTTGCTAATCTTGTTTCCAGAATGTTCTGTTCCCAACTGACAAACTGCAGAATGTACTCCCTCACTCAGTGTCATGCAAACCGCCCACATGCCCTCACCCATTAGTAAACTTCCCTCTCTTCCCTCTCCAAGGAAAGTATATAAGCTGTGCTTAAGGTGTTCTCAGGGCTCTCTGCTCTATTTAAGTGAGTTCTGAGCCACAGCATGCTGAACCCCAAATAAACCCATTGCTGTTGCATGAGACAGACTCTTGGTGGTCTCTTCCTTCGACACTCGCCCGACCTTTACATATTGAGGTTCCACCGAGTTCTGGCAGTGGCAGACGAGAGACCCCAATGGGCTCCTCTCGGAGCAAGTAAGGCGCCTCTTTCTGGTTTCAGGTTTCATGTTAGGGCTTGGCAAAATCTCTGGCGATGAAGAGCCTGAGCTCCCTCCGAAGGTGGCTGAGAGACGTGTCACGGAGACACAGGGCACCTCCCTGGGGGACGCCGCAGAAAACTCGGGAAATTAAGGAACAATAGTCTCCTCAACTCAGTGATATTTTGTTTCAGATTCTGTATTGTCATCCCATCGGGTTTTGCCGGCTACTCATTCCTGGTTTCAGTGTTTGACGTCCATTGCCTGTGTTTATGGTCTTGTCTTATCTGTGTCATGTGTCCTTGCTTTTGCTGTTTGTGTACCTTTCATTATGGGACAGAGCAGTTCAATGCCTCTGTCCCTGACCCTTGATCACTGGAACAAAGTCCGCTTAAGAGCTCAGAATCTTTCTTGTTTTAGTAAAATGCTGGACCTGGCAGAATCTCTGTGCCTCAGAATGGCCCACCTTTGAATTCGGATGGCCCCTAGAAGGATCTTTCTACTTTGCACTAATTTAAAAATTCAGAGATATTATCTCAGCCGGGGACACATAGCCATCTGGATCAACAGCCATATAACTTAACTTGGCAGAACATCTGCAAATCTCCTCCTCCATGGGTGAAGCCTTTCCTTGCCCCTGCCTCTGCTCCTACTCCTTCCCCCATGATCTCTCAAACCCTCTCAACCTCCTCCTCCTCCACCCCCTGTTCTCCCCGAGTCACAGATTTGACTCTACTGGACTCTTCTTCCCTTACTAATCCCCTGCCCTTGTCCCCTAACCCACAACACACTCAAATGGATTTCCCTGCTGCTGACTCAGCCTCTTTACCATTGGAGGAAGCTAAGCCGGTAATAGGGTCTGATAATGGACCGGTGTTCATGGCCCAGGTAAGTCAGGGGTTAGCCAGGAACAAGGGAATTAATTGGAAGTTATATTGTGCTTATAGATACCCGAGTTCAGGACAGGCAGATAGAATAAATTGAACCATTAAACAGACCTTAAGAAAATTAAACTTAGAGAACAGCATAAAAGATTGGACTATGCTCCTGCCTTATGCAATGTTTCATGCAAGAAATACTCCCTCTGTTTCTTTGAGCAACCTTAGCCCCTGTGAAATTCTCTATTGTTGCCCTCCTGCAGTAAGGGACCTAAGCCCGACTCAAAGACCTAACCATTCCATCCACACCCCCTTGCTTGACAGACTTAAAGTTCTAAAAAGAACTCAGTGATACCTGTGTAAACAGCTGGCCACTGCCTACCAAACTGGGGACAAAGGGACTCCACATCGATATCAAGTAAGAGACTTCATCTACGTAAGACGACATCAGGTATCATGCTTGAAACCCCGCTGGAAAGGACCATAGCCGGTGCTACTTATAACACCTCCAGTGGTAAAGGTAGATGGAATCAATTTCTGGATCCATGCCTCTCATCTCAAGCCTGCGCCCTGTCCAGACTCTGGCTGGAAACTGGAAAAGACTGGTAAAACCTTCAAATTGCGTATTCGCCATGTGGATAAGTCTGTGGACTCTCTCCTTGGCCACAAGTAGTCCTAAGCCACATCAGCCCATTCAGCAGTGATGGCTGATCACAAATCCTACTGGAAAAGAAGTATAATCTATCTCGCATACAGCCCCCTGAGGGACCTGGTGGCCATCATTCCTCCCAGACATTTGTCAGCTGGCTATAGGTCTTACCTATTGGGATATCCCTGATGAAGAGGATACCACTAAAATTCCATTAAATTACTTCTGTAGCATAGATAATGGAAACAAACATTATGGATGAAGGGACATGCAAGCCAGATGCAGGTTGGCTAGCCTAGATTACTATGTTTGCCGGGCAGACTCTCAAAGCCACAGTCACGGCTGTGTGGGGGGAAAGCCGACTTCTTCTGTAAGTCATGGGGATTTGAGCAAACAGGGGCTGCCTGATGGAACCCAAACTCCTCATCAAATTCAGTACACATCATTGGCCATATTACCAATTAGATAAGAAGAACCGATGGCCCCCAGAGGGGTCTCTAGATCCTCAAATTCTGCGTGACCTTTTCCCTCCTTCACTCACATCCTGAACTATGCTTCTCCAATAGATCCTCACCCTCAGCCTTCTGCTCCAGACATTCTGCTGTCACTCCCACCTCAGCAACCGGATTTCTCCCCTCCAATTACTAGATCAAAAACCCAAACCTCTGCCGGTTCTCAGACCATTGCCTCCTTGCTGAGGCAGCAGTTACTGAAGTACCCCTCCACCCACTCACTCCTCTCTTGTCCTGTCAGTGCCCACACCGGGTACCGCCAGGTCTTCTTACCAGCTAAACCAAAGCTCAAACCAGCTGAGGAGAGCCCTCAGTCCCCTATCTAAGATGTAATAAAAATGGCCTTTAAAGTTGGTTTGTCATCACTGAAAACAGTTTACTAATAATTAAACGTCCCTCATATGCGTTTTGAGATACTCACTCCCATCATCCTCTCCGCTCTACCTGTTCTACTGCTCAAGTTTTTGTTGCTAGGAAAATCTCAAACCCGTTTCCCATTATTCTTTTACATCTCTCCTTCCTCATTCTCAGATCCACGGAGCTGATCACAGCCCACCTTCCCCGTCTTCCCCCTCTGCACTAGGCCCACAGAAAAGTCTTAACTGACCTTCTCCAGAAGTCTTCACCATGGCTGACTTTAGGACTTTCAGCAAAAGAGTCCCTATAAAAGAGTTCAATGTAGATAAACTTCCTCTTTTCGTGTTGCCCTGTTCTACTTGGCCAGTGGCTAAAAAAATCAGCACTTCTCAGGTAGACACCCTTTTACTAGTTTTTCACAAAATATGTAAACAAGGCCTCTGTCCTTGAGCTGGGGATTCACAGAGATGGCTACATTTCTAAGATAAAGAAGTTACCAACTGGTCTCCATGGTAACAGCTGGCAGGGGTAAAATAAGAAAGGGAAGAAAAAGCTCTCCCCCTCCCAGGTGTCCTTTAAAAGTTAACTTGCCCAGAACAGGGGAAAAACAGGAACAAATACTGCGTTTTTGAACTTCTGCAGACTGTGAGCTTCTGAGCACCTTCCCTTACATGTTGGGTACAAAATTCTGAAACTACCTAAACTTGAGTTTCAGGGGATTAATTGATTACAACAGAAGCAATGCCCTCTGAATCCGGTTGCAACCAAATAGGACTGTTTCCCTGTCTTTAGTGCTAACTTAGGTGCCTTGCCTTGTCCGTCCTTACTGCTGGGAGCCATCAGCCAAGTAGGTATGACAAATTCCTTGCCAGCTTACTCCCATGCTGTCTAGTGGAAGGACTTCTGAAAGGTGACCTTGCTCAAGGACCAGGGCAGGATCCGTGTTTAGGGTGTTCCCCCTTTAGAATAGGGCAGTTTAGCATAATAGGAGAGTAGGGTGTTTCCCCTTTAGAATAGGGAGGTTTAGTAATAGGAGATTAGGGTGTTCCTCTTTTGGAATAGGGCGTATCCTGCTGCTGAGTTCCTCTTGAGTGCTTAGGGTCAGACAGTATATTTTGGGAGACAGAAGCCCATGCGGAGTGGATTAAGGCAGGAGTGGATTTGGGCAGATTGGATTTGGGCAGAGAACCTGGATTCCCCCAGAACATGTTTGTAGACGGCCGGTGTGAGTTCGGGAATAAAGAATTGCTGTTTGAATCTACAAGCTGTGTGGAGACTCGTGATTTGTGCTCAGCAAAAGACTGCGGCATCTGGTGGCCCGTACGCGGAATGTCTGAAACTTGGAGGTAAGTGAAATTGCTCGCCCCTGAGGGAAGGCGAGAGAATGGGTGACCATTTCAGAAAACAATGTGTTCTTCTTTTGATTTATTTTGTTTTTCTTTCAAGCTGCCTATCCCTAGAAATTTCTCAGGCAAACTGGAAAAAATGGTTGACTAAAGGTTTGAAGTTTGTCGGCCCTGAGGAAGAGAAAATTGATACAACGATTTTTTATTCTGTTTTTGCTTCATTCAGTTTCAGTTTTGTTTTGTGTTATCTTATTGGGTTGCGTTATCTTTATAGTAGATTAAAACAAACTGAAAAGATGTTAAGTAAATTGT
The DNA here is from genome assembly GCF_048772815.1 of Callospermophilus lateralis. Taxonomy (NCBI): domain Eukaryota; kingdom Metazoa; phylum Chordata; class Mammalia; order Rodentia; family Sciuridae; genus Callospermophilus; species Callospermophilus lateralis. Next base: position 1,384,517 of record NW_027513051.1, read on the forward strand.
TAGAGGTTCAGAACATGGTGAAAGACATTTTAGATCAAGCAAAAGAGAAGGTCTCTCCAGCTAGTCAGACAGAGGAAGAAAATTTAAAGGAAAAGGGGTTGTTAGAAAAAAGGCCACAACAGGAGGCTGTTACTAACTCCGTTTTATCACAAGAGGGTTTAATTCAACCAACAGCCCCACCGATAGAGACAGCTGAGTGGCCCTCAAACCCCGTAGTTGATAAATGGAATCCTGAGACAGGACCTCAAAGATTAGCATGCCCTGTACTTGAACAGGTAGGAGGGCAGCGAATTCACCGTGCTTTAGATTTTAAAACAGTGAAGCAGTTAAAAGAGGCTGTAACAACCTATGGTCCCCAAGCTCCCTTCACGGTGAGCATGGTCGAGTCCATTACTAACTTGGACATGACGCCAGCAGATTGGGCTAGCATGTGTAAATCTGTGCTAAATGGAGGACAATATTTGTTATGGAAGGTTGCCAATGAGGAATTTTGTGCAGAGACAGCTAGGAGAAATGCAGCAGCCGGTTACCCTCAAAGAAATTTAGAAATGTTGCTAGGAAAAGGACCTTATGAGGGTCAGCGGCAACAAATTGAATATGATCCTGCTATATATGCACAAATTGCTGCAGACGCAGTTAGGGCATGGAAGACTTTACAAGGACATGGAGATTTACAAGGTCAGCTATCTAAGGTAATACAGAGAGCTAATGAACCTTACGCTGACTTTGTAGATAGGCTAATTCAAACGGCTGCCCAAATTTTTGGGGATACGGAACAAGCAATGCCATTAATAAAACAACTGGCTTATGACCAAGCAAATCGTTGCTGCAGAGAGGTTATTAGACCATGGAGACATGAAGATTTAAACACATATATTAAATTATGTAGAGATATTAATGAACAAGGGCAAGTCTTGGCAGCTGCAGTACAACAGGCTTTAGATACCAGGCCAAAAACATGCTATGATTGTGAACAAACAGGACATTTTAAAAGGAGTTGCCCCATAGGAGGAGGATTTAACAAAACTAGGTATCAAAGAAATAGAATACCGGGTATTTGCCCACGATGCCGTAGAGGGAGACATTGGGCTAATGAATGCCGTTCTCAAACTACCATAGAGGGTACTCCCTTACCAAAAAACGGAAAAGGACCAGGTATTTACCCACGATACCGTGGAGAAAGGCATCAGGCTCCGTTGCCAAAAAACGGACAGCCGGGCCCAATGCTCCGGGGCCCACAACCACAAATATACGGGGCAGTGGAGGAACCCAGCAACACCATCAGAGTAGTGCCCAGGACACATTGTCCATTAAATCCCTCATCAGACAAACCTGAGGGAGCGCAGGGTTGGACATCTGCGCCTCTGCCAGAGCAGTACTAACTCCAGAGATGGGATTTCAAATCATTCCCACAGGAATAAAAGGACCTCTTCCCCAAGGGACAGTAGGCTTATTATTGGGACGTAGTTCATCTACATTAAAAGGACTTATGATAAGTCCCGGGGTAATTGATCCCGATTATGTAGGTGAAATAAAAATTATAGCTAGTTCTCCAAGAGGTATATCAGTAATTTCACCTGGAGACAGAATAGCACAGTTGTTAATAATACCCAGCCTACATAATAAATTTCCTAGTCATAGTGTAAAAAGAGGTTCCAGGGGATTAGGCTCCACAGGTGTAGATTGGGCTATGTTGTCTTTAAATTTAGATTCTCGCCCAATGTTAAAACTAAATATTCAAGGACACGACTTTAATGGGCTACTGGACACAGGTGCAGACCTTAGCATCATATCTAGTAAGGAATGGCCAAAACATTGGCCATTACAACAAGCCACTCAAACGCTTCGAGGCCTAGGAGTGGCTACTAATCCCCATAGAAGTGCAATGATATTAGATTGGAAGGATCCTGAAGGTTGTGAGGGAACTATACAGCCCTATGTATTGGATCATCTTCCTATAAATTTATGGGGACGAGATGTCCTAGATCAATTAGGTTTGACATTAACAAATAACATCAATCCTAATGCGCCCACTACTAGGGCTAGACAAGGTTTTAGGAAAGAAAAAAGATTAGGAAAACAAGGACAAGGTATAGCAGCACCAATTCAAATAGATCAAGGAACAGACAGACATGGGTTGGATTTTCAGAAAGGGCCACTGAGACAATCAAAATTACTTGGAAATCAGAAAGACCAGTGTGGGTTCCTCAGTGGCCCCTGACTAAAGAAAAGATACAAGTAGCCCATGATCTGGTCAAACAACAATTAGCGGAAGGACATATACAACCTTCCATATCTCCCCATAATACTCCCATTTTTGTCATTAAAAAGAAATCTGGTAAATGGAGATTATTGCAAGATTTAAGAGCCATTAATAATGAGATGGTTATTATGGGACCTGCTCAATCAGGGATTCCTCAATTGTCTGCTTTGCCAAAAACCTGGCATGTTTTAGCCATAGATATTAAAGATTTTTTTTTTTCAATTCCAATTCATCCCGAGGATAGTCCACGTTTTGCATTTACTATCCCTGCATTAAATCATGAACGTCCTGATCAGAGATATGAATGGAAAGTACTCCCTCAAGGGATGGCTAACAGTCCAACTATGTGTCAAATATATGTTAATAAAGCAATCCAGCCACTTAGAAATCAAAATCCTGAACTACAAATATTTCACTATATGGATGATGTATTATTGGCACATAAAGATAAAAACATATTGCTGGAATGTTATGCCACACTTACAAACTTATTAAAAAATTATAATCTAGAGATAGCAATAGATAAAGTACAATTAAATTTTCCAATTAATTATTTAGGAGTTCTATTATCCTCAACCATGGTCCGTCCACCAAAAATTCAAATACGAGTAGATCAACTCAAGTCACTTAACGACTTTCAAAAGTTATTGGGAGACATAAATTGGATAAGGCCTTATCTAGGCATACCAACAGGAGAGTTGGGACCTTTATTTGATATTCTAAAAGGTCCATCAGATCCAAACTCACCTCGCACGTTAACTCCTGAAGCAAGAAAGGCATTGAAAATTATTGAAACATATATGGAAAATATACATTTGGATAGAATTGATATAAGTTTGCCTTTATTATTTATTGTACTACCAACAAAAAATATTCCTACAGGAGTATTTTGGCAAGAAGGTCCATTATTGTGGATACATTTATCTTATTCTCCTAACACTATTCTTACTAGGTATCCTGAGGCTGTAGGACAATTAATACTCAAAGGAATAAAAGCAGAGAAGGGAGTGTTTGGAATTTTTCCCAATAAAATTATTACTCCATATACTATGGATCAAATTGATGAGTTAGCTAATGAGTTGAATACTTGGGCAATAATCATGTGTAAATCTAATGTTTCATTTGATAATCACTTACCATCTAATCCTTTGTTGTCTTTTTGGTCTAAGCATCCTGTAGTTTTTCCAAAAATGACAAGAAAAACCCCTATCATGAATGCTCCAAATATATTCACTGATGGGTCAAATAATGGTACAGCAGCAGTAGTTACCCCTGATCAAACTTTTACATTTTTAGTACCCAAACAATCAGCTCAAAAGGTAGAGCTTAATGCAGTATTACAAGCCTTTTTAATGTTTAAAGATTCTGTATTTAATTTATTTTCTGATAGTCAGTATGTAGTTAATGCTATAGTATCTCTTGAAGATGCTGGTAGGATTTCCCCTTCTTCTACTGTTTTCTCTTTGTTTTCCACTATACAAAGTCTAATCTGGGACAGAAAAGATCCATTCTTTATAGGACATATTAGAGCACATACAGGATTGCCTGGAGCCCTTAGTTTGGGCAATGATTTAGCAGATAAAACTACACATGACATACATATTTTCTCTACACTAGAAGAAGCTACGAATTTTCATAAAAAATTCCATGTTAATGCTAATACTTTACAAAAGCGTTTTAAAATAACTAAGGAACAAGCCAGACATATAATAAAACAATGTCAAAATTGTGTGACCTTTTTACCACAAGTTAATCTTGGAGTCAATCCTAGAGGACTGATACCTAACCATATTTGGCAGATGGACGTCACACATTTGCCAGAATTTGGAAAATTAAAATATTTACATGTTACAGTTGATACTTCTCCCGGATTTTTGATGGGCTCCCTTCATGCCGGAGAAAAAAAACTAAAGATGTTATAGCTCATTGCTTACAAAATTTTGCCACTGTGGGTGTTCCTAAACAGTTAAAAACCGATAACGGTCCTGGCTATACCTCTACCTCTTTTAAACAATTTTGCTCATCATTTGGTATTACTCATATAACAGGAATTCCATACAATCCACAGGGACAAAGCATATTTGAAAGAGCTCATCAAACTATTAAAACGTACTTATTAAAGCAAAAAGAGGGAATTGGAAAGGGGTATATATCCCCCAAAGATAAACTTAAAATAACACTTTTTACTCTGAACTTTTTAAATTTGGATTCATCAGGACTTAGTGCTGCGGAAAGGCATATGTATCCAAAAAATGTGCATAAGCCTAAAGTTCTTTGGAAAGATATTCTAACAGGACAATGGAAAGGTCCAGACCCAGTGATTGTCTGGAGTCGGGGCTCTGTTTGTGTGTTTCCACAGGGAGAACAGCAGCCGATTTGGATTCCAGAAAGACTAACTAAAACGATTTCTACAGATCGAAAAGAAGATGATTTGACTCAAATCCATAACAGCTGATATCCAGAACTCCAGCTTGGCCATTCTTACATCTGCAACAGTGATTAACAAGGATGCTTTTTTCAATATCTATTTTATTATTGCATTTTTCCCACATCATAAGGTTCTATTTTTATTTTTTGAGCTCATACAAACCTAGGTTAATGTTTTTCTGATCAGTTTTATTTTTTGACTGTGGAGTTTTTAAACATTGCAATGGAGATTTCACCTAGGTAAAGCTACAAGGCCTTTATTATTATCTTATGTGTTGTACGTTTGTTTGCACATTTGTGTTTTGTGTTGTATGTCTGTGTGTGCGTATTTCATATATGAGGAGCGCTCATGAGAAAATGGATCCAAATTATTATTATTATTTTTTTTTATTCACGTGATTTAAATGGCTTAATTTAAATTAGGTAAACATCTGTTAAAGATTGTTTTTAAAGGTGCTTAACATATCTGCTTGTTTACTAATTTAAATCAGGTAAACAGCTGTTAAGGATTGTTTTTTAAGTAGGTTAACAGATCTGTTTGTTTACTTTCACCTTTCCTTTTCATTATATTTAATAATTCTTTTCAGGTTAATGTCTTTTTAGCATCATTGCCAGAATTCCTATCTTCATCCCAATGAATATAACTCAACAAGTATGCTCAATCAAGGAGTCAACTTACTTTGGGAGGAAACGGACTTTGGGAGGAGACGGACAGATTGATAGATTCCTCCCCTTTGAACTGCTTACAGAACTTGCCTGGACTATGTAACTACGTTTAGTGCAGCAAATTGTGGTAATGCTGGCATATCTTTGCTGATGGTGTCACCAGTGATCTTTGCTGATGGTGTCACCAATGATGCAATTTTTCCAAAGGAACTGTCAATTGGCTTGGTGTCGTGGCATTTCTGTATCCTCCTCCCTTCTGCTAGTGATGGTCTAAATTTGGGGGCCAATGGCTATATGCTGGACCGGCAGTCAGTGACGGGTATGATCCAATTGCAATGGTATCAACCTAAGACAGGAGGCTGACCCCTAAAGGTCAGTTACCTAAAGGTCAGTTTTCCGATGACGGATAAGAGCCATATGTTGAATTGGACAACCTACCAGGCGCGGTCCTTAAGCCACATTAACCTCACTCCCCCACTGGCACCAAGGCCAAATTTGGGGGCCAACAGAGGTGAGGCAAAGAACCTCACCCCCCCACTGGTGCATAGACCTATCCACAAGTATGGCTGTATGCTGGACCGGTAGTCAGTGACGGGTATGATCCAGTTGCAATGGTATCAACCTAAGACAGGAGGCTGACGCCTAAAGGTCAGTTACCTAAAGGTCAGTTTTCCGATGACGGGTAAGAGCCATATGTTGAACTGGACAACCTACCAGGCACGGTCCTTAAGCCACATTACTTGTTGTTTAATTAATCAGAAGGGGGGAGATGCTGGGAGCCATCAGCCAAGTAGGTATGACAAATTCCTTGCCAGCTTACTCCCATGCTGTCTAGTGGAAGGACTTCTGAAAGGTGACCTTGCTCAAGGACCAGGGCAGGATCCGTGTTTAGGGTGTTCCCCCTTTAGAATAGGGCAGTTTAGCATAATAGGAGAGTAGGGTGTTTCCCCTTTAGAATAGGGCGGTTTAGTAATAGGAGATTAGGGTGTTCCTCTTTTGGAATAGGGCGTATCCTGCTGCTGAGTTCCTCTTGAGTGCTTAGGGTCAGACAGTATATTTTGGGAGACAGAAGCCCATGCGGAGTGGATTTAGGCAGGAGTGGATTTGGGCGGATTGGATTTGGGCAGAGAACCTGGATTCCCCCAGAACGCGTTTGTAGACGGCCGGTGTGAGTTCGGGAATAAAGAATTGCTGTTTGAATCTACAAGCTGTGTGGAGACTCGTGATTTGTGCTCAGCAAAAGACTGCGGCACTTACAACAGAATAATTCTATATACTTAAACCTTGTTTATGTTTTCATGAAATGGTCAACAGATGTGAATAATCGTGTAATGGTGCAGATGTTTCCCAGAGTGCTCTATTATGAAGCAGGTTCATTTGAAGATCAAATAGGGGGACATACAACCAGCTTCCACTGGGAGCATATATCCCTCACTTTAGCCATCATATTAGGAATAGGATTTGCTGCACGGGTGGGCCCAGGAACCACTGCCCTTGTCCATGTGACACAATAAATTACCCAATTAGAAGCAGCAATAGACCAAAACTAAGATATTAGAAACCACCATCAGAGCTTTGCATGAAACTTTAACCTCTCTCTCTGAAGTTGTTTTACAGAACAGTTGAGGTTTGGACCTCCTCTTCATTAAAGAAGGGGGCCTTTGTGCTGCATTGAGGGAAGAATGTTGTTTTTATGCCGAACATACTGGAGTTGTAATAAAATCTATGAGTAAATTAAAAAGACACATTAAAGAGCATCAACAAGAGAGAGAGAGACCCAAAAAGGGTTGTTTGAGTCTTGGTTCACACAGTGCCCCTGGTTAACTACGTTTTTATAAACCCTGGCCGGTCCAATAATAATCCTCATATTATTGCTAACTATAAAACCCTGTTTTCTCAACCGTGTAATTTCTTTTCTCCAGGCTCAAATTGGACGAGTTAAACTTATGGTAATACCCCACTAGGAGACATAGAATGTGAAACCCCCCAATGATAATTTTTATGATTAAAAGTAGCCAGAAAAAGAAGTGAGGAATGAAAGGTTAATAAAATAAGTACTTGTCACTTCCTGTATTTCCCTATGCTTAACAAAAAACTGTTGAAATCTTGAGAAATGCTTGCAAAACTTGTTCCCAAAATGTGCTGTCCCCAACTGCCAAACTACAGAATGTACTCCCTCACCCAGTTGCATGCAAACTGCCCACTCGTCGTGACCCATCAATAAACTTCCCTCCCTGCCTTCTCCAGGGAAAGTATACAAACTCTACTTAAGCTATTCTCAGGGCTATCTGCTCTATTAAAGTGAGCTCTGAGCCCCAGCATGCTGGAAACCCAATAAACCTTTTGCTGTATCATGAGTACTCTGTTGGTCGTCTCCTTCTCCGAAGCTTCCCCGACATTTACTTGGATGATTGAATGTAGAAGAGAACATCCAGTGAAAAAGGTATAGTTGGTAGGATTAGGAAGATAGTCAGTAGGTTTAGGAAGAAGAGTGAGTATAGAATTTAGAACAAAAGTTCTTTAGCAATACGGTTTCAGTTAGAGAGTGAATGTAAATGTGAGCACAGTTGAAGAGTCAGTCACAATGATGAACTGGGGAAAATATGTAGGAAAGCAGATATCAATAGAGACATTAAGTGAGTGACAGGACTAGATATTTTGAAAAGGATTGAGTTTGAATATATAATCTTAGGAAAAAACAAATATGTAGACACCAATAGGATTGATATTTGAGAGCATTAGGCAAATTTCAGGTGCATGAATATTTCTGAGAATAATCTTGTGAATAGTTGATTATAAATCCAGACACATGAACATGAATGAATTTAGGGAGTGTATATGAGACACATATATTTCATTTTTTGAAATATCTGGAGAGTGTGTATATATATATATATATATATATATATATATATATATATATATATATATACACACAAACACAAAACACACACAGACAAAAAAGTAGCAATATATATGTCAATCAAAATTCATCATATAATATATATTATCCACAGATCTAAAAATATTCATTTTACTGAACATGGATTTATGTATAATGTTGTTCAACTAGAAAGCTCACCCATATGTTGAATATTCAGTTTCAATGGGGTTTAGTAGGAGTGATCTTTTCTCTCAATTTGTATCTGCCAAGTCAGCCACCTCACAAGAATGTACGTGTGGTACCAGGTAGCCAACCTGATTCTGAACATTGCCCATAAACCTATCCATATAACAAGATGTCTTTACATATAAGGGTCTGCTTGCTGTACCCTGTCAGTCACAAGGCATTTGGAAGCCAATGGCAGATCAACATGGCCCCACCACACATGTTTTATCACACACCTTCACACCACTGCTCTAGGCCCACTAATGAGCAGGCTCCAACTTACTGGCATCACTGTTCTACACAATTTTCATGAAACAAAGTCAGTCAAGGCACTGTCTGGTACACTGATGGTCAGCAACAGGATATCCAAAAGTTCTCCAGTGCCACCTGGTCATGGGAATTTCAAAAATTTCATGGTATTTATCAAGCCATTTGTCGAGGATGAAGTTGGAGGCTCTTTGGGTTTCAATTTATTCAGGAACCATTAAATGTTGAGGAAGCTCATTTCAATGAAAGCTCTAGAGAACACTCACAGGCAAGACTTCCCAAAGTGTGGCCAAAAGGTCACATGAAGCCAGGCCCATTGAGGTCTACAATGTGAGGTCCATGTGTGTTTTGACTCTCAACTGTGGCTGCAAAGTCTTTCAGAATAAAATCATGTGATATCCTGGCTGAGATTCCCAGTGCTCTGGGGAAAGCCACCCTGCACCTAGATCTCAGGTTCCAAGGGCGACTCTCATGCATGGCCTAGTAAAAACCAAACACAATTCATGAAAATACTTCTCTGAGGTCAGTACCAGAATTCATTCTCTAAGAGGAATCACAACAGAGTTCAAGCCCAGGTGGACCCAGTCTTTTCTTCTAAGTGCCACACAAATTACCACAATTCCAAACAAAACGCTCCCACATAACCCTTTTCTTCTTCCATATAGACACTCATCATAACCTCTGGATGGAGGTTTCCATGAGGGGCGCAGGACAGGACAGTGTCCAAAATAACCTCCCTTGCCCCTCATTTGCCTAAAGTCAGTGTGGCCTGGAAATCCTGACTGTGAAACAGGAGTGATCAAATCGGCCTGCCGTTAATACAGCTTGGCTTCTCCAATTTGAGGCCTACTGACTGTAGGGTTTAGATTCTTCATGTAAATTGGGGTCATGAGAAAACCCAAGCACCTATGGGATAGCCTCTGCAGGGCTTTGAAGAACTCTTTTGAAACAAAGGATCCCTATTCTCACTTGATGGATGTCAGGAACCTTAGAGAGGAAGGCGAGAGTCTTCATAAACAATGACTGCTCTTTTGGCCATTTTGGTTTTTAATGCACCCATGGGATCTTTCTTTAGATCCATCAGGTGCTGAGAATCTAAGCTACAGCCTAACACAGGGCCAAGAGGCTGATTCAGACACATCCCTTTCCAAAGCAATTAAGCAAAGAGCCACAGGTGTTGCCCATTCATTTCCATTTGAAAACTGTTTTCTTCAGGCTTCACAAAGGGGTGGCCTGAGGCAAAGAACTTCCTGACATTCAGGGCAACAGAACAATAGGTAAGCAAAAGGCCCAAAGCATGGTTTCTCCACTGAGATTTAATGGTCACACTAATATCTGATTTTTCAGAGATGCTCGCCATTCCTTTGAGCTATCCAGTACATGGTCATGGCACACAGCTTGGAAGTGGTACATACCTTAGACATAAAACCATGAGCCTATTCTGGAGAGGGGCAGAAGTCCAGAAGAAAACTGAAACTTAGGAAGATTGCAGGTGTTACCCATCGAAAAGGCAATCTGAAATCCATTCATAAATTGGACAGGATGAATGCTGGGAAGCATTCTACTAGACAGGACACATCCATTGATGCATTTTCTTTTCTAATATCTGCAACCACGGACACAGTGTGATAGACAGACATAGAAACACTCGCCTTGTCAAATGACTTACTAGAAACAGTTCATTCCACACCAAAAAAAGCGCCTTGCCTACCTATTCTCTGAACATGAGACAAAACCAGAAACCCACCCCCACACCCACAAAGGCACCTCCTTCCCCCAAGAAGTTCTGTGACTATCCGGACTGTCCTCTGACTGGTGAGCCATACTATATTCCCACGGAATGGCCTGATCTGTCTCAGATCTGGTCTCCTTGGCCAACTCTGTGCAGGTGTCAGGACCCAGAGGTGAGAAACTACCTGCTTTCTCAGGAATGACCCCTCTTTAGAGCTTTCCTGGCATTTGGCCATCCTAACATTAGTAGGTACCAAGAAAGACTGACACTGTCCTTTGTAAATCCAAACAAGTGAGACCACTGGGACTGGGACTGGGACTGGCTCTGGGTGCCTGGCTTCATGAATCCCAAGTTCAGAGATTTCCATCACCAAGGAAGTGAGGTGAGGTCACTTCCTTTAGGAACTGAATGAGGTCACTGCCTTGGCAACCACTTTGTCCTACCAGTGGCTTCCAAGTGTCACATGAGAAGGAGGCTGCCCCTACTTCCTGTGACACTTTCACAATTTAGAATGGTATACAACCATAGGCACCCGGAAACAGCTACCCACACAGGCCTGTTTTGGTCCATCTTCTCTAAATTAAGATGTGAGAGGCTGATTCAGACAGAACCCTTCATCCTGAACAGGTTGTTTGCCATTGAACATGACTTTTGTTCTCTCAGGTTCTTCATAGCTGCCTACATCTTCTTCAGTCAACATTTCTGCATGGAACTTTGAGGTTCTCAGCAGGTGGAAGATCCCCTACTTTCCTGTATTGTAAGACCAACTCTGTCCCTCCTCTCTGTAAATTTAGAATGAGGGAACAGTGTATGGTTAGGGTCAATAACATATTTGACTTGTGTTAGGAATCATTCTGCTGGATGAATAATGGTATTGGGAACCTGCAAAATTTATAAGAATATATATTTGAAATATAAGTATGAAAACATAAATCTAGTTACGATTTGAAGCCAGAAAGGGCATTGGGCCCTTCTTTGGGATATTTAGCTTTGAATTACATTCTGCATTTTAGTCTCAGATAAATCTATACACAATGGAATAAAACCTTGCACCTCAGATGCCTGAATGTCGAAGAGAACATCCAGTCAAAAATGGATAGTCGGTAGGATTTGGAAGATAGTAGGTTTAGGAAGAAGAGTGAGTCTTCGAGTTGGACCAATAGTTTTTTAGCAATAGGGTTTCGTTTAGAGAGTGAATGTAAATGTCAGCACATGTGAAGAGTCAGTCACAATGATGAACTGGGGAAAATATGTAGGAAAGCAGGTCTCAATAGAGACATTAGGAAATCAGACAAATTATAAAATGCGTGATAGGATTAGACATTTTCAACAGGGTTGAGGTTGAATATATAATCATAGGAAGAAACAAATATATAGTCCCCAACAATATTGACACTTGGGAGAATTAGGCATCCTGGACAAGGATGTTTTTAGTAATATATACTCACTTTCAATTTAGGGTTTGGTACAATCATAAGTGTGACCTTTGCATTTTTGTCCAGAATATTACTGTGATAAAATGTATATGTAGATCAGGTGACATGAGTATTTCTTCCACCATTATGGGAAGCAATATTTTTAAAACCCATAAATTAGTATTGGGTATACAAATAGGTGTACCCTGTGTCAATGAATATAGAGATGATGCATGAATAGATCGTACTGTGAATAAATAATATAACTGGATCCAACTTTAGAAATTGGAGTTAGAATAAATTGATATCTGAAAATATACAGGAAATCTTATATTGATATTGGTATACATACATTCATTACAACCAATTATAAGTCTAATGGTAATATTAGGGTTACGGTTTATCATGAAGAGGGTGTGTGAGTTTTCCTTCAAAAGTGATTATGGAAATCGAAAATAATGTGTTTGTTAAGAAGTCTCATGAAACGACCAGTCGAAAAACCTGGAGGACTACATGTGTTCGGAAGCAGGAAGTGATTGAAAGTGAAACAAATGTCTTTAATTTTGAAATTTTGGGTGAAAAATTTATCCATGGATGTGCATAAACTGAAGAAATAGTACTGTACCAGTTTTAAATAAAAATGAACGTCAAAATACACATCATGTCCCATAGGAATCTACTTGCATTGATGTTAAACTTGGTAAGTTACGGTAGAAATATTAGGATTTGTATGCACCTTTCACTGAAGTTTGTTTTCAGTACTAGGAAACAAATAAGTATTTCAGGTGGATGAATATTTCTGAGAATAATCTTGTGCAAAGTTGATTACAAATCCACATACATGAATATGAATGTATTTAGGGAGTGAATAATAAGACACATATTTCATATTGTGAAAAATCTGGAGAGTATATATATACAAAACACACACAGACATTATAAAGTGGCAATATATATGCCAATCGAAATTCATGGTGAAATATATATCATTCGTAGATCCCGAAATATTAATTTTAATGAACATGGATTTATGAATAATGTTGTTCAACTAGGAAGGTCACCCATAGGTTGAATTTTAAGATCCAACAGCATTTAGCAGGAGTGATCTCTTCTCATAATTTGTATCTGCCAAGTCAGCCACCTCACAAGAATGTATATGTGATACCAGGTAGGATTTTATATGTGCATATAAAAATACATGTGCTGAATAGGCTACAGAGAAAGGGATACAGGAATTCACATATTCATTAACTTTAAAAACACATGGAGAACTATTTCAATTAAAAATTAACTAGATTTATAACACCTAACCTACATAATGCAAACGGCAAGTCCAACTATACACCATGCCTCTTCTGAACTGCTTGTATTTCTATTCTGTTTGAGTTATTTTTCTCCATCATATTAGGAATAGTAGTCAGAGTCTAGTAGGGTATAGTTTCGTGTCAGGGATTCAGTATTTTGAATGGAAAATTGGAAAATGAATCCAATGTGTATGCAAATATGTGCTACACAAAAATCTTCCCACTTTCATCCACAACAATGCCTTGACATTACCTTTGCCACAAGTAAGACACAATTAGAGGAGAAGAGTTAGAAAATACGTGAATACATATCTGGAATGGAATACGCTCAGGATTTCCCAACCTTGGAGGTGATAGAGCAGTTTCCATAAGTAAGGGACATGGTAAACACTCCACAAACATGGAGCTCTGCTGGCCTAAATACTTCTTGAGAAACTGCCTCTGAGGTTGGGCACTTGAAATATATGTTGTTGTCAGGAGCTTTAGCTTCCTTTATAGTGAGCCCATCAAAGCTGGGTCTGCATCTATGTGACCTGGAGGACATGGTTTCTTATTATCCAATGAACCTGAGGCAGCAGTGCTGAATTCTCTCTTTGTAGGTAAACTGTGGCCACTGGGGGCTAAGTGTCACCCCGTGTGGACTGTGAAGCCATTTGGTCCTCTTCCACTTTCTGTTGTGGTTCTTGCTGCTACACTGGGACTTTGGTATTTGCTTCACGAAATACAACAATTTCAACTGGGACACAGTGCTGGAGAGAGTTCTGTCACTGTGGTGGGTCACGGTCTGCAGGAGAATGCACCAACCAGGCTTCTTTCCCACATAGCTTGCACCATTGACCATGTCAACCTGATTCTGAAAATTGCCCTGAAACCTCTCCATATATCAAAATGCCTTTACAAATAAGGGTCTGCTGGCTGCACCATGTCCTTCACAAGGCATTTGGTAGCCAATGGCCAAACCACATGGACCTACCACAGATGTTTTATCACACACCTGCACACCTGCCCACCACTGCTCTAGGCCCACTACTCAGTAGGCTCCAACTTACTGGCATCTTTTTTCTACATTATTTTTATGAAACCCAGTCAATCAAGGCACCCTCTAGTATACTCATGATCAGCAACAGGACACCCAAAGATTCTCCAGTTCCACCTGGTCATGGGATTTTCAAAAATTTCATGGTATTTATCTAGCCATTTTTCAAGGATGAAGTTGGAGGCACTGTGGGTTTCAAGAACCACTAAATGTTGAGGAAGCTCATTTCAATGAAACTCTGGAGAACTCTCATAGGCAAGGCTTCCCAAAGAGTGGCCAAAAGGTCAAATATAGCCAGGCCCATTGAGGTATACGTTGTGAGTTCCATGTGTGTTTTGACTCTCAACTATGGCTAGCAAGTCTTTAAGAATAAAATCATGGGATATCTTGGCTGATATTCCCAGTGCTCTGTGGAAAGCCACCCTGGGCCTTGATCTCAGTTTATAAGAGCGACTCTCATGCGTGGCCTCCTAAAATTTCAACACAATTCATGCAATACTTCTCTGAGGTCAGTTCCAGAACTCAGTCTCTAAGGGGATTCACACCAGACTTCAAGCCCAGGTGGACACTGTCATCTCTTCCAACCGTCACACAAATGACCACAATTAATACCAAAACAATCCCACATTGCCCTCCTCTTCTTCCATAAAGGCACTCATCATAACATCTGGCTGGAGGTTTCCATGAGGGGCACAGCCCAAGACAGTGTCCAAAATAAGCTCCCTTGGCCCTCATTTGCCTAAAGTCAGGGTGGCTTGGACACCCTTCTTGTGCACCAGGAGGGATCTGTAAGCGTAAAAGAAATTGAAATTAAAGTGTAAAAGTTAAAGTGTAAAAGACCGGGTGTTGTAAAGTTTTTAAGCAGCAAGGCTTGAGTTAAAATGTAAAGGACCAGGTATTGTTAAGTTCCTATGCTACACGCAAAACCTGAAATTCCTGTAGCTTGTAGGACAATTCCCGGACTACCCAATAAATATTCCCCCTGACCGCCTGGTTTTTTAATAACCTAGGACCCTGTGAGGCCTGGCACATAGGCATTGCAGGGCCTAAACCAATCATTTTGAATGTGTACCCCGCTTTAGAACTGACCTATCACTCCCGCCTTACATGTTCCCACCAATAAATGAACTAATCATGTTTAGGAATTGTTGTTTGATTTTCCCGTGGTGTATGATGATTTCTTAAAGGAGACTGTAATATATGTAAAGTCCCGCCCTGCCCAAAAAGTGTACTTAAGCACTGCTCAACCCCTGCTCGGGGCTCTGGGATGCTCTCCCATCTTGAGTGAGCACGTAGCCCCAGCATGCTGGATTGGATCCTCAATAAACGGCTTTTACTGTTGCATGAGCCGCAGTTTCTTGATGGTCTCTTCCTCCAACATTCGCCGGAACCTTACATTTGGTGCATTGGCCGGGAATCACGCAGCGCAGGACAAGGAGACCTCAACGAACCTTTCTGGGGGTAAGTAAGGCGCCTCTTTCCTTCAAAAATGATTATGGAAATCGAAAATAATGTGTTTGGAAAGAATCTCATGAAAAGAACAGTCAAGAAACATGGAGGAATACATATGTTCTGAAGCAAGAAGTAATTGAAAGTGAACCAAATGCCTGCAGATTTGTGAACTTGTGGATGAAAAGTTATATCCTATGATATCCATCAACTGAAGAAATAGTAATGTACCACTGTTGAATAAAAATGAACTTCAAAATACACATCATGTCCCATAGGATTATACTTGCATTAATGTTAAACTGGGTCAGTTACCATGCAAATATTAGGATTTGTAAGCACAATTCACCGAAGTTTGTTTTCAGTACTGGAAAATAAATATGTATTTTATGTGGATGAATTTTTCTGAGAATAATCTTGTGCAAATTTGATTACAAATCCACATACATGAATATGAATGTATTTAGGGAGTGAATAATAAGACACATATATTTAATATTGTGAAAAATCTGGAGAGTATATATATATATATATATATATATATATATATATATATATATATATATATTTATAAAGATAAAAACACAGACATTATAATGTAGCAATATATATGCCAATCAAAATTCATCATGAAATATATATCATCCTCATATCCAAAAATATTCTTTTTACTGAGCATGGATTTATGTATAATGTTGTTCATCTAGGAAATTCACCAATTTGTTGAATTTTCAGTTTCATCAGTATTTAGGGGGAGTGATCTCTTTTCACAATTTGTATCATCCAAAAACAGTGAGCTCACAAGAATGTATGTGTGATACCAGGTAGGATTCTAAACATGCATAATAAAATACATGAGATGAATAGGCTACAGAGAAAAGGAGACAGAAATTTACATATGTGTTAACTTTAAAAACTCATGGAGAAGTACTACAATGAAAAGTTGACTAGATTTATAACACATACACTTGATAAAGCAGAAGGCAAGTCCTAGTATACACCATGCCACCTATGAATGGCCTGTATTTCTATTCTGTTAGGTTTCTTTTTCTCCATCATATTAGGATTAGTAGTCAGAGTCTAGTAGGGTATGGGTTAGTGTCAGGGATTCAGTATTTCAAATGGAAAATAGGAAAATGAATCTAATGTGTATGCCAATATTTGTTAGACAAAAATCTTCCTACTGTCATCCAAAAAAAATGCCTTGATAGTTCCTTCACCACAAGTAATACACAATTAGCGGAGAAGAGTTTGAAAATCTGTGAATATATATCTGGAAAAGAAAATGCTCAGGAGTTCACAACCTTGGAGGTGGTAGAGGAATTTCCAAAAGTAAGGTAAAGGGTAAACTCTTCACAAACATGGAGCTCTGGTAGCCTAATTAATTTCTGAGAAACTGCCTCTGAGTTTGGGCCCTTGAAATGTTTGTTGTTGTCAGGAGCTTTCGCTTCCTTTGTAGTGAGACCATCAAAGCTGCGTCAGCATCTATGTGACCTGGATGACATGGTTCCTTATTTGCAATAGAACATGAGGCAGCAGTTCTGAATTCTCTCTTTGTAGGTAAACTGAGGCCACTGGGGTCTAAGTGTCTAACCATGTGGTCTGTGAAGCCATTTGGTCATACTTCACTTTTCGTGGTGTTTCTTACTGCTGCACTGGGAGTTTGGTATTGGCTTCACAAAATACAAAAAGAAAAACTGGGACACAGTGCTATAGAGAGTACTCTCACGTGTAGTGGGTGAGGGTCTGCAGGAGAATGCACCAACCAGGCTTCTATCCCCAAAAGCTTGCACCCATGTCCATATCAACCTGATTCTGAATATTGCCCTGAAACCTCTCCATATAATAAGGTCCCTTAACTTGTATGGTTCTGCTGGCTGCACCATGTCAGTCACAAGGCATTTGGAAGCCAATGGCAGATCCACATGGCCCCACGACAGATGTTTTATCATACACCTGCCCACCACTGCTCTAGGCCAACTAGTCAGCAGGCCTCAACATTCTGGCATCTCTGTTCTCACCGTTTTCATGAAACCCAGTCAATCAATGCAATGTCTGGTACACTCGTGATCAGCAATAGACATCCAAAGGTTCTCCAGTGCCACCTGTTCATAAGAATTTAAAAAATTTCATGGTATTTATCTAGCCAATTTTCAAAGATAAATTTGGAGGCACTCTGGCATTCAATTCATTCGGGAACCATGAAATGGTGAGGAAGCTCATTTCAATTAAAGCTCGGGAGAACTCTCAGAGGCAAGGCTTCCCAAAGAGTGGCCAAAAGGTCACATTAAGCCAGGCCCATTGAGGTCTACAATTGAGGGCCATGTTTTTTTTTGACTCTCAACTATGGCTTCCAAGTCTTTCTGAATAAAGTCATGTGATATCCTGGCTGAGATTCCCAGTGCTCTTTGAAAGCTATCCTGGGCCTAGATCTCAGTCTCCAAGGGCAACTCTCATGCGTGGCCTCCTAAAATCCCAACACAATTCATGCCAATACTTCTCTGAGATCTGTTCCAGAACTCAGTCTCTAAGGGGAATCACTCCAGAGTTCAAGCACAGGTGGACCCAGTCATCTCTTCCAACCACCACACAAATGACCACAATTAAACCAAAACACTCCCACATGGCCCTCATCTTCTTCAATTTAGAGACTCATCATAACCTCTGGCTGGAGGTTTCCATGAAGGGCGCAGCTTAAGACAGTGTCCAATATAAGCTCACATGCCTCTCATTTGCCTAAAGTCAGGGTGGCATGGAAACTCTTCCTGTGAAGCAGGAGTGATCAAATAGGCCTGCCAATAATACTGCTCTACTTCTCCAATTTGAGGCCTATTCTCTGTGGGGTATAGATTCTTTATGTGAATTGGGGTCATGAGAAAACTCAAGCAACTATGGGCTACCCTCTGCAGGGCTTTGAAGAATCCATTTGAGTGAGTCGAGGAGTTGGACCAAATGTTCTTTAGATATAGAGTTTTGATTAGAGAGTGAGTGTAAATGTCAGCATATGTGAACAGTCAGTCACAGTGATAAACTGGGGAAAATGTGTAGGAAAGCAGATATCAATAGAGACATTAGGAAATAAGGCAAAGTACAAAGTGAGTGATAGGATAAGACATTTTTAACAGGGTTCAGTTTCAATATATAATCTTAGGAAGAAACAAATATGTAGTCACCAATAGGAATGATATTTGAGATCATTAGTTAATCAGGGCATGGATGTTGTTAGTAATACATGCTCACTTTCAATATAGGCTTTGATACAATCATAAGTGTGACCCTTGCATTTTGTTTCAGGAATATTACCGTGATGAAATGTATATGTATATCAGGTGACTACAGTATTTCTTCCACCATTTCTGAAAGCAATATTTTAAAGACTTAAAAATTAGTATTGGGGATACAAACAGGTATACCATTGGTCTACGAATATAGAGATGATGCCTTAATAGACCATACTGTGAATAAATAATATAACTGGTTCAAAATTTAAATAATGGATTGAATTGATATCTGAAAATATATAGGAAATCTTATATTGATATACATACATTCATTCCAACCAGTTATACATCTAATGGTAATATTAGCATTATGGTTTATCATGAAGAGTGTGTGAGTTTGGCTTCAAAAGTGATTATGGAAATCAATAATACTGTGTTTGGAAAGAATCTCATGAAAAGAACAGTCAAGAAACATGGAGGAATACATGTGTTCTGAAGTAGGAAGTGATTGAAAGTGAACCAAATGCCTATAAATTTGTGAAATTGTGGATGAAAGGATATATCCTATAATGTCCATAAACTGCAGAAATAGTAATGTACCAGTGACTGAATAAAAATGAACTTCAAAATACACATCATGGTCCCATAGGTGTCTACTTACATTGATGTGAAACTGGTTCAGTCACTGTAGAAATATTACGAATTGTATACACCATTCACTTAATTTACTTTTCAGTACTAGGAAAAAATATGTATTTAAGGTGGATGAATATTTCTAAGAATAATTTTGTGAAAAGTTGATTATAAATCTACATACACACACATGAGTTTACTTAGGGAGTGTATAATAAGACACATATATTTCATATTTTGAAAATCTTAAGAGTAGATATCTATATCTATATAGATAGATAGATAAATAGAAAGATACACACATACACAGACATTAAAATGTAGCAATATATATGCCATTCGAAATTCATCATGAAATATATATCATCCACGTATCCAAAAATATTCATTTTACTGAACATTTATTTATACATAATATTGTTCATCTAGGAAATTCACCCATAGGTGGAAATTCCAGTTCCATCTGTATTTAGAGGGAGCGATCTCTTCTCACAATTTGTATCTTCCAAAATAAGCGATCTCACAAGAATGTACATGTGATACCAGGTAGAATTCTAAAAATGCATAAAAAAATACATTTGATGAATAGGCTACAGAGAAAGGGAGACAGAAATTTACATATGTGTTAACTTTAAAAACTCATGGAGAAGTATTACAATGAAAAGTTGACTAGATTTATAACACATACCATTGATAAAGCAGAAGGCAAGTCCAAGTATACACCATGCCTCCTATGAAAGGCCTGTATTTCTATTCTGTTAGGTTTCTTTTTCTCCATCATATTAGGTTTAGTAGTCAGAGTCTAGTAGGGTATGGGTTAGTGTCAGGGATTCAGTATTTCAAATGGAAAATAGGAAAATGAATCTAATATGTATGCAAATATGTGCTACACAAAAATCTTCCCACTCTCAGCCAGAACAATGCTTTGACATTACCTTCGCCCCAAATAAGACACAATTAGTGGAGAAGAGTTAGAAAATCTGTGAATACATATGTGGAAAGGAAAATGCTCAGAACTTCACAAACTTGTAGGAGGTAGAACAGTTTACAAAAAGGGAGAGGGTAAACACTTCACAAACATGGAGCTCTGCTGGCCTAATGACTTTTTGAGAAACTGCCTCTGAGGTTGGGCAGTTGAAATATGTTTTTGTCAGGAGCTTTTGCTTCCTTTGTAGTGAGACCATCAATGCTGGGTCTCCATCTATGTGACCTGGATGACATGGTTCCTTATTTTCTAGTGGACATGAGGCAGCAGTGCTGAATTCTCTATTTGTAGGGAAACTTTGGCCACTGGGGTCTAAGTATCTAACCGTGTTGTCTGTAAAGCCATTTGTTCATGCTCCACTTTCGTGGTGTTTCTTACTGCTGCACTGTGAGTTTTGTATTGGCTTCACGAAATACAAGGAGCTCCACTGGGACACAGTGCTGGAGGATGTACTCTCATATGTGGTGGGTGAGGGTCTGCAGTAAAATGCACCAATGAGGCTTAAATCCCACATAGCTTTTCAACTCGACAATAGCCCCCTTATTCTGATCATTGGCAGGAATCCTCTCCATATAACAAGATGCCTTTACATAGAAGGGTCTGCTGGATGTACCATGTCAGTGACAAGTCATTTCTAAGCCAATGCCAGATCCACGTGGACCCACAACTGATGTTTTTTCACACACCTACACTCCACTGCTTTATGCCCACTAGTCTGCAGGCTCCAACTTACTAGCATCTATGTTCTACAGCATTTTCATGAAACACAGTCAATTAAGGCACTGTCTGGTACAATCATGATTAGCAACAGGACATCCAAATGTTCTCCAGTGCCACCTGGTCATGGTAATTTCAAAAAATTCATGGTATATATCTAGATATTTTTCAATAATGAAGTTGGAGGCACTGTGGGATTCAATTTATACAGGAACCAATAAATGGTTAGGAATCTCATTTCAATGAAAGCTCTGGTGAACTCTCACAGGCAAGGCTTCCCAAAGAGTGGGCAAAAGGTCTCATGAAGCCAGGCCCATTGAGGTCTACAATGTGAGTTGCATGTGTGTTTTGACTCTCAACTATGGCTGGAATCTTTCAGAATAAAATCTTGTGATATCCTGGCTTAGATTCCCAGTGCTCTGTGTAAAGTCACCCTGGGCCAAGATCTCAGATTCCAATGGTGAATCTCATGTGTGGCCTCCTGAAATCCCAACACAATTCATGGCAATACTTCTCTGAGGTCAGTTACACAACTCAGTCTCTAAGGGGAATCACAACAGAGTTCAAGCCCAGGTGGACCCAGGCATCTCTTCCAATTGCTACACAAATGATGACAATTAAAACCAAAACACTCTCACACGGCCCTCTTCATCTTTTATATAGACACTAATCATAACCTCTAGCTGGAGGTTTCCATGAGGGGCACAGCCCAAGACAGTGTCAAAAATAAACTCCCTTGCCCCTCATTTGCCTAAAGTCAGGGTGGCCTGGACAACGTTAGGGTAAAACAGAAGTGATCAAATAGGCCTGCCGTTAATACTACTCCACTTCTCAAATTTGAGGCATACTGACTGTGGGGTATAGATTTTTAGTGTGAATTGGAGTTATAAGAAAACCCAAGCACCTATTGTCTCCCCTCTGCAGCCCTTTGAAGAACTTATTTGACACAAATGATCCCTATTCTCACTTGATGGAAGTCAGGAATCTTACAGAGGAAGGCGAGAGGCATCATCCACAATCACTGATCTTTTTTCCATTTAGGTTTTGGATGCCCACATGGGATCTTTCTTTAGATTCATCAGGTGCTGAAAATCTAAACCACAGGCTCACACAGGGCCAAGAGGCTGATTCAGACACATCCATTTCCAAAGCTATGAAGCAAAGAGCCACAGGTGATGCCCATTCATTTCCATTTTCAAACTGTTTTCTTCAGGCTTCACAAAGGGGTGGCCTGAGGCAAAGACCTTTCTGACATTCAGAGCAACAGAACAATAGGTAATCAAAAGGCCCCAAGCAGGGTTTCTCCACGGAGACTTTCCTGGTTACTCTGATATATGAGTTTTCTGAGATGCTCGCCATTCCCTTCAGCTATCCAGTACATGGCCATGTCACAGAGCTTGGAGGTGGTACATATCTTGTACAAAAATACATGATACTAATCTTGAGAGTGGCCAGAATTCATGAAAAAATGGAAAATTAGGTAGATAGCCGGTGTTGCCCATGGATAAGGCAAGCCTCAATCCATTCATTAATTGGAAAGGATGCATGCTGGGAAGCTTTCTACTAGACAGGACACAACCAATGAGCTATTTTTTTCTAATATCTACAAAGAAAAATACAGTGGGATACACAGACATAGAAACAGTCTCCTTGTCAAATGACTTACTGGAAACAGTCCACTCCAAACCAAACAAACCTCCTTTTTTACCTATTCTCAGAACATGAGAAAAAAACCACAAACACAAACCAACACCCACAAATGCAACTTTTTCCCACAAGTAGGTCTGTCACTATCTGGAGTGTCCTCTGACTGGTAGGCCATATGATGTTCCCCAGAAATGGCCTTTCTGTCTCACATCTGGTCTCCTTGGTCAACTCTGTGAAGTTGTCAGGAGGCAGTGGTGAGCCAATTCCTGTCCTCTCAGGAAAGACCCCTCTTCAGAGCTTTCTTGGTATTTGGCAACCCTTACATCAGTAGGTACCAAGAAAGACTGACTCTGTCCTTAGTGAATCCAAACAAGTGAGCCCACTGCAACTGGGACTGGGACTGGCTCTGGGTGCCTGGCTTCCTGGATCACAAAATTCAGAGAGTTCCATCACCAAGGAAATGAGGTGAGGTCTCTACCTTCAGGAAATAAATGAGGTCCCTGTCTTGGCCACCACTTTGTCCTAACAGTTGCGTCCTAGTGTCTCCTGACATGGAGGCTGCCCTACTTCCTGTGATACATTCACATGTTAGAATGGTATAGAAACCATAGTCACCTGGGAACAGCTCTCCACACAGGCCTGCTTTGGTCCATCTTCCCTGCATTAAAAATAGAGAGGATGACTCAGACACATCCTTTCATCCTGACCATGTTGTTTGCCATGGAATATGACTTTTGTTCTCTCAGGTCTTTCATAGCTGCCAACATCTTCTCCAGGGATTATTTCTGCATGGATTTTGAGGTACTCAGCAGGTGGAAGATCTCCTAACTTCCTGTATTGTAATATCAACTTTATCCCTCCTCTTCTGTAAAGTGAGATTGAGGGAACATTGTATGGTTAGGGTCAATAGCATGTTCCATTTGGCTTAGGAATCATTCTGCTGGATGAATAATGGTATTGGGAACCAGCGATATTTAAAAGAATATAGAGGTAAAATATAAGTATGAAAACAGAAATCTAGGTAATATTTTAAGCCCAGAAGGATTTGGGCCCTTGATTGGGATCCTTAGCTTGAGTAATGTTTTGCACCGAGGTCTCAGTTAAATTGATATACAATGGCATAAGACCCTGTACCTCAGATGATTGAATGTAGAAGAGAACATCCAGTGAAAAAGGGATAGTGTGTAGGATTAGAAAGATAGTCAGTAGGTTTAGAAGGAAGAGTGAGTCTAGGATTTGGACCAAAAGTTCTTTAGCAATAGGTTTCGGTTAGAGAGTGAATATTAATGGCACCATATGTGAAAAGTCGGGCACAATGATGAACTGGGAAAAAATATGTAGGAAAGCAGACATCAATAGAGACATTAGGAAATCAGGCAAAGTATAACGTGAGTGATAGGATTAGACATTTTCAACAGGGTTGAGGTTGAATACATAATCTTAAAAAGAAACAAAAATGTAGTCACCAATTGGATTGACATTTGAGAGCATTAGGCAAACTGGGCATGGATGTTTTTAGTAATCCATGATCACATTCCATTGAGGCTTTATTGCAATCATAACGGTGACCTTTGCATTTTGTGTCCAGAATATTACTGTGATAATATGTATATGTAGATCAGGTGACATGAGTATTTCTTCCACCTTTTCTGGGAGCAATATTTTGAAAACATATGAATTAGTACTGGGGATACTAATAGGTTTACCCTGTGTTGATGAATATAGAGATGATGCATTAATAGACCATACAGTGAAAAAATTATATGACTGGTTCCACATTTAAATAATGGATTGTTTTAATATCTGAAAATATAGAGGAAATCATATATTGATATACGTACATTAATTCCAACCAGTTATATATCTAATGGTATTATTAGGGTTACCGTTTATCATGAATAGTGTGTGAGTTTTGCTTCAAAAATGATTATTCAATCGAAAATAACGTGTTTAGAAAGAAGTCCAGTGAAAAGACCCGTCAAGAAACATGAAGGAATATATGTGTTCCGAAGGAGGAAGTGATTGAAAGTGAACCAAATATTTATAAATTTGTGAACTTGTGAATGAAAGGATATATTTTATGATGTCCATAAACTGAATAAATAATAACGTACCAAGTTTGAATAAAAATGAACTTTAACAAACACATCATATCAAATAGGAATGTATTTGCATTGATGTTAAACTTGGTCAGTTACTCTAGAAATATTAGGATTTGTAAGAACCCTTCCCTGAAGTTAGTTTTCAGTACTAGGAAACAAATATGTATGTCAGTGGATGTATATTTCTGAGAATAAACTTGTTAAAAGTTAATTATAAATCCACATATATGAATATGAATGAATTCAGGCGGTGTATAAGAAGACATATATTTCATATTTTGGAAAATCTGGAGACTATATATACATATATATATATATATATATATATATATATATATATATAGACACACAAACACACACACATTATAATGTCACAATATATATGTCAATCGAAATTCATCATGAAAAATAACTCATCCGCATATCCCAAAATATTCATTTTACTGAACATGGATGTATGTAGAATGTTGTTCATCTAGGAAGCTCACCCATGGGTTGAATTTTCTGTACCAACAGCATTTAGGAGGAGTGATCTCTTCTCACAAATAGTATCTGCCAAGTCAGCCACCTCACAAGAATGTATGTGTGAAACCAGGTAGGATTCTATTTGTGCATATAAAAATACATGTGCTTAATAGGCTACAGAGAAAGGGAGACAGGAATTCATATATTTCTTAACTTTAAAAACACATGGAATAGTGTGTAGTGTCCCTCTTTATCCCTTTTGATTAACTTTGGCTTAAAAAAAAGAATTTTATTGAGAATTTTTGTATATATGTTTGTCAGGAATATTGCTCTGAAGTTTTCTTTCCTTGATGTGTCTTTGTCTGATTTTGGTATGTGAGTGATACTATCCTCATGAAATGAGTTTGGAGGAGTTCCATGCTTTTCTATTTTATGGAATAATTTGAGGAGTATTGTGATGAATGCTTCTTTGAAGGTCTTGTAGAACTTGACTGAGAATCTGTCTGTTCCTGGGCTTTGCTTGATTGATAGGCTGTTGACAGCAACTTCTATTTCATTGCTTGAAATTGATTTGTTTAAATTGTTCATGTTCTACTAATTCAGTTTGGGTATATCTCTAAAATTTTATTGATGTCATCATGGTATTTTAATTTATTAGAGTATAAATTTTCAAATTAGTTTTTAATTATTCTCTGTATTTTAGTTGTGTACTCTGTAAAAGTTCTTTTACGATCCTTAATTTTAGTAATTTGAGGTTTTTTTTCTTCATTAGCTTGGTTAAGGATGTGTCAATTTTATTTAGTTTTCGAAGATTAAATTTTGTTTTGTGTCAAAAAAAATAACATATGGAAAAGTATTTCAGCAAATTGAATAGATTTATATCTCCTACCTTATATCATGCAAAAGGCAAGTCCAACTATACACCATGTCCCTTCTGAAATGCTTGTATTTCTATTCTGTTTGGGATATTTTTCTCCATTATATTAGTATTAGTAGTCAGAGTCTAGTAGGGTATATGAATGTTTCTGAGAATAATCTTGAGAAAAGATGATTATAAATACACATTCATGAATATGAAAAATTTAGGAAGTGCAAAATAAGACAAAAATATTCCATATTTTCAAAAATTTGGAGAGTATATATATATCTATCTATATCTATATCTATATCTATATCTATACACACACACACACACACACACACACAACACTCACAGACATTAAAAAGTACCAATATAAATGCCAATAGAAATTCATCAGTAAATATATATCATCCACAGATGCAAAAATATTTATTTTACTGAACATGAGTTTATGTATAATGTTGTTCTACTAGGACGCTCTCCTATAGGTTGAATTTTCATTTAAAACAGTTTTAGGAGGAGTGAACTCTTCTCACAATTTGTATCTGCCAAGACAGCCACCTCACAAAAATGTACGTGTGATACCTGGTAGGATTCTATATATGCATATAAATATACATATGTGAATAGGCTACAGAAAAGGGAAACAAGAATTCACATATTTGTTAAATTTAAAAACACATGGAGAATATTTCCATTAAAATTTGACTAGATTTATAACACCTACCTTATATAATGCAAATGTCAAGTCCAACTATACAACATGTCTCCTCTGAAGTGCTTGTATTTCTATTGTGTTGGGTTAATTTTTCCCATTATAATAGGATGAATAGTCTGAGTCTACTAGGTATGTGTTAGTTTCAGGGATTCAGTATTTGAATGGAAAATTGGAAAATGAATCCAATGTGTATGTAAATATATGCTGCACAAATATCCTCCCGCTCTCATCCAGAACAATGCCTTGATATTACCTTCACCCCAAGTAAGACGCAATTAGAGGAGAAGAGTTACAAAATCAGTGAATACATATCTGGAATGGAAAATGCTCAGGAGTTCACAACCTTGGAGGTGGTTTAGGAGTTTCCAAAATTAAGGGACAGGGTAAACACTCCACAAACATGGAGCTCTGCTGGCCTAAAAACTTTTTGAGAAACTGCGTCTGAGCTTCCGCAATTGAAATATATGTAGTTTTCAGGAGATTTGGCTTCCTCTGTAGTGAGACATGGTTTCTTATTTTCCAATGAACAAGATGAAGCAGCGCTGAATCCTCTCTTTGTAGGTAATCTGAGGCCACTGGGGACTAAGTGTCTCCCCGTGTGGACTGTGAAGCCATTAGGTCCTCCACCACTTTTTGTGGTGTTTTTCCTGCTGCATTGTGAGTTTGGTATTTGTTTCACGAAATACTAGGAGCTAAACTGAGACACAGTGCTGGAGGGAGTTGTGTCACGAGTGGTGGGTCAGGGTCTGCAAGAGAATGCACAAACTAGGCTTCTATCTCTCACAGCTTGCCCCATTGCCCCCTTGTCCATATCAACCTGATTCTTCATTTTCCTCTGAAAACTCTCCATATAACAAGATGCCTTTACATATAAGGGTCTTCTGGCTGCACCATGTCAGTTACAAGCAATTTGGAATCCAATGGTAGATCCACATGGCCCTACCACGGATGTTGTATCAAACACCTCCCCACCACTGCTCTAGACCCACTACTCAACAGGCTCCAACTTACTGGCATCTCTGTTCTACATCATTTTCATGAAACTCAGTAAATCAAGGCACTGTCTGGTATACTCATGAACAGTAACAGGACATCCAATATTTCTCCAGTGCCACCTGGTCATAGGAATTTTAAAAATTTCATGGTATTTATCTATCCATTTCTCGAGCATGAAGTTGGAGGCACTGTGGATTTCAATTCATGCAGCAAACATTAAATGGTGAGGAAGCTCATTTCAATGAATTCTCTGGAGAACTCTCACAGGCAAGGCTTCCCAAAGAGTGGACAAAAGGTCACATTAGGCCAGGCCCATTGAGGTCTACAATGTGAGGTCCATGTGTGTTTTGACTCTCAACTATGGCTGCCATTTCTTTAACAATAAAATCATGTGATATCCTTGCTGAGTTTCCCAGGCCTCTGTGGAAATCCACACGGGGCCTAGGTCTCAGTTTCCAAGAGCGACTTTCATGCTTGGCCTATTAAAATCCCAACAAAATTCATGACAATGTTTCTCTGAGTTCAGTTCCAAAACCCAGTCTCTAAGGGGTATCACACCAGAGTTCAAGCCTACGTGTACCCAGTCATTTCTTCCAACTGTCACACAAATGACCAAAATTAAAACCAAAACACTCCCACATGGCCCTCATCTTATTCCATATAGGGAATCATCTTAACCTCTGGCTGGAGGTTTCCATGAGGGGCGCAGCCCAAGACAGTGTCCAAAATCAGCTCGTTTGCCCCTCATTTGCCTAACGTCAAGGTAGCCTGGACACAGTTTCTGTGAACCAGGAGTGAACAAATAAGCCTGCCGTTAATACTTCTGTGTTCCTCCAATTTGAGGCCTACTGATTTTAGATATCAATTCTTTAGGTGATTTATTGTCATGCGAAAACACAAGCACCTCTTCAGGGCTTTGAAGAACTCATTTGACCCAAAGAATCCCTATTCTCATTTGATGGAGTGCAGGAACCTAACAGAGGAAGGCAAGAGACTTCATCCACAATGAATGATATTTTTTGCCATTTTGGTTTTGGAAGCTCACATGGGATCATTCTTAAGATCCATCAGGTGCTGAGAATCTAAGTCACAGCCACACACAGGTCCAAGAGGCTGATAAAGACACATCCCTTTCGAAAGCAATTAAGCAAGAGCCACAGGTGAGGCCCATTCATTTCCATTTGAAAACTGTTTTCTTCAGGCTTCACAAAGGGGTGGCCTGAGCAAAGACCTTCCTGACATTCAGTGCAACACAACAATAAGTAAGCAAAAGGCCCAAAGCAGGGTTTCTGCACTGAGACTATCCTGGTCACACTGATATCTGAGTTTTCTGAGATGCTCGCCATTCTCTTCAGGTATCCAGTACATGGTCATGTCACAGAGCTTGCAGGTGGTACATATTTAGGACACAAATCCATGAGCCTATTCTGGAGAGTGGCCAGAATTCAGGAAGAAAACAACAACTTAGAAAGATAGCAGGTGTTGCACATCGATAAGACAAGCTGCAGTCCATTCATATATTGGGCAGGATGAATTATGGGAAGATTTATACTAGACAGGACACATCCATTAATGCATTCTCTTTTCTAATGTGTACAACAACGGACACAGTGGGATACACAGAAACAGTAACACTCGCCGTGTCAAATGACTTACTAGAAACTGTCCAGTCCAATCCAAACAAACCGCCTTTCCTATCTATTCTCAGAACATAAGACAAAACAACAAACCCACACCCACTCCCACAAAGGCACCTCCTTCCCCCAAGTAGGTCTGTGACTATCCGGAGTGTCCTCTGACCAGTGGGCCATACAGTGTTCCCCCGAAATGGCCTGTCTTCTCTCCGATCTTGTTTCCTTGATCAACTCTGTGAAGAAGTCAGGAAAAAGTGGTTAGCCACTACCTGTTTTCTCAGGAAAGGTCCATCTTCAGAGCTCTCCTGGCATTTGGCCTTCCTCACATCATTAGGTACCAAGAAAACTGACTCTGTCCTTGGTAAATCCAAACAAGTGAGCCCACTGGGACTGGGACTGGGACTGCCTCTGGCTGCCTGGCTTCTTGGATACCAAGTTCAGAGAGTTCCATCACCAAGGAACTGAGGTATGTCACATTCTTTGGAACTGAATGAGGTCACTGCCTTGGCAACCACTTTGTCCTAACAGTTGCTTCCAAGGGTAACATAAGATGGAGTTTGCCCCTACTTCCTCTGACACTTTCATAAGGTAGAATGTATATCAACCATTGGCCCCCTGGAACAGCTCTCCACCCAGGCCTGGTTTGGTCCATGTTCTCTACAATAAGAAGAGAGAGGCCGATTCAGACACATCCCTTCATCCTGACCAGGTTGTTTGCCATGGAAGATGACTTTTGCTCTCTCAGGTGCTTCATACCTGCTTACAACTTCTCCAGGTATGATTTGTGCATGGACATTTGAGGTTCTCTTAATGTGGAAGGTCCCCAACTCTCCTGTATTGTAAGAACCACTCTGTCCCTGCTCTTCTGTAAAATGATTGAGGGAACAGTGTATACTGGGGGTTAAAAACAGGTTTGATTTTGGTTATGTATGACTCTGTGCGATGAATAATGGTATTGGGAACCTGAAATATTTACAAGAATATTGAGGTGAAATATAAGTATGAAAACAGAAATCTAGGTATGATTTGAAGCCCAGAAGGGTTCTGCCCTTGATTGGGATACTGAACTTTGAATTATGTTCTGCAAATTTGTCTCAGATAATTTGATATACAATGGCATAGGACCTTGTACATTGGATGATTGAATTTAGAAGAGAACATCTAGTCAAAAGGGATATTCAGTAGGATTAGGAAGATAGTCAGTAGGTTTCGGAAGAAGAGTGAGTATAGGATTTGGACCAAAAGTTCTTTAGCAATAGACTTTCAGTTATAGAGTGAAAGTATATTTCAGCACGTATGAAGAGTCAGTCACTATGTTGAACTGGGGAAAATATGTAGAAAAGCAGATATCAATAGAAACATTACGAAATCAGGCAAAGTATAAAGTGAGTGATAGAATTAGACATTTTCAACAGGGTTGAGTTTGAATATATAAACTAGGAAATAACAAAAATGTAGTCACCAATAGGATTGACAATTGACAGCATTAGGCAACCTGGACATGGATGTTTTTAGAAATCCATGTTCACTTTCCATTTAGGCTTTGGTACAATCATAAGTGTGACCTTTCCATTTTTTGTCCAGAATATTACTGTGATAATTAGGTGACATGAGTAATTCTTTCACCATTACTGGCAGCAATATATTGAAGATGTAAAATAGAATCGGGGGTAGAAAGAGGTGTACCCTGTTTCTATTAACATAGAGAAAAAGCATGAATAGACCATACTGTGAATAAATAATATAACTTTTTTGAACTTTAAATAATGAATTTAACTGATATCTGAAAAATTAAAGGAAGTCGTATATTGATATACAATCATTCATTCCAACCAGTTATATATCTAATGGAAATATTAATGTTTTGGTTTATCATAAAGAGTGTGTGAGTTTTGCTTCAAAATGATTATGGAAAATTCAAAATAATGTGTTTGGAAAGAAGTCTCATGAAAAGACCATTCAAGAACCCTGACAATACATGTGTTCTGAAGCAAGAAGTGATTAAAGTTGAAACAAATGCCTATTAATTTGTGAACTTGTGGATGAAATGTATATCCTATGATGTGCAAAAACTGAGGAAACAATAATGTAGCAGTGTCGAATACAAATGAATGACAAATTACATATCATGTCCCATAGGAGTCTACTTGCATTGATGTTAGACTGGGTCAGTTACTGTAGAATAATTATGATTTGTATGCACAATTCACTGAAGTTAGTTTTCAGTACTAGGAAACAAATATGTATTTCAAGTGGATGAATATTTATGATTATAATCTTGTGAAAAGTTGATTACAAATCCACATACATGAACATGAATGAATTTAGAGAGTGTATATTAGACACATATATTCCATATTTTGAAAAATTTGGAGAGTATATCTATATCTATATCTACATCTATATATATCTATATATATCTATCTATTTATATATATATATATACACACACACACACACGCACGCACACACACACACACACACACACACACACAACACTCACAGACATTAAAAAGTACCAATATAAATGCCAATCGAAATTCATCAGTAAATATATATCATCCACAGATGCAAACATATTTATTTTACTGAACATGAGTTTATGTATAATGTTGTTGTACTAGGACGCTCTCCTATAGGTTGAATTTTCATTTCCAACAGCATTTAGGAGGAGTGAACTCTTCTCACAATTTGTATCTGCCAAGACAGCCACCTCACAAAAATGTACATGTGATACCTGGTAGGATTCTATATATGCATATAAATATACATGTGTGAATAGGCTACAGAAAAGGGAAACAAGAATTCACATATTTGTTAAGTTTAAAAGCACATGGAGAATATTTCAATTAAAATTTGACTAGATTTATAACTCCTACCTTATATAATACAAATGTCAAGTCCACCTATACAACATGTCTCCTCTGAAGTGCTTGTATTTCTATTGTGTTGGGTTAATTTTCCCCATTATATTAGGATGAACTGTCTAAGTCTACCAGGTATGGGTTAATGTCAGGGATTCAGTACTTCGAATGGAAAATTTGAAAATGAATCCAATGCGTATGTAAATATATGCTGCACAATTTCCTCCCGCTCTCATCCAGAAGAATGCCTTGACATCACCTTCACCCCAAGTAAGACACAATTAGAGGAGAGGAGTTACAAAATCAGTGAATACATATCTGGAATGGAAAATGCTCAGCAGTTCACAACCTTGGAGGTGGTAGAAAAGTTTCCAAAACTAAGGGACAGGGTAAACACTCCACAAACATGGAGCTCTGCTGGCCTAAAAACTTTTTGAGAAACTCCTCTGAGATTCCGCACTTGAAATATATGTTGTTTTCAGGAGATTTGGCTTCCTTTGTAGTGAAACTATGAGAGCTGGGTCTGCATCTATGTGACCTGGAGGACATGGTTTCTTATTTTCCAAAGAACTAGATGAAGCAGTGCTGAATCCTCTCTTTGTAGGTTAACTGATGCCACTGGAGACTAAGTGTCTCCCCGTGTGGACTGTGAAGCCATTTGGTCCTCCTCCACTTTTTGTGGTGTTTTTCCTGCTGCACTGTGAGTTTGGTATTTGTTTCACGAAATACTAGGAGCTAAACTGGGATACAGTGCTGGAGGGAGTTGTGTCACGTGTGGTTGGTCATGGTCTGCAAGGGAATGCACCAACTAGGCTTCTATCTCTCACAGCTTAGCCCATTGCCCCCTTGTCCATATTAACCTGATTCTTCATTTTCCTCTGAAGACTCTCCATATAACAAGATGCCTTTACATATAAGGGTCTGCTGGCTGCACCATGTCAGTTACAAGCCCTTTGAAATCCAATGGTAGATCCACATGGCCCTACCACGGATGTTTTATCAAACACCTCCCCACCACTGCTCTAGACCCACTACTCAGCAGACTCCAACTTACTGGCATCTCTGTTCTACACCATTTTCATGAAACTCAGTAAATCAAGGCACTGTCTGGTATACTCATAATCAGCAACAGGACATCCAATGTTTCTCCAGTGCCACCTGGTCATAGGAATTTCAAAAATTTCATGGTATTTATCTAGCCATTTTT
This sequence comes from Callospermophilus lateralis, assembly GCF_048772815.1. Taxonomy (NCBI): domain Eukaryota; kingdom Metazoa; phylum Chordata; class Mammalia; order Rodentia; family Sciuridae; genus Callospermophilus; species Callospermophilus lateralis. The sequence continues at coordinate 1,418,236 of NW_027513051.1, forward strand.
CAAGCATGAAGTTGGAGGCACTGTGGGTTTCAATTCATGCAGCAAACATTAAATGGTGAGGAAGCTCATTTCAATGAAATCTCTGGAGATCTCTAAAAGGCAAGGCTTCCCAAAGAGTGGACAAAAGGTCACATTAGGCCAGGCCCATTGAGGTCTACAATGTGAGGTCCATGTGTGTTTTGACTCTCAACTATGGCTGCCATTTCTTTAAGAATAAAATCATTTGATATCCTTGCTGAGTTTCCCAGGCCTCTGGAAATCCAACCGGGGCCTAGGTCTCAGTTTCCAAGAGCGACTTTCATGCGTGGCCTCTTAAAATCCCAACAAAATTCATGGCAATGCTTCTCTGAGTTCAGTTCCAAAACCCAGTCTCTAAGGGGAATCACACCAGAGTTCAAGCCCACGTGGACACAGTCATTTCTTCCAACTGTCACACAAATGACCAAAATTAAAACCGAAACACTCCCACATGGCCCTCATCTTATTCCATATAGTAACTCATCTTAACCTCTGGCTGGAGGTTTCCATGAGGGGCGCAGCCAAAGACAGTGTCCAAAATCAGCTCGTTTGCCCCTCATTTGCCTAAAGTCAGGGTGGCCTGGACACCGTTTCTGTGAACCAGGAATGATCAAAGAAGCCTGCCGTTAATTCTTCTGTGTTTCTCCAATTTGAGGCCTACTGATTTCAGGAATACATTCTTTATGTGATTTAAAGTTATTCGAAAACCCAAGCACCTCTGCAGAGATTTGAAGAACTCATTTGACCCAAAGAATCCCTATTCTCACTTATGGAGTTCAGGATTTTAACAGAGGAAGGCAAGAGAATTCATCCACAATGAAAGATTTTTTGCCCTTATGGTTTTGGATGCACGCAGGGGATCATTTTTAGATTCATCAGGTGCTGAGAATCTAAGTCACAGCCACACACATGGCCAAGAGGCTGATTCAGACACATCCTTTCCCAAAGCAATGAAGCCAGAAGCCACAGGTGATGCCCATTCATTTCCATTTGAAAACTGTTTTCTTCAGGCTTCACAAAGGGGTGGCCTGAGGCAAAGACCTTCCTGACATTCAGTGCAACACAACAATAAGTCAGCAAAAGGCCCAAAACAGGGTTTCTGCACTGAGACTATCCTGGTCACACTGAAATCTGAGTTTTCTGAGATGCTCGCCATTCTCTTCAGCTATCCAGTACATGGCCATGTCACAGAGCTTGGAGGTGGTACATATTTTGGACACAAAACCATGAGCCTATTCTGGAGAGTGGCTAGAATTCAGGAAGAAAACAGCAACGTAGAAAGATAGCAGGTGTTGCACATCGATAAGACAAGCTGCAGTCCATTCATATATTGGGCAGGATGAATTATGGGAAGATTTATACTAGACAGGACACCTCCATTAATGCATTCTCTTTTTAATGTCTACAACAACGGACACATTGGGATACACCGAAACAGAAACACTCGCCTGATCAAACAACTTACTAGAAACTGTCCACTCCAAACCAAACAAACAGCCTTTCCTACCTATTCTCAGAACATGAGACAAAACAACAAACCCACACCCACTCCCACGAAGGCACCTCCTTCCCCCAAGTAGGTCTGTGACTATCCGGAGTTTCCTCTGACTGGGGGCCATACTATGTTCCCCCGAAATGTCCTGTCTTCTCTCAGATCTTGTTTCCTTGTTCAACTCTTTGTAGTTTTCAGGAAAAAGTGGTGAGCCACTACCTGCTTTCTCAGGAAAGGTCCATCTTCAGAGTTCTCTTGGCATTAGGCCATCCTCACATCAGTAGGTACCAAGAAAACTGACTCTGTCCTTGGTAAATCCAAACAAGTGAGCCCACTGGGACTGGGACTGGGACTGCCTCTGGGTGCCTGGCCTCTTGGATACAAATTTCAGAGAGTTCCATCACCAAGGAAATGAGGTATGTCACTTTCTTTGGAACTGAATGAGTCACTTCCTTGGCAACCACATTGTCCTAACTGTTGCTTCCAAGGGTCCCATGAGATGGAGGCTTCCCCTACTTCCTGTGACACTTTCACAAGGGAGAATGGTATATCAACCATAGGCACCCAGGAACAGCTCTCCACACAGGCCTGGTTTGGTCCATCTTCTCTACAATAAGAAGAGAGAGGCTGATTCAGACACATCCCTTCTTTCTGACCAAGATATTTGCCATGGAAGATGACTTTTGCTCTCTCAGGTCCTTCATACCTGCCTACAACTTCTCCAGGTATCATTTCTGCATGGACCTTTGAGGTTCTCATCAGGTGGAATATCCCCAACTTTCCTGTATTGTAAGAACCACTCTGTCCCTGCTCTTCTGTAAGATGATTGAGGGACCAGTGTATAATTGGGGTTAAAAACAGGTTTGATATGGGTTACGAATGATTCTGTGTGATAAATAATGGTATTGGGAACCTGCAATGCTTACAAAATATAGATGTGAAATATAAGTATGAAAACAGAAATCTAGGTATGATTTGAAGCCCATAAGGGTTCTGCCCTTGATTGGGATACTTAGCTTAGAATTATGTTCTGCAAAAATGTCTCAGATAATTCGATATACAATGGCATAGGACCTTGTAAATTGGATGATTGAATTTAAAAGAGAGCACCCAGTCAAAAAGGGATATTCAGTAGGATTAGGAAGATAGTCGGTAGGTTTAGGAAGAAGAGTGAGTATAGGATTTGGACCAAAAGTTCTTTATCAATAGACTTTCGGTTATAGAGTGAATGTAAATGTCAGCACATATGAAGAGTCAGTCACTATGTTGAACTGGGGAAAATATGTAGAAAAGCAGAGATCAATAGAAACATTACGAAATCAGGCAAAGTATAAAGTGAGTGATAGAATTAGACATTTTCAACAGGATTGAGTTTGAATATATAAATTAGGAAAAAACAAAAATGTAGTCACCAATAGGATTGACAATTGACAGCATTAAGCAACCTGGACATGGATGTTTTTAGAAATCCATGTTCACTTTCCATTTAGGATTTGGTACAATCATAAGTGTGACCTTTCCATTTTTTGTCCAGAATATTACTGTGATAATGAGGTGACATGAGTAATTCTTTCACCATTTCTGGGAGCAATATATTGAAGATGTAAAATCAGAATCGGGGGTACAAAGAGGTGTACCCTGTTTCTATGAACATAGAGAAAAAGCATGAATAGACCATACTGTGAATAAATAATATAACTTTTTTGAACTTTAAATAATGAATTGAACTGATATCTGAAAAATTAAAGGAAATCGTATATTGATATACAATCATTCATTCCAACCAGTTATATATCTAAACGAAATATTAGTGTTTTGGTTTATCATGAAGAGTGTGTGAGTTTTGTTTCAAAATGACTATGGAAATTCAAAATAATGTGTTTGGAAAGAAGTCTCATGAAAAGACCATTCAAGAAACCCTGACAATACATGTGTTCTGAAGCAAGAAGTGATTAAAGTTGAAACAAATGCCTATTAATTTGTGAACTTGTGGATGAAATGTATATCCTATGATTTGCAAAAACTGAAGAAACAATAATGTACCAGTGTCGAATACAAATGAATGACAAATTACATATCATGTCCCATAGGAGTCTACTTGCATTGATGTTATACTGGGTCGGTTACTGTAGAATAATTAGGATATGTATGCACCATTCACTGAAGTTAGTTTTCAGTACTAGGAAACAAATATATATTTCAGGTGGATGAATATTTCTGATTATTATCTTGTGAAAAGTTGATTATAAATCCACATACATGAACATGAATGAATTTAGAGAGTGTATATTAGACATATATATTTCATATTTTGAAAAATTTGGGGAGTATATATATATCTATATCTATATCTATATCCACACACACACACACACACACACACACACAACACTCACAGACATTAAAAAATACCAATATAAATGCCAATCGAAATTGATCAGTAAATATATATGATCCACAGATGCAAAAATATTTATTTTGCTGAACATGAGTTTATGTATAATGTTGTTTTACTAGGACGCTCTCCTATAGGTTGAATTTTCATTTCCAACAGCATTTAGGAGGAGTGAACTCTTCTCACAATTTGTATCTGCCAAGACAGCCACCTCACAAAAATGTACGTGTGATACCTGCTAGGATTCTATATATGCATATATATATATATACATGTGTGAATAGGCTAAAGAAAAGGGAAACAAGAATTCACATATTTGTTAAGTTTAAAAACACATGGAGAATATGTCCATTAAAATTTGAATACATTTATAACTCCTACCTTATATAATGCAAATGTCAAGTCCAACTATACAACATGTCTCCTCTGAAGTGCTTGTATTTCTATTGTGTTGGGTTAATTTTCCCCATTATATTAGGATGAATAGTCTGAGTCTACTAGGTATGGCTTAGTGTCAGGAATTCAGCATTTCGAATGGAAAATTGGAAAATGAATCCAATGTGTATGTAAATATATGCTGCACAAATATCCTCCCGCTCTCATCCAGAACAATGCCTTGACATTACCTTCACCCCAAGTAAGACACAATTAGAGGAGAAGAGTTACAAAATCAGTGAATACATATCTGGAATGGAAAATGATCAGGAGTTCACAACCTTGGAGGTGGTAGAAAAGTTTCCAAAACTAAGGGACAGGGTAAACACTCCACAAACATGGAGCTCTGCTGGCCTAAAAACTTTTTGAGAAACTGCCTCTGAGCTTCTGTACTTGAAATATATGTTGTTTTCATGAGATTTGGCTTCCTTTGTAGTGAGACCATCAAAGCTGGGTCTGCATCTATGTGACCTTGAGGACATGGTTTCTTATTTTCCAATGAACAAGATGAAGCAGTGCTGAATCCTCTCTTTGTAGGTAAACTGAGACCACTGGGTACTAAGTGTCTCCCCGTGTGGACACTGAAGCCATTTGGTCCTCCTCCACTTTTTGTGGTGTTTTTCCTGCTGCACTGTGAGTTTGGTATTTGTTTCCCGAAATACTAGGAACTAAACTGGGACACAGTGCTGGAATGAGTTCTGTCACGTGTGGTGGGTCAGGGTCTGCAAGAGAATGCACCAACTAGGCTTCTATCTCTCACAGCTTGCCCAATTGACTCCATGTCCACATCAACCTGATTCTTAATTTTCCTCTGAAAACTCTCCATATAACAAGATGCCTTTACATATAAGGGTCTGCTGGCTGCACCATATCAGTTACAAGCCATTTGGAATCTAATGGTAGATCCACATGGCACTACCATGGATGTTTTATCAAACACCTCTCCACCACTGCTCTAGACCCACTACTCAGCAGACTCCAACTTACTGGCATCTCTGTTCTACACCATTTTTATGAAACTCAGTAAATCAAGGCACTGTCTGGTATACTCATGATCGGCAACAGGACATCCAATGTTTCTCCAGTGCCACCTGGTCATTGGAATTTCAAAAATTTCATGGTATTTATTTAGCCATTTTTTCAAGCATGAAGTTGGAGGCACTGTGGATTTCAATTCATGCAGCAAACATTAAATGGTGAGGAAGCTCATTTCAATGAAATCTCTGGAGAACCCTCACAGGCAAGGCTTCCCAAAGAGTGAACAAAAGGTCACATTAGGCCAGGCCCATTGAGGTCTACAATGTGAGGTCCATGTGTGTCTTGACTCTAAACTATGGCTGCCATTTCTTTAAGAATTATATCATGTGATATCCTTGCTGAGATTCCCAGGCCTCTGTGGAAATCCACCGGGGCCTAGGTCTCAGTTTCCAAGAGCGACTTTCATGCGTGGCCTCTTAAAATCCCAACAAAATTCATGCCAATGCTTCTCTGAGTTCAGTTTCAAATCCCAGTCTCTAAGGGGAATCACACCAGAGTTCAAGCCCACGTGGACCCAGTCATTTTTTCCAATGCCACACAAATGATCAAAATTAAAATCAAAACACTCCCACATGGCCCTCATCTTATTCCATATAGTCAATCATCTTAACCTCTGGGTGGAGGTTTCCATGAGGGGCGCAGCCAAAGACAGTGTCCAAAATCAGCTCGTTTGCCCCTCATTTTCCTAAAGTCAGGGTAGCCTGGACACCGTTTCTGTGAACCAGGATTGAACAAATAAGCCTGCCGTTAATACTTCTGTGTTTCTCCAATTTGATGCCTACTGATTTTAGGTATCGATTCTTTAGGTGATTTCGAGTCATGCGAAAACACAAGCACCTCTGCAGGGCTTTGAAGAACTCATTTGACCCAAAGAATCCCTATTCTCATTTGATGGAGTGCAGGAACCTAACAGAGGAAGGAAAGAGACTTCATCCACAATGAATGATATTTTTGCCATTTTGGTTTTGGAAGCTCACATGGGATCATTCTTAAGATCCATCAGGTTCTGTGAATCTAAGTCACAGCCACACACAGGTCCAAGAGGCTGATAAAGACACATCCCTTTCCAAAGCAATTAAGCAAAGAGCCACAGGTGAAGCCCATTCATTTCCATTTGAAAACTGTTTTCTTCAGGCTTCACAAAGGAGTGGCCTGAGGCAAAGACCTTCCTGACATTGAGTGCAACACAACAATAAGTAAGCAAAAGGCCCAAAGCAGGGTTTCTGCACTGAGACTTTCCTGGTCACGCTGATATCTTAGTTGTCTGAGATTCTCGCCATTCTCTTCAGCTATCCAGTACATGCCATGTCACAGACCTTGGAGGTGGTACATATTTTGGACACAAATCCATGAGCCTATTCTGGAAAGTGTCCAGAATTCAGAAAGAAAACAACAACTTAGAAAGATAGCAGGTGTTGCACATCGATAAGACAAGCTGCAGTCCTTTCATATATTGGGCAGGATGAATTATGGGAAGATTTATACTAGACAGGACACACCCATTAATGCATTCTCTTTTCTAATGTCTACAACAACGAACACAGGGGGATACACAGAAACAGAAAAACTCGCCGTGTCAAATGACTTACTAGAAACTGTCCATTCCAAACCAAACAAACCGCCTTTCCTATCTATTCTCAGAACATGAGACAAAACAACAAACCCACACCCACTCCCCCAAAGGCACCTCCTTCCCCCAAGTAGGTCTGTGACTATCCGGAGTGTCCTCTGACTGGTGGGCCATACTATGTTCCCCCAAAATGGACTGTCTTCTCTCAGATCTTGTTTCATTGACCAACTCTGTGAAGATGTCAGGAAAAAGTGGTTAGACACTACCTGTTTTCTCAGGAAAAATCCATCTTCACAGCTCTCCTGGCATTTGGCCATCCTCACATCATTAGGTACCAAGAAAACTGACTGTCCTTGGTAAATCCAAACAAGTGAGCCCACTGGGACTGGGACTTGGACTGACTCTGGGTGCCTGGCTTCTTGGATACCAAGTTCAGAGAGTTCCATCACCAAGGAAATGAGGTATGTCACATTCTTTCGAACTGAATGAGGTCCCTGCCTTGGCACCCACTTTGTCCAAACAGTTTCTTCCAAGGGTAACATAAGATGGAGGTTACCCCTACTTCCTGTGACACTTTCATAAGGTAGAATGTATATCAACCATTGGCACCCGGGAACAGCTCTCCACTCATGCCTGGTTTGGTCCATCATCTCTAAAATAAGAAGAGAGAGGCAGATTCAGACACATCCCTTCATCCTGACCAGGTTCTTTTCCATGGAAGAGGACTTTTGCTCTCTCTGGTGCTTCATACCTGCCTACAACTTCTCCAGGTATCATTTGTGCATGGACATTTGAGGTTCTCATCAGGTGGAAGGCCCCCAACTTTCCTGTATTGTAAGAACCACTCTGTCCCTGCTCTTCTGTAAATTGATTGAGGGAACAGTGTATACTTGGGGTTAAAAACAGGTTTCATTTGGGTTAGGAATGATTCTGTGCGATGAATAATGGTATTGGAAACATGAAATATTTACAAGAATATAGAGTTGAAATATAAGTATGAAAACAGAAATCAAGGTATGATTTGAAGCCCAGAATAGTGTTGCCCTTGATTGGGATACTTAGCTTTGAATTATGTTCTGCAAAGTTGTCTCAGATAATTCGATATACAATGGCATAGGACCTTGTAAATTGGATGATTGAATTTAGAAAAGAACATCCAGTCAAAAAGGGATATTCAGTAGGATTAGGAAGATAGTCGGTAGTTTTAGGAAGAAGAGTGAGTATAGGATTTGGACCAAAAGTTCTTTAGCAATAGACTTTCGGTTATAGAGTGAATGTAAATGTCAACACATATGAAGAGTCAGTCAGTATGTTGAACTGGGGAAAATATGTAGAAAAGCCGATATCAATAGAAACATTACGAAATGAGGCAAAGTATAAAGTGAGTGATAGAATTAGACATTTTCAACAGGGTTGAGTTTGAATATATAAATTAGGAAAAAACAAATATGTAGTCACCAATAGAATTGACAATTGACAGCATTAGGCAACCTGGACATAGATGTTTTTAGAAATCCATGTTCACTTTCAATTTAGGCTTTGGTACAATCATAAGTGTGACCTTTCCATTTTTTGTCCAGAATATTACTGTGATAATGAGGTGACATGAGTATTTCTTTCACCATTTCTGGGAGCAATATATTGAAGATGTAAAATTAGAATTGGTTGTACAAAGAGGTGTACCCTGTTTGTAAGAACATAGAGAAAAAGCATGAATAGACCATACTGTGAATAAATAATATAACTTTTTTGAACTTTAAATAATGCATTGAACTGATATCTGAAAAATTAAAGGAAATCGTATATTGATATACAATCATTAATTCCAACCAGTTATTTATCTAATGGAAATATTAGTGTTTTCTTTTATCATGAAGAGTTTGTGAGTTTTGCTTCAAAATGATTATGGAAATTCAAAATAATGTGTTTGGTAAGAAGTCTCATGAAAAGACCAGTCAAGAAACCCTGATAATACATGTGTTCTGAAGCAAGAAGTGATTAAAGTTGAAACAAATGCCTATTAATTTGTGAACTTGTGGGTGAAATGTATATCCTATGATGTGCAAAAACTGAAGAAACAATAATGTACCAGTGTCGAATACAAATGAATGACAAATTACATATCATGTCCCATAGGAGTCTACTTGCATTGATGTTAGACTGGGTCAGTTACTGTAGAATAATTAGGATATGTATGCACCATTCACTGAAGTTAGTTTTCAGTACTAGGAAACAAATATGTATTTCAGGTGCATGAATATTTCTGATTATAATCTTGTGAAAAGTTGATTATAAATCCACATACATGTACAAGAATGAATTTAGAGAGTGTATATTAGACACATATATTTCATATTTTGAAAAATTTGGAGAGTATATCTATATCTATATCTATACACACACACACACACATACACACACACACACACACACAACACTCACAGACATTAAAAAGTACCAATATAAATGCCAATCGAAATTCATCAGTAAATATATGTCATCCAGAAATGTAAAAATATTTATTTTACTGAATATGACTTTATGTATAACGTTGTTCGACTAGGACGGTCTCCTATAGGTTGAATTTTTATTTCCAACAGCATTTAGGAGGAGTGAACTCTTCTCACAATTTGTATCTGCTAAGAAAGCCACCTCACAAAATGTACGTGTGATACCTGCTAGGATTCTATATATGCATATATATATACATGTGTGAATAGGCTAAAGAAAAGGGAAACAAGAATTCACATATTTGTTAAGTTTAAAAACACATGGAGAATATGTCCATTAAAATTTGAATACATTTATAACTCCTACCTTATATAATGCAAATGTCAAGTCCAACTATACAACATGTCTCCTCTGAAGTGCTTGTATTTCTATTGTGTTGGGTTAATTTTCCCCATTATATTAGGATGAATAGTCTGAGTCTACTAGGTATGGCTTAGTGTCAGGAATTCAGCATTTCGAATGGAAAATTGGAAAATGAATCCAATGTGTATGTAAATATATGCTGCACAAATATCCTCCCGCTCTCATCCAGAAGAATGCCTTGACATTACCTTCACCCCAAGTAAGACACAATTAGAGGAAAAGAGTTACAAAATCAGTGAATACATATCTGGAATGTAAAATGCTCAGGAGTTCACAACCTTGGAGGTGGTAGAGGAGTTTGCAAAACTAAGGGACAGGGTAAACACTCCACAAATATGGAGCTCTGCTGGCCTAAAAACTTTTTGAGAAACTGCCTCTGAGCTTCCGCCCTTGAAATATATGTTGTTTTCAGGAGATTTGCCTTCCTTTGTAGGGAGACCATCAAAGCTGGGTCTGCATCTATGTGACCTGGAGGACATGGTTTCTTATTTTCCAATGAACAAGATGAAGCAGTGCTGAATCCACTCTTTGTAGGTAAACTGAGGCCACTGGGGACTAAGTTTCTCCCCGTGTGGACTGTAAAGCCATTTGGTCCTCCTCCACTTTTTGTGGTTTTTTTGCTGCTGCACTGTGAGTTTGGTATTTGTTTCATGAAATACTAGGAGCTAATCTGGGACAGAGTGCTGGAGGGAGTTCTGTCACGTGTGGTGGGTCAGGGTCTGCTAGAGAATGCACCAAATAAGCTTCGATCTCTCACAGCTTGCCCCATTTCCCCCTTGTCCATATCAACCTGATTCTTAATTTTCCTCTGATAACTCTGCATATAACAAGATGGTTTTACATATAAGGGTCTGCTGGCTGTACCACGTCAGATACAAGCCATTTGGAATCCAATGGTAGATCCACATGGCCCTACCACGGATGTTTTATCAAACACCTCCCCACCACTGCTCTAGACCCACTACTCAGCAGGCTCCAACTTACTGCCATCCTATTCTACACCATTTTCATGAAACTCCGTAAATCAAGGCACTGTCTGGTATACTCATGATCAGCAACAGGACATCCAATGTTTCTCCAGTGCCACCTGGTCATAGAAATTTCAAAAATTTCATGGTATTTATCTAGCCATTTTTCAAGCATGAAGTTGGAGGCACTGTGGGTTTCAATTCATTCAGCAAACATTAAATGGTGAGGAAGCTCATTTCAATGAAATCTCTGGAGAACTCTCACAGGCAAGGCTTTCCAAAGAGTGGTCAAAAGGTCACATTAGGCCAGGCCCATTGAGGTCTACAATGTGAGGTCCATGTGTGTTTTGACTCTCAACTATGGCTGCCATGTCTTTAAGAATAAAATCATGTGATATCCTTGCTGAGATTCCCAGGCCTCTTTGGAAATCCACCCGGGGCCTAGGTCTCAATTTCCAAGAGCGACTTTCATGCGTGGCCTCTTGAAATTCTAACAAAATTCATGGCAATGCTTCTCTGAGTTCAGTTCTAAAACCCAGTCTCTAAGGGGAATCACACCAGAGTTCAAGCCCACGTGGACCCAGTCATTTTTTCCAATGCCACACAAATGACCAAAATTAAAACCGAAACACTCCCACATGGCCCTCATCTTATTCCATATAGTAACTCATCTTAACCTCTGGCTGGAGGTTTCCATGAGGGGCGCAGCCATAGACAGTGTCCAAAATCAGCTCGTTTTCCCCTCATTTGCCTAAAGTCAGGGTGGCCTGGACACCGTTTCTGTGAACCAGCAATGATCAAGTAAGCCTGCCGTTAATCCTTTTGTGTTTCTCCAATTTGAGGCCTACTGATTTCAGGAATAGATTCTTTATGTGATTTAAAGTTATTCGAAAACCCAAACACCTCTGCAGAGATTTGAAGAACTCATTTGACTCAAAGAATCCCTATTCTCACTAGATGGAGTTCAGGAACCTAACAGAGGAAGGCAAGAGACTTCATCCACAATGAATGATTTTTTGCCCTTATGGTTTTGGATGCACGCATGGGATCATTCTTTAGATTCATCAGGTGCTGAGAATCTAAGTCACAGCCAAACCCATGGCCAAGAGGCTGATTCAGACACATCCATTCTCAAAGCAATGAAGCCAGAAGCCACAGGTGATGCCCATTCATTTGTATTTGAAAACTGTTTTCTTCAGGTTTCACAAAGGGGTGGCCTGAGGCAAAGACCTTCCTGACATTCAGTGCAACACAACAATTAGTAAGCAAATTGCCCAAAGCAGGGTTTCTGCACTGAGACTTTCCTGGTCACACTGATATCTGAGTTTTCTGAAATGCTCGCCATTCTCTTCAGCTATCCATTACTTGGACCTGTCACAGAGCTTGGAGGTGGTACATATTTTGGACACAAAACCATGAGCCTATTCTGGAGAGTGGCCAGAATTCAGGAAGAAAACAGCATCTTAGAAAGATAGTAGGTGTTGCACATCGATAAGACAAGTTGCAGTCCATTCATATATTGGGCAGGATGAATTATGGGAAGACTTATACTAGACAGGACACATCAATTAATGCATTCTCTTTTTAATGTCTACAACAACGGACACATTGGGATACACCGAAACAGAAACACTCGCCTTGTCAAACAACTTACTAGAAACTGTCCACTCCAAACCAAACAAACCGCCTTTCCTACCTATTCTCAGAACATGAGACAAAACAACAAACCCACACCCACTCCCACAAAGGCACCTCCTTACCCCAAGTAGGTCTGTGACTATCCGGAGTTTCCTCTGACTGCGGGCCATACTATGTTCCCCCGAAATGGCCTGTCTTCTCTCAGATCTTGTTTCCTTGTTCAACTCTGTGTAGTTGTCAGGAAAAAGTGGTTAGCCACTACCTGCTTTCTCAGGAAAGGTCCCTCTTTAGAGTTCTCCTGGCATTAGGCCATCCTCACATCAGTAGGTACCAAGAAAACTGACTCTGTCCTTGGTAAATCCAAACAAGTGAGCCCACTGGGACTGGGACTGGGACTGCCTCTGGGTGCCTGGCTTCTTGGATACAAATTTCAGAGAGTTCCATCACCAAGGAAATGAGGTATGTCACATTCTTTGGAACTGAATGAGGTCACTGCCTTGGCAACCACTTTGTCCTAACTGTTGCTTCCAAGGGTCCCATGAGATGGAGGCTTCCCCTACTTCCTGTGACACTTTCACAAGGTAGAATGGTATATCAACCATAGGCACCCAGGAACAGCTCTCCACACAGGCCTGGTTTGGTCCATCTTCTCTACAATAAAAAGAGAGAGGCTGATTCAGACACATCCCTTCATCCTGACCAGGTTATTTGCCATGGAAGATGACTTTTGCTCACTCAGGTCCTTCATACCTGCCTACAACTTCTCCAGGTATCATTTCTGCATGGACCTTTGAGGTTCTCAGCAGGTGGAAGATCCCATAATTTCCTGTATTGTAAGAACCACTCTGTCCCTGCTTTTCTGTAAAATGAGATTGAGGGAACAGTGTGCGCTTAGGGTTAATAACAGGTTTGATTTGGGTTATGAATCATTCTGTGTGATGAATAATGGTATTGGGAACCTGTGATATTTACTAGAATATAGATGTGAAATAAAAGTATGAAAACAAAAATCTAGTTATGATTTGAAGCCCAGAAGGGTTTTCCCCTTGATTGGGATACTTAGCTTTGAATTATGTTCTGCAAAGATGTCTCAGATAATTCGATATACAAGGGAGTAGGACCTTGTACCTATGATGATTGAATTTAGAAGAGAACATCCAGGCAAAAAGTGATAATCGTTAGGATTAGGAAGATAGTCGATAGCTTTAGGAAGAAGAGTGAGTATAGGATTTGGACCAAATGTTCTTTACCAGTAGGGTTTCGGTTATGGAGTGAATGTAGATGTCAGTACATATGAAGAGTCAGTCACTATGGTGAACTGGGGAAAATATGTAGAAAAGCAGATATCAATAGAATCATTACAAAATCAGGCAAAGTATAAAGTGAGTGATAGAATTAGTCATTTTCAACAGGGTTGAGTTTGAATATATAAATTAGATGGAAACAAATATGTAGTCACCAACAGGATTGACAATTGATAGCATTAGGCAACCTGGACATGGATGTTTTTAGTAATCTATGTTCACTTTCCATTTAGGCTTTGGTACAATCATAAGAGTGACCTTTCCATTTTTTGTCCAGAATATTACTGTGATAATGAGGTGACATGAGTATTTCTTTCACCATTTCTGGGAGCAATATATTGAATATTTAAAATTAGAATTGGGGGTACAAAGAGGTGTACCCTGTGTCTATGAACATAGAGATAAAGCATGAATAGAACATACTGTGACTAAATAATACAACTTTTTTGAACTTTAAATAATGAATTGAATTGATATCTGAAAAATTAAAGGAAATCATATATTGATACACAATCATTCATTCCAACCAGTTATATATCTCATGGAAATATTAGTGTTTTGGTTTATCATGAAGAGTGTGTGAGTTTTGCTTCAAAAGTGATTATGGAAATCTAAAATAATGTGTTTGGAAAGAAGTCTCATGAAAAGACCTGTCAAGAAACCCTGACAATACTTGTGTTCTGAAGCAAGAAGTGATTAAAGTTGAAACAAATGCCTATAAATTTGTGAACTTGTGGATTAAGTGTATAACTTAAAATGTGCAAAAACTGAAGAAATAATAATGTACCATTGTTGAATACATATGAACGTCAAATTACATATCATGTCCTATAGGAGTCTAGTTGCATTGATGTTAGACTGGGTCAGTTTCTGTAGAATAATGAGGATTTGTATGCCCCATTCACTGAAGTTAGTTTTCAGTACTAGGAAACAATTATGTATTTCAGGTGGATGAATATTTCTGATTATAATCTTGTGAAAAGTTGATTATAAATCCACATACATGAACATGAATGAATTTAGAGGGTTTACATTAGACACATATATTTTATATTTTGAAACATCTGCAGAGTGTACAGATATATTATACACACACAAAAAAAAACACTCACATACATTTAATAGTAGCAATATATATGCGAATCGAAATTCATCAGTAAATATATATCATCCACAGATGCAAAAATATTTATTTTACTGAACATGAATTTATGCATAATGTTCTTCTACTAGGAAGCTCCCCTATAGGTTGAATTTTCAGTTCCAACAGCGTTTAGGAGGAGTGAACTCTTCTCACAGTTTGTATATGCCAAGTCAGCCACCTCAAAAATGTACGTGTGATACCTGGTAGGATTCTATATGTGCATATAAATATACAAGTGTGAATAGGCTAAAGAGAAAGGGAAACAAGAATTCTCGTATTTTTTAAGTTTAAAAACTCAGGGAGAACTTCTTCGATTAAAAATTGACTAGATTTATAACTTTTACCTTATATAATGCAAAACTCAAGTCCAACTATACAACATGCCTCCAATGAACTGCTTGTATTTCTATAGGTTTGGCTTATTTTTCTCTATCATATTAGGATGAGTTGTCTGAGTCTAGTAGGTATGGGTTAGTGTCAGGGATTCAATATTTCAAAATGAAAATTGGAAAATGAATCCAATTTGTATGCATATATATGCTGCACGAATATCCTCCCACTCTCATCCAGAACAATGCCTTGACATTACCTTCACCCCAAGTAAGACAAAATTAGAGGAGAAGAGTTAGAAAATCAGTGAACACATATCTGGAATGGAAAATGCTCAGGAGTTCACAACCTTGGAGGTTGTAGAGGAGTTTCCAAAAGCAAGGGATAGGGTAAACACTCCACAAACATGGAGCTCTGCTGGCCTAAAAGCTTTTTGAGAAACTGCCTCTGAGATAGGGCACTTGAAATATATGTTGTTTTCAGGAGATTTGGCTTTCTTTGTAGTGAGACCATCAAAGCTGGGTCTGCATCTATGAGACCTGGAAGACATTGTTTCTGATATTTCAATGAACATGAGGCAGCAGTGCTGATATTTTTCTTTTTAAGTAAACTGTGGCCTCTGGGGTCTAAGTGTCTCCCCGTTGAACTGTGAAGCCATTTGGCCCTCCTACACTTTTTGTGGGGTTTTTCCTGCTGCACTGGTAGTTTGGTATTTGCTTCATAAAATAGAAGGAGTTCAACTGGGACACAGTGCAGGAGGGAGTTCTGTCACGTGTGGTGGGTCAGGGACAGCAGAAAAATGCACCAACCAATCTTCTATCCCTCAAAGCTTGCCCCATTGCATCCTTGTCCATAGCAACCTGATTCTGAACATTGCCCTGAATCCTCTCCATATAACAAGATGCCTTTACTTATAAGGGTCTGCTGGCTGCACCATGTAAGCCACAAGCCATTTGTAAGCCAATGGAAGATCCAAATTGCTCCAACACAGAAGTTTTATCACACTCCTGCCCACACAACTCTAGGCCCACTTCTCAGGAGGCTGCAACTTACTGGGATCTCTGTTCTACACCATTTTCATAAAACCCAGTCAAGCAAGGCACTGTCAGGTACATCCATGATCAGCAGCAGGACATCCAAAGGTTCTCTAGTGCAACCTAGTCGTGGGAATTTCAAAAAATTCACGGTATTTATCTAGAAATTTTTCAAGGATAAAGTTGGAGGCACTGTGGGTTTCAATTTATTCAGGAACCATTAAATGGAGAGGAAGATTATTTCAATGAAAGCTCTGGAGAACCCTCACAGGCAAGGCTTCTCAAAGAGTGGACAAAAGGTCACATTTAGCCAGGCCCATTGAGGTCTACAATGTGAGGTCCATGTGTGTTTTGACTCTCAAATATGGCTGCCAAGTCTTTCGAATGAAATCGTGTGATACCTTGGCTGAGATTCCCAGTTCTCTGTGCAAAGCCACTCTGGCGCTAGTTCTCAGTTTCCAAGGGTGACTCTCATACATGGCCTCTTTAATCCCAACACAATACATGGCAATACTTTTCTGAGGTCAGATTCTGAACTCAGTCTCTAAGGGGAATCACACCAAAGTTCAAGCCCAGGTAGACCCAGTTATGTCTTCCAACTGCCACACAAATATCCACAATTAAATCCAAAACACTCCCACATGTCACTCATCTTTTCTAAATACACACTCATCATAACCTCTGGCTGGAGGTTTCCATGAGGGGTGCGGCCCAAGACAGTGTCCAAAATAACCACCCTTGCCCCTCATTTGCCTAAAATCAGGGTGGCCTGGACATCCTTCCAGTGAACCAGGAGTGATCAAATTGGCCGGCCATTAAGATGGCACTGCTTCTCCAATTTGAAGCCTACTGACTGTGGGGCTTAGAGTCTTTATGTGATTTGGAGTCATGAGAAAAATCAAGCACTTATGGGCTATCCTCTGCAGGGTTTTGAGGAACACATTTGAACCAAATGATCACTATTCTCACTTGATGAAGGTCAGGAACCTTACAGAGGAATGTGAGAGACTTCATCCAAAATGAATGCTCTTTTGTCCATTTTGGTTTTGGATGCACACATGGGATCTTTCTTTAGATCCATCAGGTGATAAAAATCTAAGCCGCAGCCTCACACAGGGCCAAAAAGCTGATTCAGACACATCCCTTTCCAAAGCAATTAAGCAAAGAGCCAGAGGTGATGCCCTTTCATTTCTGTTTGAAAACTATTTCTTTTGGCTCTACAAAGGTGTGGCCTGAGGCAAAGATGTTCCGGACATTCAGGGCAACAGAACAATTGGTAAGCAAAAGGCCCAAAGCAGGGTTTCTCCATTAGAATTTTCTGGTCACACTCATATCTGAGTTTTCTGAGATGCTCCCATTCCCTTCAGCTATCCAGTACATGGCCAAGTCTCAGAGCTTGGAGGTGGTACATATTTTGGACACAAAAAAAATGAGCCTATTCTGGGAAATTGGCCAGGATTCAGGAAGAAAACAGGAACTTAGCAAGATTGTAGGAGTTGCCCACGCATAAGTCAAGCCACAGTCCATTCATAAATTGGGCAAGATGAATCTTGGGAAGCTTTCTACTAGTCAGGACACATACAATGATTCATTCTCTTTCCTAATGTCTAAAACCCCGGACACAGTGGGATACACAGACATAGAGACACTGGCCTTGTCAAACGACTTATCAGAAACAGTTCACTCCAAAACAAATAAACTGCCTTTCCTACCTATTCTCAGAACATGAGACAAAACCTCAAACCTACACCCACACACACAAAGGCAGCTCCTTCCCCCAAGTAGTTCTGTGACTATCAGGAGTGTCCTCTGACTGGTGGGCCATACTATGTTCTGATGAAATCGCCTGTCCTGTGTCAGATATGGTCTCATTGGCCCAATCTGTGAAGTTGTCACTAGCCAGCTGTGAGCCACTACCTGCTTTCTCAGGAAAGGCCTCTCTTCAGAGCTTTCCTGACATTTGTCCATCCTCACATCAGTAGGTACTCAGAAAGACTGACTCTGTCCTTGTTAAATCCAAACAAGTGAGACCACTGGGACTGGGAATGGGACTGGCTCTGCGTGCCTGGCTTCCCGGATCCCAAGTTCAGAGAGTTTCATCACCAAGGAAGTGAGGTGAGATTAATCTCTTCAGGAATTTAATGAGGTCACTGCCTTGGCAACCACTTTGTCCTAACAGTTGCTTCCAATAGTACTATGAGATGGAGGCAGCCCTTACTTCCTGTGACACTTTCAAAAGTTAGAATGGTATATCAACCATAGGCACCCAGGAACAGCTCTCCACACATGCCTGGTATGGTCCATCTTCTCTACATTAAGAAGAGAGAGGCTTATTCAGACAAAACCCTTCATCTTGGAAAGGTTGTTTGAGATGGAAGATAACTTTTTCTCTCTCAGGTCCTTCATAGCTGCCTAATCTTCTCCAGGGATCAAACCTGCATGGACCTTTGAGGTTCTCAGCAGGAGGCAGATCCCCTACATTCCTGTATTGTAAGACGAACTCTGTCCCTGCTCTTCTGTAAAGTTAGGTTGAGGGAAGAGTGTATGGTTAGGGTTATTAACATGTTTGATTTGGATTACGAATCCTTCTACAGGATGATTAATAGTATTTGGAACCTGTGATATTTATAAGATTATAGAGGTGAAATATAAGTATGAAAACAGAAATGTTGGTAAGATTTGAAGCCCAGAAGGGCATTAGGCCCTTGATTGGGATACTTAGCTTTTAATTACGTTCTACACAGATGTCTCAGATAAATTGATAATCAATGGCATAGGACCTTATACCTTGGATGTTTGATTTTAGAAGAGAACATCCACTCAAATTGAGATAGTCGGTGGGATTAGGAAGATAGTCGGTAGGTTTATAAAAAAAGAGTGAGTATAAAAATTGGACAAAAAGTTCTGTAGCATTAGGGTTTCGGTTATAGAGTGAATATAAATGTCAGCACATGTGAAGAGTCAGTCACAATTATTAACTGGGGAAAATATGTAGGAAGGAAAATATCAATAGAGACATTACGAAATGAGGCAATTATATAGTGAGTGATAGGATTAGACATTTTCAACAGGGTTGAGATTGAATACATAATCTTAGGAAGAAACAAATATGTAGTCACCAATAGGAATGACATTTGAAAGCATTAGGCAACCTGGACATGGATGTTTTTAGTAAGCCATGTTCACTTTCAATTTAGGATTTGGTACAATCATAAGTGTGACCTTTGCATTTTGTGCCCAGAAAATTATTGTGATCAAATATATATGTAGATCATATGATGTGTGTATTTCTTCCACCATTTCTGGGAGCAATATTTGAGGACACATAAATTAGTATTGTGGGTACCAAATGGTGTACCCTGTGTCAATGAATATAGAGATAATGCATGAATAGACCATAGTGTGAATAAATAATATAACTTTTTTCTCTTTAAATAATGGATTGAATTGATATCTTAAAATATATAGGAAATCATATATTGACATACAATCATTCACTCCAACCAGTTACATATATAATGGTAATCTTAGGGTTATTGTTTATCATGAAGTGTGTGTGAGTTTTGTTTCAAAAGTGTTTATGGAAATCGAAAATAATGTGTTTGGAAAGAAGTCTCATGAAAAGACCAGTCAAGAAATATGGAGGAATCCATGTGTTCTGAAGCTGGAATTGATTGAAAGTGAAACAAATGCCTATAACTTTCCTAAATTGTGGATGAAATATATATCCTGTGATGTGCATAAACTGATGAAATAGTAATGTACCAGTGTTGAATAAAAATGAAGGTCAAAGTACACATCATGTCCCATAGGAATCTACTTGCATTGATGTTAAACTGGGTCAGTTACTGTAGAAATATTAGGATTGCATGCATTATTCACCGTAGTTAGTTTTATTTCATTTTTATTTATGGTTGTTCAAAACATTACATAGTTGTTGTTATAACATATTTCACACTTTGATTCAAGTGCGCTATAAACTCCCATTTTTACCCCGTGTACAGATTACAGAATCACATCAGTTACACATCTATTGATTCACATATTGCCATACTAGTGTCTATTAAGTTCTGCTGCCTTTCCTATCCTCTACTATCCCCCCTCCCCTCCCCGCCCCTCCACTCTTCTCTCTCTACCGCCTCTACTGTAATAAATTTGTCCCCCTTGTATTATTTTTCTCTTTCCCCTCACTTTCTCTTGTATGTAATTTTGTATAACCCTGAGGGTCTCCTTCCAATTCCATGCAATTTTCCTTCTCTCTCCCTTTCCTTTCCACCTCTCATCCCGCTTTAATGTTAATCATCTTGTCATGCTCTTCGTCTCTCCTCTGTTCTTAGTTACTCTCCTTATATCAAAGATGACATTTGGCATTTGTTTTTTAAGGATTGGTTAGCTTCACTTAGCATAATCTGCTCTAATGCCATCCATTTCCCTCCAAATTCTATGATTTTTTTTTATTTTTCAATGCAGAGTAATACTCCATTGTGTATAAATGCCACAGTATTTTATCCATTCTTTCATTGAAGGTTATCTAAGTTGGTTTCACAGTCTTGCTGTTGTGAATTGTTCTGCTATAAACATCGATGTAGCAGTGTCCCTGTAGCATGCTGTTTTTAGGTCTTTAGTGAATAGACTGAGTAGGGGAATAGCTGGGTCAAATGGTGGTTCCATTCCCAGCTTTCCAAGAAATTTTCATACTGCTTTCCAAATTGGCTGCACCAATTTGCAGTCCCACCAGCAATGTAGAAGTGTACCTGTTTCCCCACATCATTGCCAGAACTTGTTGTTTGACTTCATAATGGCTGCCAATCTTACTGGAGTGAGATGGTATCTTAGGGTGGTTTCGATTTGCATTTCTCTGACTGCTGGAGATGGTGAGCATTTTTTCATGTACTTGTTGATTGATTGTAAGTCCTCATCTGATAAGTGTCTGTTGAGGTCCTCAGCCCATTTGTTGATTGGGTTATTTGTTATCTTATTGTCTAATTTTTTGAGTTTTTTGTATACTCTGGATATTAGGGCTCTATCTGAAGTGTGAGGAGTAAAGATTTCTTCCCAGGATGTAGGCTCCCTATTTACCTCTCTTATTGTTTCTTTTGCTGAGAAAAAACTTTTTAGTTTGAGTAAGTCCCATTTGTTGATTCTAGTTATTAACTCTTGTGCTATGGGTGTCCTATTGTGGAATTTGGAGCCCGACCCCACAGTATGTACATCGTAAGCAAATTTTTCTTCTATCAGACACTGTGTCTCTGATTTGATATCAAGCTCCTTGATCCATTTTGAGTTAACTTTTGTGCATGGCAAGAGAAAGGGATTCAGTTTCAATTTGTTACATATGGATTTCCAGTTTTCCCAACACCATTTGTTGAAGATGCTATCCTTCCTCCATTGCATGCTTTTAGCCCCTTTATCAAATATAAGATAGTTGTAGTTTTGTGGATTGGTTTCTGTGTCCTCTATTCAGTACCATTGGTCCACAAGCCTGTTTTGGTACCAGTACCATGCTATTGTTGTTACTATTGCTCTGTAGTATAGTTTGAAGTCTGGTATCACTCTACCGCCTGATTCACACTTCCTGCCTAGCATTGTTTTTGCTATTCTGGGACTTTTATTTTTCCATATGTATTTCATGATTGCTTTCTTTATTTCTACAAGAAATGCCTTTGGGATTTGATTGGCATTGCATTAAACCTATAGAGAAATTTTGGTAATATCACCATTTTGATGATGTTAGTTCTGCCTTTCCATGAACAGGGTATATTTTTACATCTTCTAAGATCTTCTTATATTTCTCTCTTTAGGGTTGTGTAGTTTTCATTGTATGAGACTTTCCCCTCTTTTGTTAGGTTGATTCCCATCTTTTTTTTTTTTAGGATATTGTGAATGGAGTGGTTGTTCTCATTTCCATTTCAGAGGATTTGTCCCTGATATAGAGGAATGCCTTTGATTTATGCGTGTTGATTTTATATCCTGCCACTTTGCTGCATTCATTTATTAGCTCTATTAGTTTCTTTGTAGACCCTTTTGGGTCTGCTAGGTATAGAATCATGTCATCTGCAATAGTAATAATTTAAGTTGTTCTTTTCCTATTTTTATGCCTTTAATTTCTTCCGTCTGTCTAATTGCTCTGGCCAGTGTTTCGAGAACTGTATTGAACAGAAGTAGTGAGAGAGGGCATCCCATTCTTGTTCCAGATTTTAGAGGGAATGCCTTCAATTTTTCTAGATTCAGAATGATGCTAGCTTGAGGATTAGCATAGATTGCTTTTACAATATTGAGGTATGATTTTGTAATTCCTAGTTTTTCTAGAGTTTTGAAGATAAAGGGATGCTGTACTTTGTCGAATGCTTTTTGTGCATCTATCGAGATGATCATATGGTTCTTATTTTTAAGTCTATTGCTGTGGTGAATAACATTTATTGATTTTCGTATATTGAACAAGCCTTGCATTCCATGGATGAATCCTACTTGATCATGGTGCACAATTTTTTTAATATGTTTTTGTATCTGATTCACCAGAATTTAATTAGGGATTTTTGCATTTAGATTCCTTAGGGATATTGGTCTGTAGTTTTCTTTGTTTGAAGTGTTTATGTCTGGTGTAGAAATCAGGGTGATATTGGCCTGGTAGAATGAATTTGGAAGATCTCCCTCTTTTTCAATTTCCTGAAATAGCTTGAAAAGTATTGGTATTAGTTCATATTTAAAGGGTTTGTAAAACTCTGCTGTATACCCATACTGTCCTGGTCTTTTCTTAGTTGGTAATCTTTGGATGGTTTCTTCTATTTCCTCAATTGATACTGGTCTGTTTAGGTTGTCTATATCCTCCTGACTCAATCTGGACAGATCATATGACTTAAGAAATTTTTCGATGCTTTCACTATCTTCTATTATATTGGAGTATAACGAATCAAATTAATTTCTGATTATCTTCTGTATTTCAGAAATATCTGCTGTGATTGCCAGGGGGTGACAAATAACTTGTGTAGATTGATACAGCAGGAATGGAAGCCGTTTATTGTAGCATCTGAGCGATATTTATACATTTTATATAGCTTATCTAATTAGCATAAAATAGATCCAGCAGTCAACCAATAAGGAATCTCCACACTTAATGGCTTGCTTTTGTTACTTCACAAACCACTCTCTATGGCATTTTTCCAGGCGCCATCCAGACTTGTTTACAGACCCTAACATTTCTCTGGCAAAATACCAGGTGCCATCCTGACTTGTTTATATACCTTAACATGTGATGTTGCCCTTTTCATCCCGTATGCTAGTAATTTGAGTTTTCTCTCTTCTTCTCTTCATTAGCGTGGCTAAGGGTCTGTCGATTTTATTTATTTTTTCAAAGAACCAACTTTTAGTTTTCTCAATTTTTTCAATTGTTTCTTTTGTTTCGATTTCATTAATTTCAGCTTTGATTTTAATTAAATCTTACCTTCTACTTATTTTGCTGTTGTTTTCCTCTTCTTTTTCTAGGATTCTGAGATGAAGTATGACATCATTTATTTGTTTTGTTTTTTTTTTCTTTTTTTAAGGAATGAAATCCAAGCAATGAATTTTCCTCTTAGAATGGATTTCAGTGTGTCCCATAGATTCTGATATGTTGTGCCTGTGTTTTCATTTATCTCTAAGAATTTTTTAATTTCCTCCTTGATGTCTTCTATAACCCATTGATCATTCAGTAACCTATTGTTCATTCTCCAAGTGATGCATGATTTTTCCTTCCTTCGTTTATCATTGATTTTTAGTTTATATTAGATTATGATCAGATAAGATGCATGGTATTATCTCTACTTCTTTATATTGTCTAAGAATTGCCCTGTGACATAATATATGATCTATTTTTGAGAAGGATCCATGTGCTGCTGAGGAAAAATGTAACTGCTTGATGTTGAGGAGTATATTCGATATATGTCAATTAAGTCTAGGTTATTAATTGTGTTATTGAGTTCTATAGTTTTCTATTTCAACTTTTGTTTGGAAGACCTGTCCAGTGGTGAGAGAGGTGTGTTGAAGTCTCCCATGATTATTGTATGGTGGTCTATTAGACTCTTGATCTTGAGAAAAGTTTGTTTGATGGACATAGCTGCACCATTGTTTGGGGCATATATATATTTATAATGGTTATGTCTTGTTGGTGTATGGTTCTCTTGAGCAGTATGTAGTGTCCCTCTTTATCCCTTTTGATTAACTTTGGCTTGAAATCTATTTTATTTGATATGAGTATGGATACTCCTGCTTGTTTCCGAAGTCCATATAAGTGATATGATTTTTCCCAACCTTTCACCTTCAGTCTATGTATGTCTTTTCCTATCAAATGCGTCTCTCTCCTGTAGGCAGCATATTATTGGGTCTTGTGTTGTGATCCATTCTACTAGCCTGTGTCTCTTAATTGGTGAGTTTAAGCCATTAACATTTACGGTTATTATTGAGATAATGGTTGTTCTTCCAGCCCTATTTGTTTATTTATGTTATTAAACATGGATTGTTTTCTACATTGATTATTTCCCCCTTTTACTGTACTACCTCCCACTGTTGGTTTTTATTGTTATTTTCCATTTCCTCTTCCTGTAATATTTTGCCGATGATGTTTTGAAGAGATGGTTTTCTAGCTACAATTTATTTTAACTTTTTTTTTAACATAGAAGGTTATGATTTTATCTTCCATCCTGATGCTTAATTTCACTGGATACACAATTCTTGGTTGGAATCCATTTTCTTTCAGTGTTTGAAAAATGTTAATCCAGGATCTTCTAGCTTTCAGAGTCTGTGTTGAAAGATCAGCTGTTATCCTGATTGGTTTACCCCTAAATGTAATCTGCTTTTTTTTTCTCTTGTAGCATTTAAAATTCTCTCCTTATTGTGTACGTTGGGCATCTTCATTATAATGTGTCTAGGTGTGGATCTCTTATGATTTTGCACATTCGGCGTCCTGTAGGCTTCTAGGACTTGGGAGTCAGTCTGATTCTTCAAGTCTGGGAAGTTTTCTCGTATTATTTCATTGAATACATTGCTCACTGCTTTGGTTTGGACCTCTATACCTTCCTGTATTCCAATGACTCTTAAGTTTGGTCTCTTTATGTTATCCCGTATTTCTTGGATATTCTGTGCATGGTTTCTTAACAGTCTTGCTGAGCTGTCTATGTTCTTTTCAAGTTGGAATACTTTGTCTTCATTGTCTGATGTTCTATCTTCTAAGTGTTCTACTCTGCTGGTAGTATTCTCAATTGAGTTTTTAAGTTGGTTTATTGCTTTCTGCATTTCTAGGATTTCTGTTTGTTATTTTTTAAAACCTCTATCTCCCTGTATAGCTGATCTTTTGCTTCTTGGATTTGTTTATGTAATTCATTGTCGAAGTGATTTTTCATTGTCTGATTTTGCTGTCTAATGTCTTCCTTGAGACTCCAGATCATCTGAAGCATGTATATCCTGAGTTCTTTATCTGACATTCCATTTACTGCAGCTATTACCTCTTCTAAAGTTGTGGTGACCTGCATTGCTTGTGGTTTTTTTTTCCTTGTCTTATCATACTGCTCACTTTTCTTTCTGCTTGGTGAAACTGTTGTGATTTTGAAATTTTCCTCCTATATATTTATATTGCTCTTGTATAGTTGCAAAGTCTCCCTTGCATGGGCGCAGGGGGGCTGTGCTGCTCCTCCAATTAGGGTGATCTAACTACCTTGCTGACGGGCCGCTGGGCTTGTTTTCCTGATCGGTTGCAGGTCTGCCTACCATGCAGGCGCGGGAGGCGGCTCTGCTCTGCCCCTCCTCCAATTGGTGTCACGTGTCTACCAGGCCCGTGGACCCCTGGGGTGTTCTGCCGATCAGTCGCAGGTCTGCCTACCTTGTAGGTGCTGGCGGCGGCTCTGCTCTGCCCCTACTCCAATTGGGGTGACGTGACTACCATGCAGGTGTGTTGCTGGGCCTGTTCCGCCAGTTTGTCGCAGGTCTGCCTACCTTGCAGGCACGGGCAACGGATCTGCTCTGCTCCTATTCCAAATGGGGTGAAGTGTCTGCCGCTCCGGCACGGCGATGGGCCTCTTCTGCCAGTCAGGTGCAGGTGTGCCTACCTTGCGGGTGCGGGTGATGGCTCTGCTCTGCCACTACTCCATTTGGGGGGTCGTGACTACCATGCCGGCAGGTTGTTGGGCCTGTTCTGGGTGCGGGCGAAGGCTCTGCTCTGCCCCTACTAATATTGGGGTGACCTGACTACCATGCCGGTGGGCCACTGGGATTGTACTAGGTGAGGGAGAAGGCTCTCCTCTGCAACTATTCCAATTCGGGTGATTTGACTACCACGCCTGCGGGTCACTGGGCCTGTTCTGGGCAAGGGCGGCGGCTCTGCTCTGCCTCTATTCCAATTGGGGTGACGTGACTACCATGCAGGTGTGTCGCTGGGCCTGTTCCGGGCGTGGGCGGCGGCTCTGCTCTGCCCCTCTGGCTTGATGACAAAGTGAGAGAGACCCGGGTGTTTGTGACTCACTTTCTTTACCAGGAGACCAACTGTTTCTGTCACCGATGGTATCAATGAAGTTATCTCCTCTGCTGCTTTCTGATGACATCAGATCTCTGCCATGTTGGTATCCCATGAAAAAGGCAGCATTTTGTTCACTTTGCTGGGTGACTAAAGCAATGGGTGAGTTCTGACCGGCACTCACAAGCCCCGTCTCAATCCTGTTGCACTCCCTATGAAGGCTCGGTTGATATTTACCTCCACAGTATTCAGCAAGACCCGGACCGAGAAGCAGTTTCCGCAGGTTCTTTAGCCCAGGGCCAGATCAGTTCCGGGAGGCGGAATTCGGCCGCTCTGGGCTCGGTGTATGTTCTAATAGAAGCAGGCTCCAAGACGCAGTTTCTGCGGGTTCTCTAGCACTGAGCCTGAGTAATTTGTCTGCAAGACAAAGGTGAATGGCATCCTGAAATTACCGGTTCTATAGCTGAATAAGCTGCGATCAGTCGAAAACAGGGATGGTGATGTCACCTCTCCAAGATGGTGGCCGCTGGGTTCCTCTGTGGTCTGACTGGTGCGGAGAAACGAGTTGGACTGCATGCTTCCCCGTCTCAAACCCAGAATTCAGCACTGAGCACAGTGATTGCATACCTGGCAGGAGCCCACAGTATCTGCACCACTGTATATTTGCGTTGCTAACTCGTCGTTTCCCAGCACGCACCACAGACTCTAGCCATGGAGCGATTTCCTGAATAAGCCACATGACCTTCTGTGAGGACAAATCACTCGCGTTTGAGTTCCCGTAGCTGATCCTCGTGAGATGGAAATATGTACACTAGGTTTTGGAGAACCACAATTTTGCTGGAAATTCCTAACAAGATAGGTTTTAGCCATTCTAACTCGTCATTCTCCCGCACAGTGATGCGGTATATGGGGGTGATGCACTCCCTTCGCAGCCATCATATGATCCCCTGAAGTTAGTTTTCAGTACTAGGAAACAAATAAGTATTTCAGGTTAATCAATATTTCTGAGAAAAATCTTTTGAAAAGTTGATTATAAATCCACATACATGAATATGAATGAATTTAGGGAGTGTATAATAAGAAAAATATACTTCATATTTTGAAAAATCTGCAGAGTGAAAAAAAAAATATATATATATGTATATATATATACATACACACAGAGACATTAAAAAAGTAGCATTATGTATGCCAATCGAAATACACCATGAAATATATATCATCCACAGATCCAAAAATATTCATTTTAATGAACATGGATTTATGTCGTTCATCTAAGAAGCTCACCCGTATCTTGAATTTTCGGTTCCAACAGCATTTAGTAGGAGTGATCTCTTCTCACAATTTGTATCTGCCAAGCCAGCCACCTCACAAAATGTACGAGTTATACCAGGTAGAATTCGATATGTGCATATAAAAATACATGTGATGAATAGGCTACAGAGAAAGGGAGACAGTTATTCACATATTTGTTAACTTTTAAAACACATGGAGGACTATTTCAATTAAAATTCGCTAGATTTATAACACCTACCATTTATCATACGAAAGGCAAGTCCAACTATACACCATGCCTCCTGTGAACCTCTTGTATTTCTATTCTGATTGGGTTATTTTTCTCCATAATATTAGGATTAGAAGTCAAAGTCTATTAGGGTATGTGTTAGTGTCAGGGATTCAGTATTTCGATAGGAAAATTTGAAAATGTATCCAATGTATATGCAAATATGTGCTACACAAAAAACTTCCCACTCTCATTCATAACAATGCCTTGACATTACCTTCGCCCCACATAAGACACAATTAGAGGAGAGGAGTTAGAAAATCTGTGAATACATATGTGGAATGGAAAATGCTCAGGAGTTCACAAATTTGGAGGTGGTAGAGGAGTTTCCAAAAGTAAGGGACAGGGTAAACACTCCACAAACATGAAGTTCTGCCAGCCTGACATCTGGAGAAACTGCCTCTAAGGTTGGGCAATGAAATATATGCTGTTGTCAGGAGCATTAGCTTCATTTGGAGTGAGACCATCAAAGCTGGGTCTTCATCTATGTGACATGAATGACATTGTTTCTTATTTTCCAATGAACATGAGGCATCAGTGCTGAATTTTCTATTTGTATGTAACTTGTGGCCACTGGGGTCTAAGTGTCTCCCCGTGTGGACTGTAAATCCATTTGGTCATCCTCCACTATTCGTGGTGTTTCTTGCTGCTGCACTGGGAGTTTGGAATTTGCTTCATGAAATACAAGGAGTTCAACAGGGACACAGTGCTGAAGTGAGTTCTGTCAATTGTGGTGGGTCGGGTTCTGCAGGAGAATGCACCAACCAGGCTTCTATCCCACATTGCTTGCCCCATTGACCATAGCAACCTGATTCTGAACATTGCCCTGAAACCTCTCCATATAACAATATGCTTTTACATATAAGAGTCTACTGGCTTCAAAATGTCAGTCACAATCCATTTGCAAGACAATGGCAGATCCACATGGCCCAACACAGATGTTTTATCACACACCTGCCAACCACTGCTCTAGGACAACTACTCAACAGGATCCAACTTACTGGCATCTCTGTTCTACACCATTTTCATAAAACCAAGTCAATCAAGGCACTGTCTTACATACTCATGATCAGCAACAGGACATCCAAATGTTCTCCAGTGCCAAACAGTCATGGAAATTTCAAAAATTTTTATGGTATTTATCTAGCCACTTTTCAAGGAAGAAGTTGGAGGCACTGTGGGTTTCAATTTATTCAGGAACCATTAAATGGTGAGTAAGTTCATTTCAATGAAAACTCTGGAGAATTCTCACAGGCAAGGCTTCCCAAAGAGTGGCCAAAATGTCAGATTAAGCCAGGCCCATTGAGGTCTACAATGTGAGGTCCATGTGTGTTTTGACTCTCAAAAATGGCTGCCAAGTCTTTAAGAATAAAATCATGTGATATCCTGGCTGAGATTCCCTGTGATCTGTGGAAAGTCAACTTGGGCCTAGATGTCTTTCCATGGGCAACTCTCATGCATGGCCATCTAAAATCCCAACACAATTTATGGCAATACTTCTCTGAGATCAGTACCACAACTCAGTCTCTAAGGGGAATCACACCAGGGTGCAAGCCCACGTGGACCCAGTCATCTCTTCAAACCACCATTCAAATGTCCACAATTAAATCCCAAACACTCCCACATGGCCCAAATCTTCTTCCATATATACACTCATCATAACCTGTGGCTGGAGGTTTCCATGAGGGGAGCAGCCCACGTCAGTGTCCAAAAAAGCTTCCTGCACCTCATTTGCCTAAAGTCAGGGTGGCATGGACACCCTTCCTGTAAACCAGGAGTGATCAAATAGGCCTTCCTTTAATACTGCTTAGCTTCTCCAACTTGAGGCCTACTGACTTTGAGGTTTAGATTCTTTAAGTGAATTGGAGTCATGAGAAAAACAAGCACCTATGGGCTAGCCTCTGCTGGGTTTTGAAGAACTCATTTGACCCAAAGGATCCCTGTTCTCACTTGATGGATGTCAGGAACCTACCAGAGGAAGGCAAGAGAGTTAATCAACAATATCTGATCTTTTTGCCATTTTGGTTTTCGATGCATGCATGGGATGTATCTTTAGATCCATCAGGTGCTGAAAATCTAAGCCTCAGCCTCACACAGGGCCAAGAGACTGATTCAGACATATCCCTTTTCAAAGCAATTAAGCATGGATCCACACGTGATGCCCATTCATTTGCATTTGAAAACTGTTTTCTTCAGGCTTCACAAAGTGGTGGCTTGAGGCAAAGTTCTTCCTGACATTCAGGGCAACAGAACAATAGGTAAGCAAAAGGACCAAAGCAGGGTTTCTCCACTGAGACTTTCCTGGTCAACTGATATCTGAGATTTCTGAGATGCTAGCCATTCCCTTCAACTATCTAGTACATGGCCATGTCACAGATATTGGAGGTGGTACATATCTTGGACAAAAAAACATGATACTATTCTGGAGTGTTGCCAGAATTGAAGGAGAAAACAGGAAATTATGAAGCTAGTAGGTGTTGCCCATCCATAAGGCAAGCCTGATTCCACTCATATATTGGGCACAATGAATGCTGGCAAGCTTTCTAGTAGACAGGAAACATCCATTGATGCCTTCTCTTTTCTAATGTCTACAATCATGAACACAGTGGGATACACAGACACTCGCCTTGTCAAAGGACTTACTAAAAGTAGTCCACTCCAAACCAAACAAACTGCCTTTCCCACCTATTCTGAGAACTTGAGACAAAACCACAAAATCACACCCACACCCACAAAGGCACCTCCTTCCCCCAAGTAGGTCTGTGACTCTCCGGAGTGTCCTCTGACTGGTGGGCCATACTATGTTTCCCCAAAATGACCTCTCCTGTCTCAGTTCTGGTCTGCTTGGCCAACTCTGTGAAGTTGTCAAGAGCCAGTGGTGAGACACTACCTGCTTTCTGAGGAAAAGCCCCTCTTCAAAGGTTTCCTGGCATTTGGCCATCCTCACATCTGTAGGTTCAAAGAAAGACTGACTCTGTCCTTGGTAAATCCAAACATATGAGACCACTGGGACTGGGACAGGGACTGTGTCTGGGTTCCTGGCTTCCTGGATCCCAAGTTCAGAGAGTTTCATCACCAAGGAAGTGAGGTGAGGTCACTTCCTTCAGGATCTGAATTACATCACTGCCTTGGCAACCACTTTGCCCTAACAGTTGCTTCCAAAAGTCCCATTAGGTGGAGGCTGCCCCTGTTTTCCTGTAACACTTTCACAAGTTAGAATGTTATATCAATCATAAGCACCCCGGAACAGCTCTCCACACAGAACTGGTTTGGTCCATCTTGTATACATTAAGAAGAGAGAGTGATTCAGACACAACCCTTCAACCCGACCAGGATGACTGCCATGGAAGATGACTTTTGCTTTCTGAGGTATTTCATAGCTGCCTTCATCTTCACCAGGGATCATTTCTGCATGAACATTTGAGGTTCTCAGCAGGTGAAGATACCCTACATTCCTGTATTTTAAAACCAACTCTGTCCCTGCTCTTCGGTAAAGTTAGTGTATGGTTAGGGTTCATTATATGTTTGATTTGGGTTAGGAATCATTCTGCAGGATGAATAAAGGGATTGGGTACCTGCGATATTTATAAGAATATATAAGTGAAATATATGTATGAAAACGGAAATCTAAGAAAGATTTGAAGCCCAGAAGGGCATTGGGCCCTTGATTGGGATGCATAGTGTTGAATTACGTTCTGTACAATTGTCTCAGTTAAATCGATATACAATGGCATAGGACCTTGTACCTTGGATGATTGAATGTAGAAGAGAACATCCAGTTAAAAAGGGATAGTCGGTAGGATTAGAAAGATAGTCGGTAGGTTTAGGAAGAAGAGTGAGAATATGATTTGGAATAAAAAGCTTCTTTAGCAATAGGGTTTCGTTTAGAGAGTGAATGTAAATGTCAGTACATGTGAAGAGTCTTTCACAATGATGAACTGGGGAAATTATGTAGAAAAGCAGGTATCAATAGAGACATAACGAAATCAGGCAAAGTATAAATGAGTGATAGGATTAGACATTTTCAACAGGGTTGAGTTTGAATATATAATCATAGGAAAAAACAAATATGTTGTCACCAATGGGATTGACATTTGAGAGCATTAGGCAACCTGGACACGGATGTTATTACTTATCCATGTTCACTTTCCTTTTAGGCTTTGGTACAATCATAAGTGTGACCTTTACATTTTTTTTTGTTCAGAATATTTCGGTGGTAAAATGTATATGTAGATCAGGTAACATGAGTATTTCTTTCACCATGTCTGGGAGCAATATTTTGAAGACATATACATTAGTATTAGGGGTACAAAGAGGTGTACCCTGTGTCTATGAATATAGAGATAATGCATGAATAGACGATAATATGAATAAATAATGTATCTGGTTCCACTTTAAATAATGGATTGAATTGAAATCTGAAAATATAAAAGAAATCTTATATTGATATATAATCATTCATTTTAACCAGTTATATATCTAATGGTAATATTAGGATTATGGTTTATCATGAAGGGTGTTTGAGTTTTGCTTTATAAGTGATGATGTTAAACGAAAATAATGTGTTTGGAAAGAAGTCTCATGAAAAGACCAGTCAAGAAACATAGAAAAATCATGTGTTCTGAATCGGAAAGTGATTGATCGTGAAACAAATGCCTATAAATTTTCTAACTTTTGAATGAAATATATATCCTATGATGTGCATAAACTGAAGACATCGTAACGTATAAGTGTTGAATAAAAATGAAAATCAAAATACACATCATGTCCCCTAAGAATATACTTGCATTGATGTTAAACTAGCTCAGTAACTGTAGAAATATTAGGTTTTGTTTGCACCTTTCACTGAATTTAGTTTTCAGTACTAGAAAACAAATATGTATTTCAGGTGGATGATTATTTCTGAGAATAATCTTGTGGAAAGTTGATTATAAATACACATATATGAATATGAATGAATTTAGGGAGTGTATAATAAGACACATATATTTCATATTTTAAAAAATCTGGAGAGTGTATATATATATATATATATATATATATATATATATATATATATACACTCTCATACATACACACTCACATGCACAGATATAAAAAAGTAGCAATACAGGAAATCCATCATGAAGGCAGGCATGGAAAAATCAAGTCTCTGACCTCTTCAGCTGCGCGGGCATCGGGAGTCGTAAACTGTCTAAATGCTGTTTGCTAAGAATCACTAGGCAATGTTGACCTAATGTGGATCTGGTGCGAACATTCTGGGCCCCTCAGAACACACACCGAGCCTGGATCGGCTGCATTCAACCTCCGGTTTGCCTGGTTCTCGTGACTCAGCACTAAGATCCCTCTGAAATAACTGTTCGGCCCTTCTGAACTTTCAGAGGTAAAAGCCAACCAAGCCTTCAAAGGCAGTGGCCACAGGATTGAAACGGCGCTTGGGAGAGACACTCAGGACCCACCCGTTGCGTTGGTTACCTTGCAAAGGGAACAAACGGTCACCATTTGCATGGGATACCACCATAGCATAGAAATGATGTCACGGGCAGTGGAGATAACTTCATTGAAACCAGCGTGACAGGTGTGTAATCCCCTAGCCATCTCTCTCAACACAGCGGGGAAACCTTAAGGGCCCCTCCCAGCTCTGCCGTAAGGGCCTCTCCCAGCTCTCCCGTGAGCGCGATAGCCAGACCTAGGGAATCAGGATTGGCTCGGGACTAGCGGCTTGGAATTCCGGGCTCCTGATCCCACAAGTGCTGACAATTGAGGTCTCTTACACCACGTACCGGTGGCGTGGCTCCCAGAGGGCAAGAAAATTCGCTGGGGATCCTCAGCCCCAAGCTCTACAAACTTAGGGTCTGAGGGAGGCAAACAGGGAGAGTGTGCACAGGCGTTCATGAAAACAGGGCTGCCAGGAGTAGAGTTCTGGCTTGTAACCACTATTGTGGTGAGCGTCACAGGTGATCAGGGCATGGCTTGAGGAAGCACAAGAGAAGGCCCTAGGCACTCAGGATTGGAGATCTGCCAAGTCTGGGAGGAAGAGCTGCTGCACAGTGATTGGTTCCCACTTATTCAGAGGAGGAGCTTGGCCCAGTGCACACAGCTCCACATACTGAAAGAGAAGTTAATTGAACTCTATGACTGCATGTATTATTATTATTTTTTTAATTTATATTTTTTATATTTCTTTCATTTTCATTTTTGTTGTTGTTGTTCTTTAACTTTTTTAATGTTTTTATTTTTTTATTTTTTATTTTATCATTATTATTATTAATATTATTTTAAATTTTAATTTTCATTTTTTAATTATAATTATTATTTAAATTTTTTTTCTTTCTTTATTTTCTATTTTTTTCTTTTGTCTTTTCATTTCTTTTCAATTTTCTTATTCTCCCTTCCTTGAATTCTACCTGTCTACTCTCATTCTCTTTAGTGACTTCTTCCCTTCCCTTCTAATATCTTTCCTCCCAAGCATCAAATAAATTTATAAGAGTAAGCAGTAACTCAGCAGTCAAACAAAACAAGAAGTAACATGAGCAGCATAAAAAAGCAAGGAAGAAAAGGAGTACAAACAATGATGGACAGCCTAAATATTCAGAAGGACCTAGAGTCATCAGAAAAATGGTCATTATAAAGAACTCAAGAAATACCTTAGACAGATGGAATGGAACCTTAAAGAGGATACGAGACATCAAAACCAAACAGTGAAAGAACACATTGAAAATGAATTACATAAACAGATATAAAAAGAAATTAAGCATCTTAATTAGGAGATAGAGATTATAAAAAAATCAAACAATAATTCTAGAAATGAAGGAAATGATAAAACAAATTAAAAACTCAATTGAGAGTATCACTAACAGAGTGGAGCAAGTAGAAGACAGAATGTCAGATAATGAAGACAAAATATATCATCTTGAAAAAAGTCTAGCCAACAAAGAAATGCTGGTAAAAAGTCATGAGAAAAACATCCAAGAGATATGGGATAACATAAGAAAAAAAAAAACTAATGAGTCATCTGGATAGAGGAAGGTACAGAGATTCAAACCAAGGGAATGAGTAACCTGCTGTATGAAATAATTAAAGAAAACTTTCCAGAAATAAAAATGGAAACGGATAAAAAAAATTGTAGATGCTTACAGGACACCGAGCACACAAAATCACAGTAGACCAAAGCCAAGACACATTGTTATGAAGATATCCAATATACAGAACAAAGAGAAAATATTAAAAGCTACAAGAGAAAGGAGGCAGATTACAATCAGGGGTAAACCAAAAATGTTAACAACAGATTTTTCATCACAGACGCTGAAAGTGAGAAGATCCTGGAACAACGTATTTCAAACACTTAAAAACAATGGATGCCAACCAAGAAATCTGTATTCAGCAAAATTAAGCTTCAGGTAAGACAACGAAATAAAAACATTTCGTGATAAACAAAAGCTAAAAGAACTTGCAGCCAGAAAACCAGCATTGCAAAGCATCTTAAGGAAAACACTACACGAGGAAAAAATGAATATCAACAAAGAAAACCATCAGTGGGAAGTGCCTCATTAATGACAGAGGGTGGGGGAAAAGTTAATCATGGATAAACAAACTAAATTAAAAAAAAAGATAAATAATCAAAGACGGGTGGCAATACAAACCATATATCAATACTAACTCTAAACTTTAAAGGCTTAAACTCTCCAATAAAGTGACATAGGCTTGTAACGTGGATTAAAAAAAACAAATCCAACAATATGTTGCTTCCAGGAGACACATCTGAATGGAAAAGACATACACAGGCTGAAGGTGAAAGGTTGGGAAAATTTATACCATGCACACGGTCCTTGTAAGCAAGCAGGGGTGGCCATCCTCATATGGAATAAAATCGACTTCAAGACTAATTTAATCAAAAGGGATAAGGAAGGACATTATATACTGTTGAAAGGAACCATTCACCAACAAGACATAACAATTATCAATATTTACGCAGCAAATAATGGTGCTGCAACATTTATAAAA
Source organism: Callospermophilus lateralis (assembly GCF_048772815.1). Classification (NCBI taxonomy): domain Eukaryota; kingdom Metazoa; phylum Chordata; class Mammalia; order Rodentia; family Sciuridae; genus Callospermophilus; species Callospermophilus lateralis. Next base: position 1,454,524 of record NW_027513051.1, read on the forward strand.
CAAATTCTCCTCAAGTTCAAGAATCAAATAGACCACAACACAATAATTATGGGAGACTTCAACTCACCTCTCTCACCATTGGACAGATCCTCCAAACAAAAGTTGAATAAAGAAAATATAGAATTCAATATCACAATCAATACCCTAGACTTAACTGACATATATAGAATATATCAACCATCATCAAGTGGATATACTTTTTTCTCACCAGCACATGGATTCTTCTCAAAAATAGACCATATATTATGCCATAGGGCAACACTCAGTAAATATAAAGGGGTGGAGATAATACCATGAATTTTTTTCTGATCACAATGGAATGAAACTGGAAACCAACGGTAAAAGAAGGAAGAAAAAATCCTACATCACATGGAAAATGAACAATATGTTACTGAATGATCAATGGGTTACAGAAGACATAAAGGAGGAAATCAAAAAATTCTTAGAGATAAATGAAAATACAGACACAACATATCAGATTCAATGGGACACAATGAAACAAGATTCAAGAGGCAAATTCATCGCCTGGAGGTCATTCCTCAAAAAAAGAAAAAAACAAAAACAACAAATAAATGAGCTCTCACTTAATCTCAAAGCCCTAGAAAAGGAAGAGCAAAACAACAGCAAATGTAGCAGAAGGCAAGAAATTATTAAAATCAGAGAGTAAATCACGAAATTGAAACAAAAGAAACTATTAAAAAATTAACAAAACTAATAGTTGGTTCTTCAAAAAAATAAATAAGATTGACAGACCCTTAGCCATGCTAACGAGGAGAAGAAGGGAGAGAACTCAAATTACTAACATACGGGATGAAAAAGGCAATATCACAACAGATGCTACATAAATACAGAAGACAATTAGAAATTATTTTGAAAACCTATATTCCAATAAAATAGAAAATAGTGAAGACATTGATACATTTGTTAAGTCATATGATTTGCCTAGACTGAGTCAGGAGGATACACACAATTTGAACAGACCAATATCAATCGATGAAATAGAAGAGGCAATCAAACTACTACCAACCAAGAAAAGCCCAGGATCGGATGGGTATACAGCGGAGTTTTACAAAACCTTTAAAGAAGAATTAATACCAATACTTTTCAAGTTATTCAGAAAATAGAAAAACAGGGAGCTCTGCCAAATTCATTCTATGAGGCCAACATCACCCTGATTCTGAAACCAGACTAAGACACCTCAATGAAAGAAAACAACAGACCAATATCTCTGATGAACCTAGATGCAAAAATTTTCATTAAAATTCTGGTGATTTGGATACAAAGGCACATCAAAAAAATTGTGCACCATGATCAACTAGGATTCATCCCTGGGATGCAAGGAGGGTTCAATATATGGAAATCAATAAATGTTATTCACAACATCAATAGACTTAAAAATAAGAACCATAAGATGATCTTGATAGATGCAGAAAAACCATTAGAAAAAGTAGAGCATTCCTTTACGTTCAAAACATTAGAAAAACTAGGGATAAAAGGAACATACCTCGACATTGTAAAAACTATCTATGTTAAGCCTCAGGCTAGCATCATTCTGAATGGAGAAAAATTGAAGGCATTCTTTCTAAAATTTGGAACAAGACAGGGATGTCCTCTATCACCACTTCTATTCAATATAGTTCTCGAAAAACTGGCCAGAGCAATTAGAAAGTTGAAAGACATTAAAGACATAAATAGGAAAAAAAAAACTTAAATTATCACTATTTGAAGATGACATGATTCTATACATAGAAGACCCAAAAGGGTCTACAGAAAAAAACTACTAGAACTAATAAATAAATTCAGCAATGTGGCTGGAAATGAAATCAACATGCATAAATCAAAGGCATTTCTGTATATCAGCGACAAAACTTCTGAAATGAAAATGAGGAAAAACACTGCATTCACAATATCCTCATAAAAAATTAAATACTTGGGAATCAACCTAACAAAAGAGGTGAAAGATTTATACAATGCAAACTACAGAACCCTAAAAAGAGAAGTAGAATAAGATCTTAGAAGATTGAAAAATATACCCTGTTCATGGATAGGCAGAACTAACATCATCAAAATGGCGATATTACTAAAAAGTTGTCTGTAGGTTTAATGAAATGCCAATCTAAATCCCAAATGAATTTTTTGTAGAAATAGATAAACCAATCATGAAATTCATATGGAAAAATAAACGACCCAGAATAGCAAAAGCAATTCTAAGCAGGAAGTGTGAATCAGGCGGTATAGCGATACCAGATTTCAAACTATATTACAGAGCAAAATAACAAAAACAGCATGGTACTGGTACCAAAACAGGCGGGTGGACGAATGGTACAGAATGGAGGACACAGAGACTAATCCAAAAAGCTACAACTATCTTATATTTGATAAAGGAGCTAAAAGCTTGCAATGGAGGAAGGATAGCATCTTCAACCAATCGTGTTGGGAAAACTGAAAATCCATATGCAACAAAATGAAACTGAATCCCTTTCTCTCGCCATGCACAAAAGTTAACTCAAAGTGGATCAAGGAGCTAGATTCAAATCAGAGACTCTGCATCTGATAGAAGAAAAAGTTGGTTCCGATCTACATATTGTATGGTCAGGCTCCAAATTCCTTAATAGGACAACCATAGCACAAGAGTTAATAACAAGAATCAACAAATGGGAGTTACTTAAACTGAAAATTTTTTTCTCAGAAAGAGAAACAATAAGAGAGGTAAATATGGAGCCTAGATCATGGGAACAAATTTTTACTCCTCACCCTTCAGATGGAGCCCTAATATCCAGAGTATACAAAGTATACAAAGAACTCAAATAATTAGACAATAAGATAACAAATAACCTAATGGGCCAAGGACCTGAACAGACACTTCTCAGAGGAGGACATAGAATCAATCAACAAGTACATGAAAAAATGCTCTCCATTTCTTGCAGTCAGAGAAATGCAAATCAAAACCACCCTAAAATACCATCTCAATCCAGTGAGATTGGCAGCCATTATGAAGTCAAACAACAACAAGTGCTGGCGACGATGTGGGGAAAAGGGTACTCTTGTACATTGCTGATGGGACTGAAACTGGTGCAGCCAATTTGGAAAGCAGTATGGAGATTCCTGGGAAGGCCGGGAATGGAAGCACCATTTGACCCAGCTATTGCCCTTCTCGCACTATTCCCTGAAGACCTTAAAAGAGCGTACTACAGGGATACTGCCAATCGATGTTCATAGCAGCACAATTCACAATTGCTACACTGTGGAACCAACCCAGATTACCTTCAATAGATGAATGGATAAAAAAAAATGTTTTTTTTTTATATACTATGGAGGATTACACAGCACTAAAAAATGACAAAATAATGGAATTTGCAGGGAAATGCATGGCACTAGAGCAGATTATGCTTAGTGAAGCTAGCCAATCCCAAAAAAACAAATACCAAATGACTTCTTTGATATAATGAGAGCAACTAAGAACAGAGCAGAGAGGAAGAGCATGAAGAAAAGATTAACATTAAGCAGAGACATGAGGTGGGAGGGAAAGGTAGAGAAAAGAGAAATTGCATGGTAATGGAGGGAGACCCTTATTGTTACAAAAAAAATACATATAAGAGGTTGTGAGTGTAATGGAAAAATAAACAAAAAGTGAAATGAATTACAGTAGGTAGCGTAGAGAGAGAAGATGGGAAGAGAGCGGAGGGGGGATAGTAGGGCATAGGAAAGGTAGCAGAATACAACAGTAACTAATAAGACATTATGTAAAAATATGGATGTGTAACTGATGTGATTCTGCATTCTATATTTGGAGTAAAAATGGGAGTTCATAACCCACTTGAATCTAATGTATGAAATATGATATGTCAAGAGCTTTGTAATGTTTTGAGCAACCAATAAAAGAAAAAAAAGGTAGCAATATATATGCCAATCGAAAATCTTCATCAAATATATATAATCCAAAGATCGAAAAATATTCATTTTACTGAAATGGATTTATGTATAATGTTATTCAACTAGGAAGCTCACCCGTAGGTTGAATTTTCAGTTCCAACAGCGTTTAGGAGGATTGATCTCTTCTCACAATTTGCATCTGCCAATTCAGCCACCTCACATGTGTGTACAAGTGATATCAGGTAGGATTCTATATGTGCATATAAAAATACATGTGCTGAATAGGCTACAGAGAAAGGGAGACAGGGATTCACATATTTGTTAATTTTAAAAACACATCTAGAACTATTTCAACAGAAAATTGACTAGATTTAAAACTCCTACATTATATAATGCAAAAAGCAATTCCAACTATACACCATGCCTCCTCTGAACTGCTTGTATTTCTATTCTTTTTGGGTTATTTTTCACCATCATTTTAGGATTATTAGTCAGAGACTAGTAGGGTACAGGTTAGTGTCAGGGATTAAGTATTTCAAATGGAAAATTGGAAAATGAATCCAATGTGTATGTAAATATGTGCTACACAAAAATCTTCCCACTCACATCCAGAACAATGCCTTGACATTACCTTCGCCCCAAGTAAGACACAATTAGAGTTGAAAAGTGTAAAAATCTAGGAATACATACATGCAATGGAATATGCTCGGGAGTTCACAACTTTTGAGGTGGTAGAGGAGTTTCCAAAAGTAAAGGACAGGGTAAACACTCCACAAACAAGGAGCTCTGCTGGCCTAAGAATTCTTGGGAAATGGCCTCTGAGGTTGGGATCCTGAAATATATGTTGCTGTCATGAGCTTTAGCTTCCTTCGTAGTGAGACCATCAAAGCTGGGTCTGCATCTATGTGACCGGGAAGAGATGGTTTCTTATATTCCAATGAACATGAGGCAGCAGTGCTCAATTCTCTCTTTGTAGGTAAACTGTGGCCACTGGATTCTAAGTGTCTCCCAGTGGGGACTGTGAAGACATTTGGTCATCCTCCACTTTTCATGGTGTTTTTTGCTGCTGCACTGGGAATTTGGTATTTGCTTCACAAAATATAAGAAGTTCATTTGGGATACAGTGCTGGAGGGAGTTCTGTCACTTGTGGTGGGTCAGGGTCTGCAGGAGAATGCACCAACCAGGCTTCTATCCCACAGAGCTTGCCCCAGTAACCATAGTAAACTTATTCTGAACATTGCCCTTAAAACTCTCCATATAACAGGATGCCTTTACATATAAGGGTCTCATGTCTGCACTATATCAGTCACAAGCCATTTGGAAGCCAATGGCAGATCCACATAACCCCTCCATGATGTTTTTTCACACACCTTCCCACCACTGCTCTAGGCCCACTACTCAGCAGGCTCCAAATTACTGGCATCTCGTGTTCTACATCATTTTCATGAAACCCAGTTAAACAAGGCACTGTCTGGTATACACATGATAAGCAACAGGACATCAAATTTTCTGCAGTTCCACCTGGTCATGGGAATTTAAAAAATTTCATGGTATTTATTTAGCAATTTTTCAAAAATGAAGTTAGAGGCACTGTGGGTCTCAATTCATTCAGGAACCATTAAGTGTGAGAAAGTTCATTTCAATGAAAGCTCTGGAGAACTCTCAAAGTCAAGGCTTCTCAAAGAGTTACCAAATGGTCACATAAAGCCAGGCCAATTGACGTCTACAATGTGAGGTCCATGTATGTTTTGACTCTCATCTATGGCTGCCAAGTCTTTCAGAATAAAATCATGTGATATCCTGGCTGAGATTCCCAGGCCTCTGTGGAAAGCCACCCTGGGCATAGATCTCAGTTTCCAATAGTGAGTCTTATGTGTGTCCTCCTAAAATCCCAACACAATTCATGGCAATACTTCTCTGAGGTCAATTCCAGAATGCAGTCTCTAAGGGGAATCACACCAGAGTTCAAGCCCAGGTGGACCCAGTCATCCCTTCCAACCGCCACAAAAATTACCACAATTAAAATCAAAACACTCCCACAGGGCCATCATCTTCTTCCATGTAGACACTCATCATAACCTCTAGCTGGAGGTTTCTATGAGCCCAAGGTAGTGTCCAAAATAAGCTCACTTGCCCCTTATTTGCCTAAAATCATGGTGGCCTGGACACTCTTCCTGTGAACCAGGAGTGATCAAATATTCCTGCTGTTAAAGTGTTCCACTTCTCCAATTTCGGCCTACTGGCTGTAGGGTATAGATTCTTTATGTGATTTGGAGTCATGAGAAAATCCAAGCACATATGGGCTAGCCTCTGCAGGGATTTCAAGAACTCATTTGACCCAAAGGATCCCTATTCTCACTTGATGGAGTTCAGGAACCTAAAACAAGAAGGCAAAAATATTCATCCACAATGACTGCTCTTTTGGACATTTTAGTTTTGGAAGAACATGGGATCTTTCTTTAGATCCATCAGGTGCTGAGAATCTAAGCCACAACCTCATACAAGGACAAGAGGCTGATTCAGACACATCCCATTCCAAAGAAATTAAGCAAAGAGCCACAGGTGGGCTCCATTCATTTCCATATGAAAACAGTGTTTTTCAGGCTACACAAAGGGGTGGCCTGAGGCAAAGACCTTTCTGACATTTAGGGTAATAGAAATAGAATTAAGCAAATGGCCCAAAGAAGGGTTTCTCCACTGAGACTTTACTGCACACACTGATACCTGAGTTTTCTGAGATGATCTCATTCCCTTCAGCTATCCAGAACATGGCCATGTCACAGAGCCTTGTGGTGTTACATATCTGGGAAACAAAACCATGAGTCTATTCTGGAGAGTGGCCAGAATTCACGTAGAAAACAGGAACTTTAGAAGATAGTAGATGTTGCCCATCCATAAGGCAAGCTGCAGTGCATTCATCAATTGCACAGTATGAATTGCGGAAGCTTTCAACTAGAGACAACACATCCATTGGTGCATTCTCTTTTCTAATGTCTACAACCATGGATACAGTGGGATACACAGACATAGAAACACTCACAATGTAAAACGACTTACTAGAAACAGTCCACTCCAAACCAAACAAACCACCTTTCCTACCTATTCTCAGAACATGAGAAAAAACCACAAACTCACACCTACAACGGCAAAGGCACTTCCTTCCCCCAAATAGGTCTGTGACTATCCGGAGTGTCTTCTGACTGGTGGGCCATATTATGTTCCCCCAAAATGGCTTGTCCTGTTTCACATCTGGTCTCAATGTCCAACTCCGTGAAGTTGTAAGGAGCCAGCAGTGAGCCACTGCCTGCTTTCTCAGGAAAGGCCCCTCTTCAGAGCTCTGCTGGCATTTGGCCATCCTCACATCAGCAGGTACCAAGAAAGACTGACTATGTCTTTGGGAAAAGCAAACAAGTTAGCCCACTGGGTCTGGAGTGGGACTGGCTCTGGGTGCCTGGCTTCCTGGATCCCAAGTTCAGAGAATTCCATCACCAAGGAAGTGAAGTGAGGTCACTTCTTTCAGGAACTGAATATGGTCACTGCCTTGGTAACCACTTTGTCCTAACAGTTGCTTCCAAGGTTCCCATGAGATAGAGGCTGCCCCAACATCCTGTGACACATTCAGAAGTTATAATGGTATATCAACCATAGGCACCCTGGAACAGCTCTCCACAGAGGCCTGGTTTGGTCCATCTTCTCTACATTAAGAAGAGAGAGGCTGATTCAGACACAACAATTCATCCTGACCAGGTTGTTTGCATGGAAGATGACTATTGCTCTCTCAGGTCCTACATAGCTGCCTACATCTTCTCCAAGGATCATTTCTTCATGGATCTTTGAGGTTCTAAGCAGGTGGAAGATCTTCTACATTTCTATATTGTAAGACCCACTCTGTCGCTGCTCTTAAGTTAGTTATATTGAGGGAACAGTGTATGGTTAGGGTTAATAACAAGTTCGATTTGGGTTACGAATCATTCTGCGGGATGAATAATGGTATTGGCAACCTGCGATATTTACAAGAGTATACATGTGAAATATAAGTATGAAAGCAGAAATCTAGGTAAGATTTGAAGCCCAGAAGGGCATTGGGGACTTGAGTGGGATACTTAACTTTGAGTTATGTGCTGCACAGATGTCTCAGATAAATCAATATACACTGGCATCGGACCTTGTACCTTGGATGATTGAATGTTGAAGAGAGCATCCAGTCAAAAACCGATAGTCGGTAGGATTAGGAAGGTAGTTGGTAGATTTAGAAAGAAGAGTGAGCATAGGATTTGGACCAAAAGTTCTTCAGCAATAGGGTTTCGGGTAGAGAGTGTATGTAAATGTCAGCACATGTGAAGAGTCAGTCACAATGATGAACTGGGGAAAACATGTAGGAAAGCAGATATCAATAGAGACATTAGGAAATCAAGCAAAGTATAAAGTGTGTGATAGGGTTAGACATTTTCAACAGGTTTGAAGTTGAATATATAATCTTAGGAAGAAACAAATATGTAGTCACCAATAGGATTGATATTTGAGAGCATTAGGCAACCTGGACATGGATGATTTTAGTAATGGATGCTATCTTTTCATTTAGGCTTTGGTACAATTGTAAGTGTGACCTTTGCTTTTTGTGTCCGGAATATTTCTGTGATAAAATGTGTATGTAGATCAGGTGACATGAGTATTTCTTCCACCATTTCTGAGAGCAATATTTTGAAGATTTATAAATTCGTATGGGGGTACAAATAGGTGTACCCTGTTTCTATTAATATAGACATAATGCATGAATAGACAATACTGTGAATAAATAATATAACTAGATCCACTTTAAATAATGGATTGAATGGATATCTGAAAATATATAAGAAATGTTATATTGATATACAATCATTAATTCCAACCAGTTATATATCTAATGATTATCTTATGGTTATGGTTAATCATGAAGGGTGTGTGAGTTTTTCTTCAAAATTGATTATGGAAATCGAAAACAATATATTTGGAAAAAAAGTCTCATGAATAGACCAGTCAAGAAACATAGAGAAATACATGTGTTCTGAAGCAGGAAGTGACTGAAAGTGAAACAAATGCCTATAAATTTGCTAACTAGTGAATGAAATATATATGCTAAGATGTGCATAAACTGAAGAAATAGTAATGTACCAGTGTGGAATAAAAATTAACGTCAAAATACACATCATGTCCCATAGGAACCAACATGCATTGATGTTCAACTGGGTCAGTTAATGTAGACATATTAGAATTTGTATGCACCTTTCACTGAAGTTAGTTCTCAGTACTAGGAAACAAATATGTATTTCAGGTGTTTGAGTATTTCTAAGAATAATCTTGTGAAAAGTTGATTATTAATCCACATACATGAACATGAATGAATTTAGGGAGTGTATATAAGACACATAATTTTCATATTTTTAAAAATCTGGAGAGTATATACACACACACACACACACAAACACAGAAATTAAAAAATAGCAATATATATGCCAATCGAAATTCATCATAAAATATATATCATAAAGATGCAAAAACATTCATTTTACTGAACATGGGTTTATGTATAATGTTGTTTCACTGGGAAGCTCACCCATAGGTTGAATTTTCAGTTCTAACAGCGTTTAGGACGAGTGATCACTTCTCACAATTTGTATCTGCCAAGTCATGTAACTCAAAAGAATGTACGTGTGATACCCTGTAGGATTCTATTTGTGCATATAAAAATACATGTGCTGAATAGGCTCCAGAAAATGGGAGACAGTAATTCACATATTTGTTAACTTTCAAAACACATGGAGAACTATTTCAATTAAAAATTGACTAGATTCATAATACCTACCCTTTATCATGCAAAAGGCAAGTCCAACTCTGAACTGCATGTATTTATGTACTGTTTGGGTTATTTTTCTCCATCATATTAGAATTAGTAGTCAGAGTCTATTAGAATATGGGTTAGTGTCAGGGATTCAGAATTTCGAATGGAAAAATAGGAAAATTAATCCAATGTGTATGCAAATATGTGCTAAAACAAATCTTCTGACTCTCATCCAGAACAATGCCTTGAAATTATCTTCGCCCCAAGTAAGACACAATTAGAGAAGAAAAGTTGCAAAATCTGTGATTACATTTCTGGAATGGAAAATGCTCAGGAGTGCACAAACTTGGAGGTGGTATAGGAGTTTCCAAAAGTAAGAACACGGTACACACTCCACAAACATGGAGCTCTGCATGCCTAAAACTTTTAGAGAAACTGCCACTGAGGTTGGGCAATGATATATAGGTTTTTGTCAGGAGTTAAGCTTCCTTTGTAGTGATACCCTCAAAGCTGGGTCTGCATCTATGTGACCTGGAGGACAAAGTTTCTTATTTTCCAATGAACACAAGGCAGCACTGCTGAATTCTCTCTTTGTAGATAAACTGTAGCCCCTGGGGGTTTATTTTCTCCCCGTGTGGACTGTGAAACAATTTGGTCATCCTCCAATTTTCGTGGTGTTTCTTGCTGCTGCACTTGGAGTTTGGTACATGCTTCACGAAATACAAGGAGTTCAACTGGGAAACAGTGCTGGAGAGAGTTCTGTCACGTGTGGTGGGTTATGGTCTGCAAGAAAATGCACAAACCAGGCTTCTATCTCTCAAAGATTGCTCCCTTGTCCATAGCAACCTGATTCTGAACATTGCCCTGAAACCTCGCCATAGAACAAGATGCCTTTACATATAAGGGTCTGAAGTCTGCACTATGTCAGTCACAAGCCATTTGGAAGCCAATGGCAGATCCACATGGACCCACCATGATATTTTATCACACACCTGCCAACCACTGCTCTACGCCCACTACTCAGCAGGCTACAAATTACTGGCATCTCTGTTCTAAACAATTTTCAGAAAACCCTGTCAATCAAGGAACTGTCTGGTACATTCATAATAAGCAATAGGACATCGAATGTTTCTGGAGTGCCACCTGGTCATGGGAATTTCAAAAATTTCATGGTATTTATCTAGCCATTTTTCAAGGATGACATTGGATGCACTGTGAATTTCAATTATTCAGGAACCATTAAATGTTGAGAAAGCTCAATTCAAAGAAAATTCTGGAGAACTCTCACAGGCAAGGCTTTCCAAAGAGTGGACAAAAGGTCACTTGAAGCCAGGACCATTGAGGTCTACAATGTGAGGTCCTATGTGTTTTGACTCTCAACTATGGCTGACAAGTCTTTCAGAATAAAATCATGTGATATCCAGGCTGAGATTCCCAGTTCTTTTTGGAAAGCCACCCTGGTCCTAGATCTCAGGTTCCAAGGGCGACTCTCATGCGTGGCCTCCTAAAATCCCAACACAATTCATGGCAATACTTCTCTGAGGTCAGTTTCAGAACTCAGTCTCTAAGGGGAAACACACCAGGGTTCAATCCCTGGTGACCCAGTCATCTCTTCCAACCGCCACACAAATGACCAGAATTAAAACCAAAACACTCACACATGCCCCTCATCTTCTTCCATATAGACACTAATCATAACCTTGGCTGGAAGTTTTCATGAGGCACACAGCACAAGACAATGTCAAAATAAACTCCCTTGCCCTTCATTTGTCTAAAGTCAGTGTTTCTGGACACTGTTCCTGTGAACCAGGGCTGATCAAAGATGCCTGCCATTAATACTTTTCCACTTCTCCAATTTGAGGCATAGTGACTGTCAGGTATAGTTTCTTTATGTGATTTGGAGTCATGAGAAAACCCAAGCACCTATGGGCTAGCCTCTGCAGGGCTTGAAGGACTCAGTTGACCCAAAGGATCCCTCTTCTCACTTGATGGAGATCAGGAACCTTACAGAGGAAAGCAAGAGACTTCATCCACAATGATTGCTCTTTTGGCCATTTTGGAATTGGATGCACACATGGGATCTTTCTTTAGATCCATCAGGGCTGAGAATCTGAGCCATGGACTCACACTGCACTAAGAGGTGGATTCAGACATATCCCTTTGCAAAGCAATTAAGCAAAGATCCACAGGTGATGCCCATTTATTTCCATTTGAAAACTGATATTTTCAGGCTTTGGAAAGGTGTGGCCTTAGGCAAAGACCTTCCTTACATTCAGGGCAACAGAACAATAGAAAAGCAAATTCCCAAAGCAGAGTTTCTCAACTGAGACTTTCCTGGTCACACTGATATCTGAGTTTTCTGTGATACTCACCATTCCCTTCAGCTATCCAGTACATGGCCATGTCCCAGATTGTGGAGGAGATACATATCTTGAACACAAAACCATGAGCCTATGGGAGAGTGGCCAGAATTCAGGAAGAAATCAGGAATGTAGAAAGGTAGTAGGTTTTGCCCATCTATAAGGTAAGCTGCAGTCCATTCATAAATTGGACAAGATAATGCTGTGAAGATTTCTACTAGACAGGACACATCCTTTGATGCATTCTCTTTTCTATTGTCTACAACCACGGACACAGTGGGATACACAGAATCACTCACCTTCTCAAAGCACTTACTAGAAACAGGCCACTCCAAATTAAACAAACCAACTTTCCTACATATTCTTCGAAGATGAGACAAAATCACTAACACACAAACACACCCAAAAAGGCACCTTCTTTCCCCAAGTAGGTCTGTGACTATCCGGAGCATCCTCTGACTGGTGGACCATACTATGTTCCCCTGAAATGGGCTGTCGTATGTCAGATCTGGTCTCCTTGGCCAAAACTGTGAAGTTGTCAGGAGCCAGCGGTGAGCCACTGCCTTCTTTATCAAAAAAAAAAGCCCCTCTTCAGAGCTTTCCTGGCATTTGTCCATCTTCAATTCAGTAGTTGCCAAGAAAGACTGACTCTGTCCTTGGTTAATCCAAACATGTGAGACCACTGCAACTGGGACTGGGCCTGCCTCAGGGTGCCTGGCTTCCTGGATCCAAAGTTCAGAGTGTTACATCAACAAGAAAGTGACGTAGGTCACTTCCTCTAGAACTGAATGAGGTCACTGCCTTGGCAACCACTTTGTCCTAACAGTTGCTTCGAAGGGTCCATGAGATGGAGGCTGCCCCTACTTCCTTTGACACTTTCACAAGTTAAAATGGAATATCAACCATAGGCACCCGGGAACAGCTCTCCACACAGGCCTGGTTTGGTCCATCTTCTCTACATTAAGAAGAGAGAGACTGCTTCAGACACATCCCTTCATCCTTACCTGGTTGTTTGTCATGGAAGATGACTTTTGCTCTCTCAGATCCTTCATAGCTGCCTATATCTTCTCCAGGGATAATTTCTTCATGGACCTTTGAGGTTCTCTGCAGGTTGAAGATCTCCTACATTCCTGTATTGTAAGACCAACTCTGTCCCTGCTCTTCTATAAAGGTAGATTGAGGGAATCGTGTATGTTTAGGGTTAATAACATGTTTGATTTGGGTTAGGATCATTCTGCTGGATGAAAAATGGTATTGGAAACCTGCGATATTTATAAGATTATAGAGGTGGAATATATGTATGAAAACAGAAATCTCAGTAAGATTTAAAGCCCAGAAAGTCATTGGGTCCTTGATTGGGATAGTTAGCTTTGAATTATGTTCTGTGCAGATGTCTCAGATAAATCTATACACAATGGCATAGGATCTTGTACCTTAGATGATTGAATGTTGAGGAGAACATTCATTCAAAAAGGGAGAGTTGGTAAGATTACGAAGAGAGTTGGTAAGATTAGAAAAAAGTGTGAGTATAGGATTTGGACAAAAAGTTCTTTACCAATAGGGTTTTGGGTAGAGAGAAAATGTAAATGTCAGCACATGTGAAGAGTCAGTCACAATGATGAACTGGGGAAAATATGTAGGAAAGCAGATATCAATAGAGACATAAGGAAATCAGGCAAAGTATAAAATGAGTGATACCAATAGACATTTTCAACAGGCTTGAGATTGAATATATAATCTTAGGAAGAAACAAATATGTAGTCACCAATAGGATTGACATTTGAGAGCATTAGGCAACCTGGACATGGGTGATTTTCATAATCCATACTCACATTCCATTTAGGCTTTGGTACAATCGTAAGTGTGACTTTGCATTTTGTGGCCTGAATATTACTATGATAAAATGTATATGTAGATCAGGTGACATGAGTATTTCTACCACCGTTTCTTGGAGCAATATTTTGAAGAGGTGTAATTAGTATTGGGGGTACATAGAGGTGTACCATGTGTGTATGAATATAGACATAATGCATGAATAGTCCATACTGCGAATAAATAATACAACTGGTTCAAACTTTAGAAATTGGAATAAATTGATATCTGAAAATACACAGGGAATCATATATTGATATACATACATTCATTCCAACCATTTATACATCCAATGGTAATATTACGGTTGTGGTTCATCATAAAGAGTGTGTGAATTTTGATTCAAAATTGATAATGGAAATCGACAGTAATGTGTGTGGAAAGAAGTCTCATGAAATGACCAGTCAAAAACAAAAAGGAATACATATGTTCTGAAGCAGGAAGTGATAGAATGTGTTACAAATTTCTTTAAATTTATGAAGTTGTGGCTGAAATGTATATTCTATGATGTACAAAAACTGAAGAAATAGTAATGTACCAGTGTTGTATAAAAATGAACCCAAAAATACACATCATGTCCCATAGGAATCTACTTGCATTGATGTTAAAGTGGGTCAGTTACTGTAAAAATATAAGGATTTGTTTGCACCATTTACTGAAGTGAGTTTTCAATACTATAAAACAAATATGTATTTCAGATGGATGAATATTTCTGAAAATAATCTTATGAAAAGTTGAATATAAAACCACATACATGAACATGAATGAATTTAGGGAGTGTATAATAAGATACATATATTTCATATTTTGACAAATCTAGAGTGTATATATATATATATATATATATATATATATATATATATATATATACAAAATACACACAGAGACATTAAAAAGTAGCAATATATATGCCAATTAAAATTCATCGTGAAATATATATCATCCACAGATCCAAAAATATTAATTTTACTGAACATGGATTTATGTATAATGTTTTTTAACTAAGAAGCTCACTCATAATTTGAATTATCAGTTCCAAAAGCGTTTAGGAGGAGTGATTTCTTCTCACACTTTGTATCTGCCAAGTTAGTCACCTCTCAAGAATACAGGTGTGATACCAGGTAGGATTCTATATGTTCATATAAAAATACATGTGCTGAATTGGCTACAGAAAAAGGGAGACAGGAATTCACATATGTGTTAACTTTAAAAACACATGCAGAACTCTTTCAACAAAAAATTGACAAGATTTACAACTCCAACCCTATATCATGCAAATAGGAAGACCAACTATACACCATGCCTCCTATGAAGTGCTAGTATTTCTATTCTGTTTGGGTTATTTTTCTCCATTATATTAGAATTAGTAGTCAGAATCTAGTAGGGTATGGGTTAGTGTCAAGGATTCAGTATTTCGAATGGAAAATTGAAAAATGAATCCAATGTGTATGTAAATATGTGCTACACAAAAATCTTCCCACTCTCATTCAGAACAATGCCTTGACAATACCTTCGCCCCAAGTAAGACACAATTAGAGGAGAAGATTTAGAAAACCTGTGAACAAATATCTGGAATGGAATATGCTCAGGAGCCCACAACCTTGGAAGTGGCAGAGGAGTTTCCAAAGGTAAGGGAAAGGGTAAACACTCCACAAACATGGAGGTCTGCTGGCATAGAGACTTCTTGAGAAACTGCCTGTGAGATTGGGCACTTGAAAAATATGTTGTTGTCAGGAGCTTTAGCTTCCTTTCTAGTGAGACCATAAAAGCTTGGTCTGCATCTATGAGACCTGGAGGACATGCTTTCTTATTTCCCAATGAACATGAGGCAGCAGTGCTAAATTCTCTTTTTAGGTAAACTGTGGCCACTGGGGGCTAAAGGTCTCCCCATGTGCACTGTGAAGCCATATGGTCATCCTCCATTTTCATGGTGTTTCTTCCTGCTGCACTGGGAGTTTGGTATTTGCTTCACGAAATAAAAGGAGTTCAATTGGGTCACAGTGCAAGAGGGAGTTCTGTCATGTGTGGTGGGTCAGGTTCTGCAGGAGGATACAAGAACCAGGATTCTATCCCACATAGCTTGCCCCCTTGACCATAGCAACCTGATTCTGAACAATGTCCTGAAAACTCTCCATATAACAAGTTGCCGTTACATGGAAGGTTCTGCTGGCTGCACCATGTCAGTCACAAGGCATTTGGATGCCAATGGAAGATCCACATGGCCCCACCACAGATGTTTTATCACATACCTGCCCACCACTGCTCTAGGCCAACTACTCAACAGAGTCCAACTTACTGGCATCTCTGTTCTACACCATTTACATGAAACCCAGTCAATCAAGGCACTGTCTGGTATATTCATGATCAGTAACAGGACATCCAAATGTTCTCCAGTGCCACCTGGTGATGGGAATTTCAAAAATTTTATGGTATTTTTCTAGCCATTTTTCAAGGATGAAGTTGGAGGCACTGTGAGTTTCAATTCTTTCAGGAACCATTAAATTTTTAGGAAGCTAATTTCAATGAAAGCTCTGGAGAACACTCACAGGTAAGGCTTCCCAAAGAGTGGCCAAAAGATCACATGATATTATTCCCATTGAGGTCTACAATGTGAGGTCCATATGAGTTTTGACTCTCAACTCTGGGTGCCAAATCTTTCAGAATAAAATCATGTGGTATCCTGGCTGAGAGGCCTAGTGCTCTGTGGAAAGCCATCCTGGGCCTAGAACTTAGTTTCCAAGGGCGACACTCATGCCTGGCTTCCTTAAATCTCAACGCTATTCATGGCAATACTTCTCTGAGGTCAGTTTGAGAACTCAGATTCTAAGGGAATCACACCAGAGTTCAAGAACATGTGGACCAAGTCATCTCTTCCAACCGCCACCCAAATGACCACAATTTAAAACAAAACACTCCAACGTGGCGCTCATCTTTTTCCATATAGACACTCATAATGACCTCTGGCAAAAGTTTTCCATGAGGGGCACAGCCCAAGACCGTGTCCAAAATAAGCTCTCTTGCACCTAATTTGCCTAAAGTCAGGGTGGCCTGGACACCCTTCTTGTGAACCAGGAGAGATCAAATAGGCCTCCCATTAATACTGCTTCGCTTCTTCAATTTGAGGCCAACTGACTGTGGGGTTTGGATTCCTTATGTGAATTGGAGTCTTGAGAAAACCCAAGCAACTATGGGCTAGCCTCTGCAGGGCTTTGAAGAACTCATTTGAACCAAAGGATCCCTATTCTGACTTGATGGAGGTCAGGAAAGTTACAGAAGAGGCGAGAGACTTCATCCACAAGGACTGCTTTTTTGGCCATTTTGGTTTTGGATGTACACCTGGGATCTTTCTTTAGATCCATCAGGAGCTGAGAATCTAAGCCACACCCTCACACAAGGCAAATAGGCTGATTCAGACACATCCATTCCAAAGCAATTAAGCAAAGAGCCACAGGTAATGCCCATTCATTTCCATTTGGAAACTGTTTTCTTCAGGCTTCACAAAGTGGTGGACTGAGGAAAAGACCTTCCTGACATTCAGGGCAACAGAAGAATTGGTAAACAAAAGGCTCCAAGCAGGGTTTCTTCACTGAGACTTTCCTGGTCACACTGATATCTGAGTTTTCTTAGATGCTCGCCATTCCCTTCAGCTATTCAGTACATGGTCATGTCACAGAGCTTCAAGGTTGTACATATCTTAAACACCAAACC
Source organism: Callospermophilus lateralis (assembly GCF_048772815.1). Classification (NCBI taxonomy): domain Eukaryota; kingdom Metazoa; phylum Chordata; class Mammalia; order Rodentia; family Sciuridae; genus Callospermophilus; species Callospermophilus lateralis. Next base: position 1,472,156 of record NW_027513051.1, read on the forward strand.
ATGAGCCTATTCTGGAGAGTGGCGAGAATTCAGGAAGAAAACAGGACCTTAGGTAGATAGCAGGTGTTGCACATCAATAAGGCAAGCTGCAGTCCATTCATAAATAGGGCAGGATGAATGCTGGGAAGCTTTCTACTAGATAGGACATATTCATTGATGCATTCTCCTTTCTAATGTCTACAACCACGGACATAGTGGGATACACAGACATGAAAACACTCACCTTGTCAAACGACTTAGTAGAAACTGTTCACTCCAAACAAAACAAACCACCTTTCATACCTATTCTCAGAACATGAGACAAAACCACAAACCCACATCCACACCACAAAGGCACCTCCTTCCCCCATGTAGGTCTGTGACTATCCGGAGTGTCCTCTGACTGGTGGGCCATACTATGTTCTCTGGAAATGGCCTGTTCTGTCTCAAATCTGGTCTTTTGGCCAACTCTGTGAAGTTGTCAGGGGCCAGCGGTGAGCCACTGCCTGCTTTCTCAGGAAATGCCCCTATTCATAGCTTTCCTTGCATTTGGCCATCCTCACATCAGTAGGTTCCAAGAAAGACTGAGTCTGTCCTTGGTAAATCAAAATAAGTTTGACCACTGGGACTTGGACTGGGACTGGCTCTTTGTGCCTGGCTTCCTGGATTCCAAGTTCAGAGAGTTCCATCACCAAGGAAGTTAGGTGAGGTCACTTCCTTTAGGAACGGAATGAGGTCACTGCCTTGGCAACAACTTTGTCCTAACAGTTGCTTCCAAGGTTCCCATGAGAAGGAGGCTGCCCCTACTTACTGTGACACTTTCACAAGTTACAGTGGTATGTCAACCATAGGCATGCAGGAGCAGCTCAACAAATGCCTGCTTTGGTCCATCTTCTATACATTAAGAAGAGAGTGGCTGATTCAGACACATCCCTTCATCCTGAGCAGGTTGTTTGCCATGGAAGACTTTTGCTGTCTCAGGTCCTTCATAGTTGCCTACATCTTCTCCAGGGATCATTTCTGCATGGACCTTTGAGTTTCTCAGCAGGTGGAAGATCCTCTATATTCCTGTATTTTAAGACCAACTCTGTCCCCACTTTTCTGTAAAATTAGATTGAGAGAACAGTGTATGGTTAGGTTTAATAACATGTTCGATTTGGTTTAGAAAGGAAACTACACGGTTGAGCAAACAGGGTCCTACCGTTAGCAATAATATGAGGATTATAAATGGACTGGCCATGGCAGATAAAAGCATAGTTAACCAGGTTGACTATGTGAACAAAGAATCAAACCTCCCTTCTGGGGCCGCTGTATCTCTTTGACGCTCTTCAAGTCGTTTTCTTAATTTACTCATAGATTCTTTTACAACTCCAGTATTGTCGGCATAAAAACAACATTCTTCCCTCAATGCAAGCAAAAAGGCAACTTTCTCTCATGAAGAGGAGGTCCAACACTCGCCTGCTCTGTAAAACAACTTCAGAGAGAGAGAGGTTAAAATTCCTGTAAAGCTGTGATGTCGGTTTTTAATGTCTTTAAGCTTTGGTCTATTTCTGCTTCTAATTGTGTCTTTGTTGTGTCTCATGGACTAGGGCAGTTGTTCCTATGCCCACCCCTTCAGCAATTATTATTCCTCATAGGATGGCCAAAGTGAGGGATACAGGTTCCCGGTGGAACCGGGTTGTATGCCCCCCTATTTGAACTTTAAATGAACCTACGTCATGATAGAGCACTCTGAAAAACATCTGCATCATTACATAATTAATCACATCTATTGACCATTTTATGTAAACATAAATAATGTTAAAGTGTATAGAATTATACTGTTTTAGGAATGGACAAGAAAATGCACCTAAGATAGCACCAAAGTGAGGAAAACATTCTTATTTGGTTGCATCCGGATTTAGAGGGCATTGCTTCTGTTGTAATCAATTAATCCCCTGAACCCCAAGTTTTGGTAGTTTTAGAATTTGTACCCAACATGTAAGGGAAGGGGCTCAGAAGTTCACAGTTTTTGTTTCTGTTTTTTTTTTTCCTCTGTTCTGTGCAAGTTAACTTTTCAAGGACACCTTGGAAGGGGAGAGCTTTTTTGTCTCTTTTTTTCTCCCTGCCAGCTGTCACCATGGAGACCAGTTGCTAACTTTTTTATCTTAGAAATGTAGGCATCTAGGTGAAGCCCCAGCTCAAGGCCAGAGGCCTTGTTCACATATTTTGTGAAAAACTGGAAAGGCAGTGTCTAGCTTAGGGGTGGTGATTTTTCCAGCCAGTGGTCAAGTAGAACAGGGCAACACGAAAAGTGGAAGTTTATGTACATTGAACTCTTTCAGAGGGACTCTTTTGCTGAAAGACCTAAAGTAAGCCTTGGTGAAGACTTCTGGAGAAGGTCATTTAAGACATTTCTGTGGACCTGGTACAGAGGGGGAAGACGGGGTAGTCGAGGCTGAGAGCAGCTCCGTGGATCTAAGAATGAGAAAAGAGAGATGTAAAAGAAAAATGGTAAAGGGGTTTGGGATTTTCCTAGAACAAAACTTGAGCATTAGAACAGGTATAGCAGAGGGGAAGATGGGAGTAAATATTCCAAAAAGCCTTTGAGGGACTTTAAATTCTTAGAAACCTCTTTTCAGTGATGACAAAGCAACTTTAAATGCCATTTTCATTACATCGTGGATAGGGGTCTGAGGGCTCTTCTCAGCTGGTTTGAGCTTTGGGTTAGCTTGCTAGAGGACTTGGTGGGACCTAGTGCAGGCCCTGACAGGAAAAGAGAGGAGTGAGTGGGTGAAGGGGTACCTCGGTACCTGCTACCTCAGCAACGGGGCAATGTTCTGAGAACCAGCGGAGGTTTGGGTTTTTGATTTAGTAATTGGAGAGGAGAAATCAGGTTGCTAAGATGGGAGTGATAGCAGAGAGTCTAGAGCAGAAGGCTGAGGGTGAAGAACTATTGGAGAAGCATAGTACAGGATGTGAGAAAAAGAGGAAAAATGATTCCACATAGGGAAATTTCCCCCTTTTGAGAACTTGCCGAAGTTAAAAATGTCACTCAGAATTTGAGGATCTAGAGAACCCTCTGGGGGCCATAGTATTTGGTTGTCTAATTGGTAATATGGCCAATGCTGTGTACTGAATTTGATGAGGAGTTTGGGTTCCACCAGGCAGCCCCTGTATGCTCACATTCCCTTGACTTACACAAGAAGTCGGCTTCTCCCCCACACAGCCGTGGCTGTTTGTGGCTTTGATAGTCCGCCAGGCAAACATAGTAATCTAGGCTAGCCAACCTGAATCTGTCTCGCGTGTCCCTGCATCCATAATATTTGTTTCCATTATCTATGGTACAGAAGAGATTTAATGGGATTTTAGTGGGATCCTCTTCATCAGGGATATCTCAATAGGAAAGACCTATACCGACCTGACAAATGTCTGGGTGGAGAGATGGCCACCAGGTCTCTATGGGGCCTGTATGCGAGATAGACTATACTTCTTGTCTAGTAGGATTTGTGATCAGCCATTGCTGCTGAACGGGGTGATGAGGGTTAGAACTACTGGTGGCCAAGGGGAGAGTCTATAGTCGTATCCACATAGCGAATACGCAATTTGAAATGGTTACCACGCTTTTCCAGTTTCCAACAAGAGTCTGGACACAGTGAAGGCTTGAGATGAGAGGCATGGATCCAAAAAGTGATTCCGTCTACTTTAACGCTTTAGGTTTTATAAGTAGCACCTGGTATGTTCCTTTCCAGTGGGGTTCCAGGGATGACACCTGATGTTGTCTTATGTAGACGAAGTCTCTTACATGATATTGATTTAGAGTCCCCTCCTCCCCTGGTTGGTAGGCAGTGGCCAGCTGTTTCCACAGTTATCGCTGAGTTCTTTCAATGACTTTAAGTCTGTCAAGCAAGGGGGTGTGGAAGTGATCATTAAGCCTTAGAGTTGGGGTTAGGTCCCTTATTGGATGATGGGAATCATAGAGAATTTCATAGGGGGTGAGGTTACACAAAGAAAGAGAGGGAATATTTCTCGCATGAAACAGTGCATAAGGCAGGAGCATAATCCAATCTTTTATGCCGGGCTCTAAGCTTAATTTTGTGAAGGTCTCTTTAATGGTTCTATTTATTTTTTCTACCTGTCCTGAGCTCTGGTGTATATAAGCATAATGTAACTTAAAATTAATCCACAGGGTCCCAGTTAACACCTGACTTACCTGGGCCATGAACACCAGTCCATTATCAGACCCTATTACCTTAGGCAGACCATATCTTGGAAAAATATCTTTCAGAATCTTCTTGAAAATCATTTGTGCAGTTTTTTTTTTTTTTTTGTGTGTGTGTGTGTGTGTGTGTGTATGTGTGGAAGGCTTCAGTCCATCCTGAAAATGTATCTACAAAGACTAGGAGGTATATAAGTCCATACCATGCTGGCTTAATTTCACTATTGTCCACTTCCCAAAATTGTCGTTTTCTGGTTCCTCATAGGTGCTTTCCTCTAGGAAACTGGAAGGGTAAGCATTAACCAATTGACGGACTCGACAGGCTTTTGTTACCCGTTCAGTTATTTTCTTTCGCTGTGAGTCGGTTAGTGGAAAACTCTGTTCTTAATCCTACAGGAATGCCTGCAGTTTCATTGAACCAAGGTGAGTGAGTTGGTGTACATTTTTAACGTAGTGTAGGGCTCTCTGTAATTGCAGCCTGAGCTCAGTGAAGTTGAGGTGTTCAGTGTCAGTGTCCATAGATATTATAAAAAACTTCCTGGTGATCAGGGGTCCATTGGAATTGGGCATCTCCCTCTAACACCGGGTATAAAGGAGCAGCTAAAAACGCAAACCCAGGTATCCATAACCTGCAAAAGCCAGCAGTCCCAAGAAACTCTCTGAGTTGTCTCCTGTTAGATGGGGGTGGTATCTAGGCAATGGTTTGTTTTCTGGGCTCAGTGAGCCATCGTTTACTGCCCCTAAGGAAACAGCCCAGTAAGATTACTTCATGCCAGCAAATTTGGGCCTTTTTGGCCGAAACTCTATACCCGAGTTGAGCAAGCTCATATAATAGTGCTTGGGTCCCAGACTCACAGTTTTCCTTGGTGTTGGCTGCCAGTAGCAGGTCATTCACGTATTGAAGCTGGGTGACTTTGGGGTGCGTAGTTCTGAAATTGCTGAGATCTCTGTGGAGGGCTTTATCAAAGAGAGTGGGGGAGTTTTTGAACCCCAGTGGGAGTCTAGTCCAAGTTAGTTGACCAGACGTTCAGGTTTCGGGGTCTACCCACCCGAAAGCATACAGCAACTGACTATCTTTATGCAGAGGCAAGCAAAAGAAAGCATCTTTTAAGTCCAGAACAGTATACCATTTCCGCTCAGGGTTCAGAGTTCTAAGCAGATTGTACGGATTAGGTACCGTGGGGTGAATGTCCTGCACTCTGTTGTTGATCTCTCTTAGGTATTTTACAGGGTGATTGTCCCGGTTCCTGGCTTTTTTTTCTAGTAGCAGGGGAGTGTTCATGGCCAATTGACAGGGCCTTAGGACGCCTAAGGTCAGATATTTCTGAATATGGGGCCTTATCTCATCTTTAGCTTTTTTTGCTTAGAGGATATTATTTGACATTAATTGGGGAGGCTGAGGTTTTTAACTCCACTGTTATTGGAGGTTGTTTCACGGCCAGGCCTAACCCAGCAGTTTTTGCCCAGGCATCTGCGTAATCTGTTATCCATTTCTGGCGTAGCTTGCCTGTTTGATCAGTCTTGGAGGGTGTGAAGAGTGGATGTTCATCTTCTACTAATTTAGTTAAAGCCGTGACTATAGGAGTTTATACTAAAGGATTTAGAAATTTCATTTGGTAGCCTTCAGGGTTAAAAGTTATTTAGGCCAAGAGCTTGGTGAGCAGATCTCTGCCCATCAATGGGTCCAGGCATTCCTGGATTACTAGGAAGGAGTGATGGATTTTTCCTTTACCTAGGTCCATGGTCCTCTTAGTAGTCTAAGCCCGATATTTACTGCCATTAGCCCTTTGAACTACAGACCTTTTATTTGATAGAGGGCCCAATGGGGCCTTAAGGGCTTCGTATACTGCTCCTGTATTCATTTCAAAGTTTACTGGGGTCCGCTACACTTCAAAAGTTACCCTGAGCTAGGGGAAGTGATCTGAGCCCCAACTTTCTTAGTCATGCACCATAGTCACAATGGCTGGCTGGCGTGGCTGTCTCTTTATAGGGCACTTTTTGGCCCAGTGTCCTTTTTTTTTTACAGTAGGCACATTGATCTGAGGCCAGGGGTGGCCTCTTGCATGGCCCCAGGTAACCCTTACTGTCACCTTACGTCTTAATTTCTGGCCTCTTTCTTGTTGTGACAAGGATCTTGGTCAATCCCTTAGTCTGTCTTTTGCTTCTCTCATCCTTCCTTTGCTCCCTTTCTTTCTCCCTGTTTCTCTCTTATAGTATACTTTCTCAGCTTCTCTGACTAAATCTCTCTTTTAAATTTTTTTAATATCCATGGCAGCTTGCCCAATTAAGGCCATTGTTACAGATGAATTTTGATCCGCTGCCTGAGGATCGAAAGGAGTATATCTCTTATATGCCTCCATAATTCTTTCTAGAAACAAAGAGGGAGATTCATCAGGCCTTTGAATAATTTCTCTTACCATGGCCAAATTAGTTGGTCACTTAGCAGCCCCTTGGAGACCTGCTATTAGAGCCAGGCAATAATTGGACAGATGCTCTTTATCTTCAAAGGTGTTGGGGTTCCAGTTGGGTTGGTTTAAGGGTAAGCTCGCTTTGATTATGTTGGGAAGTTGTGTTGGTCGCCAATCAGGTCCGAGGATATTTTTTTTTTAGCTTCTTGGAGGTTTTTCTCTTATTCCTCTGTCATAAAGAAAGTCCCTAGGAGTTGTTGGCAGTTATCCCAAGTAGGCAGGTGTAAAAACGTTGGCGAGTTCTCTGAGTTCTTTTAGCCGGGCCAGCTTCCTCCAGGGAAGGAGGGGCTCTGTGTGCCACGGGACTGTCATCTGGATGGCGCTGGGCCATCCTAGCTTCTTTGAATGGTGGAGAGGCTGAGTCAGCAGCAGGGGAATCACTTAGAGGGTGTTGGCAGTTGGGGGATGGAGGCAGAGGATAAGGAGGGGGAGGAGAGTCCAGTAGAGTCTTGAGACTCAGGGAGAACAGAGGGTGCAGGAGGAGGAGCAGAGAGTTAAAGAGATAGAATCATGGGGGAAGGAGTAGGAGTCCGTGCAGGGACAAGGAAAGGCTTCACCCTTGGAGGAGGAGATTTGCAGAGGTCCTGACAAGTTAAGATATATGGCTGTTGATCTGGACGTCTACGTGACCCCGGCTAAAAGACAATATCTCGAACTTTTCAAATTAGTGCGAAGTAGAAAGATCCTTCTAGGGGACATCTGACTACAAAGTTGGGTCATTCTGAGACACAGAATCTGCAAGATCCGGCGTTTTACTGAAAAAGAAAGATTCTGAGCCCTTAAGCAGACTTTGGTCTAGTGATCAAGGGTCATGAACAGAGGCATTGAAGTGCTCTGTCCCATAATGAAATATACACAGACAATAAAAGCAATGACACAAGACACAGACAAGACAAGACAATAAAGACAGGCAATGGACGTCCAATACTGAGACCATGACTGAGTAGCTGGCAAAACATGATGGGCTGGCAATACCGAATCCGAAACAAAATATCACTGAATAAAGGAGACTATTGTTCCTCGATTTCATGAGTTCATCCCCCAGGGACATGGCCTGTGGCTCTGTTACATGTGTGTCAGCCACCATGAGAGAGAGCTCATGCTCTTTACCAATAGCCATTTTGTGAAACCCTAACCTGAATCCTGAAACCAGAAAGAGGGGCCTTATTTATCCCCAGAGGAGCCCGTTGGGGGTCTTTCATCTGCGGCTGCCGGATCTCACTGGGGCCACCAGATGTAAAGATCGGGCGAGGGTGGGTGGAAGAGACCACCAAGAGACTGTCTCATGCAACAGCAAAGGCTTTATTGGGAGTCCGGCATGCAAGGGCTCAGAGCTCACTTGAATAGAGCAGAGAGCCCTGAGAACAGCTTAAGAAGTGCTTATATATTTTCCTTGGAGAGGGCAGGAAGGAAAGTTTATTGATGGGTAAGTGCGAGTGGGCGGTTTGCGTGCAATGGTTGACCGAGTACATTCTGCAGTTTGGCAGTTGGGGACAGCACATTCTGGGAACAAGAATAGCAAACAGTTCTCAAGATTTCAACAGTTTTTTGTTAAGCATACAGAAAATCAAGAAGTGACAAGTACCTATTTTATTAACCTTTCAATATACGTATGAAAACAGAAATCTAGGTAAGATTTGAAGCCCAGAAGTTCATTGGGCCTTTGATTGGTATACTTAGCGTTGAATTACATTCTGTAGTGATGTCCCAGAAATATGGATATACAATGGCATAGGACCTTATACCTTCTCGGAGGTCAATTCCAAAACACAGACTCAAAGGGGACTCACACCGAAGTTCAAGCCAAGGTGGACCCAATTATCTCTTCCAACCGCCACACAAATGACCACAATTAAAACCAAAACACTCCCACATGGCACTCATCTTCTTCCATATAGACACTCACCATAACTTCTGGCAAGAGGATTCCATGAGAGGTGCAGCACAAGACAGTGTCCCAAATAAGCTCCCTTTCCCCTCATTTGCCAATAGTCAGGGTGGCCTGGACACCCTCCCTGTGAACCAGGAGTTATCAAATATGTCTGCCATTAATACAGCTCTGTTCTCCAATTTGAGGCCTACTGACTGTGGGGTTTAGATTCTTTATTTGAATTGGATTCATAAGAAAACCCAAGAACCTATGGGCTAGCATCTGCAGGGCTTTGAAGAACTCATTTGACTCAAAGGATCCCTATTCTCACTTGATGTAGGTAAGAAACCTTACAGAAGAATGTGAGGCACTTCATCCACAGTGACTGATTTTTGGCCATTTTGATTTTGAATTCACACATGGGATCGTTCTTTAAATCCATCAGGTGCTGAGAATCTAAGCCACAGGCTCACACAGAACCAAGAGGCTGATTCAGACACATCCCTTTACAAAGCAATTAAGCAAAGAGCCACAGGTGGTGCCCATTCATTTCCGTTTGAAAACTGTTTTCTTCAGGATTCACAAAGGCGTGGCCTCAGGCAAAGAACTTACTGACATTCAGGGCAACAGAAAAATAGGCAATCAAAAGGCCCATTGCAGGGGTTCTCCACTGAGACTTTCCTGGTCACATCGATATCTGAGTTTTCTGAGATGCTTGCCAATCCCTTCAGCTATCCAGTACATGTCCATGTCACAGTGCTTGGAGGTGGTACATATCGTGGACTCAAAAGCATGAGCCTATTTTGGAGAGTGGCTAGATTTCAGGAAGAAAACAGGAACTTAGGAAGATAGCAGGTGTTGCCCATCGATATGGCAAGCCCTAGTGCATTCATAAATTGGGCAGGATGAATGCTGGGAAACTTTCTACTAGACAGGAAACATCCATTGATGCATTCTCTTTTTCTAATGTCTACAACCACGGACACAGTGGGATACACAGACATAGAAACACTCGCCTTGTCAAACAACTTACTAGAAACAGTTCACTCCAAACCAAACAAACCGACTTTCCTACCTCTTCTCAGAACATGGGGCAAAACCACAAACACACATCCACACCCAAAAAGGCACCTCCTTCCCCCAAATAGGTCTCTCACTATCCGGAGTGTCCTCTGACTGCTGGGCCATACTATGTTCCCCAGATATGGCCTATCCTGTCTCAGATCTGGTCTCCATATCCAACTCTGTGAAGTGGTCAGGAGCCAGCTGTGAGCCACTACCTGCTTTTTTAGGAAAGGCCCCTCTTCAGAGTACTCCTGGCATTTGGCCATCCTCACATCAGTAGGTACCAAGAAAGACTGACTCTGTCCTTGTTAAATTGAAGCAAGTGAGACCACTAGGACTGGGACTGGGACTGACTCTGTGTGCCTGGCTTCCTGCATCCCAAGTTCAGAGAGTTCCATTACCAAGGAAGTGAGGTGAGGTTGCATCCTTCAGGAACTGAATGAGGTCACTGCCTTGGCAACCACTTTTTCCAAACAGTTGCTTTCAAGCGTACCATGAGAAGGAGGCTTACCCTACTTTCTGTGGCACTTTCACAAATTAGAATGGTATATCAACCATAGGCACCAAGAAACAGCTCTCCACACAGGCCTGATTTGGTCCATCTTCTCTATATTAGGAAAAGAGCCTTTAGTCCGGGGAGCACTGCAGTGAACCTCTGCACTAAAACTATTAGCAAGCACCTGGTGGAGGAGTCCTCCATAGGTAAGTGGGGCTTTTATAACATCTGATATCCGGTTAAGGGAGATCTCTTCTGATGACAGAGATGTGGCCTAGGGAGGCTCACATATACTCCTTTCCAGGAGAGTAACCAGAATCGTTCTGTCCTCTGTTCTGTTCTGTAGGGAATTCCTCTGGAACTGTAGAGAGGGGCCGACGGGCACGCATGCACTCCTACCCTGGAGCTATAGCAAGATGTTGCACTGTTCCACTGTTTTTCTGTTTAGGCGCATGGTTTCTGTTTTTTGTGTTTTGTTTTGTGTTCTATTTTTTTGATTGTTTGTTTGTTTTTGTTCATTTTGTTGTGTGATTTCAGTGGTAAAAACTTAAGGATTTTGGACGTAAAAATAGGTAATAAAGAGAGTAAGCCTGACACCCCTTTGGACTGTGTTTTAGGGAACTGCGATGAACTTTACTCGCCTTTGTTAAGCAGGATGATAGAAGCTCCTAGCTGGCTGCCTGGAGCACACCCATTGCAGAGGGCAATGCTTGGTGGGGACGTAAGAACTGAGCATCTCCGAGGTTAACAAGTGAAACTCCTTTAAAACCCCTTGTCACTGCAGATCAAGAGAGTCACAACCTTTGGCAGAGTCCCCTGTGTTTCTCCTTTGTTCGCAAAGCAATAAACCTCCCTTTTTCTTTTTCTCAAAACTCAGTCCTCATTATTAAATTGGTACTAATTGGCGTCAAGTTGAGGAATCAAACTTTAATTTACAAATTTGGTACCCGCCCTCCACCCCGGAACTTTGTGAGAGCTGTCTACTGAAATATTAGGAGATGAAGCATGCTTGGTGTGGAACTGAACAAGAGGAGCTAATCCTGTAAGTAAAAGGAGGGACTGAGGGACTCCCAGCAGCTGCCAAAGCCCTGTTGATTCAGGGAATTACCTCCTTCCTCCCCGCACTGTAAGAATTATGCCACCTCTGTCTTGTTAAAAAAGAGAAAAAGAAAAAGGGGACACTAAATGCAGTGAAGTCACCATGGAGACACTTTATTTTACATTTCAGGTTTCCCCTCTGTTAAAACATGTAGTCCCCCCACTGTGGATATCTATGGTGCACACTGGTGTAGGAGATTTTTCTCTTATCTGCTCTGGTTTAAACGGTTCTCTCTGACAGCCATAGTCTGAACCTCCTTTCTGTCTGTCTTGTGTCTTTGTATCTGGCCCTTTAAGACATGTGCAATAATGTGTTGATATTATAAATTGTTTCTTGGGAATGATCTTAGCTGAATGTGTGTCTAAATGATGATGTTTTATTTTAACAATCTGGTATCTGAATGGGTTTTTGAAGCATTGCAGAATCTTGCAGTTAAAAGTCGGGTTTAGGTAATTGTTTAGTTTATGATTTCAGATAATTCATGCCAGAGAACTTAAATACTTAGTATGGAAAACTGAAGAACTCTACTTCCAAGTTGGCAAGTAAATTCCCAATCATACAGTCTTTTTTTCACCAATTTTGAATTGGATAGCCTCGGAAAATGTCACTGTGTGTACCACTGCATTAATTTGGACAAGGATAGTAAATCATAGAATGGTATCTGTTGACAAAACAAGATGTAAAGATATAAAATTTTGTGAATTGTATCTTAAATTTGTATCATAATTTTCAACATCCGAACCTCAAAATTATGGTTAAAATGCCTTAGGCCTGAGGTGTCTGCTCAGAATAGCAGTTTTTCCTGCTCCTTCCAGACCTCAGCCATGATTTATATTGAAATGTAAATGAAAGAAGCCTGAAAGCTTAGTAGGAGACTGATTTGAGGCCTAAGGGGAAAAAAAGGTAAATTGTATGGTATTTACTAATTACTAGCCAGTCACTTTTTCTAGGACTCTTTTTTTTTCCTTAGATACTTTTTTTTTTGAGCTCATGATTTTGAGCATACAGACCTAGGTTAATGTTTTTCACATTAGTTCTATCTTTGACCAACTGTAGACTTTTTGAAACATTGCAATGGAGATTTCACCTGAGAAAAGCTACAAGGCCTTTACTATTATTATATGTGCACACTTTTGTTATGTGTTGTATGTCCACATATACATATGTCCGTATATCATATATATGATACACAAATTAACATATACAAGGAGCGCTCATAAAAAAGCGCTCATTAAAACAAATTTAAATAGGAGATCCAAAGATCTTTAATTCACGTGATTTAAATGTTTCAATTTAAATTGGATAAACAGATAAAAATCAATGTCTTTAAATTTAAGCTTACAATTTTTTTAGGTGTTCAAAAATCTAATAAAATATTAATATCTACAAAATGTCTAATATGCCTTGGTTCTAGGACCTTTCCTTCAACATAAAAATGGTTTACACTGTCAACACATTTCTCTAATATTTTGATAAATAAGTAAAGTAAATTTGATATGGGATTGCTCATTCATGAGTACTTTTCTTAGATATCTGATTGATTTACTAAGGTCTGAATAAGTTCTTATTAAAGTCTGTATAAGAATATAAAAATAAGTCATGTGTTAATGAGACAAAAATTTCTTAAAACATAAGTTTACCCATAACGTTGTGTTTATTAAGTTTTATTTTCTCCAGAGCAAGCAACCATAAAAATTAAACAACTGATTAAATAAGAACTGTTATTTTAGAGCACTGTACTGCCATTGCTTTAAAAGCTAAACTTGGTTAATGTAGAAACATCAATGTAATTGTGATGCTATCAATGTTTTCATATCTTATAGGTATGCAAGTCTGTAAGGTAGAAACTTTAAAAGAGCATTATATCAAGCTGGTGCTCTGAAGTTGTATGGTAAAAAATATATTGGGGATTTATTTACCTGTTATCAATAAGATATGTAAACTTTTATGTTACTTTTTACATTGGGGAACAATTTAAATGTATTTTTTAGTTAATGAGAGCCTAATCGATGTAAAGGTTAAAAACTTTCAGCCTTTCTTTAATTCATGTTTTAAATGTGATATCATATGGTGTTAGCTAATGTTCATGTGACCTCAAACAATTTATGTAAATTTTGTCAAATGATATTTAAAAATAAGAATTAGCTTTAGAACTAAAATACTTAAGATTTATAAAGAGCCCTGCCTTAGCTGAGATAAGGCTCTGTGTCCCATCTTACTACATGTGAGAATGACTATGAAACCAGTAGGTTAGATAATATTTCTTTAAAGTTATGTTAAAAAGTTGGTTTTTTTAAGGTCAATATTCCTAGGATCTCAAACAGGGGATATAATGTATAACTCAGCCAAAAAATTCAGGGTAGCTGTTACACAAGCTAAGTATTTTTACTTTTGTTAATTTTATTTTGAAATTTTCTTATAAGTGATCTAAAGATTCTCTGTTACTGTTTTACAAACGTGTTGCTTTAAGAACACAACATGGGTTTATTCAATATAATAAGTCATTACTTACAATACAGACAGAATAATACAGATCCCAATTAATAAAAAGATAATTATATAGTTATAGACATTAAAGCCCAGTACTCTTAATATAAGGCTGTTAAAATTTATTTGCTGGATGTTTAAGATTAGGATTTAAAATTAAAGTTAAATGAAAAGAGCCAAGAAAACCAATATTTGGCTTTTGCCCTATGAGTCAGTCTGAATCCAGGGAACAGGGGACTTCTCTAAAGAGCTTTGAAACTCTGAGCCACATAACCTCCTCCTGATCAGGGAGATTAATAAGACCACTGGAGAACAGAAAGCCAATCGGTGTATTTGTTACGAAGAGGAGAGTCATCAAAGAAAGGAGACATCCCTGATGCTTCCGAGGGAAGCCAAATGGTCAAGCAAGATCTGGACCCACCTAGCGCAAATGGCACTAGCAGAACTGAGAATCTGCTCTCAAGTTTCCCCAGAATTGACTCCCATAAAAGGTCAGCTGACTGTTAACAATAGATGGAAACAAAAGTCAGTTTGACTGCTTCATCTTAAACACTTAGCAAAGACAGTTAAGAACAAAATACATCCATTCCTGGGCATTTTAAATTATAATAATAATAATAATAATAATAATAATAATAATAATAATAATAATAATAATAATAATAATATAATGTTAAGGTATGCACTTTATGTTTGCCTCCCAAAATAAGTAAGACTGGTGGCTACAAAGAAGAATTCTCAGACAGGAATGCCTGATACTTATAAAAAGAGACTATCAAGAAGACCTGCCACAGGGAGAAGTTTTCAGTTTAAGGCCTACAGATATTCCTAACCTACACAGGTTGGCTTGGTGTTTGCTAGTACAATTATCCAGCCCTGAGTAACAGAATTAAAGGTTTCTCAAAGAGACACAGAGGTCATACTAGTAAAAGGATTTTACAAGATCAGATGACATTAAATAATTAAACTGTATCTTATGGGGAGGGACAAGTGTAACAGTAAAAGTTAAATATTAAATTGACAGTCCTGATAACTGGGGATATTAAAGACTGGTGAGGGAACTTCTATACAGTGACATGTTCCAGGTGCTGCAACATTTATTCAGTACTCATGGTTTTTGTTTCTCTCATAGAAGAACCCATCCCCAGATGACTTTACAACCTGTTCTTCTCCAATCAGACTTCAAACCGAACTGACTTCTAAAAGGCAACTCATGTCCCTCAACTGACTTCTAAAAGGCAACTCATGTCCCTCATCCCATGCCCACTCACGTCACCCTGTCTCAGGTCAGAAGAAGAAAAAATGAGTGACACCACTCTTCTTATAACAATGGAGAGAAAGATAAATAGACTATCAATATAAGTAATTAATTAAGTCAGGTAAAATCAGGGAGATCGGTTTTGGGTGAGTTCTAAAAATTTGGAGACTCTTACCTGAGGGATTAAAATTTCCTCAGTGCTCTTCCCGTAATCTATCAAAGATTTGAAAGGGACACAAAGAAAAGGCGGGAATGATAGACCCAACCTGATCTTTAATTTAAATTGGGAGCCATCTTGCCAAAAAGCCATGAAAAGATAATTTTGGCTTTACCATAAATTACTTCAAATTCTAAACCTGCTTGGAATGCCTGCCCATGCCTTGAACTCACCCATGCCCGGCTCTCTGACCAGATAGCAGCCCTCTCTGAAACTTTAGTGACACATCATAAATATTTGCCTTCTCTGGCCAGACAACAACCCTCTCTGAGGCTCTAATGGTCTTCATGAACTCTGATGTAGGGACAGCAAAAAAAATGTAGACTGCCATTGGTGTGATGTTTGTCAGAGTTCTGTTATCTGTAAACCCCCTTTTGTGTAATTTTCTGGGCTATTAAGCTGCTTGTAGGAAAGCTGGGGTTGCTGTCTTTTTCCCGCCGTTTTGTGAGGGAGAGGTAGCACAGCCAGTGGAAATAATAAGCTTAATTTAATTTGATTTTAATTAGAGTCAGTGGTCTTTTCTTGTGTCCTGGTCTAACAGGTAAACACTCCAAAAACATGGAGCTCTGCCAGCCTAAACACTTCTTGAGAAACTTCCTCTGAGTTTGGGCACTTGAAATATATGTTGTTGTAAGGAGCTTTAGCTTCCTTTCTAGTGATACCATCAAAGCTGAGTCTGCATCTATGTGACCTGGAGGACATGGTTTCTTGTATTCTAATGGACATGAGGCAGCAGTGCTGAATTTTCTCTTTGTAGGTAAACTGTGGCCACTGGATACTAAGTGTCTCCCCGTTTGGACTGTGAAGCCATTTGGTCATCCTCCACTTTTTGTGGTGTTTCTTGCTGCTGTACTGGGAGTTTGGTATATGCTTTATGAAATACAACGAGTTCAACTGAAACCCAGTGTTGAAGAAAGTTCTGTCACTTGTGGTGGGTCAGGGTCTGAAGGAGAATGCACCAACCAGGCTTTTATCTCACAGAGCTTGCCCCCTTGTCCATAGAAATCTGACTCTGAACTTAGCCCAGAAACCTCTCCATATAAAATGATGCCTTTACATAGAAGGGTCTGCTGGCTGCACCATGTCAGTCACAAACCATTTGGAAGGCAATGGCAAATCCTCATTGCCACACCACAGATGTATTATCACACACCCACCCACCACTGCAATAGGCCCACTTCTCAGCAGGCTCCAACTTACTGGCATCTTTGTTCTACACCATTTTCATGAAACCTAAAATCTGAACACAGTTTATGGCAATATTTCTCTGAGATCAGTTCGAGAACTCAGACTATAAGTGGAATCACACCAGAGTTCAAGCCCAGATAGACCCAGTCATCACTTCCAACCACCAAACAAATGACCACAATTAAAACCAAAGCACTCCCACAAGGCCCTCATCTTCTTCCATATAGACACTCATCATAACCTGTGGCTGGAGGTTTCCATGAGGGGCTCAGCCCAATACAGTGTACAAAATAACCTCCCTTGCCCGTCATTTGCCTAAAGTCAGGGTTGCCTGGACACCCTTTCTGAGAACCAGGAGTTATCAAATGAGCCTGCCGTAAATACTGCTCTGATTCTCCAATTTGAGGCCTACTGACTCTCGGGTATAGATTCTTTATGTGAATTGGAATCATGAGAAAACCCAAGCACCTATGGGCTATCATCTGCAGGGTTTGAAGAACTCATTTGACAAAAAGGATCCCTATTTTCACTTGATGGAGATCAGTAATCTTACAGAGGAAGGCGAGAGACTTCGTCCACAATGACTGCTTTTTTGGCCATTTTGGTTTTGGAAGCACACATGTAATTGTTCGTTAGATCCATCAGGTGCTGAAAATCTATTCAACAACCTCAAACATGGCCAAGAGTCTGATGCAGACACATCCCTTTCCAAAGCAATTAAGCAAAGATCTACAGGTGATGCCCATTAATTTCCATTGAAAACCGTTTTCTTCAGGCTTCAAAAAGGGGTGGCCTGAGGCAAAGACCTTTCTGACATTCAGGGCAACAGAACAATAGGTAAGCAAATGGCCCAAGGCAGGGTTTCTAAAATGATATCTGAGTTTTCTGAGATGATCCCATTCCCTTCAGCTATCCAGTACATAGCCATGTCACAGAGCTTGGAGGTGGTTCATGTCTTGGAAACAAAACCATGAGCCTATTCTGGAGAGTGGCCAGAATTCAAGAAGAAAACAGGAATTTAGGAAGACAGTGGTTGTTGCCCATCCATTAGGCAAGACAAAATCCATTCATAAATTGGGCAGGATGAATGTTGTGAAGCTTTCTTCTATTCAGGACACATCCATTGATGCATTCTCTTTTCTAATGTCTACAACCACGGACACAGTGGGATAAACAGACATAAAAACACTCGCATTGTCAAAAGACTTACTAGAAACAGTCCACTCCAATCCTAACAAACCGACTTTCCTACCTATTCTCAGATCATGAGACAAAACCACAAACTCACACCCACACCCAAAAAATCACCTCCTTCCCCCAAGTAGGTCTATGACTATCCGGAGTGTCCTCTGACTGATGGGCCATAGTATGTTACTCCAAAATGGACTGTCCTATGTCAGATGTGGACTCCTTGGCCAACACTGTGAAGTTGTAAGGTGCCAGTGGTGAGACACTACCTGCTTACTCAGGAAAGGCCCCTCTTCAGACCTTCCTGGCATTTGGCCATCCTCACATCAGTAGTTACCAAGAAAGACTGATTCTGTCCTTGGTAAATCCAAATATGTGAGGCCACTGGGACTGGGACTGGGACTGCCTCTGGGTGCCTGTCTTCCTGGATCCCTAGTTCAGAGAGTTCCATCACCAAGAAAGTGATGTAGGTCACTTCCTTCAGGAACTGAATGAGGTCACTGCCTTGGCAACCACTTTGTCCTAATAGTTGCTTCCAAGTGTCCCAATTGATGGAGGCTGCCCCTACTTCCTGTGACACTTTCACAAGTTTGAATGGTATATCAAACATAGGCACCCGGGAACAGCTCTCCACACAGGCCTGGTATTGTCCATCTTCTCTACATTAAGAAAAGAGAGACTGCTTCAAACACACCCCTTCATCCTGACCAGGTTGTTTGTCGTGGAAGATGACTTTTGCTCTCTCAGGTCCTTCATAGCTTCCTATAGCTTCCCCAGTGTTCATTTCTGCATGGACCTTTTCATTTCTCAGCAGGTGGAAGATTTCTTACATTCCTGTATTGTAAGACCAACTCTGTCCCTGCTTTTCTGTAAAGTTAGATTGAGGGAACAGAGTATGGTTAGGGTTAATAACATGTTTGATTTGGCTTAGGAATCATTCTGCTGGATGAATAATGTTATTGGGAACCTGCAATATTTATTAGAATATATAGAGGGGAAATATATTTATGAAAACCGAAATCTAGGTAAGATTTGAAGCCCAGAAGGGCTTTGGATCCTTGATTGGGATACTTAGGTTTGAATTATGTTCTGCACATGTGTCTCAGATAAATCTATACACAATGGCATAGGATCTTGTACCTTGGATGATTGAATGTCAAAGAGAACATCCAGTCAAAAAAGGATAGTTGGTAGGATTAGGAAGATAGTTGGTAGGATTAGGAAAAAGAGTGAGTATATGATTTGGACAAAAAGTTCTTTAGCAATAGGGTTTTGGGTAGAGAGAAAATGTAAATGTCAGCACATGTAAGAGTCAGTCACAATGATGAACTGGGGAAAATATGTAGGAAAGCAGATATCAATAGAGACATTAGAAAATCAGCAAATGATAAAGTGATTGATAGGATTAGACATTTTCGACAGGCTTGAGTTTGAATAAATAATCTTAGGAAGAAACAAATATGTAGTCACCAATAGGATTGATATTTGAGAGCATTAGGCAACCTGGACATGGGTGATTTTCATAATCCATACTCATATTCCATTTAGGCTTTGGTACAGTCATAAGTGTGACTTTGCATTTTGTGGCCAGAATATTACTGTGATAAAATGTATATGTAGATAAGGTGACATGAGTATTTGTTGCACCATTTCTGAGAGCAATATTTTGAAGAGATATAAATTAGTATTGGGGGAACAAATAGGTGTACCATGTGTGTATGAATATAGAGAGAATGCATGAATAGACCATACTGTGAATAAATAATATAACTGTTTCCAAATTTAGAAATTGGAATAAATTGATATCCCAAAATACACAGGAAATCTTATATTGATATACATACATTCATTCCAACCAGTTATATATCTAATGGTAATATTAGGGTTGTAGTTTATCATAAAATGTGTGTGAGTTTTGCTTCAAAATTGATTATGGAAATCGAAAATAATGTGTTTGGAAAGAAGTCTCATGAAATAACCAGTCAAAAACAAGGAGGAATACATGTGTTCTGAGGCAGGAAGTGATTGAATGTGTTACAAATGTCTTTCAATTTGTGAACTTGTGGATGAAATGTATATTCTACGATGTATAAAAACTGAAGAAATAGTAATGTACCAGTGTTGAATTAAAATGAACATCAAAATACACATCATGTCCCATAGAAATCTACTTTCATTGATGTTAAATTGGGTCAGTTACTGTAGAAATATAAGGCTTTGTTTGCACCATTCACTGAAGTGAGTTTTCAGTACTAGGAAACAAATATGTATTTGAGGTGGATGAATATTTCTAAAAACAATCTTATGAAAAGTTGATTATAAAAGCACATACATGAACATGAGTGAATTATTTAGGGAGTGTATAATAAGACACATATATTTCATATTTTGAAAATATATATATCACACAGATACATTAGAAAGTAGCAATATATATGCCAATCAAAATTCATCATGAAATATATATCATTCACAGATCCAAAAATATTAATTTTACTGAACATGGATTTATGTATAATGTTTTTCAACTAAGAAGCTCACTCATAGTTTGAATTTTCAGTTCCAAAAACATTTAGGAGGAGTCATCTCTTCTCATACTTTGCATCTCCCAAGTTAGCCACCTCACAAAAATGTACGTGTGATACCAGGTAGGATTTTATATGTGCATATAAAAATACATGTGCTGAATTGGCTACAGAAAAAGGGAGACAGAAATTCACATATGTGTTAACTTTAAAAACACATGGAGAACCATTTCAACAAAAAAATTAACAAGATTTATAACTCTTACCCTATATCATGCAAAAGGCAAGACCAACTATACGCCATGCCTCCTCTCAACCGCTTGTATTTCTATTCTGTTTGGGTTATTTTTCTCCATCATATTAGGATTAGTAGTCAGAGTCTAGTAGGGTATGTGTTAGTGTCAGGGATTCAGTATTTTGAATGGAAAATTGAAAAATGAATCCAATGTGTATGTAAATATGTGCTACACCAAAATCTTCCCACTCTCATCCAGAACAATGCCTTGACAACACCTACGGCCCAAGTATGACACAATCAGAGGAGAAAAGTTAGAAAATCCGTGAATACATATCTAGAATGGAATATGATCAGAAGTTCACAACCTTGGAAGTGGTAGAGGAGTTTCCAAAAGTAAGGGACAGGGTAAACCCTCCAAAAACTTGAAGGTCTGCTGACCTAGAGACTTCTTGAGAAACTGCCTGTGAGGTTGGGCACTTGAAATATATGTTGTTGTCAGGAGCTTTAGCTTCCTTTCTAGTGAGACCATAAAAGCTGGGTCTGCATCAATGTGACCTGGAGGACATGGTTTCTTATTTTCCAATGAACATGAGATAGCAGTGCTGAATTTTCCATTGTAGGTAAACTGTGGCCCCTGGGGGCTGAATGTCTCCCTGTGTGGACATTGAATCCATATAGTCATCCTCTATTTTCATGGTGTTTCTTGCTGCTGCACTGGGAGTTTGGTATTTGCTTCATGAAATACAAGGAGTTCAACGGGGACACAGTGCAGGAGGGATTTCTGTCACGTGTGGTGGGTCAGGGTCTGCAGGAGAATACAAGAACCAGGCCTCTATCCCACATAGCTTGCCCCCTTGACCATAGCAACATGATTCTGAACAATGTCCTGAAACCTCTCTATGTAACAAGGTGCCTTTACATATAAGGGTCTGCTGGCTTCACCATGACAGTCACAAGCCATTTGGAATCCAATGAAAGATCTACATGGCCCCACCACAGATGTTTTATCACACACCTGCCCACCGTTGCTCTAGGCCCACTACTCAGCAGGATCCAACTTTCTGGCATCTCTGTTAAACACCATTTTCATGAAAACCAGTCAATCAAGGCACTGTCTGGTATCCTCATTGTTGGGAAAAGTATAAATGGCAGCCATACCCCAGAGAAAAACCCCAACGTGGTGCCTAAGGACTTCTTCTTCCTACCTTATTTTTTCTGCAGTGGTGCCAAATGTTCCCACCCGTGTGAACTCTCCCGCTGGCGCCAATTTGAAATCTCGCTGGTGGGGAACCTTAGCCCCAATAAGAACTAATTCCTGGGCTTCAGAGCTGATATCTGAAAGAACTAACCAATAAACGGTTTGCCTGCCATTTATCTAAGCCCTTCCATCTTCCCCTTAGTTCTATATAAGCACACAGCTTTTTGCAATATTATTGGAATTCTCCCAGCGAAGTGCCTTTGCGTGGGAAGTTCTTTCATTCTGGTGCCCCATGTGAGGATACCGGTGAGCTCTTTCTAACAAGAGCCCCGTCCCCTGCTCCCCCGGAGACAGCCAGCTTCCTGCACCCACCACAGATCTGATATATGTAAGCCTCCCCTGACCCTGGCTCTGCAACTCCCTTCGGGCTACCACTGGTTTTGTGACCTTGATCTTCCGGCCCACTCTCGACGCCCTGTAGGGGGCAGGAAATTCCTGCCACTAAGACATTTACTGGTCGCAGTGGACCCTCTGGTGATCCGTTTTTCTTTGGGGCGTGAGGCTTCTGAGTTTACACAAGAGGCTCTGTGGTTTTTTCTCCTCTGCTGCCGCTGCCGCTGCTGGCTAGAGTTGCTGTTTGCTGCAGGGCTGCTGTGTCTGGCTGAAGCTGCCTCTCTGCTCGGGGAAAACTGAACTCCCGTCCTGGAACTACATTCTGCCGGAACCGGAGTTCTGTTTTCATTACTGACTTTTTCCGCTGCGTTCAAAAACTTTCCTGACGTCAGGTTGCCCGTGGCTCCGAACCCATTGGGTCTCACAGATCGCACTTCACTGGTGACGCCCAGGTAGTGCCCTCTGTATTTCCTCATGACGGCTGGTCATTTTGGGGGCGCCCACCTGACCCCCGTTCGCCCTGAGCTTCCTGAAAGCCGTTCCAGCCCGGGTTTTCTCTTTGTCTCTCTCGCTTACTCTTATTCTCTCTCTCTCTCTCTCTCTCTCTCTCTCTCTCTCTCTCTCTGCCTGTCTTCCTTCTCTCCCTGTGACTATGGGCACCTCTTCATCTGTACCTGAAGCCTCACCTCTCAAATGTCTACTAAAAAATCTGGCCACACTCTCCCTCACACCAGACATCAAGCCCAAACTTCTAATCAAATTCTGTACCCAAGATTGGCCTACATATCCACTGGATAATGGCAATCATTGGCCTCCGGAAGGCTCCTTACATCCAAACTTCATCTGCGACCTTTTTAACTACTGCCAGCATCTGAAAAAGTGGAGTGAGATTCCCTGCATTTAAGGTTTTAGCCTTCTCACACAGCACCCTGTCGCTGCTCCTCCTGCCCTCCCTCTCAGGTCCTCCTTGTTTGCAAACCCTTCTCTTCCCCTACGTCTACTCCTGACTTCACAGATTCTTCCTCATTCAACCCAGCAGATGAACTCCCACCTTATCCCTGAGTCCTATCTGCCCCTTCTCTCCCACTATATCCTCCTCTTCCTCTGCCTGATTCCAGGGATCCTCAGCCTTCCATTTCATCCTCCTCCC
This sequence comes from Callospermophilus lateralis, assembly GCF_048772815.1. NCBI lineage: Eukaryota > Metazoa > Chordata > Mammalia > Rodentia > Sciuridae > Callospermophilus > Callospermophilus lateralis. The sequence goes on from NW_027513051.1 coordinate 1,495,173, forward strand.
CTCGGCCCTCTTCTGCCTGCTCCACCTCCTCCTCTTCCAAAGAGACACTCCCTGCCCCTCCCTCTCCTTCCTGTCTGCCTCCTGCCTCTTTCAGTCCTCCTGTTACCAGGTCTAAGGGACTCCTTCCCACCCCCAAGACAATCGCACCCCTTTGTGAGGTAGCTGGTCCCGAGGGTGTCATCAGAGTCCAAGTGCCCTTCTCCATGTCGGACATTACTCAGCTAGAGAGGAAGTTAGGCTTATTCACCACTGACCCCACCACTTACATTCGGGAGTTTCAATGGGTCCTGCAAGCATATAGTCTCACTCATCATGACATCTACATGCTCTTGGCCAATACACTTCTCCCTGAGGAAAGTCAATGGGTCTGGGAGCTAGCCCAAGCCCATGCTGATGAAAATCATAGGACCAATCCTAACCACCCCACAGGCCCTCATGCTGTCCCAGAGCAGGATCCCCTATGGGATTACAACACCCCTGAAGGCTTACAGTCTAGTGACCTTTTTACATCCTGCCTCTTGGCGGGCCTGAAAAAGGCCATCCGCAAGGCTGTTAACTTTAAAAAGGTGCAGGAGGTCATTCAAAGGAAGGAGGAAACACCTTCAGAATTCCTGGATAGACTAACCAAGGCCCTTTAACAGTACACAAACCTCAACCCAGAAACCCCTGATGGCCGTCATGTCTTAATGAAATATGTTCTGGCCCAAAGCTACCCTGACATTAAAGCCAAGCTTAAAAAGCTTGAACAGGGCCCTGCTACTCCTTAGACTAAAATCCTCGCTGTCGCTTTCAAGGTTTTTTATGATAGAGAGGATGAAAGTGAATGCCGTAGGCAGAGGGCTGAAAATGCCAAGTTCCAAATGTTGGCCCAGGTCATTCAGAGAAGGCCATCACCACGCCATCCCAATATGACACCCCCGGGAGCTTGCTTCAAATGTGGTAAGGAGGGACATTGGGCCAGGGATTGTCCTTCACTGAGGACACCCTACAACCCCTGCCCAAAATGCCATCAAAGGGGACACTGGGGGGCAGACTGCCCAACAACCCGAAAGGGAGGTTGGTCAGCCGCCAGGCAACCACAGCCTTTCTTGGGCTTAGCAGCGGAGGATTGACGGATCCCTGGGCTTTCCCTCCAGTCTATTACCATCAAGAATCAAGAGCCTAGGTTTACCTTCCTGGTGGATGGATGCTTCATTACCTTCCTCTTGGATACTGGTGCCACTTTTTCAGTCTTAAGGGAGTATGGGGTTCTACCACACCCTCAAAAACTCCTATTGTCAGGGTAGGAGGTAAACAGATTTTCCCTCAAACCCCCCCCCATCATGTTATATGCAGGGATCCCTTTTGTCCTTCACTCACTTCTTTCTCGTTATGAGCCATTGCCCCATTCCCCTTCTGGGAAGGGACATACTCTCACTATTAAAAGTCAGCATTCACATATCACCCCACACCTCTCCTACCTCTCATTTCCTCATGATGTTCCTAGGGGCAGATACACCTCCTTAATGCACTCTCCCATGACTCTCTAAACCAGTTAAGCCTGAGGTTTGGGACACAACTACACCCCTTATGGCTAAATGCAGTCCTATTCATATTGTCTTACGGGACCCTTCAAGATATATTAGTCAATCACAATATCCACTCACAACCACAGCCCTCCTCGAATTAGAACCCATCATCCAGGATTTATTAAGAAAGGGGTATCTTAGGCCTACACACTCTCCTTTCAACACCCCCATTCTGGCACTTAAGAAACCTAAAGTGTCCTACAGGCTGGTTCAAGACCTTCTCCTTGTCAACTCCTCTGTGGTCTCCATCCACCCGCTAGTGCCCAACTCTTACACCCTCCTCTCTCAGATCCCTGCCACTACTACCCACTTCTCGGTCCTAGGTTTAAAAGATGCATTCTTTTCTATTCCCTTGTTCTCAGAATCTCAGAATATCTTTGCTTTTACATGGACTGACTCTCACATCCACCATTCTCATCAGCTTTCCTGGACTGTCCTCACACAGGGATTCAGGGATAGCCCCCATCTCTTTGGCCAAGTTCTTGCCCAGGACCTCACATCCTTTCACCCGACCTGTCCTGACACTATTCTCCTTCCATATGTCAATGACCTTCTTCTATGTAGTCCCTCTGGGAACACTCTCAATCCCACACCGCTCAGCTTCTTAATTTCCTAGCAGACAAGGGATATAGGGAGTCTCCCCACAAGGCCCAGGTTTCCCATTCTTCTGTCACCTCTCTGGGTTTTTGCCTTAGACCCGGGAAAAAGGAAATAACACTGGATAGGAGGCAACTCCTCTCTGATCTTCCAGTGCCCCATATGAAAGCCAAAATACTATCATTCCTAGGATTAGCAGGTTATTTTAGGGCCTGGATCCCAAATTATTCTCTTCTATCCAAACCCCTGTATGACCAAGCAAATGGACCCCCTAGTGAATCTCTTGTCTCCTCCCCCATCTACCACTTCCGCAGGTTTCAGCAACTCCTCTTAAAGGCACCTGCCCTTCACCTTCCTGATCTTTCAAGACCATTTCATCTATATGTCCATGAAAAAGGGGGGCAAGCACTTAGGGTCTTAGGTCGAAACTATGGGCCTACATTTGCACCTGTGGCATATTTTCCAAGAAACTAGACTCTACCATCCGTGGGTGAGCCCCTTGCTTAAGAGCTCTGGTTGCTGGACAAATTTTACACAAAGAAGCCTCTAAGCTGAGTTTTGGGGCACCTTGAACTATCCACTCCCCACATCACTTGAAAGATCTTTCAGCTTATAAGGGCCTTCAAACCCTTCCTCCATCCAGGGTTCTGTCGCTCCTCACTTTCTTTCTGGAAAACCCTAATATTACTTTCCTCCCCTGCTCTGCACTGATCCTTCCCTCACTGCTCCCAATGACTCCCACGTCTAACACACCAACTCATAATTGCTTGGAAACCTTAGAAGATTTCCTCCCCTGTCATTCTTCCATTTCTGAGGAACCACTCACCAAGCCTGACCTTATCTGGTTTACTGACAGCAGTTCCTTTAGGCAGAACGGCACTCATTACTCTGGATATGCTGTAGTTTCAGCCACTGAGATTATAGACGCCAAAGCTTTGTCTTCAGGAACTACCAACCAGCAGATTGAACTTATAGCAGCCACTCGTGCCTGCCTTCTAGCACAAGGCAAATCCCTCACCCTCTATACTGATTCAAAATATGTATTCCAGATCTTATTATCCCATGCTTCAATATGAAGGGAGTGACGCCTACTTACCACCAAAGGTAATGCGATCACTAATTCGGCTCTTATAACCAATCTGATGGAGGCCTCCCACTTACCCACCCAGTTGGGAGTTGTCCATTGTAGGTCCCATCAGAAGGATGGCTCTCTTATCACTGAGGGCAATGCCAAAACTGACCAGGCGCCACGAATGCGTGCTACCACTTCCAATTATGGCCCCTATGGGGTACATATTATGGCCACTTTAGACAGCTCATCTGAAGCCCCTATTTCTTCCAGTAAGAACAAGGATCTTTTCAAGTTCCTTCATACTCTACACCATTCCAATTCTCAGTCTTTGACCCTTTTTTTACAGAGCTTCTTCTCCCTCAACCCTTCTGACATAGCCATGATAGAGAATATAGCCTCTAATTGTCAGATCTGTCAGCGGACCAAACCTCATACTCCTTTAAGGCCCAAACCTTTCCCTTTCCACCAAGCCCAGGGACACATTCCCATTGCTGACTGGCAAGTAGACTTCACCAACATGCCCACAGTATGGCACACTAAATACCTCCTTGTCTTTGTGGACACTTTCTCTGTTTGGGTTGAGGCATTTCCCACTTCCAATAAAAAGGCTTCCACTGTAGCTTCAATCTAACTGACAGACATCATCCCTAGGTTTTGTATGCCCACTTCCCTACAATATGACAATGGCCCTGAGATTATTTCTAGGATCACACAAAAGGTCTCTCAAGCCCTTTCCTTCAAGTGGCATTTCCACTGTCCATATTACCCCCAGGCTTCAGGGAAAGTGGAAAGGGTAAATCATACTCTGAAGGAAGTCCTTACCAAATTGACAATGGAATTAAACTTAGACTGGGTCAAAATCCTTCCCTTTGCTTTGCTTCGAATCAGAGCTCTCCCTAAGAAACCATCTTTACTGTCTCCCTTTGAGATAATGTATGGAAGACCTCTTATACCCTCTGGGTTGGTCACTTCACAAGGACCTCTCACCCGAGATTTGTCTTTGCCTCTCTTGTTTCATCTCCGCTCTGAACACTGGAAATGTCAGAACTGGCTTCTTCCGGACCCAGTCTCCACTCCAAACACTCCTCCCTTAACACCTGGGAGTCTAGTCTATTATAATACCCCAGAGGAGAAAGGGACTCTTGCACCAAAATGGGAACGCCCCTATCCTTTCATTCTCTGTACCCCCACCGCAGCCAAACTCTCCTTACCAGACAACCGTCTCACTCCCTGGATTCCCATTTCTAGGTTGAAACCATATCACCAGGAGGCCCCACCTGCTGACGACAGGACCATGCCAGAGGAACTCCAAGAATCACCTCCTGAAGCTCCCCTTTAATTCTGCTTTCCACACCCATCTCACCCATTTAAGTTGCGGCTCACACGGTGTTCCCTGCAGCCCAATTCCTCTTAAAGAAGGCACAATGAGCTCTCCCAACACCCTAGTCTTCTCTAACTGCTTGTTTTTTGTGCTCTGCTTTTTTTCTGTGCTCTGTTGGGACTTGTCTTTACCCTCCTAACCTACCATGTATTTATTCACTCTTCGGGAACGATACTCAGAACATGGCATGCAGAAGGTCCGCGCAGTGGATGCAACTACTTGCTTCATCCACAACTGCACCTCTATTTCCCTAAAATTGTCACCTTCAAGGACCTTCGTCCCTGGTAGCTGGAACTGGCCTTTCATTTGCTTCCTTTTTAATCAAACCAAAGACTATTGTCATTGGTGGCCTGAGATATATAATGGGTGTCCCTATTGGTCATGCAGGTTCCATGATGAACGTGGTAGCTGTTCTTACCACTCACTTGGCTACTCTGAAGGGTTGACTTCTAGTTACCTAAAGTGGCATAAAGGCTCTTCATCCGATAACAATGGATCGTATACTTCAGATATACCTGACCCCAAGGCCAAACGTTGGGGCTATGTTGAGTTTGCTCTCTATGCTCGGACAACCTCAGCAAGACCCACAGGGTGGATGACTGTTGGCCGCACCCTGATTACGCCACCTAAGGCAACCAATCATGTAGTCGAACACATTAAGGAGTCAGAATCAAAACTGGATAAAGGCCATTGCAACAGATGTTTTTTCGTCCTCTGCCTGAGGATCAAAAGAAGTATATTTCCTATATGCTTCCATAATTCTCTCCAGAATCATAGAGGGAGACTCATTAGGACCTTGGATTATCTCTTTTACCATGGCCAAATTAGTCGGCCCTCTGGCGGCCACTTGGAGCCCCGCCATTAGAGCCCCGTGATAAGTGGAAAGATGCTACCAACCTTCAAAGGTGTTGGGATCCCAGTTTGGTCGGTTCATGGGCCCATAAGGATGAAGAGGGAGCATCACAGTGGCTTCTGAGTTTTCTATTTTCCGTAGCTGGCGGGTTTCTTTAGGTGGCCCAGCTTCCACCAGAAAAGGAGGGGCTGCTGCTGCTGCGGAGAACTCCCTTGGAGGGCTTGGGTCTGGCCCAATTGCCTCTAGTGGCGGAGAGGCTGAGTCAGTGGCGGGAGAATCATCTGGAATGTGTTGGGTGTTGGGGAGCGAGGGCAGAGGATAAGGAGGGGGAGGATTGTCCAGTCTTGTGACTCAGGAAGAATGGGGGGAAGATGGGGAGGGAACGGAAGGTTTGAATGATAGGATCCTGGGGAAGGGGTATATGGCTGTTGATCTGGGTGGCCACGTGGTCCCGGCTGAAAGACAATATCTCTGACTTTTTGGATTAGATTGAAGTAGAAGGATCCTTCTGGGGGCCACCTGACTTTGAGGATGGGCAATTCTGAAGCACAGAGAGTCTGCCAGGTCTGACATTTAACTGAAAAATAATGATTCTTGGCCCTTGAGCAGACATCAGTCCAATGATCAAGGGTCAGGGACAGAAGCGTGAAAGTGCTTTGTCCCATAATGGGAGTTACTCAAAAAGAGACAGTGAAGACACAAACGCAAGACAAACAAAGACAAACAGTAAACGTTTAACATGGGTCCAAGACAAATATTAGAACTCAGTAACTGGCAAAACCTGATGGGTTAGACAATAAAGACAGACAGTAAACTCAACATGAGTTCGGGACAATGAACAAAACTGTGTAGCCAGCAAAACCTGATGGGCTGGCAAACCGAATCCTGAAGCAAAATATAACCGAGTTGAGGAAACTAATATTCCTTGATTTCCCTCGTCCTCTGGAGTGTCCCCCAGGGACGTGGCCAGTAGCTCTGTGACACGTCTGCCACCCACTGTCAGAGAGAGCTAATGCTCTTCACCGACAGCCACTTTGCCAAGCCCTAACCTGAAACCCGAAACCAGAAAGAGGCGCCTTTCTTACCCCGAGAGGAGTCCCTTGGGGTCTTTCATCCGCTGCTCCGGATATCTCACCTGGGACCTCCAGATGAAAAGGTGGGGCGAACATCGGAGGAAAAGACCACCAACAGGCTTTCTCATGCAACACCAAAGGGTTTATTGGGGGTATAGCGTGCTGGAGCTCAGGGCTCACTTCAGAGGAACAAAGAACAAAGAGCCCCGAGAACCACTTGAGTGGAGTTTATATACATTCTTTAGAGAGGGCAGGGACTTTACATACATCATAGCCTCTTTAGCAAATCATCATATACCGCGGGAAAATCAAATAACAACTCTAAAACATGATTAGCACATTCATTGGCGGGAACAGGTTGGGCAGGGGGTGATTGGTCAGCCGTAAGAAGGGGTATACATTTAAATTGATTGGTGGATGCACTGTGATGTATACGTGGTGAGCTGCATGGTTTCTGGGAAGGGGCTGTTAAGTAACTAGGTCCTCAGGGAAGATTTCAACACACATCTAATGTGCAAATCCGGGAATTATCTTAACTGCCACAGAAATTTCAGGTGCTGAGTGCAGCTTGGAAACTTTACAAAACCTGGTTCTTTACATTTCAATTTCAATTTCTTTTATTCTTTCAGAACCTTACAGAGGAAGGCGAGAGAGTTCATAGACAATTACTGCTCTTTTGGCCATTTTGGTTTTGGATGCACACAAGGGATCTTTCTTTAGATCCATCTGGTGCTGATAATCTAAGCCACAGCCTCAAACAGCGCCAAGAGGCTGATTAAAACATATCCATTTCCAAAGCAATTACTACTCTGAAGTCAGTTACAGAACTCAGTCTTCTAGGAGAATCACGCCAGTGTTGAAGCCCAGGTGAACACAGTCATCTCTTCCAAAAGCCACACAAGTTACCACAATTAAAATAAAAAAAAATCCCACATGGCCCTCATCTACTTCCATATAGTCACTCATCATAATCTCTGGCTGGAGGTTTCCTTAAATGGCACAGCCCAATAGAGTGTCCATAATAAGCTCCCTTCTCCTCATTTACCTAAATTCAGGGTGGCCTGGACACCCTTCCTGTGAACCAGGATTGATCACATAGTTCTGAAATTAATACTGCTCTACTTCTCCAATTTGAGGCCTACTGACTATCAGGTATAGTATGTGATTTGGAGTCATTATTAAACCCAAGCACCTTTGCAGGGATTGGAAGAACTCATTTGACACAAAAAATCCCAATACTCCCTTGATGGAGGTCAAGAACCAAACACAGGAAGGCAAGAGACTTCACCCACAATGACTGATTTTTTGCCATTTTGGTTTTGGATGCACACATTGGATCTTTCTTTAGATCCATCCGATGCTGATAATCTAAGCCACAGCCTCACACAGGGCCAAGAGGCTGATTCAGACACATCCCTTTCAAAGTAATTAAGCAAAGAGCCACTGGTGATGCCCATTCCTTTCCATTTTAAAACTGTTTTCTTCAGGCTTCACAAAGGGTGGCCTGAGGCAAAGACCTTCCTGACATTCAGGGCAACAGAACAATAGGTAAGCAAAAGGCGCAAAGCAGGGTTTCTCTACTGAGACTTTCCTGGTCACACTGATATCTGAGTTTTCTGAGATGCTTGCCATTTCCTTCAGCTATGGATTACATGGCCACGTCACAGAGTTTGGAGGTGGTACATATTTTGGACACAAAACCATGAGCCTATTGTGGAGAGTGGCCAGAATTCAGGAAGAAAACAGGAACTTAGGAAGACAGTACATGTTGTCCATCGATAAGGCAACCTGCAGTCCATTCCTAAAATGGGTAGGATGAATGCTGGGAAGCTTTCTACTAGACAGGACACATCCATTGATGCATTCTCTTTTCTAATGTCTACAACCACGGACACAGTGGGATACACAGACATAGAAACACTCGCCTTGTCAAAAGACTTTCTAGAAACATTCCACTCCAAACCAAGCAAGCCGCCTTTCCTACCTATTCTCAGAACATAAGACAAAACCACAAACTCACACCCACACTGAAAAAGGCACCTCCTTCCCTAAAGTAAGTCTGTGACTATCCAGAGTGTCCTCTGACTGGTGGGCCATACTATGTTCCCCAGAAATGGCCTGTCCTGTCTCAGATCTGGTCTCCATGGCCAACTCTGTGAAATATCAGGGGCCCGCGGTGAGCCACTTCTTGCTTTCTCTGGAAAGGCCAGTCTTCAAAATTTCCTGGCATTTGGCCATCCTCATATCAGTAGGTACCAAAACAGACTTACTCTGTCCTTGGTAAATCCAAACAAGTGATCCCACTGTACTGGGACTGGGACTGGTTCTGGATGCCTGGCTTCCTGGATCCCAAGTTCAGAGAGTTCCATCACCAAGGAAGTGAGGTGAGGTCACTTCCTTCAGAAACTGAATGAGGTCACTGCCTTAGCAACCCCTTTTTCCGAACTGTTGCTTCCATACTTCCTCTGACACTTTCACAAGTTAGATTGGTATCTCAACCATAGGAACCCGGGAACAGCTCTCCACAAAGGCCTTTGTTGGTCCATCTTTTCTACATTAAGGAGAGAGGGTGAATGAGACACAACCCTTCATCCTTACCAGGTTGTTTTCCATGGAAGATGACTTTTGCTCTCTCACGTTCTTCATAGTTGCCTACATGTTCTCCAGGGATCATTTCTGCATGGACCTTTGAGGTTTTCAGCAGGTGGAAGATCCACTACATTCCTGTATTGTAAGACCAACTCTGTCCCTGCTGTTCTGTAATGTTAGATTGAGGGAACAGTGTATGGTTAGGGTTAATAACATGTGTGATTTGGGTTAGGAATAATTCTGCTGGATGAATAATGGTATTGGGAACCTGCGATATGTATGAGAATATATAGGTGAAATATATGTATGAAAACAGAAGTCTAGGTAAGATTTGAAGCCCAAAAGAGCATTTTGCCCTTGATTTGAATACTTAGATTTGAATTAGGTTCTGCACAGATTTGTCAGATTAATCAATATACAATGGCATAGGACCTTGTACCTTGGATGATTGAATGTCGAAGAGAACATCCAGTCAAAAAGGGATAGTCGGAAGTGAAAGGTTAATAAAATAGGTATTTGTCACTTCCTGGGAAGAATGTTGTGTTTATTACGAGCATAATGGAGTTGTAAAAAAAAATATGATTAAATTAAAAAGACACCATGAAGAGTGTAAATGAGAGAGTGAGAGGACCAAAAAAAGTGGTTTGAGTCTTGGTTCACATAGTCCCCCTGTTTGACTACTTTTTTATCAATCCTGGCCTGTCCGATAATAATCTCCATATTATTGCTAACTATAAAACCCTGTTTGCTCAACCGTGTAATTTCTTTTCTCTAAGCTCAAATTGGACAAGTTAAACTCATGGTAATACCCCACTAGCAGACATAGAATGTGACACCCCACAATGATCACTTTTATGATTAAAAGTAGCTAGAAGAAGAAGTGGGGAATGAAAGATTAATAAAATAGGTACTTGTCACTTTTTTTTCTGTATGCTTAACAAAACACTGTTGAAATATTGAGAACTGTTTGCTAATCTTGTTCCCAGAATGTCCTGTCCCCAAATGCCAAACTGCAGAATGTACTCCCTCACCCGGTTGAATGCAAACCGCCCACTCTCCCTCACCCATCAATAAACTTCACTCCCTGCCCTCCCCAAAGAAAGTATATAAGCTCTGCTTAAGCTCTTCTCAGGGCTCTCTGCTCTATTCAAGTGAGCTCTGATCCCCTGCATGCTGACCCCCTATAAACCCTTTGCTGTTGCATGAGATAGTCTTTTGGTGGTCTCTTCCTCCGAAGCTCGCCCAGTGTTTACTTTGATGATTGGGTGTAGAAAAGAACATTCAGTCAAAAAGGGATAGTCGGTAGGATTAGGAAGATAGTTGTTAGGTTTAGGAAGAAGAATGAGTATAGGTTTTGGAAAAAAATATTCTTTATCAATAGGATTTTGTTTAGAGTGTGAATGTAAATGTTAGCCCACGTGAAGAGTCAGTCACAATAGTGAACCGGAGAAAATATGTAGGAAAACAGATATCAATAGAGATATTATGAAATAAGGCAAAATATAAAGTGGGTGATAGGATTAGACATTTTCAACAGGGTTGAATTTGAATATATGATCTTAGGAAGAAACCAATATGTAGTCACTAATTGGATTGATATTTGAGAGCATTAGGCAACCTGGACATGGCTGTGTTTAGTAATCCATGTTCATTTTCAATTTAGGCTTTGGTACAATAATAAGTGTGAACCTTGCATTTTGTCTGCAGAATATTACTGTGATAAAATGTATATGTAGATCAGGTGACATGAGTAATTTTTCCATCATTTCTGGGAGCAATATTTTGAAGATTAATAAGTTAGTATTGGGGGTACAAAGAGGTGTACCTTGTGTCTATGAATATAGAGCTAATGCATGAATAGACCATACTGTTAATAAATAATATAACTGGTCCACTTTAAATAATGCATTGGATTCATATCTTAAAATATATAAGAAATCTTATATTGATATACATACATTCATTCCAACTAGTTATACATCTAATAGTAAAATTAAGGTTATGGTTTATCATGAAAGGTGTGTGAGTTTTTCTTCAAAAGTGATTATGGAAATCAAAAATAATGTGTTTCGAAAGAAGTCTCATGAAAAGACCAGTCAAGAACCATGAAAAAATACATGTGTTCTGAAGCAGGAAGTGATTGAAAGTGAAACAAATGCCTCTAAATTAGCGAACTTGTGGATGAAATATATATCCTATTATGTGCATAAACTGAAGAAATATTAATGTACCAGTTTTGAATAAAAATGAACGTCAAAATACACATCATGTCCCATAGGAATCAATTTGCATTGATGTTAACCTGGGTCAGTTACTGTATTAATTTTAGGATTTGTAGGCACCATTCACTGAAGATAGTTTTCAGTACTAGGAAACAAATACATATTTCAGGTGGATGAATATTTCTGACGATAATCTTGTGAAAAGTTGATTATAAATTCACATATATGAATATGAATGAATTTAGGAAATGTATAAAAAGACACATGTATTTCATATTTTGAAAAATCTGGAAAGTTTGTATATATATATATATATATATATATATATATATATATATATATATATATATACACACACACACACATACACACACACATGCACACAGACATTAAAAATTAGCAATATATATGCCAATTGAAATTCACCATGAAATATATATTATCCACAGATTCAAAAATATTCATTTTACTGAACATGGATTTATGTATAATGTTGTTAAACTAGGAAGCTCACACAGAGTTCGAATTTTAACTTCCAACAGCATTTAGGAGAAGTGATCTCTTCTCACAATGTGTATCTGCCAAGTCAACCACCTCACAAGAATGTACGTGTTGTACCTTGTAGGATTCTATATGTGCATATAAAAATACATGTGCAAATAGGCTACAGAGAAAGGGAGATAGGAATTCACATATTTGTTAACTTTAAAAACACATGGAGAACAATTTCTACAAAATTTGACTAGATTTATAACTCCTACACTACATAATGCAAAAGGCAAATTCAACTATACACCATGCCTCCTCTGAACTGCTTGTATTTCTATTCTGTTTGGATTATTATTCTCCATCATATTAGGATAAGTAGTCAGAGTCTAGTAGGCTAAGGGTTAGTGTCAGGGATTCAGTATTTCCAATGGAAAATTGGAAAAGGTATCCAATGTGTATGTAATTATGTGCTTTGAAAAATCTTCCCACTCTTATCCAGAACAATGCCTTGACATTACCTTTGCCCCAAGTAAGACACAATTACAGGAGAAGAGTTCAAAAATCTGTGCATATATATATGGAATGCAATATGCTCAGTTGTTCACAAACTTGGAGGTGGTAGAGGAGTTTACAAAAGTAATGGACAGGGTAAACCCTCCACAAAAATGGAGCTTTGCTGGCCTAAAGACTTCTTGAGAAACTGCCTCTGAGGTTGGGCACTTGAAATATATGTTGTTGTCAGGAGCTTAATCTTCATTTGTGGTGAGACAATTAAAGCTGGATCTGCATCTATGTGACGTGAAGGATCTTGTTTCTTATTTTCCAATGAACATGAGACAGCAGTGCTGAATTCTCTCTTTGTAGGTAAACTGTGGCCACTGGGGGCTATGTGTCTCCCTGTGAGGACTGTGAAACCATTTGATCATCCTCCAATTTTCGTGGTGTTTCTTGCTGCTGTACTGGGAGTTTGGTATTTGCTTCGTGAAATACAAAGATTTCAACTGGGACAAAGTGCTAGAGGGAGTTCTGTCACGTGTGGTGTGTCAGGGTCTGCAAGAGAATGCACCAACCAGGCCTTTATCCCACATAGCTTGGCCCCTTGACCATAGCAACCTGATTCTGAACATTGCCCTGAAAACTCTCCATATAACAGGATGCATTTACATATAAGGGTCTGCTGGCTACACTATGTCAGTCACAAGCTATTTGGAAGCCAATGGAAGGTCCACATGACTCCACCACAGATGTTTTATCACACACCTGCACACCACTACTCTAGGCCCACTACTCAGGAGGCTCCAACTTACTGGCATCACTGTTCTTCAACATTTTCATGAAACCCAGTCAATCAAGGCACTGTATTGTATACTCATGATCAGCAACAGGACATCCAAAGTTTCTCCAGTGCCACCTGGTCATGGGAATTTCAAAAATTTGATGGTATTCATCTAGCCATTTTTCAAGGATGAAGTTGGAGGCACTGTGGGTTTCAATTCATTCAGGAACCACTAAATGGTGAGGAAGTTCATTTCAATGAAATCTCTGGACAACACTCACAGGAAAGGCTTCCCAAAGAGTGGCCAAAAGGTCACATGAAGCCAGGCCCATTGAACTGTACAATGTGAGGTCCATGTGTGTTTTGACTCTCAAATATGGCTTCCATGTTTTTCATAATAAAATCATGTGATATCCTGGCTGAGATTCACAGTGCTCTGTGGAAAACCAACCTGGGACTAGATTTCAGATTCCAAGGGTGAATCTCATGCGTGGCCTCCTAAAATCCCAACTCAATTCATGGCAATACTACTCTGAGGTCAGTTCCAGAACTCAGTCTATAAGGGGAATCACCCAAGAGTGAAGCCCTGGTGGACCCAGTCATCTCTTCCAACTGCCACAAAAATGACCACAATTATAACCAAAACACTCCCACATGGCCCTCATTTTCTTCCATATAGATATTCATCATAACTCTTGGCTAGAGGTTTCCATAAGTGGCGCAGCTCAAGACAGTGTCCAATATAAGCTTCTTTGCCCCTCATTTGCCTAAAGTAAGTGTGGCCTGCACACTCTTCCTGTCAACCAGGAGTGATCAAATAGGCCTGCCATTAATACTGCTCTGCTTCTACTATTTGAGGCCTACTGACTGTCAGGTATAGATTCTTATGTGGTTTGTAGTCATGAGACAACACTAGCACATCTGCAGGGCTTTGAAAAACTCATTTTACTCAAGGGTCAATAATCACACTTGATTGAGGTCAGGAACCTAACAGAGGAAGGTGAGAGACTTCATCCACAATGACTGATCTTTTTGAATTTTGTTTATGGATGCACACATGGGATATTTCTTTAGATCCATCAGGAGCTGACAATCTAAGCCCCAGCTTCACCGAGCGCCAAGAGGCTGATTCAACACATCCATTTCCAAAGCAATTAAGTGAAGAGCCACAGGTGATGCCCACTCATTTCCATTTGAATACTGTTTTCTTCAGGCTTCACAAAGGGGTGGCCTGAGCCAAAGACTTTCCTTACATTCAGGGCAACAGAAAAATAGGTAAGCAAATGGCCCAAAGCAGGGTTTCTCCACTGAGACTTTCCTGGTATCTGAGTTTCCTGATATCTGAGTTTTATGACATGCTCCACTTCCCTTCAGCTATCCAGTACATGGCCATGTGACAGAGCTTGGAGGTGCTACATAGCTTGGACACAAAACTTTGAGCCTATTCTGGAGAGTGTCCGGAATTCAGGAAGAAAACAGGAACTTAGAAAGATAGTAGGTTTTGCCCATTGATAAGGCTAGTCGCAGTCCATTCATAAATTGGCAGTATGAATGCTGGGAAGCTTTCTACTAGACAGAACACATCCATGATGCATTCTTTTTCTAATACTAAGACCACGGAGAGAGTGGGATACACAGTAATAGAAACACTCACCTTGTCAGAGGACATACTAGATACAGTCCTCTCCAAACCAAACAAATCGCCTTTCCTACATATTCTCAGAACATGAGACAAAACCACAAACTCACACCCACACTCAAAAAGACACCACCTTTCCCAAAGTAGGTCTGTGACTATCCGGAGTGTCCTATGATGGGTGGGACATACTATATTTCCACGAAATGCACTGTGCTGTCTCAGTTCTGGTCTCCTTGGCCAACTCTGTGAAGTTGTCAAAAGTCACTGGTGAGCCACTACCTTCTTTCTCAGGAAAGGCCCCTCTTCTTAGCTTTCCTAGCATTTGGCCATCCTCACATAACTAGGTACCAAGAAAGACTGACTCTGTCCTTGGTTTACCCAAACAAGTGAGACCACTGGAACTGGGACTGGAACTGGCTGTGGTTGCCTGGCTTCCTGAATCCCAAGTTTAGAGAGTTCCATCACCAAGGAAGTTATGTGAGGTAACTTCCTTCAGGAAGTGAATGAAGTCACTGCCTTGGCAACCACTTTGTCCTAACAGTTGCTTCCAAGGGTCCCATGAGATGGAGGGTGCACCTACTTGCTGTGACATTTTCACAAGTTAGAATGGTATATCAACCATAGGCACCTGGGCACAGCTCTCCACACAGGCTTGGTTTGGTCCATCTTCTCTACATTAAGATGAAAGAGGCTGATTCAGACACATCCCTTCACCCTGACCAGGTTGTTTGCGATGGAAGTTGACTTTTCCTCCCTCAGGTCCTTCATTGCTGCCTACATCTTCTCCATGGATCATTTCTGTATTGACCTTTGAGGTTCTCAGCAGGTGGAAGATCCCCTACACTCCTGATTGTAAGACCAACTCTGTCCCTGCTTTTCTGTAAAGTTAGATTGAGGGAACAGTGTATGGTTAGGGTAATAACAGGTTCGATTTGGGTTAGGAATCATTCTGCATGATGAATAATGGCATTGGGAACCTGTGATATTTACAAGAATATACAGGTGAAATATAAGTATGAATACAGAAGTCTAGGTAAGATTTGAAGCCCAGAAGAGCATTGGGTCCTTGATTGGGATACTTAGCTTTGAAATACCTTCTGCACAGATGTCTCAGAAAAATCGATAAACAATGGCATAGGACCTTGTAAATTGGATGATTGAATGTAGAAGAAAACATCCACTTAAAAAGGGTAGTCGGTAGGATTGGAAAGATAGTCAGTAGGTTTAGGAAGAAGAGTGAGTATAGGATTTGGTCCAAAAGTTCTTTAGCAATAGGGTTTCTCGTAGAGAATGAATGTAAATGTCAGAACATGTGATGAGTCAGTCACAATGATTAACTAGGGAAAATATATAGGGAAGCAGATATCAATAGAGACATGAAGAAATCAGGCAAAGTATAAATTGATTGATAGGATTAGACATTTTCAACATGGTAGATGTTGAATATACAATCTTAGAAAAAAACAAATATTTAGCACCAATAGGATTAACATTTGAGAGCATTAGGCAATCTGGACTTGGATGTTTTTAGTAATCCATGCTCACTTTCCATTTAGGTTTTGGTACAATCATAAGTGTGAACTTTGCATTTTGTGTCCAGAATATTACTGTGATAAAGTGTATATGTAGATCAGGTGACATGAGTATTTCTTCCACCAATTCTGTGGTCAATATTTTGAAGATGTATAAATTAGTATTTGGTGTACAAATAGGTCTACCCTGTGTCTACAAATATAGATAAAATGAATGAATTGACCATACTGTGAATAAATAATATAACTGGTTAAAACTTTAAATTATGGATTGAATTGATATCTGAAAATATACAGGAAATCTTATATTGATATACATACATTCATTACAACCATTTATAGATCTAATGGTAATATTAAGGTTATGGTTTGTCATGAAGAGTGTGTGAGGTTTGCTTCAAAAGCGATTATTGAAATCTAAAATGAAAAGTAGTCTCATGAAAAGACCAGTCAAAAAACATGAAGGAATACATGTGTACTGAAGCAGGAAGTGATAGAAAGTGAAACAAATGCCTATAAATTTGAAAACTTGTGAATGAAATATATATCCTATGATGTGCATAAACTGAAGAAATAGTCATGTAACATTGTTGAATAAAAATGAATGTCATAATACACATCATGTACCATAGTAATCTACTTGCATTGATGTTAAAGTGGGTCAGATACTGTAGAAAAATTAGGACTTCTATGCACCATTCACTGAATTTAGATTTCAGTACTAGGAAACAATATGTATTTGAGGTGGATGAATATTTCTGAGAATAATTTTGTGAACATTTGATTATAAATCCACATACATGAATATGAATGCATTTAGGGATTGTATAATAAGACACATATATTTTATATTCTGAAAAATCTGGAGAGTGTGTATATATATATATATATATATATATATACACACACACACACACACACACACATACACACACACAGACATTAAAAGGTAGCGATATATATGCCAATCGAAATTTATTATGAAATATATATCTTTCACAGATCCAAAAATATTCATTTTACTGAACATGGATTTATGTATTATCTTGTTCAACTAGGAAGCTCACCCGTAGTTTTAATTTTCAGTTCCAACAACGTTCAGGAGGAGTGATCTCTTTTGACAATTTGTATCTGCCAAGTCAGCCACCTCACAAAAGTGTACATGTGATACCAGGTAGGATTCTATATGTGCATACAAAAATACATGTGCTGAATAGGATACAGATAAAGGGCGACAGGAATTCACGGATTTGTTATCTTTAAAACACATGGAGAACTACTTCAATTTAATATTGACTTGATTTATAACAACTACCCTTTATCATACAAAAGGTAAGTCCAGCTATACACCATGCCTCCTCTGAACTGCTTGTATTTCTATTCTGTTTTGGTTATTTTGCTCCATCAATTTAGGATTGACACAGTCTGGCTGGGCACAATTCAGGAGCCACTTGTCAAAAGCTAACTTTATTTTTAGAACCACACACGCCAAAAAATAGCTCCTCGGGAAAAACACTCAGAGCACAACTGCCACCACCGGCTTCCCACAAGCTCTCAACCTCCCCTCTCCTCCTGCTCTTGAGGTCGATTGGCTGGGTTGTTTTAGCAGAGCCAAAAAAGTCCCCCAAAAAGCAGCTCCATAATTTGAAAGGGTGGGGAAACAGCCCAATGGGCATCACCGCAGAGGAGCCAATCAGCTAGATGTTGCTGGGGCCGCTGTGAGCCAACCATCAGCTGGCAGTCTGAAAGTTTGCTTTGGCCCCTTGGGCTGTGGCTCTCAACATCTAACCCTCTCTGTTTAAACAACAAGCATGTGGCTTAGGGACCATGCCTGCCTTAGGTTGTCCAATAGTACATATGATTCTTACCCATTATCGAATGAGCTGACCTCAAGGTGTCAGCCTCCTGTCTTAGATTGGTACCATTGTAATTGGATCTTACCCGTCACTGACTACAGATCCAGTATACATCCACACCTGTGGAGAGGTCTTTGTACCAGCGGGCGGGTGAGGCTCTTTGCCTCATCTCTGTTGGCCCCCTAATTTTAGCTGAACAACCATGACAAGCAGAAGGGAGGAAGATACACCAAGGCAATTGATGGCTCTTTTTGAAAAAATTGTACCACCGATGACATCATCAGAGAAATACCCCAACACTACCACATGTCACTGCACCAACAGATAGTTCACAATGCAGGCAGGTGAGTTCACAATGCATACAAGTGATACATAGTCCAGGCAAGTTCTGCAAGCAGTTCAGTGATGGCTATTGCAGAAGCTGTAGATTGGTTTTATCTTTGACTTCACATGCACTGGGATGAAGATAGAAATTCTGGCAACAATGCCTAAAGAAAGAATTATGTAACATTCCAAAAGGCACTAAAAGAAAACAATTTTCTTAACAATTTACATTGTCTAGAAGAGAATTATTAAATATAATGAAAAGAAAAGGTGGATCCAACATGGCGGCGGGCAGAGAGGCTGCGCTTTTAATGCACTCCCAGTGATGGGGTCATAAAGTCGCAAGGATAACTCTTTGATTCTACCAACGGAGATTCTCCTAGCAAAATTCCACTGAAGGGAGACTGCCCGGGAGCTACAAGAATTTTTTTGAAGCGTCTGTGTGACCCGGACGAGTGGGACCCTGCCACTAGACGCGGAGTTCGAGATTCACCAGCCACAGTCTGCGCACCGCGGGCACAGCTGCAGATCCGTCCACCAGCCCGCAGCCAAAGTGACTGGGTCCTGCTAGACGCCGAGACACAGCTTGGCAGGAAGAAGTCTTTAGCCAAGCCTCCACGCGCCAGGAGCTGAGGTGAACTGGGCCGGACCAGTCCCACTTCTCCCCTCGGTCAATCCGGCAAGAAGCCTGGGGCCCACCATAGCAGAGAGGTGACATCATCGGAGTTCGGCTGGCGAAATTCCTTCCCAGCAAATTCCACTTTAGCAGGTGTGTGACTCCCCATACTGATACAAGCAGCCAGGAAACTTCATTGACTTCTCGGGGTCGTGTCCGTAGGGAAGCAGAGGGGAGCCCAGAACCCAAGGCCCCCATATCACCAGTGGTGACCCCTAAGGTCTTATCCGCCAGTTTACCACAGCACTGAGGCTTAAAAGGGGCACTCGGTGGGGCTGCAAGTGTAACTAGATCTCTGGAGAATCACTTCTGGGGAACAGGACCTGGCTGGCAGGCTGACAGGAGGAAGGGGGTTAAGAGCTGGAGAAGTGAAATGGCTCTGGACTGACAAGTCTGAGAGACCCCCAGAAGACGCCCTACAGGGATAGCTCTCGGCAGGTAGAGAGCAGACACTCCGCTTGGAAGGCACAGCTCCGCCTACTGGAAGAGAAGAAGGTGGATCTCTAAGACTTTAATTTTTTTTTTTGTTGTTGTTGCTGTTGTTGATATTTTTTTCTCTCCTTCTTCTCTCCCTGTTCCTTTCCCCCCTTTTCCTTCTCTCGTTCTATCCCATTTCAAGTTTTATTGTTCTTTTCATTCCCCTCTAATCTATCTCTCCCTCTATCCTTTTTTTCTTTTTAAGAGCACCTTCATTCTCCTACCCCCCAACTCTCATTCCAAGCATTACATCTTTCATTGTGTGTAATTGTCTAAATGCAAATAGGTGAATGTCTCCAGGCTGTCTATAAGACTCCTAAATACCTAGCTACTACCAACACCCTGATCCAATTGCCTGGTAGTATCCACCTTCAGTGGAGCAATCTTCTAAAGTAGCCGAGACATACTAACCATTGTACCACCAGAGCACCCAACCTAAACATATAGTCCTAAGAACAAACAGCAAATCATTATATGCATACAGAACCTAGAAGCCTTATATGAATTAAATGAATCAGCTTTAAAGTACAACAAAGCCCAAAATTTTTAGGCATAATCTTCCACCACAAAAGAGAGACAACAGAGATATACAAAGCCAAAACAAATGTATAGGAGAAAGCAGTTACAAAGCAGTCAAACAGAGCTGGAAAGCAACGTGAACAATATGAAAAAACAAGGGAAAAAGGGGTTACAAACAATGCAGGACAATCTAAATATACAGGAGGACCTAGAAGAATCAGAAATATGGACAGGGAAAGAAATCAAGGCATTCCTAATTCAGATGGAACGGAATATTAGAGAAGACATGAGACAGCAAATCCAAGCATTGAAAGTATATTTTGAAGAGGAACTAACCACACAAATTAAATCCGCAAAGAATGAGCTTTATCAGGAGATAGAGGTGTTAAAAAATAATCAAGTTGTAATCATAGAAATGCAAGAAACCGTAAATCAGATTAAAAGCGCTAATGAGAATATTACAAACAGACTACATCAAGTAGAAGTCAGAACATCAGATAATGAAGACAAAGTATATCAACTTGAAAAGAATATAGTCAACACAGAAAAGATGTGAAATCAAACATATAACACAAAACACAAGTGCACACATAATATAATACATACAACACATGACATAATATTAAAGGCCTTATGACTTTTTACAGGTGAAATCTCCATTGCAATGTCTAAAAACTCTATTGTCCAAAAATAGAACTGATCAGCAAAACATTAACCTAGTTCTGTATGAGCTAAAAAAAAACAAAATAAAACTTCATGATATGAGAAAGGGGAATAATAAAATAGATTTGAAAAAAACATTCTGGTTCTGTCACAGATGTAAGAACAGCCAAACTGGAGTTCTGCATATCAGCTCTTATTGATTTGAGCCAAATCATCTTATTTTTTGTCTGTAGAAATCTCTTTAGTTAATCTCTCTGGAATCCAAATTGGCTACTGTTCTCCCTGTGGAAACACAAAAACAGACGCCGGACTCCAGACAATTACTTGGTCAGGACCTTTCCATTGTCCTGTTAGAATATCATTCCAAAGTACCTTGGGCTTATGTACATTTTTTGGACATATATGCCTTTCTGCAGCACTAAGCCCTGATGAACCCAAATTTAAAAAGTTTAGAGTAAAAGGGTTATTTTAAGTTTACCTTTGGGGAATATATACCCCTTCCCAATTTGTTCTTTTTGCTTTAATATGTACGTTTTAATAGTTTCATGTGCTCTTTCAACTATGCCTTCTCCCTGTGGATTGTATGGGATTCCTGTTATATGAGTAATGCCAAATGATGAGCAAAATTGTTTAAAAGAAGTAGAAGTATAAGCAGGGGCATTATCTGTTTTTAACTCTTTTGGAACGCCCACAGTGGCAAAATTTTGTAAGCAATGAGCTATAACATCTTTAGTTTTTTTCTCCAGCAAGAATGGAGCCCATCAAAAATCCAGAAGAAGTATCAACTGTAACATGCAAATATTTTAATTTTCCAAATTCTGGCAAGTTTGTGACGTTCATCTGCCAAATATGGTTAGGTATCAATCCTCTAGGATTGACTCCAAGATTAACTTGTGGTAAAAAGGTCACACAATTTTGACATTGTTTTATTATTCGTCTAGCTTGTTCCTTAGTTACTTTGAAACGCTTTTGTAAAGTATTAGCATTGACATGGAACTTTTTATGAAAATTTGTAGCTTCTTCTAGTGTATAGAAAATATGTATGAATGTCATGTGTTGTTTTATCTGCTAAATAATTGCCCAAACTAAGGGTTCCAGGCAATCCTGTATGTGTCCTGAAATATCCTATAAAAAACGGATCTTTCCTGTCCCAGATTAGACTTTGTATAGTCGAAAGCAAAGAGAAAATAGTAGAGGAAGGGGAAATCCTTCTACCATCTTCAAGTGATACTATAGCACTAACTATATACTGATTATCGGAAAATAAATTAATTACAGATGCTTTAAGCATCACAAAAGCTTGTAATACTGCATTAAGCTCTACATTTTGAGCTAATTGTTTGGGTACTAAAAATGTAAAAGTTTGATCAGGTGTAAATATTACTGCTGTACCATTATTTGAC
Organism: Callospermophilus lateralis; assembly: GCF_048772815.1. Lineage (NCBI taxonomy): Eukaryota > Metazoa > Chordata > Mammalia > Rodentia > Sciuridae > Callospermophilus > Callospermophilus lateralis. The sequence continues at coordinate 1,517,382 of NW_027513051.1, forward strand.
CCATCAGTGAATATATTTGTAGCATTTATAATAGGTGTATTTCTTGTCATTTTTGGAAAAATTACATGATGTGATGACCAAAAAGACAATAAAGGATTAGATGGTAAGTGGTTATCAAATGAAACATTAGATTTGCACATGATTATTGCCCAAGAATTTAACTAATTATCTAAATCATCAATTTGATTCATAGTATATGGAGTAATAATTTTATCTTCTTGGGTTGTATTATAGTTATAGTAGAAATATTCAAGTAAAAGAGAAGGTCTCTCGAGCTAGTCAGACAGAGATAAAAATTCAATTAAAAGAGAAGGTCTCTCTAGCTAGTTAGACAGAGGAAAAAATCAAGTGATTGATCCTGATAATGTGTCTGAATCAGCCTCTTGGACCTGTGTGAGGTTGTGGCTTAGATTCTCATCACCTGATGGATCATTCCGTGTGTGAATCCATACCCAAAATGGCCAAAAGAGCAGTCCCTGTGGATGAAGTCTCTTGCCTTCCTTTGTAAGTCTACTGAACTCCATCAAGTGAGAATACGCATCCTTTGTGTCAAATGAGTTCTTCAAAGCCCTGGAGAGTCTAGCACATAGGTTCTTGGGTTTTCTCATGACTCCAATTCACATAAAAATATCTATACCTGACAGTCAGTAGGCCTCAAATTGGAGAAGCAGAGGTGTATTAAGGGCAGGCCTATTTGATCACACCTGGTTCACAGGAAGGGTGTCCAGGCCACCATGACTTTAGGCAATGAAGGGCAAGAAAGCTTATTTTGGACACTGTCTTGGACTTCGCCACTCATGGAAACCTCCAGACAGAGCGTAGTATGAGAGTGTATATATGGAAGAAAATGAGGACCATGTGGGAGTGTTTTGGTTTTAATTGTGGTCATTTGTGTGGTAGTTGGAAGATATGACTGGGTATACCTGGGCTGAACTCTGGTGTGATTCCCCTTAGAGACTGAGTTCTAGAGCTGACTTAGAGAAGTGTTATCATGAAATATGTTGGGATTTTAGTTGGTCACGCATGAGAGTCGCCCTTGGAAACCGAGATCTAGGCCCAGGTTTGCTTTCCACAGAGCACTGGGAATCTAATCCAGGATATCACATGGTTATATTCTGAAAGACATGGCAGCCATAGTTGAGAGTCAAAACACACATGTACCTCACATTGTAGACAGCAATAGGTCTGGCTTCCTGTGAAATTTTGGCCACTCTTTGGAAGCCTTGTCTGTGAGATTTCTCCAGAGCTTTCATTGAAATGAGCTTCCTCACCATTTAATTGTTCCTGAATGAAGTTAAACACACAGTGCCTCCAACATCATTCTTGTAAAATGGCTAGATAAATACCATGAAATTTTTGAAATTCCCATGACCATGAAAATGGTGTAGAACAGAGATGCCAGTAAGTTGGAGCCTGATGTGAAATGGGCCTAGAAAAGTCGTGTGCAGTTGTGTGATAAAATATCTGTGGTGGGGCAATGTGGATCTGCCATTGGCTTCCAAATGGCTTGTGACTGACATGGTGCACCCAGCAGACCATTCTATGTAAAGGCATCTTGTTATGTGGAGAGTTTTCAGGGCAATGTTCAGAATCAGATTGCTATGGTTAAGGATGCAAGCTATGTGGGATTGAAGCCTGGTTGGTTCATTATCATGCAGAACCTGACACACCACACGTGACAGAACTCCCTTTAGCACTGTGTCCCAGTTTAACTCCTTGTATTTTGTGAAGCAAATACCAAATTCACATTGCAGCAGCAAGAAACACATCGACAAGTGGAGGATGGCCAGATGGCTTTACAGTCCACACGGAAAGAGTTTGCCCGCAGTGGCCACAGTTTACCTACAAAGAGAGAATTCAGCACTGCTGCCTCATGTTCATTAGAAAATAAGAAACCATGTCCTCCAGGTCACTTAGATACATACCTAGCTTTGATGGTCTCTCTACAAAAAAAGCTAAAACTCCTGACAACAACAAATATTTCAAGTGCCCAAACTCAGAGGCAGTTTCACCAGAAGTCTTTAGTCCAGAAGAGCTCCATTTTTGTGGAGTATTTACCTGTCCCTTACTTTTGGAAACTCCTCTACCACCTTCAAGGTTGTGAACTCTTGAGCATATTACATTCCAGATATGTATTCACAGATTTTCTAACTCATCCACTCTAATTGTATTTTACTTGGAGTGAAGGTAAAGTCAAGGCATTGTTCTGGATTAGAGTGGGAAGATTTTTGTGAAGCACATATTTACATACACATTGGATTCATTTTCCTATTTTCAATTCAAAATGCTGAATGCCTGACACTAACGCATACCCTACTAGACTCTGACTACTAATTCTAATATGATGGAGAAAAATAGCCCAAACCGAATAGAAATACAAGCAGTTTAGACGAGACATAGTGTATTGCTGGACTTGCCTTTTGCATTATACAGGGTAGGACTTATAAATCTAGTCAATATTTTGTTGAAATAGTTCTCCATGTGTTTTTAAAGTTAACAAATAGATGAATTCCTCTCTGCCTTTCTCTGTAGCCAATTCAGCACATGTTATTTCATATGCACATATTGAATCATACCTGTTATCACATGTACATTCTTGTGAGGTGGCTGACTTTGCAGATACAAATTGGGAGAAGAGATCACTCCACCTCAACACAGTTGGAACTGAAAATTCAACCTATGGGTGAGCTTCGTAGATGAACAACATGATAAATAAAATCATGTTCAGTATAATGAATATTTTTGGATCAGTGGATGATATATATTTTATGATGAATTTCGATTTCCATATATATTGCTACTTTTTAATGTGTGTGTGTGTGTGTGTGTGTGTGTGTGTGTGTGTACACTCTCCAAGTTTTTCAAAATATGAAATATATGGGTCTCAATGTACACTCCCTAAATTTATTCGTATTCATGTATGTGGATTTATAATCAAATATTCAAAAGATTATTCTCAGAAATATTCATCCACCTGAAATACATATTTGTTTCCTAGAAATAAAAACTAACTTCTGTGAATGGTGCATACGAATCCTAATATTTCTACAGTAACTGACCCAGTTTAACACCAATGCAAGTAGATAATTATGGAACGTGATGTGTATTTTGATGTTCATTTTTAGTCAACACTTGTACATTACTATTTCTTCTGTTTATGCACATCGTAAGATATATATTTCATACACAAGTTAGCAAATTTATTGGCATTTGTTTCACTTTCAATAACTTCATTCTTCAGAACACATGTATTCCTCCATGTTTTTTAACAAGACTTCTTTCTAAACACATTATTTTCGATTTCCATAATCACTTTTGAAGCATAACTCACACACTCTTCATGATGAAATATCACCTTAATATTACCATTAGAAGTATAACTGGTTGGAATGAATGATTTTATATCAACATTAGATTTTCTGTATATTTTCAGATATCAACTCAATCCATTATTTAAAGCGGACCAATTATATTATTTATTCACAGTATGGTCTATTCTTGCATTATCTCTATATTCTTAGACAGATACTACACCACTTTCTACCCCCAATACTCATTTATACGTCTTCAAAATATTGTTCCCAGAAATGGTGGAAGAAATACTCATGTCACCTGATCTACATATACATTTTATCACAGTAATATTCTGGAAAATAAAGCAAAGGTCACACTTATGATTGTACCAAAGTCTAAATTTAAAGTGAGCATGGATTTCTAAAAACATCCATGTCCAGGTTGCCTAATTCTCTCAAATGTCAATCCAATTGTTGACTACATATTTGTTTCTTTCTAAGATTATATATTCAAACTCAACCCTGTTGAAAATGTCTAATCCTATCACTCACTTTACTTTGCCTGATATCCTAATGTCTCTATTGATATCGGCTTTCCTTCATAAATTCCCAGTTCATCATTTTGACTGTTCATTTGTGCTGACATTTACATTCACTCTCTACCTGAAACCCAATTGCTAAATAACTTTTGGTCCAAATCCTATACTCACTCTTCTTTCTGAATCTACCAACTATCTCCCAAATCCTACTGACTATCCTTTTTTGAATGGATGTTCTCTTCGACATTCAATCATTCAAGGTACAAGGTCCGATGCCATTGTGTATTGATTTATCTGAGACATCTGTGCAGGACATAATTCAAAGCTAAGTCTCCCAATCAAGGGCCCAATCCTTTTCTGGGCTTCAAATATTACTTAGATTTCTGTTTTCATACATATATTTCACCTCTATATTTTTATAAATATCACAGATTTCCAATACCATTATTCATGCAGCAAAATGATTCCTAACCCAAATCGAACATGTAATTAACCCAAACCATATACTATTCCCTCATTCTAACTTTATAAAAGAGCAGAGAAAGTGTTGGTCTTACAATATAGGAATGTAGGGGATATACCACCTGCTGAAAACCTCAAAGGTCCATGCAAAATAATCCCTGGAGAAGATGTAGGCAGCTATTAAGGACCTGAGAGAGCAAAAGTCATCTTCCATGGAAAACAACCCTGTCTGGAGAGGGATTGTGTCTGACTGAGTGTCTCTGTTCCTAATGTACAGAAAATGGACCAATCCAGGCCTGTGTGCAGAGCTGTTCACAGGTGCCTATGGGTGATATAGTATTCTAACTGGTGAGAGGGTCACGGGAAATAGGGGCAGCATCTATCTCATGGGACCCTTGGAAGCAACTGTTAGGAAAAAGTGGTTGCAAAGGCAGTGACCTCATTCAGTTCCTGAAGGAAGTGACCTCATCTCTATTGTTTGGTGATGGAACTCTCTGAACTTGCGATCCAGGATTCCAGGCACCCAGAGCCAGTCCTAGTCCCAGTCCCAGTGGGCTCATTTGTTTGGATTTTGTAAGGACAGAGTCAGTCTCTTTTGGTATCTATTGATGTGAAGATGGCCAAATGCCAGGAAAGCTTTGAAGACTGGCCTTTCCAGAGAAAGCAAGTAGTGGCTCACCACGGGCTCCTGACAATTTCACAGAGGTGGCCAAAGAGACCAGATCTGAGACAGGACAGGCCATTTTGGAGGTACATAGTAAGGCTCACCAGTGAGAGTACACTCCGAATAGTCACAGACCTACTTGGGGGAAGGCGATGCCTTTGTGGTTTTTGTTGTGTGTTTGTGGTTTTATCTCATGTTCTGAGAAAAGGTAAGAAAGGTGGTTTGTTTGGTTTGGAGTGAACTGTTTCTAGTAAGTCGTTTGACAAGGCAAGTGTTTCTATGTCTGTGTATCCCAATATGTCTGTTGTTGTAGACATTAGAAAAGAGAATGCATCAATGGATGTGTCCTGTCTAGTAGAAAGCTTCCCAGCATCAATCCTGCCCAATTTATGAATGGATTGTGGCTTGCATTATCGAAGGGCAACACCTACAATCTTCCTAAGTTCCCATTTTCTTCCTGAATTCTGGCTACACTCAAGAATAGGCTCATGGTTTTGTGTCCAAGATATTTACCACCTCCAAGCTCTGTGATATGGCCATGTACTGGATAGCTGAAGGGAATGGCGAGCATCTCAGAAAACTCAGATATCAGTGTGACCAGTAAAGTCTCAGTGAAGGAACCCTGCTATGGGCCTTTTGCTTACCTATTGTTCTTTTGCCCTGAATGTCAGGAAGGGCTTTGCCTCACGCCACCCCTTTCTGAAGCCTGAAGAAACCAGTTTTCAAATGGAAATGAGTGGGCATCACCTGTGGCTCTTTGCTTAACTGCTTTGGAAAGGGATGTGTCTGAATCAGTCTCTTGGCCCTGTGTGAGGCTGTGGCTTAGATTACCAACACCTGATGGATGTAAAGAAAGATCCCATGTGTGCATACAAAATCAAAATGGCAAAAATTCGCAGTCATTGTAGATGAAGTCTCTCGCCTTTCTCTGTAAAGTTCCTGACCTCCATCAAGGGGAATAGGGATCCTTTGGGTCAAATGAATTCTTCAAAACCATGCAGAGGCAAATCCATAAGTGCTTCGGTTTTTTCTTGACTCCATTTCACATAAAGAATCTAAACGCCAAAGTCAGAAGGCCTCAAATTGGAGAAGTGGAAAAGTATTAATGGCAGACTTATTTGATCACTCCTGGTTCACAAGAAGGGTGTCCAGGCCACCGTGAGTTTAGTCACACACACACACACACACACACACACACACACACACACACACACACATATATATATATATATATATACACTCTCCAGATTTTTCAAAATATGAAATATGTGTCTTATTTTACACTCACGAAATTCATTCATATTCATATACGTAAATTTATAATCAACTTTCCAAAGATTATTCTTAGAAATATTCATTAACCATAAAAACATATTTCTTTCCTATACTGAAAAGTAACTTGAGTGAATGGTGCACACAAATCCTAATATTTCTACAGTACCTGACCCAGTTTAACATCAATGCAAGTAGATTCCAATCGGACATAATGTGTATTTTGACGTTCATTTTTATTCAACACTGGTAGATTACTATTTCTTCAATTTATGCACATCATAGGATATATATTTCATCCACAAGTTAGAAAATTAATAGGCATTTGTTTCACTATCAATCATTTCCTGCTTCAGAGCACATGCATTCCTCCATGTTTCTCGACTGGTCTTTTCATGAGAAAAGGGATGGACAAGGCAAGGTAAGGCAACTAAGATAGCACCGAAGACACGGAAACAGTCCTATTTGGTTGCAACCGGATTTAGAGGGCATTGCTTCTGTTGTAATCATTTAATCCCCTGCACCCCAAGTTTAAATTGTTTCAGAATTTTGTACCCAACATGGATGGGAGGGGCTCAGAAGTTCACAATCTGCAGAAGTTTATAAAAAGCAGTTTTTGTTTCTGTTTTTTTTTTTTTTTCTCTGTTCTGGGCAAGTTAACATTTTAAGGATACCGGGAATGGGGCAGAGCTATTTTCTTCTCTTTTTTTTTTCTCTCAGCCAGATGTTACCATGGAGCCCAGTTGGTAACTTCTTTATCTTAGAAATGTAGCCATCTCTGTGAAGCCCCAGCTCAAGGCCAGAGGCCTTGTTTACATATTGCCAGCATTATGACTGACTCTTTCCAAACACATTATTTTCGATTTCCATAATCACTTTTGTAGCAAAACTAACATATCTTCATGATAAACTGTAACCCTAATATTAATATTAGATGTATCATTGGTTGGAATGAATGATTGTATATCAATACAAGATTTCTTATATATTTTCAGATATCTATTCAATCCGTTATTTAATGTGGAACCAGTTATATTATTTATTCACTTATGGTCTATTCATGTATTATCTGTATATTCAATGACACAGTGTACACCTCTTTGTACCCCCAATACCCATTTATATGTCTTCAAAATATTGCTCCCAGAAATGGTGGAAGAAACACTCATGTCACCACATCTACATATACATTTTATCACAGTAGTATTCTGGAGACAAATGTAAAGGTCACACTTTTGATTGTACCAAAGCCTAAAGGGAAAGTGAGCATAGATTACAAAAAACATCCATGTCAAAGTTGCCTAATGCTCTCAAATGACAATCCTATTGGTGACTACATATTTGTTTCTTCTTAAGATTATATATTCTAACTCAATTCTGTTGAAAATGTCTAATCGTATCACGCACTTTATACTTTGCCTGATTTCGTAATGTCTTTATTGATATCTGCTTTCCTACATATTTTTCCCACTTCATTATTGTGACTGTTCACATGTGCTGACATTTACATTCACTCTCTAACCGAACCCCAATTGCTAAAGATATTGTTTTCAAAATCCTATACTCACTCTTCTTCCTAAACCTACCGACTATCTTCTTAATCTTACCGACTATCCGTTTATGACTGGATTTTCTCTTCTACATTCAAACATCCAAGTAATGTTCCTGCAAGCGTCGGTGGAAGAGATCACCAAGATAGTGTCTCATGCAACAGCAAGGGGTTAATTGGGGGTCCAGCAAGCTGGGGCTCAGAGCTCACATGAATAGAGCAGAGAGCCCTGAGAACAGCTTAAGCAGAGCTTATATACTTTCCTTGGAGAGGGCAGGGATGGAAATTTATTGATGGGTCAGAGCGAGTGGGTGGTTAGTGTGAAACTGGGTGAGGGAATACATTCTGCAATTTGGCAGTTGGGGACAGCACAATCTGGGAACAAGATTACAAACAGTTCTCAATATTTCAACAGTCTTTTGTTAAGCATACAGAAAAACAGGAAGTTACAAGTACCTTTTTTATTAACCTTTCATTCCCCACTTCTTCTTCTTGCTACTTTTAATCATAAAAGTGATTATTGGGACGTGTCACATTCTATGTCTGCTAGTGGGGTATTACCATAAGTTTAACTTATCCAATTTGAGCTTGGAGAAAAGAAATTACATGGTTGAGCAAACAGGGTTTTATAGTTAGCAATAATATGAGGATTATTATTGGACAGGCCAGGGTTGATAAAAGCGTAGATAAGCAGGGGGACTGTGTGAACCAAGACTCAAACCACCCTTTTTGGGCCTCTCTCTCTCGTTGACGCTTTTCAAGGCATCCTTTTATTTTACTCAAAGGTTTTTTTTACAACCTCAGTATGGTCGGCATCAAAACAACATTCTTACATCAATGCAGCACAAAGGCCCCCTTCTCTCATGAAGAGGAGGTCCAACTCTCAACTGGAGTGTAAAACAACTTCAGAGAGACATGTAAAAGATTCCTGCAAAGCTGTGATGGAGGTTTCTATTATCTTTAAGTTTTGGTCTCTTGCTGCTTCTATTTGGGTCATTTGTTGTGTACCATGGAGCAGGGCAGTGGTTCCTGTGACTACCACTGCCGCAACTCCAATTCCTAATATGATGGCAAAAGTGAGGGATATATGTTCCCAGTGGAACCGGGTTGTATGCCCCCGTGTTTGAACTTCAAATGAACCTGGGTCATTATAGAGCAATCTGGGAGACATCTTCACCATTACACAATTAATCACATCTGTTGACCATTTCATGAAAACATGAACAATGTTTAAGTATATAGAATTATACTGTTGTAGGGACGGACAAGGCACGGCACTTAAGATAGCACCAAAGACAGGGAAACAGTCCTATTTGGTTGCAACCGGATTCAGAGGGCATTGCTTCTGTTGTAATCAATTAACATCCTGAACCCCAAGTTTAGGTAGTTTCAGAATTTTGTACCCAACATGAAAGAGAAGGGACTCAGAAGTTCACAGTCGGCAGAAATTCACAAAAAGAAGCTTTTTTTTCTGTTTTTTCCTTTATTGTGGGCAAGTTAACTTTTCAAGGACACCTGGGAGGCAGAGAGCTTTTTTTTCCTTTTCTTTTATCCCCCTGCCAACTGTTACCATGGAGCCCAGTTTGGAAATTTTTATCTTAGAAATGTAGCCATCTCTGTGAAGCCCCAGCTCAAGGCCAGAGGCCTTGTTAACATATTCTGTGAAAAACTATTAAGGGGGTGTCTAGCTTAGGAGTGCTGATTTTTCCAGCCAGTAGCCAAGTAGAAAAGGGCAACAGAAAAAGAGGAAGTTAATCTACACTGAACTCATTTATAGAGACTCTTTTGCTGAAAGTCCTAAAGTCAGCCATGGTGAAGACTTCTGGAGAAGTTCAGTGAAGATTTTTCTGTGGGCCTGGTACAGAGGGGGAAGACGGGGAAGGCGGGGGGTGAGAACAGCTCCGTGGATCTGAGAATAAGGAAGGAGAGATGTAAAGGAATAATGGGAAAGGGGTTTGGTATTTTCCTAGCAACATAAATTGAGCAGTAGAATCGGTAGAGCAGAAAGGAAGACGGGAGTGAGTATCCCAAAAAGCCTGTGAGGGACTTTAAATTCTTAGTAACCTGTTTTCAGTGATGACAAAGAAACTTTAAAGGCCATTTTCATTACATCTTTGATAGGGGTCTGAGGGCTGTCCTAAGCTGGTTTGAGCTTTGAGTTAAGTGGTAAGAGGACCTGGTGGGACCCAGTGTGGGCACTGACAAGAAAAGAGAGAAGTGAGTGGATGAATGGGTACCTCAGTACCTGCTACCTCAGCAAGAGGGCAATGCTCTGAGAACCGGCGGAGGTTTCGGTTTTTGATCTAGTAATTGGAGAAGAGAAATCAGGTTTGCTGAGGTGGGACTGACAGCAGAGAGTCTGGAGCAGAAGGCTGAGTTTGAGGAACTATTGGAGAAGCATAGTTCAGGATGTGAGCGAAAGAGGAAAAAGGCCTTCACATAGGGGAATTTCCTTTCACCCTTTTGAGCACTTGCAGAAGTTAAAAAGGTCACACAGAATTTGAGGATCTAGAGACTCCTCTGTTGGCCATCAGTTTGGGTTTTCTAAGTGGTAATATGGCCAATGCTGTGTACTGAATTTGATGAGGATTTTGGGTTCCACCAGGCAGCCCCTGTATGCTCAAATCCCCATGACTTACAGAAGAAGTCGGCTTTTCCCCCACACAGCCGTGGCGGTTTGTGGCTTTGATAGTCTGCCGGGCAAACATACTAATATAGGCTAGCCAACCTGCATCTGGCTTGCCTGTCCCTACAACCATAATGTTTGTTTCCATTATCTATGGTACGGAAAGGATTTAATGGAATTTTAGTGAGATCCTCTTCATCAGGGATATCCTAATAGGAAAGACCTATAGCCAGCTGACAAATGTCTGGGTGGAGAGATGGCCACCAGGTCCCTAAGGGGGCTGTATGCAAGATAGACCATACTTCTTGTCTAGTAGTATTTGTGATCAGCCATCGCTGCTGAAGCGACTGATGAGCGTTAGGACTACGGGTGGCCAAGGAGAGAGTCTATAGCCTTACCCACGTGGCGAATATGCAATTTGAAAGGGTTAACAGTCTTTTCCAGTTTTCAGCCAGAGTCTGGACATGGCACAGGCTTGAGATGAGAGGCATGGATCCAGGAAGTGATTCCCTCTACTTTTACTGCTGTAGGTGTTATAAGTAGCACCTGGAATGGTCCTTTCCTGCGGGGTTCCAGGGATGACACCTGATGTCATCTTATGTAGAGGAAGTCTCTTTCTTGATATCAATGTGGATTTCCCTCGTCCCCAGGTTGGAAGGCAGTGGCCAGCTGTTTCCACAGGTATAGCTGAGTTCTTACAAGAGATTTAAGTATGTCAAGCAAGGGTGTGTGGAAGGGATCCTTAGGTCTTAGAGTCGGGGTTAGGTCTCTTAGTGTAGGAAGGGCCCCATAGAGAATTTCATAGGGGGTGAGGTTACAAAAAGAAAGAAAGGGAGTATTTCTTGCATGAAACAGTGCATAAGGCAGAATCATAGTCTAATCTTTTATGCCGGTCTCTAAGCTTAATTTTGTTAAGGTCTCTTTAATGGTTCTATTTATTTTTTTTAAGTGTCCTGAGCTCTGGGGTCTATAAGCACAATGTAACTTCCAATTAATCCCCAGGGTCCTGGCTAACCCCTGATTTACCTGGCCCATGAAGGCTGTTCAATTATCAGACCATATTAAATTAGGCAGGACGTGTCTTTGATAAATATCTTTCAGGATCTTCTTGACCACAATTTGTGCCGGTTTTCTTTTCTTTTTTTTTTTTTTTTTTTTTGGTGGGAAAGGCTTCAATCCATCCTGAAAATGTATCTACAAAGACTAGGAGATATTTAAGTCCATACCTTGCTGGCTTAATTTCAGTAACGTCCACTTCCCAGAATTGTCCTGGTCTGGTTCCTCATAGGTGCTTTCCTGCAGGAAGCTTGGAAGGGTAAGCATTAACCAATTGACAGAACTGACAGGCTTTTGTTACCCATTCAATTATTTCCTTTCACTGTGAGTGAATTAGTCTAAAACTCTGTTCTTGATCCTACAGTAATGCCGGCAGTTTTTTTGAACCAAGTTGATTGAGTTGATGTACATTTTTAATGTAGTGTAGGGCTTTCTGAAATTGCAGGCTGGGCTCAGTGAAGTTGAGGAGTTCAGTGTCAGTGTTCTTAGATGTTATCAAAAGCTTGCTGGTGCTCAAGGGTCCATTGGAATTGGGCATTCTCATTTAACAGCGGGTATAAAGGAGCAGCTAAGAACACAAACCCAGGTCCAAAACCTGCTAAAGCCAGCAGTCCCAAGAAACTCTATGTTGTCTCCTGTTAAATGGGGGTGGTATCTGCACAACGGTTTGTTTTCTGGGCTCAGTGAGCCATCATTTACCACGCCTAAGGAAATACCCCAGGAAGATTACTTCTTGCTTGCAAATTTGGGCCTTTTTGTCCAAAGCTCTCTACCCAAGTTGAGCAAGCTCAGATAATAGTGCTTGGGTCTCAGACTCACAGTTTTCTTTGGTGTTGGCTGCCAGTAGCTAGACATCCACATATTGAAGCAGAATGACTTCGGGGTGCGTAGTTCTGAAGTTGTAGAGATGTCTGTGAAGGGCTTCATCAAAGAGATTGGGGGAGTTTTTGAACCCCTGTGGAAGTCTAGTCCAAGTTAGTTGACAAGACGTTCCGGTTTCTGGGTCTACCTACTCGAAAGCAAACAGCAACTGACTATCTTTATGCAGAGGCAAGCAAAAGAAAGCATCTTTTAAGTACAGAACAGTATAGCATTTTCACTCGGCCACAGCAAAGAGGTTATTGGGGGTCCAGCATGCTGGGGCTCAGAGCTCACTTGAATAGAGCAGAGAGCCCTGAGAACAGCTTTAACAGAGCTTATATACTTTTCTTGGAGAGGGCAGAATGGGAAATTTATTGATGGGTCAGGGCGAGTGTGCGGTTTGCGTGCACCCGGGTGAAGGAGTATATTCTGCAGTTTGGCAGTTGGGGACAGCACATCCTGGGAACAAAATTAGCAAACAGTTCTCAAGATTTCAACAGTGGTTTGTTAAGCATACAGAAAAACAGGAAGTGACAAGTGCCTATTAACCTTTCACCAAAGCAAAATGGAAAGTGAGCATTGATTACTAAAAGCAACCATGTCCAGGTTGCCTAATGCTCTCAAATGTCAATCCTATTGGAGGCAACATATTTCTTTCTTCCTAAGATTATATATTCAACCTCAACCATGTTGAAAATGTCTAACCCTATTACATTATACTTTGCCTGATTTCCTAATGTCTCTATTGATATCTGCTTTCCTACATATTTTCCCCAGTTCATCATTGTGACTGACTCTTCATATGTGCTCATATTTATGTTCACTCTCTACCCAAAACCCTATTGCTAATGAAACTTTCGTTCAAATCCTATATTCACTCTTTTTTCTAAACCTACTGACAACCTTCCTAATCCTGCCGACTATTCCTTTTTGACTGGATGTTCTCTAGGACATTTAATCATCCAAGGTACAAGGTCCTTTGCCATTGCACATCGATTTATCTGAGATATCTGTTCAGAATATAATTCAAAGCAAAGTATCTCACTAAAGGGCCCATTGCCCTTCAGGGCTTCAAATCGTACCTAGATTTCAGGTTTCATACTTATATTTCACCTATATATTCTTGTGAATATTGCAGGTTCCCAATACCATTATTCATCCCGCAGAATGTTTCCTAACCCAAATAGAATATGTTATTAACCCTAACCATACACTGTTCCCTCAATCTAAATTCACAAAAGAGCAGGGACAGAGTTGGTCTTACAATACAGGAATGTAGGGGATCTTTCACCTGCTGAGAACCTCAAAGTTTGATGAGAAATGATCCCTAGAGAAGATGTAGCAGCTATGAAGAACCTGAGAGAGCAAAAGTCATCTTCCATGCCAAACCACCTGTTCAGGATGAAGTGATGTGTCTGAATCAGCCTCTCTCCTACTGATATAAAGAAGATGGACCAAACCAACCCTGTGTGGAGAGCTTCTCCTTGGTGTCTACGGTTGATATACCATTCTAACTTCTGAAAGTGTCACAGGAAGTAGGGGCAGCCTCCATCTCAAGGGACCCTTGGAAACAAGTGTTAGGACAAAGTGGTTGCCAAGGCAGTGACCTCATTCCCTTCCTGTTGGAATTGACCTACCTCACTTCTTTGGTGATGTAACTCTCTGAACTTGGGATCCAGGAAGCCAGGCACACAGAGCCAGTCCCAGTCCCATTCCCAGTGGACTTACTTGTTTGGATTTACCAAGGAGAGAGTCTGTCTCTCTTGGTACCTAATGGTTTGAGGATGACAAAATGCAAGTAGAGCTCTGAAGATGGGCCTTTAATGAGAAAGCAGGTAGTGGTCAGCACAGGCTCCATACAACTTCACAGAGATGGACAAGAAGACCAGACCTGAGACAGGACAGGCCATTTTGGGGGAACATAGTATGCACCACCAGTCAGAGGACACTCTGGATAGTCACAGACTTACATGGGGGAAGGAGGTGACTTTTTGATTGTGGGTGTGAGTTTGGGGTTTTGTCTCATGTTCTGAGAATAGGTAGGAAAGGTGGTTTGTTTGGTTTAGAGTGGACTGTTTCTAGAAAGTCCTTTGACAAGGCGACTGTGTCTGTGTCTGTGTATCCCACTGTGTCCTTGGTTGTACATATTAGAAAGCAGAATAGATCAATGGATGTATCCTGTCTAGTAGAAAGCTTCCCAGAATTCATCCTGCCCATTTTAGGAAAGGACTGTTGGTTGCTTTTCGATGGGCAACACCTACTATCTTCCTAAGTTCCTGTTTTCTTCCTGAATTCTGGCCACTCTCCAGAATAGGCTCATGGTTTTTTGTCCAAGATATGTACCACATCCAAGCTCTGTGACATGGCCATGTACTGGATAGCTGAAGGGAATTGCAAGCATCTCAAAAAACTCAGAAATCATTGTGACTAGTAAAGTCTCAGTGGAGAAACCCTGCATTGGGATTTGCTGACTTATTGTTCTGTTACCCTGAAGTCAGGAAGGTCTTTGCCTCAGGCCACCCCTTTGTGAATTTTGAAGAAAAATGTTTTCAAATGGAAGTGAATGGGCATCACCTGTGGCTCTTTGCTTAACTGCTTTGGAAAAGTATGTGTCTGAATCAGCCTTGTGGCTCTGTGTGAGGCTGTGGCTTAGATTATCAGCTCCTGATGGATCTAAAGAAAGATGCAATGTGTGCATCCAAAACCAAAATGGCAAAAAGATCAGTCATTGTGGATGAAGTCTCTCGCCTTCCTCTGTAAGTTTCCTGACTTCCAACAAGTGAGAATAGGGATCATTTGGGTCAAATAAGTTCTTTCAAGCGCTGCAAAGTTGCTTTGGTTTCCTAATTACTCCAAATCACATAAGGAATCTAAACCTGACAGTCAGTAGGCCTCAAATTGGAGAAGCAGAGCAGTATTAAAGGAAGAACTATGTGATCAATCCTAGTTCACAGGAAGGGTGTTCAGGCCACCCTGAGGTTAGGCAAATGAGGGGCAAGGGAGCTTATTTTGGACACTCTCTTGGGCTGCGCCATTCATGAAAACCTCTAGCCAAAGGGTATAATGAGTGTATATATGTAAGAAGTTGAGTGCCATGTGAGAGTGATTTGGTTTTAATTGTGGTCATTTGTGTGGCAGTTGGAAGAGATGACTTGGTCCACCTGGTTTTGAACACTGGTGTGATTCTCCTCAGAGACTGAGTTCTGAAACTGACCTCAGAGAAGTAATTGCTTTGGAAAGAGATGTGTCTTAATCAGGCTCTTGGCCCTGTGTGAGGCTGTGGCTTAGATTATCAGCAACAGACGGATCAAAAAAATGATCCCATGTGTGCATCCAAAACCAATATAGCCAAAAGAGCAGTCATTGTGAATGAAGTCTCTCACCTTCCACTGTAAGGTTCTGAAAGAATAAAAGAAATTGAAATCGAAATGTAATGAACCAGGTTTTGTAAAGTTTCCAAGTTGCACTCAGAACCTGAAATTCCTGTGGCAGTTAAGACAATTCCTGGAACTGCCCATTAGATGTGTGTTGAAATCTTCCCTGACCACCTAGTTACTTAACAACCCCTTCCCAGAAGCCGTGCATCTCACCACGTATACATCTCAGGGCTTCAACCAATCAGTTTAAATGTATACCCCTTCTGAGGGCTGACCAATCACCCCCTGCCCCAACTTTTCCCGCCAATGAATGTGCTAATCATGTTTTAGAGTTGTTATTTCATTTTCCCGTGGTACATGATGATTTCCTAAAGGAGGCTATGATGTATGTAAAGTCCCTGAGCTCTCTAAAGAATGTATATAAACTCTGCTCAAGTTGTTCTCGGGGCTCTTTGTTCTTTGCTCCTCTGAAGGGAGCTCTGAGGCCTAGCATTCTGGACCCCCAATAAACCCTTTGCTGATGCATGAGAAATCCTCTTTGTTGTCTTTTCCTTTGATGTTCGCAGCACCTTTTCATCTGGAGGCCCCAGGTGAGATATCCGGGAGCGGTGAATGGAAGACCTCAAGGGAGTCCTCTCGGGGTAAGTAAGGTGCCTCTTTCTGGTTTCGGGTTTCAGGCTAGGGCGTGGCAAAGTGGCTGTTGGTGAAGAGCATTAGCTCTCTCCTATGGTGTGACAGACGTGTCACAGAGCCAAGATCACGTCCCTGAGGGACACTCCGGAGGACTAGGGAATTCAAGGAATAGTAGTTTCCTCAACTCGGTTATGTTTTGCTTCAGGATTTGATTTGCCAGCCCATCAGGTTTTGCCGGTAACTCAGTTTTGGTCATTGTTCTGAACTCATGTTGAGTTTACTGTCTGTTTTTATTGTCTAACCCATCAATATTTTCCAGTTACTCAGTTCAAATCTTTGTCTTGGACTCATGTTAAACGTTTACTGTTTGTCTTTGTGTTGTGTTTGTGTCTTCAATGTCCCTGTTTGAGTAACTCCCATTATGGGACAAAGCACTTCCTCTTCTCTGTCCCTGACCCTTGATCATTGGACTGATGTCCGCTCAAGGGCCCAGAATCTTTCTTTTTCAGTAAAACACCGTACCTGGCAGACTCTCTGTGCTTCAGAATGGCCCATCCTCGAATTCAGATGGCCCCAGAAGAATCCTTCCACTTTCCTCTAATCCAAAAATTCAGAGATATTGTCATTCAGCCGGGGCCACGTGGCCACCCAGATCAACAGCCATATACTCCTTCCCCCACATTCCTATCATTCAAACTTTCTGCTCCTCTCCCTCTTCCTTCCATTCTCCCTGAGTCACAAGACTGGACACTCCACCCCCTCCTTATTGTCTACTCTCCCTCCCCAACCCCCAACACAGTTCCTGATGATCCTCCCACCGCTGACTCAGCCTCTCCACTGCTAGAGGCAATTGGGCCAGACCCAAGCCCTCCAGGGGACTTCCCCACAGCAGCAGCAACCCCTCCTCCCCTGGAGGAAGATGGGCAACCTAAAAGAACCCACCGGCGATGGATAATAGAAAACTCAGAAGCCCCTGTGATGCTCTCTCTCCATCCCTATGGGCCCATCAACCGACCCAACTGGGACCCCAACACCTTTGAAGGTAGGAAGCATCTGTCCACTTATCGCCGGGCTCTAATAGTGGGTCTCAGAGTGGCGGCCAGAGAGCCGACCAATTTAGCAAAGGTAAGAGAGATTATCCAAGGGCCTAATGAGTCTCCCTCTATGTTTCTGGAGAGAATTATGGAAGCATATAGAAAATATACTCCTTTTGATCCTCAGGCAGATGACCAAAAGGCATTTGTTACAATGGCCTTTATTGAGCAGGCTGCCCAAGATATTAAGAGAAAGTTACAATGTCTAGATGGGTTACAAAATACGACCTTAAGAGATTTAGACAGAGAAGCTGAGAAAGTATATTATAAGATATATATTATAAGTATATATTATAAGTATATAAGTATATTATAAGAGAGAAACTGAGGAGGACACGGAACAGAGGAGAGAGAAGGAAAGGGAAGAAAAAAAGGATGAAAGGAGCAAAAGGCAGACAAAAGCATTGGCTAAGATTTTCTTCACAGCAGCAAATACGCCAGAAATTAAAAAGCAGGGAGTCAGAAAGGGATACTTGGGCCCACGCCAAAGGCTTTCCCTGGCCTCAGATCAATGTGCCTACTGTAGAGAAAAAGGACACTGAGTCAAAGAGTGCCCCAAAAAGAAGAAGCCACGGCAGCCCGCCATGCTGACTCTAGAAGAGGACTAGGAATGTCAGGACTCGGATCCCCTCCCCGAGCTCAGGGTAACATTTGAAGTGGAGGGGCCTCCAGTGAACTTTGAAGTGGATACAGGAGCAGTATACTCAGCCTTTAAGGCTTCACTGGGCCCCATATCAAATAAATGGTCCCTAGTTCAAGGGGCTAATGGCACTACTTATCGGGCTTGGACAACTAAGAGGATTATGGAAGTAGGAAAATGTAAAGTCCACCACTCTTTCCTAGTAATCCAAGAATGCCCAGCCCCATTGATGCACAGGGATCTGTTTTCCAAACTCGGGGCTAGAGTAACCTTTAACCCTGATGGTCCCCAAGTGGATGTTCTAAAACCTTCAGTAAAAACTCCCATAGTCACAGAATTGACTATGTCCATAGAAGATGAACATCAACACTTCGTGTCCCCTAGGACTGATGAAAGAGACAAACTACAACAGAAATGGATAAAAGATTATCCTAATGCCTGGGCAGAAACTGCTGGGTTAGGTCTAGCCATAAAACAACCTCCAATAGTAGTAGAATTAAAAGCCTCTGCCTCTGCAATCAGTATTAAACAATATCCTCTAAGCAAAGAAGCTAAGGATGGGATAAGTCACCATATTCAGAAATAATTGGCCCTTGGGGTCCTAAGGCCCTGTCAATCAGCCTGGAATACCCCCCTGCTACCAGTAAGAAAGCCAGTAACTAGGGACTACAGTCCTGTTCAAGACCTAAGAGAGATCAACAACAGAGTGCAGGACATTCACCCCACAGTACCCAATCCATATAATTTGCTTAGCACTCTGAATCTGGACCGGGAATGCTACACTGTGCTGGACTTAAAAGATGCTTACTTCTGCTTGCCCCTACATAAGGACAGTCAGTTGCTGTTTGCTTTCGAGTGGATAGACCCAGAAACTGGAACATCTGGCCAAGTAACCTGGACTAGACTCCCACAGGGGTTCAAACCCCCCCCCCACTCTCTTTGATGAAGCCCTCCACAGGGACATAAACGACTTCAGAACTGCACACCCCGAAGTCACACTACTCCAATATGTGGATGATCTGCTACTGGCAGCGGACACCAAGGAAAACTATGAGTCTGGGACCCAAGCACTATTATCCGAGCTTGCTCGGCTTGGATATAGGGCTTCTGCCAAAAGGCCCAAATTTGTCAGCAAGAAGTAATCTTCCTGGGTTATTCTCTTAGGGGTGGCAAATGATGGCTAACTGAGAACAGAAAACAAACCATTGTGCAGATACCACCCCCATCTAATAAGAGACAACTCAGAGAGTTTCTTGGGACTGCTGGATTTTGCAGGTGATGGATTCCTGGGTTCGCCTCTCTGGCTGCCCCTTTATACCCGCTGATAAAGTGGAATGCCCAATTCCAATGGACCCCTGAGCACCAACAAGCTTTTGATAATGTCAAAAAAAGGTGCTGCTATCTGCTCCGGCCTTAGCACTCCCAGATATAGATAAACCCTTCACTCTCTACATCGAGAAAAAGAAAGGAATAGCATGGGGAGTGTTCACTTAGACTTTGGGACTTTGGAAAAGGCCGGTAGCATTCTTATCAAAAAAACTGGACCCAGTGGCTACTGGGTGGCCCCGTTGCTTAAGAGCTATAGCAGCGGCAGCGCTTCTAATAAAAGATGCTCATTAATGAACGTTGGGACAGAAGCTATCCATTATAGCCCCCCATGCCCTGGAGAGCATCATCTGTCAACCTCCAGATAGGTGGCTATCAAACTCCAGAATAAACTACTACCAGAGCCTCTGGATTAGCAAAGACAGAATAACTCTTGGACCTTCTGCTCCACTCAACCTGGCTGCCAGAAGAATCATCAGGACCTGTCGCTCATGAGTGTCAACACATACTGGCAGAGGAAACCAGTATAGGACGAGACTTGAAGGATCCAGCCACTGCCTCACCCTGAAGTCGTATGGTTTACAAAAGAGAGCAGCTTCCTCCAAGATGGTATGTGGTGGGCTGGAGCAGCAGTAGTTAGCAAAACTAATGTCATCTGATCCTCTGGTCTCCCAGAAGAGACATCAGTCCAAATGGCAGAACTGATTGCCCTTACGAAAGCATTGGAACTAGCAACAGGCAAAAGGGCCACCATATACACTGATAGCCACTATGCATTTGGCAATGCTAATGTGCACAGGGCTATTTACCAGCAAAGGGGGCTATTAACCTCCACTGGGAAAAAAATAAAGAACAAAGTTGAGATTCTCCACCTTCTCTCAGCAGTGAAGGGCACTAAGGAACTAGCTATAGTGCACTGTCCAGGGCACCAGAAGGGAAACGACCTCGTTGCAGTTAAAAACAGAAGGGCAGATGAGGAAGCTTAATTGGCAGCCCTAAACGGAGTGACTCTGTTAACTTTTTCCACACCAGGGGGATCAACATTCAGGAGACTTGGCCACACTGGAACATTCAGGCAACTTATCATCTGAGGAGACAGATGCAGAACTCTGGGACCCTACAGAGCCAAGTTTACAATTTCAAAAAGCCCACCTTTATGTCAAAGATGTACACTAGCTCACCCACTTAAGCTCAAAGAAGTTATAGGCACACTTAAAGGACCGAAGAAAGGATTTTTTATTGACTGACTTACAGAGGAAAGAAATAGCTTAGAAGTTGACTAGAGCTTGTCAAGTCTGCCAATTAGTTAATGCTTACCCATCCAAGCTTCCTGCAGGGAAGCGCTTACGAGGAACCAGACCAGGACAATTTTGGGAAGTGGACTTTTCCTGAAATTAAGCCAGGAAGGTATGGACTTAAATATCCCCTAGTCTTTGTAGATACTCTTTCAGGATTGGTTGAAGACTTCCCCATGAAGAAAGAAACGGCTCAGACGGTGCTCAAAAAGATTCTAGAAGACATTTTTCCAAGGTTTGGCCTGCCTAAGGTAATAGGGTCCAATAATGGACCGGCATTTGTTGCCCAGGTAAGTCAGGGATTCACCAGGACCCTGAAGATTAATTGGAAGTTACATTGTGCTTATAGATGCCAGAGCTCAGGACAGGTAGAAAAAATGATTAGAACCATCAAAGAGAATTTAAAGAAATTAAGCTTGGAGACCTGCATAAAAAAAATTGGACTATGCTCCTACCTTAAGCACTGTTTCGTGCAAAAAGTACACCCTCTGCCTCTTTGTGTAAACTCACCACTTATGAAATTCTCTATGGTGCCCCTCCTTTAGTAAGGGACCTAACCCCAACTCTGAGACTTAATGATTCCTTTCACACCCCCTTGCTTGACAGACTTAAAGCCCTTGAACAAACACAGCACCCAGCGATACCTGTGGAAACAGTTGGCCAGTGCTTATCAGCCTGGAGACGAGGGAACCCCACATCGATATCAGGTGGGAGTCTTCGTCTATGTGAGACGGCATCAGGTATCATCCCTGGAACGCCGCTGGAAAGGACAATACCAGGTGCTGCTTATAACACTTACAGTGGTGAAAGTGGATGGAATCACTTCCTGGATCCATGCCACCCATCTCAAGCCTGCGCCCTGTCCAGCCTCCGGCTGGAAACTGGAACAGACTGGTAACCCTCTCAAGTTGCGTGTCCGTCGTGTGAGTAAGGCTATGGATTCTTCCCCTGACCACCAGCAGTCCTAATCACCATCAGCCTGTTCAGCAACAATGGCAGCTATAAATCCTACTGGGCAAGTAGTGTGGTCTATTTCACATACAGCCCTCTTATGGACTTGGTGGCCATCTCTCTACCTGGACATTTGTCAGCTTGACATAGGCCTCTCTGACTGGGATCTCCCTGACATAGAGGACTTCACACAGATCCCACTCAAACCCAAACCAGGGCAACATAGACCACCTTACCCCATGAATTATGGATATCATCTTCCCCAGCTCAGGTGTAAACTAGCCAGTCTTGATTTTTATGTGTGCCCAGCTGATTTCTGAAGTCGCAAACAGGCCCAAACCTGTGGAGGACCCAGTGACTTTTATTTAAGATCTTGGGGTTGTGAACAAACGGGAGCTACATGGTTGAACCCAAACTCCGCAGACAGTATCATTCAGGTAGGAAAAAATGACACCTGGATTGATCCCAAGAAATGTGCCGCTAGCCAAGTTGTGTCAAAAACTCGCTGAGGAAAGAATAGTCTATGTTACCCACTCAATATAACTTTCACTTCCAAAAAAAGGGGCTACCTCAGAACAACATGGTCTATGGGAAATACATGGGAAATGCGATTCTATATTTATGGCCCTCGTTATGACTTTGGTCACTGGTTCACCATCCTGCTTAAAAAGGAAGAAAATCCCACAGCAATAGGGCCCAATCCCCTCAAGCCAGGAATTAAGCCTCCAAAACCTCCCATGCCTAGATCTACCAGAACCCCTCAACCATCTCATACTTCCCAGTTTCCATCTTTGCCTACTTCCCCAGTCCAGAGTACAGCTGACTTCTGCCCCTGGGAACTAATTAAAGGAACCTTAATTGTACTGAACTCCACACAGTCAGAACTCCTTGCATTTCAACCCATGTATTTGACAGCTTTGTAAATTATTGTTTAATGGTGCAGATACTCCCCAGGGTGGTTTATTATGATGCAGAATCATTTTAAGGTCTACTAGGGGGACAAACAACCTGATTTTGCTGGCATCCAGTGTCCCTTACTATAGCCATCCTATTGAGGATAGGAGCTGCTGCAGGAGTGGGTACAGGAACAGCTGCTATGATCCATGGGTCACAACAAATGGCCTGATTAGAAACAGCAATAGATCAAGACTGGAAGACATTAGAGACCTCCATCACAGTGCTGTAGGAATCCTTAAACTCTCTCTCTGAAGTTGTTTTACAGGATAGGCGAGGATTAGACCTCCTCTTCATGAGGGAGTGGGGCCTCTGTGCTGCACTGAGAGAAGAATGTTGTTTTTATGCTGACCATACTGGAGTTGTAAAAGAATCCATGAGTAAATTGAGAAAATGCCTTGAAGAGCGCCAGAGAGAAAGGGAGATTCAACAAGGGTGGTTTGAGTCATGGTTTACCCAGTCCCCCTGGTTAACTACACTCCTATCAGGCTTAGCTTGACCCCTGATCATCCTTAT
The DNA here is from genome assembly GCF_048772815.1 of Callospermophilus lateralis. Classification (NCBI taxonomy): domain Eukaryota; kingdom Metazoa; phylum Chordata; class Mammalia; order Rodentia; family Sciuridae; genus Callospermophilus; species Callospermophilus lateralis. Next base: position 1,540,490 of record NW_027513051.1, read on the forward strand.
GGTGTTGCTAACTTTGGGACCTTGTTTGCTTAACCGCATAGTTTCGTTTCTCCAGGCTCAAATTGGGCAGGAAAAACTCATGGTAATCAGACAGAAATACGCTCCACTGGCAGAAATAGAGTGTGAGACCCCGCAATAATTATGATTCATTACTTTTAAGATTAAATGTAGTAAGAAAAAGGAGTGGGAAATGAAAGAATAAAAGAAATTAAAATTGAAACATAAAGAACCAGGTTTTGTAAAGTTTCCAAGCTGCACTCAGAACCTGAAATTCCTGTGGCAGTTAAGACAATTCCCAGAACTGCCAATTAGATGTGTGTTGAAATCTTCCCTGACCACCTAGTTGCTAAACAACCCCTTCCCAGAAACCGTGCAGCTCATCACGTATACATCTCAGGGCTTCAACCAATCAGTTTAAACGTATACCCCTTCTCAGGGCTAACCAATCACCCACTGTCCGACCTCTTCCTGCCAATGAATGTGCTAATCATGTTTTTGGGTTGTTATTTGATTTTCCCGTGGTATGTTGATTTGCTAAAGGAGGCTATGATGTATGCAAAGTCCCTGCCCTCTCTAAAGAATGTAAATAAACTCTGCTCAAGTTGTTTTTGGGGCTCTTTGTTCTTTGCTCCTCTGAAGTTAGCTCTGAGCCGCAGCATGCTGGACGCCCAATAAACCTTTTGCTGTGGCATGAGACAGTCTCTTGGTGGTCTTTTCCTCCGACTTTTGACCGACCTTTTTACCTATGAAGGACCTGAGAGAGCAAAAGTCAAATCCATGTCAACTTCCATGTCAAACATCCTGGTCAGAATGAACGAATGTGTCTGAATCAGCCTCTCTCTTCTTAATGTAGATTAAATGGACCAAACCAGGCCTGTGTACAGAGCTGTTCCCAGATGCCTATGGTTGATATACCATTCTAACTTGTGAAAGTGTCACAGGAAGTAGGGGCAGCCTCCATCTCATGGGATCTTTGGAAGCAACTGTTAGAACAAAGTGGTTTTCCATCACAGTGACTTCATTCAGTTCCTGAAGGAAGTGACCTACCACACTTCCTTGGTGATGGAACTTTCTGAACTTGGGATCCAGGAAGCCATGCACCCAGAGCAAGTCTTAGTTTCAGTCCCAGTGGTCTCAATTGTTTGAATTTACCAAAGACAGAGTCAGTGTTTCTTGGTACCTACTTATGTGATGATGGCCAAATTTCAGGAGAGCTCTGAAGAGTGGCTTTTTCTGAGAAAGCAGGTAGTGGCTCAACCATGGCTCCTGACAACTTCTAAAAGTTTGAAAAGAAGACCAGATCTGAGATTGGACAGGCCATTTCGTGGGAACATATTATGGCTCACCAGTCAGAGGACACTCAGGATAGTCACAGCCATACTTGGGGGAAGGAGGTGCCGTTGTGGGTGTCGGTGTGAGTTTGTGGTTTTGTCTCATGTTCTGAGAATAGGTAGGAATGGCGGTTTGTAGGTTTGGACTGGAAAGTTTCTAGAAAGTCGTTTGACAACACGAGTGTTTCTATGTCTGTGTATCCCACTGTATCCGTGGTTGTAGACATTTGAAATGCGAATGCATCAATGGTTGTGTCCTGTCTAGTATAAAGCTTCCCAGCATTCTTCCCACCCAATTTAAAAATGGAGTGCGGCTTGCCTAATGGATGGTGAACAGCTACTATCTTCCTAAGTTCCTCTTTTCTTCCTGAATACTGGCCACTCTCCAGAGTATCCTCATGGTTTTGTTTCCAAGATATGTACCACGTCCAAGCTCTGTTACATGACCATGTACTGGATAGCTGAAGGGAATGCGAGCATCTCAGAAAACTCAGATATCAGTGTGACCAGTAATGTCTCAGTGGAGAAACCCTGCTTTGGGCCATTTTCTTACTTATGATTCTATTACCCTTAATGTCAGGAAGGTCTTTGCCTCAGGCCACCCTTTTGTGAAGCCTGAAGAAAACAGTTTTCAAATGGAAATGAATGGGCATCACCTGTGGCTCTTTGCTTAATTGCTTTCGAAAAGGATGTGTCTGAAACAGCCACTTGGCCCGGTGGGGTGGCAGTGGCTTAGATTCTCAGCACCTGATGGATCTAAAGAAAGTTTCCAAGTGTGCATCCAAAACCAAAATGGCCAAAAGAGCAGTCATTGTGGATGAAGTCTCTCACTTTCCTCTGTAAGCTTCCTGAGCTAAATCAAGTGAGAATAGGGATCATTTGGGTCAAATCATTTCTTCAAATCCCTGCAGAGCCTAGCCGATAGGGGCTTGGGTTTTCTATGATACCAATTCACATAAAGAATCTATACCAGACAGTCATTAGGCCTCAAATTGGAGAAGCAGATCAGATATAGGGCAGGCCTATTTGATCACTCTTGGTTCACAGCAAGGGTGTCCAGGCCACCCTGACTTTAGGCAAATGAGGGGAAAGGGTGCTTATTTTGAACAGTGTATTGGGCTGTGCCCTTCATGGAAACCTCCAACCAGAGTTTATGATGAGTGTCTATGTGGAAGAAGATGAGGAGCATGTGGGAGTGTTTTACTTTTAATTGTGGTCATTTGTGTGGTGGTTGTAAGAGATGCCTGGGTCCACCTGGGCTTGAACTCTGGTGTGATTCCTCTTAGAGAATGCGTTATGGAACTGACTTCAGAGAAGTATCGCCATGAATTGTGTTGGGATTTTAGGAGGCCACACATGAGAGTCGCCCTTGGACACCGAGATCTAAGCCCAGAGTGGCTTTCCACAGAGCACTGGGAATCTCAGCCAGGATATCACATGATTTTTTTTCTGAAAGACTTGGAAGCCATAGTTGAGAGTCAAACACACATGGACCTTACATTGTAGACCTCAATGGGGCTGGCTTCATGTGACCTTTTGGCCAGTCTTTGGGAACCCTTGCCTGTGAGAGTTCTCTAGATTATTCATTGAAATGTGCTTCCTCTAAATTTAATGGTTCCTTAATGAATTGAAACCCACAGTTTCTCCAACTTCGTCTTTGAAAATGGCTAGATAAATACCATGAAATTTTTGAACTTCCCATGGCCACCTGCCACTGGAGAACCTTTGGATGTACAGTTGCTGATCCTGAGTGTACCAGACAGTGCCTTGATTGACTGGGTTTTATGAAAATGGTGTAGAACAGAGATGCCAGTATGTTGGGGCCTGCTGAGTAGTGGGCCAAAAGCTGTTGTGTGCAGCTGTGTGATAAAACATCTGTGGTCGGGACATGTGATTCTGCCATTGACTTCCAAATGACTTGTGGCTGACATGTTACAGACAGGAATCACTTATATGTCTGAAACCTCTCCATAAAAGGCATTTTGTTATATGGAGACGTTTCAGGGCAATGTTCAGAATCAGGTTGCTATGGTCAAAGGGTCAAGCTATGTGGGATAGAAGCCTGGTTGGTGCATTCTCCTGCAGACCCTGACCCACCACACGTGACAGGACTCCATACATCACTGTGTACCAGTTGAAGTCATTGTATTTCATGAGGCAAATACCAAACTCCCAGTGCAGTAGAAAGAAACACCATGAAAAGTGGAGGATGACCAAATGGCTTCACAGTCCACATGCGGAGACACTTAGCTTTCAGTGGCCACAGTTTACCTACAGAGAGAAGTCAGCACTGCTTCCTCATGTTCTTTGGAAAAATTGAAACAATATCCTCCAGGTCTCATAGATGTAGACCCAGCTTTGATGGTCTCATTTGAATGGAAGCTAAAGCTTCTGACAACAACATATATGTCGAGTGCCCATCGTCAAAGGCAGTTTCTCAAGAAGTCTTTAGTCCGGCAGAGCTCCAGGTTTGTGTAGTGTTTACCTTTTAGACCAGGTTGCAAGAAAAGACCACTGTCTCCAATTAAAATCAGATTAAAGCAAGCTTATTATTTCCACCACCCTGGCTGCCTCTCCCTCCCAAAACGTTGGGAACAGGAGAGCAGCCCAGCTTTATAGCCCAGAAAGTTACACAAAAGTGGGGTTAAAAATAACAGAATTCTGACAAGCATCACACTAATGGTATTTTACATTTTTGTTTGCTGGCCCCAACATCAGAATTTATGAGGACCATTAGAGCCTCAGAGAGTGTCGTCTGGCCAAGGAAGGCCAATATTTATGAGGTGTCAACAAAGTTTCAGAGAGGGCTGTTATCTGGTCAGAGAGCCAGGCATGGGTGAGTTCAAGGCATGGGCAGGCTTTCCAAGCAGGTTCAGATCTTGCTGCAATTTATAGTTAAGCCAAAATTATCTTTTCACGGCTTTGTGGCAAGATGGCTGCCAATTTTAATAAAAGATCAGGTTGGGTCAATCATTCCCCCCTTTTCTAATGTGTTTTTTTCATATATTTGATTGGGTAGGAAGAGCACTGTGGGAATTTTAATCCCTCAGGTAATAGTCTCCCGATTTTTTGAACTCACCCAAAAACAGGTCTCCCTGATTTTACCTGACTTAATTAATTACTTATATTGATATTCTATTTATTTTTGTCTCCATTGTTGTAAGAAGAGAGGCGTCACTCATTTAGACTTCTTCTGAGCTGAGAGAGGGTGACGTGAGGGGGCACCGCCTGAGGGACATTAGTCGCCTTTTAGAAGTCAGTTAGGTTTGAAGTCTGGATGGGGAAGAACAGGTAGTAAAGTCATCTGGGAATGGGTTCTTCTATGAGAGAAACAAAAAAACATGAGTACTTAATAAATGTTGCAGCAGCTGGAACATGTCACTGTATAGAAGTTCCCTCACCAGTCTTTAATATCCCCAGTTATCAGGACTGTCAACTTAATATTTAACTTTTAGTGTTACATTTGTCCATGCCCATAAGATTCAGTTTAATAATTTAATGTCATCTGATCTTGCAAAATATTTTTACTAGTATGACCTCTGTGTCTAATAGAGAAACCTTTAATTCTCTTACTCATTGCTGGATAATCATACTAACAAATACCAAGCCTATGTGTTTAGGTTAAGAATATCTGTAGGCCTTCAACTAAAAACTTCTGCCACTGGCAGATAATCTTGATAGCCTCTTTTTATAGTTATCAGGCATTCCTGTCTGAGAATCCTTCTTTGTAGCCTCCAGTCTTACTTATTTTGGGAGGCTAACATAAAGTGTATACCTTAAAATATTATTATTACTATTATTATATAAAATGCCCAGAAATGGCTGTAATTTGTTTTTAACTGTCTTTTCTAAGTGTTTAAGATGAAGCAGTCAAACTGACTTTTGTTTCTATCTATTCTGAACAGTCAGCTGAGATTTTATGGGAGTCATTCCTGGGGAAACTTGAGAGCAGCTTCTCAGTTCTGCTAGTGCCATTTGCGCTAGGTGGGTCCAGGTCTTGCTTGACCATGTGGCTTCCCTCGGAAGCATCAGGGATGTTTCCCTTCTCTGATGACTCTCCTCTTCTTAGCAAATGCACTGATTGGCTTTCTGTTCTCCAGTGGTCTCATTAATCTCCCTGATCAGGAGGTTATGCGGTTCAGAGTTGCAAAGCTCTTTAGAGAAGTCCGCTGTTCCCTGGATACAGACTGACTCAGAGGGCAAGAGCCAAATATTGGTTTTCTTGTCCCTTTTCATATAACTTTAATTTTAAATCCTAATCTTAAACATCCATCAAATAAATTTTAACAGACTTATATAAAGAATACTGGGCTTTAATGTCTATAATTTAAAATTATTTATCTTTTTATTATTTGGGATCTGTATTATTCTGTCTGTCTTGTAGGTGATGGCTAATTATCTTAAATTAACCAATGTTGTGTTCTTAAAGCAACACTGCTGTAAAACACTAACAGGGAATCTTTATATCACCCATAAGGAAATTACAAAATAAAATTAACAACAGTAAACAAACTTAGTTCGTGTAATAGCTACCCTAAAATTTTTGGCTGAGTTATACATTATATCCTCTGTTTGAGATGCTAGTAATGTTGACAGGAAAAAAAAAACTTTTGAAAATCACTTTAAATGAAATAACATCTGACCTACTGCTTTCGCAGTCATTCTCACATAATAAGATGGGACACAGAGCCTTATCTCAGGTAAGGCAGGGCTCTTTATTAATCTTAAGTGTTTTAATTCTAAAGCTAATCTTTGTTTTTTAAATATCATTTTACAAAGTTTACATAAATTATTTGAGGTCACATGAACATTAGCTAACACCGTATGATATAGCTTTTAAAACATGAATTAAAAAAAGGCTGAAAGTTTTTAACCTTTACATAGATTAGGCTCTCATTAACTTAAAATACATTTAAATTGTTCCCCAATATAAAAAGTAACATAAAAGTTTACATATCTTATTGACAACAGGTAAATAAATCCTATATATATATATATATATATATATATATTTTACCATACAACTTCAGAACACCACCTTGATATAATGCTCTTTTAAAGTTTCTACCTTACAGACTTGTATACCTGGAAGATATGAGCACATTAATAGCATCACAATTGCATTGATGTTTCTACATTAACCAAGTTTAGCTTTTAAAGAAATGGCAGTACAGTGCTCTAAAATAACAGTTCTTATTTAATCAGTGGTTTAATTTTTATGGTTGCTTGCTCTAGAAAAATAAAACTTAATAACCACAATGTTATGGGTAAAATTATGTTTTGAGAAATTTTTGTGTCTTTAACACATGACTGATTTTTACAATCTTATACAGACTTTAGGACAAACTTATACAGACCTTAGTAAATCAATCAGATATCTAACAAAAGTACTCATGAATGAGTAATCCCATATCAAATTTACTTTACTTATTTATCAAAATATTAGACAAATGTATTGAACAGTGTACCATTTTTTGTTGAAGAAAAAGTTCTAGAACCAAGGCATATTAGACCTTTTGTCGGCATTAATATTTTATTAGATTTTTGAACACCTAGAAAAACTTGTAAGGTTAAATTTAAAGACATTTATGTTTATCTGTTTATCCAAATAAATTGCACCAATTAAATCATGAGAATTTAAGATCTTTGGATCCACGTTTTAAAATTTGTTTATATGAGTGCTTTTTTTATGAGTGCTCCTTATATGTGTTAATTTGTATAACATATATATGATATAGGGATATATGTATATATAGACATACAACACTAACAAAAGTGTGCACACATAATAATAGTAAAGGCCTTGTAGCTTTTTGCAGTTGAAATCTCCATTGCAATGTTTCAAAAACTCCACTGTTGGTCAAAGATAGAGCTGATCAGAAAAACATTAACCTAGGTCTGTAGGATCAAAATCATGAGCTCAAAAAAAGAATACAGAATCTAAGGAAAAAAATAAGAGTCCTAGAAAAAATGACTGGCCAGTAATTAGTAAATACCATACAATTTACCTTTTTTCCTGCCTTAGGCCTCAGATCAGTCTCCTACTGAGCTTGCAGGCTTCTTTCATTTGCATTTCAACAAAAGTCCTTGCTGAGGTCTGAAAGGAGCAGGGTAAAACTGCTATTCTGAGCAGACACCTCAGGCCTAAGGCATTTTAACCATAATTTTGAGGTTCGGATGTTGAAAATTATGATACAATTTTAAGATGAAATTCACAAAATTTTATATCTTTACATCTTGTTTTTTCAACAGATACCATAATATGATTTACTATCCTTGTCCAAATTAATGCACTGGTACACACTGTGATATTTTCTCAGTCTACCCAATTCAAAATTGGTGAAAAATAAAACTGAATGTTTGGGAAGTTACTTGCCAACTTGGAAGTAGAGTGCTTTAGTTTTCCATCCTAAGCATTTAAGTTATCTGGCATGAATTATCTGAAATCATAAACTAAACAATTACCTAAACCCGACTTTTAACTGCAAGATTGAGCAATGCTACAAAAACCCATCCAGATACCAGATTGTTACAATAAAACACCATCATTTAGACACACATTGAACTAATATCATTCCCAAGAAACAATTTATAATATCAGCACATTATTGCACATGTCTTAAAGGGCCAGAAACAAAGACACAAGACAGACAGAAAGGAGCTCCAGACTATGGCTGACAGACAGAAGCCTTAAAAACAGAGCAGATAAGAGAAAAATCTCCTACACCAGTGGCAGGATAGATGTCCTCACAAGGGGATCAGATGTTTTCACAGACGGCAACCTGAAATGTAATATCAAGGGTTTCGATGGTGACTTTACTGCATTTAGTGTCTCCTTTTTCTTTTTCTTTTTTTTAAGAAGACAGAGGTGGCATAATCCTTACAGTGCAGGGAACGAAGGAAGGAATTCCCTGAAGCAACAGGGCTTTGGTAGATCCTGGGAGTCCCTCAGTCCCTCCTTTTACTTATAGGATTAGCTCCTCTGGTTTGGTTCCACCCCAATCTCGCTCCATCTCCTAACATTTCAGTAGTCAGCTCTCAAAAAGTTCCAGGGTCGGTGGGTTATCAAAATTTGTAACTTAAATTTCGGTTTCTGACCTTGAAGCGAATTAATACCTATTTAATAATGAGGACAGGGTTTGGGAAAAATAAAAAGGGAGGTTTACTGCATTGTTAACAAAGCAGAGACACAGGGGACTCTGCCCAAAGGTTGTGACTCTCTTGAACTGGAGCAACAAGGGGTTTTAAAGGAGTTTCCATTGTTAACCTGGGAGATACTCTGTTCTTTGGTGGCCAGCAGGCATTGCCCTCTGCAGTGGGTGAGTTCCAGGCTGCCAGCTAGGGGCTTCTCTCATCCTGCTTAACAAAGGGGGGTAAACTTCAACACAGTTTTTTAGAACACAGTCCAAAGGGTGTAAGGCTTACTTGCTTTATTACCCATTTTTACGTCCAATATCTTTAAGTTTTTACCACAGAAATCACACAACAAAATGCACAAAAACAAACAAACAAGAAAACATATAGAACACAGAACAAAACACAAAGAAACAGAAACCTGGTGAAGACACAGAAAAACAGAGGAGCAATGAAATGTCTTGCTGAAGCTCCGGGGTAGGAGCTCCTGCGTGCCCGGCTGCACCTTTCTACCCTTTCAGAGAAATTCCATACAGAACAGAACAGAGGACAGAAAAATTCTTGTTACTGTCCTGGACAGGAGTACATGTGAGCCTCCCCAGGCCACCTCTCTGTCATCAGAAGACATCTCCCTTAACCGGATATCAGATGTTATAAAGGCACCACCTACCTATGGAGGCCTCCTCCACCAGGTGCTTGCTAATAGTTTTAGTGCGATGGTTCACTGCAGTGCTCCCTGGACCAAATGCTCACTCCAAGGCTTTGGAACTTGGCTCTCCAGCCCTGAGCCCTGGAGGAAAGGCCAGCGTCAGAATTTCCAGCAGTCTGGTCTTACGATCTGGTAACGTCATCTCGCTGGGGAACTCCAAAATGTTAGACCAGGATGCAAGAAAATACCACTGACTCCAATTAAAATCAAATTAAGGCAAGCTTATTAGTTCAACCGGCTAGGCTGACTCTCCTTCTCAAAACGACTGGAAAAAGACAGCATCCCCACCTTTTCTACACCCCAGCTTTATAGCCCAAAAAGTTACACAAAAAGGGAGTATCAGAAAACAGAACTTTGACAAGCATCACACTAATTGTAGTTTACATTTTTTATTTGCTGGCCCCAGCATCAGAAATTATGAGGACCATTAGAGCCTCAGAGAGGGTCGTTTTCTGGCCAGGGAAGGCCAATATTTATGAGGTTTCAGTAAGGTTTCAGAGAGGGCTGTGATCTGGTCAGTAAGACAGGCATGGGTGAGTTCAAGGCATGGGCAGGCATTCCAAGCAGGTTCAGAATTTGCAGTAATTTATAGTAAAGCAAAAATTATCTTTCCATGGCTTTGTGGCAAGATGGCTCCCAATATTAATGAAAGATCAGGTTGAGTGATCACCCCTGTCCCTTCCTTTTGGAAACTCCTCTACCACCTCCAAGGTTGTGAACCCCTGAGCATTTTCCATTCCAGATAAGTATTCACAGAATGTCTAACTCTTCTCCTCTAATTGTGTCTTACTTGGGGCAAAGGTAATGTCAAAGCATTGTTCTGGATGAGAGTGGAAAGATTATTGTATATCACATATTTGCATACACATTGGATTCATTTTCCAATTTTCCATTTGAAATACTGAATTCCTGGCACTAACCCATACCCTACTAGACTCTGACTAATAATCCTAATATGATGGTGAAACATAACCCAAGCAGAATAGAAATACAAGCCGTTCAGAGGAGGCATGGTGTGTAGTTGGAATTGCCTTTTGCATTATATAGTATAGGAGCTATAAATCTAGTCAATTTTTTGTTGAAATAATTCTACATGTGTTTTTAAAGTTAACAAAAATGGAAATCCTGTCTCCCTTTCTCTGTAGCACATGTATTTTTATATGCACATAGAGAATCCTACCTGGTATCACACGTACATACTTGTGAGGTGGCTGAATTGGCAGATACAAATTGTGAGAAGAGATCACTACTCCTAAACGCTGTTCAAACTGAAAATTCAACCTATGGGTGAGCTTCCTAGTTCAATAACATTATACATAAATCCATGTTCAGTAAAATGAATATTTTTGCATCTGTGGATTATATATATTTCATGATGAATTTCGATTGGCATATATATTGCTACTTTTTTTCTTTTTTTGGTTGTTCAAAACGTTACAAAGCTCTTGACATATCATATTTCATACATTAGATTCAAGTGGGTTATGAACTCCCATTTTTACCCCAAATAAAGATTGCAGAATCACATTGGTTACATATCCACATTTTTACATAATGCCCTATTAGTTAATGTTGTATTCTGCTACCTTTCCTATACTCTATGATCCCCCCTCTTTCCCCCTCCCATCTTCTCTCTCTACCCCATCTACTGTAATTAATTTCTCTCCTTGTTTATTTTCCCATTCCCTTCACAACCTGTTATTTGTAATTTTGTATAACAATGAGGGTCTCCCTTCATTACCATGCAATTTCCCTTTTCTCTCCCTTTCCCTCCCACCTCATGTCTCTGTTAATGTAAATCTTTTCTTCCTGCTCTTCCTCCCTGCTCTGTTCTTAGTTGCTCTCATTATATCCAAGAAGACATTTGGTATTTGTTTTTTAGGGATTGGCTAGTTTCACTAAGCATAATCTGCTCTATTACCATCCATTTCCCTGAAAATTCCATGATTTTGTCATATTTTAGTGCTGCGTAATACTCCATGGTGTATAAATGCCACATTTATTATCCATTCATCTATTGAAGGGCATCTAGGTTGGGTCCACAGTGCAGCAATTGTGAATTGTACTGCTAAGAACATCGATGTGGCAGTATCCCAGAGTTACACTATTTTAAGGTCTTCAGGAAATAGTCCAAGAAGGGCAATAGCTGGGTCAAATTGTGGTTCCATTCCAAGCTTTCCCAGGAATCTCCATACTGCTTTTCAAATTGGCCGCACCAGTTTGCGGAACAGCTCTCCTCATAGGCCTCATTTGGTCCATCTTCTCTACATTAAGAAGAGAGAGGCTTACTCAGACACAACCCTTCATCCTGACCAGGTTGTTGCCAGGTTGTTTTGGTCTTTCAGGTCTTTCATAGCTGCCTACATCTTCTCCAGGGATCAAATATGCATGGACCTTTGAGGTTCTCAGTAGGTGGCAGATCCCCTACATTGCTGTATTGCAAGACGAACCCTGTCCCTTCTCTTTTGTAAAGTTAGATTGAGGGAACAGTGTATGGTTAGGGTTAATAACATGTTCAATTTGGGTTCGGAATCATTCTGATTGATGAATAATGGTATTGGGAACCTGTGATATTTATAAAACTATAGAGGTGAAATATAAGTATAAAAACAGAAATCTAGGTAAGATTTGTAGCCCAGAAGGGAATGAGGCCCTTTATTGGGATACTTAGCTTTTAATTATGTTCTGCACGTTTGTCTCAGATAAATTGATAATCAATGGCATAGGACCTTGTACCTTGGAAGATTGATTGTAGAAGAGAACATCCACTCAAATTTGGATAGTCAGTAGGATTAGGAAGAGAGTCGGTAGGTTTAGGAAGAAGAGTGAGTATAAAATTTGGATCAAATGTTCTTTAGCAATACGGTTTCATTTACACAGTGAATGTAAATGTCAGCACATGCGAAGAATCAGTCACAATGATGAACTGGGGAAAATATAGGAAAGAAGATATCAATAGAGACATTACAAAATCAGGCAATTGTAAAGTGAATGATAGGTTTAGACATTTTCAACAGGATCGAGATTGAATACATAATTTTAGGAAGAAACAAATATATAGTCACCAATAGAAATGACATTTGAAAGCATTATGCAAACTGGAAATGGATGTTTTTAGTAATCCATATTCAACTTCCATTTAGGATTTGGTGCAATCATAAGTGTGACCTTTGCATTTTGTGCCCAGAAAATTATTGTGATAAAATATATATGTAGATCATGTGACATGAGTATTTTTTCCACCATTTCTGTGAGCAATATTTTAAGACATATAAATTAGTATTGGGGGTACAAAGTGGTGTACCCTGTGTCTATGAATATAGAGATAATGCATGAATAGAACATATTGTAAATAAATAATATAACTGGTTCCACTTTAAATAATGGATTGAATTGTTATCTGAAAATATATAAGAAATCATATATTGACATACAATCAATAATTCCAACCAGTTATATATCTAATTGTCATCTTAGGGTTATTGTTTATCATGAAGTGTGTGTGAGTTTTGCTTAAAAAGTGATTATGGAAGTCGAAAATAATGTGTTTGGAAAGAAGTCTCATGAAATTACCAGTCAAGAAATATGGAGGAATCCATGTGTTCTGAAGCAGGAAGTGATTGAAAGTGAAACAAATGCCTATAAATTTGCTAAATTGTCGATGAAATATATATCCTGTGATGTGCATAAACTGAGGAAATAGTATGTACCAGTGTTGAATAAAAATGAACGTCAAAGTACACATCATGTACCTTTGGAATCTACTTGCATTGATGTTAAACTGGGTCAGTTACTGTAAAAATATTAGGATTCGCGTGCATCACTCACCGAAGTTAGTTTTCTTTTTTTTTTAATTTTTATTTATGCTTGTTCAAAACATTACATAGTTCTTGATACATCATATTTGTCACTTTGATTCAAGTGGGTTATGAACTCCCATTTTTACTCCGTTTACAGATTGCAGAATCACATCAGTTACACATGCATTGATTCACATATTGCCATACTAGTGTCTGTTGTATTCTGCTGCCTTACCTATCCTCTACTATCCCCCCTCCCCTCCCATCTCCTCCCCTCTTCTCTCTCTACCCCCTCTACAGTAATAAATTTCTCCCCCTTGTATTATTTTTCCCTTTCTTCTTGTATGTAATTTTGTATAACCCTGAGGGTCTCCTTCCATTTCCATGCAATATCCCTTCTCTCTCCCTTTCCCTCCCACCTCTCATCCCTGTTTTAATGTTAATCTTCTTCTCATCCTCTTCATACCTATTCTGTTCTTAGTTAATCTCCTTATATCAAAGAAGACATTTGGCATTTGTTTTGAAGGGATTGGGAAGCTTCACTTAGCATAATCTGCTCTAGTGCCATCCATTTCCCTGCAAATTCTATGATTTTGTCATTTTTTAATGCAGAGTAATACTACATTCTGTATAAATGCCACATTTTTTAATCCATTCATCTATTGAAGGGCATATAGGTTGGTTCCACAGTCTTGCTATTGTGAATTGTGCTGCTATGTACATCGATGTAGCAGTGTCCCTGCAGCATGCTCTTTTTAGGTCTTTAGGGAATTGACCGAGAAGGGGAATAGCTGGGTCAAATGGTGGTTTCATTCCCAGCTTTCCAAGAAATCTCCATACTGCTTTCCAAATTGGATGCACCAATTTGCAGTCTCACCAGCAATGTACAAGTGTACCTGTTTCCCCACATTCTCACCAACACTTGTTGTTTGACTTCATAATGGCTGCCAATCTTACTGGAGTGAGATGGTATCTTAGGGTGGTTTTGATTCACCTTTCTCTGACTACTGGAGATGGTGAGCATTTTTTCATGTACTTGTTGATTATATGTCCTCCTCTGAGATGTCTGTTGAGGTCCTCGGCCAATTTGTTGATTGGGTTATTTGTTATCTTATTGTTTAATTTTTTGAGTTCTTTGTATACTCTGGATATTAGGGCTCTATCTGAAGTGTGAGGAGTAAAGATTTGTTCCCAGAATTTAGGCTCCCTATTTACCTCTCTTATTGTTTCTTTTGCTGAGAAAAAACTTTTTGCTTTGAGTAAGTCCCATGTGTTGATTCTAGTTATTAACTCTTGTTATTAACTCTTGTGCTATGGATGTCCTATTGAGGAATTTGAAGCCCGACCCCACAGTATGTAGATCGTAGCCAACTTTTTCTTCTATCAGACGCCAGGTCTCTGTTTTGATATCAAGGCCCTTGATCCATTTTGAGTGAACTTTTGTGCATGCAAGAGAAAGGGATTCAGTTTCATTTTGTTACATATGGATTTCCAGTTTTTCCAGCACCATTTGTTGAAGATGCTATCCTTCCTCCATTGCATGCTTTTAGCTCCTTTATCAAATAGAAGATTGTTGTAGCATTGTGGATTAATCTCTGTGTCCTCCATTCTGTACCATTGGTCCACCCGCCTGTTTTGGTACCAGTACCATGCTGTCATTGTTACTATTGCTCTGAAATTTAGTTTGAAATCTGGTATCGCTATACCGCCTGATTCACACATCCTGGTTAGAATTGCTTTTGCTATTCTGGATCTTTTATTATTCCATATGAATTTCATGATTGCTTTCTCTATTTCTACAAGAAATGCCGTTAGGATTTTGATTGGCATTACATTAAACCTATAGAGAACTTTTAGGAATATCACCATTTTGATGATATTAGTTCTCCCTATCCATGAACAGTGTATATTTTTCCATCTTCTAAGATCTTATTCTACTTCTCTTTTTAGGGTTCTGTAGTTTGCATTGTATAAATCTTTCACCTCTTTTGGTAGGTTGATTCCCAAGGATTTTAGTTTTATTTTTTGAGGATATTGTGAATGGAGTGTTTTTTTTTTTCTCATTTCCGTTTCAGAAGTTTTGTCACTGATATACAGAAATGCCTTTGACTTATGAATGTTGATTTTATATCCTGCCACATTGCTGAAATCATTTCTTACTTCTAGTAGTTTTTTTTGTAGACCCTTTTGGGTCTTCTATATATTGAATCATATCAGCTGCAAGTAGTGATAATTTAAGTTATTCTTTTCCTATTTTCATGCCTTTTATTTCTTTCATCTGTGTAATTGCTCTGGCCAGTGTTTCGAGAACTATATTGAATAGAAGTGGTGGTAGAGGACATCTCTGTCTTGTTCCAGATTTTAGAGGGAATGCTTCAATTTTTCTTCATTCAGAATAATGCTAGCCTGAGGCTTAACATAGATAGCTTTTACAATGTCGAGGTAAATTCCTGTTATCTCTAGTTTTTCAAATGTTTTGAACATAAAGGGATGCTAAGGGTCTATCCTTCTTATTTATTTTTTGCAGAACCAAGCTTTAGTTTTGTAATTTTTTCAATAGTTTCTTTTGTTTCAATTTTGTTGTTTTCCGCCCTGATTTTAGTTATTTCTTGCCTTCTGCTACATTTGCTGTTGTTTTGCTCTTCCTTTTCTAGGGCTTTGAGATGAAGTGTGAGCTCATTTATTTGTTGTTCTTTCCTATTTATGAGGAATGACGTCAAGGTGGTGAATTTCCCTCTTAAAACACCTTTCATTGTGTCCCATAGACTCCGATATGTTGTTTCTGTATTTTCATTTATCTTGAAGAATTTTTTGATTTTCTCATTTATGTCTTCTGTAACACATTAATCATTCAGTAACATGTTGTTCATTTTCAATGTGATGTAGGATTTTTCCTTCCTTCTTTTTCATTGGTTTCCAGATTCATTCCATTACAATCCAATAAAATTCATGGTATTAAGTCCACCCTTTATATTTACTGAAGGTTGCTCTATGGCATAATATATGGTCTATTTTTTAGAAGGATCCATGTGCTGCTAAAAAATATTATATCCACTTGATGATGGTTGATATATTCTATATATGTCAGTTAAGTCTAGGTTATTGATTGTGATATTGAGTTCTATAGTTTCTTTATTCAACTTTTATTTGGAGGATCTGTCCAATGGTGAGAGAGGTGTGTTGAAGTCACCCATAATTATTGTGTTGTGGGCTATTTGATTCTTGAACTTGAGGAGAATTTGTTTTATGAACGTCACAGCACCATTTAATGGTGCGTAAATATTGATAATTTTTATGTCTTGTTGGTGAATGGTTGCTTTTAACAGTATATAATTTCCTTCATTATCCCTTTTGATTAAATTAGTCTTGAAGTCGATTTAATTCGATTTGAGGATGGCCACCACTCCTTGCTTATGAGGACCGTGTGCATGGTATATTTTTTCCCAACCTTTCACCTTCAGCCTGTGTATGTCTTTTCCATTCAGATATGTCTCCTGGAGGCAACATATTGTTGGATTTGTTTTTTGAATCCAAGTTACAAGCCTATGTTGCTTTATTGGAGAGTTTAAGCCATTAATGTTTAGTGTAACTATTGATATATGGTTTCTACTGCCAGCCATGTTTGAATATTTATCGCTTTTTAAAATTTACTTTGTTTCTCCATGATTAGCTTTTCCCCCGCCCTCTGTCATTACTGAGGCACTTCCCACTGATGGTTTTGGTTGTTGTTTTTCATTTCTTTCTCGTGTAGTGTTTTGCTTAAGACACTTTGCAATGGTGGTTTTCTGGCTGCAAATTCTTTTAGCTTTTGTTTATCATGAAAGATTTTTATTTCGTTGTCGTACCTGAAGCTGAATTTTGCTGGATACAGAATTCTTGTTTGGCATCCATTGTCTTTCAATGTTTGAAATACGTTGTTCCAGGATCCTCTCACTTTCAGTGTCTGTGATGAAAAATAGGTTGCTAACCTTATTGGTTTACCCCTGAATGTAATCTTCCTCCTTTCTCTTGAAGTTTTTAAAGTTTTCTCTTTGTTCTGTATATTGGATAGCTTCATAACAATGTGTCTTGGCGTTGGTCTACTGTGATTTTGTGTGCTCTGTGTCCTGTAAGCATCTTCAATTTGTATATCCATTTCCTTTTTTATTTCTGGAAAATTTTCATTCCCATAGTTTGAATCTCTGTACCTTCCTCTATCCAGATGACTCATAAGTTTGGTTTTTTTATGTTATACCATATCTCTTGGATGTTTTTCTCGTGATTTTTTACCAGCCTTTCTGTGTTGGCTAGACTCTTTTCAAGATGATATATTTTGTCTTCATTATGTGACATTCTGTCTTCTACTTGCTCCACACGGTTAGTGATACTCTCAATTGAGTGTTTAATTTGGTTTATCGTTTCC
Source organism: Callospermophilus lateralis (assembly GCF_048772815.1). Taxonomy (NCBI): domain Eukaryota; kingdom Metazoa; phylum Chordata; class Mammalia; order Rodentia; family Sciuridae; genus Callospermophilus; species Callospermophilus lateralis. The sequence goes on from NW_027513051.1 coordinate 1,557,866, forward strand.
TTCATTTCTAGAAATATTCTTTGAATATTTATAATCTCTATCTCCTGATAAAGAAGATTAACTTCTTCTTTTATCTGTTTATGTAATTCATTTTCAATGTGTTCTTTCACTGTATTTATTTGCTCTCTCGTATCCTCTTTAAGGTTCCATTTCATCTGTCTAAGGTATTCCTTGAGTTCTTTATATGACCATTTTTCTGATAATTCTAGGTCCTCCTGAATATTTAGGTTATCCTTCATTGTTTGTACTCCTTTTCTTTCTTGCTTTTTGATGCTGCTCATGTTACTTCTTGTTCTGTTTGAGTGCTGAGTTACTTCTTATTCTTATAAATTTATTTGAAGCTTGGGAGGAAAGATATTAGAAGGGATGGGAAGAAGTCACTAAAGAGAATGAGAATAGGCAGGTAGAATTCAAGGATGGGGGAATAAGAAAATTGAAAAGAAATGAAAAGACAAAAGAAAAAAATAGAAAATAAAGAAAGAAATAATTTTTTTAAAATAATAATGATAATTAAAAAATGAAAATTAAAATTTAAAATAATAATAATAGTAAAATTAAAAAAAATAAAAACATTAAAATAAGTTAAAGAACAACACAAAAAATTTAAATGAAAGAAAAAAAATAAAAATAAAATAAAAATAATAATAATAATAATACATGCAGTCATAGAGTTCAATTAACTTCTCTTCCAGTAGGTGGAGCTGTGCTCACTGGGCCAAGCTTCTCCTCTCAATAGGTGGGAACCAATCACTGTGCAGCAGCTCTTCCTCCCAGACTGGGCGGGTCTCTAATCCTGAGTGCCTAGGACCTTCTCTAGTGTTTCCTCAAGCCAGGCTCCGCTCAACTGTGACGCTCACCACAATACTTGCTACACGTCAGGTCTCTGCTCCTGGTAGCCCTGTTTTCATCAACGCTTGGCACTCTCTCCCTGTTTGCCTCCCTCAGACCCTAAGCTTGTAGAGCTTGGGGCTGGGAACCCCCAGCGAATTTTCTTGCTCTCTGGTATCCATGCCCACATTAGCTGGTGTAAGAGACCTCAGTTGTCAGCACTAGTAGGAGCGGTAGCCAGGAATTCCACGCCACAAGTCCCACAGCACACATGATTCCCTCGGTCTGGCCATCTTTCTCACGGGAGACCTGGGAGGGCCCCTTAAGGGAGAGCTGGGAGGGGCCCTTAATGTTTCCCCGCTGTGTGGAGAGAGATGCACAGGGAATTACACACCTGTCGTACTGGTTTCAATGAAGTTATCTCCTCTGCCCATGACATCAGTTCTCTTCCACGGTGGTATCCCATGCAAATGGTGACCATTCGTTCCTTTTGCCAGGTGACCAATGCAATGGATGGGTCCTGACTGTGTCTCCAAAGCCCCATTTCAATCCAGTGGCCTTTTACCTCTGTAAATTCAGAAGGGCCGACCAGTTATTTCAGAGGGAACGTTAGTTCTGAGTCACAAGAAGCAGGCAAATCTGAGCTTCTATGCAGCCGATCCGGGCTCTGTGTGTTTTCTCAGGGGCCCAGACTGTTCGCACCAGATCCACGTCAGGTCAGCATTGCCTAGTGATTCTGAACAAACAGCATTTAGACAGTTTACGACTGCCTATGCCTGCGCAGCTAATGAGGTCAGATACTTGATTTCTCCATGTCCGCCACCATGTTGGATCTCTTATATTGCTACTTTTTAATGTCTGTGCGTGTGCGTGTGTGTGTGTGTGTGTATATATATATATATATATATATATATATATATATATATATATATATCAATATAAGATTTCTTATATATTTTTAGATATCAATTCAATTCATTATTTGAAGTGGAACCAGTTATATTATTTATTCACAGGATGGTCTATTCATGCATTATCTCTATATTCATAGACACAGGGTACACCTCTGTGTACCCCTAACACTAATGTGTATGTCTTCAAAATATTGCTCCCAGAAATGGTGGAAGAAATACTCATGTCACCTGATCCACATATATATTTTATCACAGTAAAATTCTAAACAAAAAATGTAAAGGTCACACTTATGATTGTACCGAAGCCTAAAAGAAAAGTGAAAATGTTTAACTAAAAACATCCATGTGAAGGTTGCCTAATGCTCTCAAATGTCAATCCTATTGGTGACAACATATTTGTTTCTTCCAATGATTATGTATTCAAATTAAACCCTGTTGAAAATGTCTAATCCTATAACTCACTTTATACTTTGCCTGATTTCATAATGTCTCTATTGATACCTGCTTTCCTACTTATTTTGCCCAGTTCATCATTGTGACTGACTCTTCATATGTGCTGACATTTTCATTCATTCTCTAACCGAAACCCTATTGCTAAAGAACTTTTGGTCCAAATACTATACTCACTCTTCTTCCTAAACCTACCGACTATCTTCCTAATCCTACCGACTATCCATTTTTAACTGGATGTTCTCTTCTACATTAAATCTACCAAGGTACAAGGTCCTGTGCTTCAAATCATACCTAGATTTCTGTTTCCATACTTATATTTCACCTCTATGTTCTTTTAATTATTGCAAGTTCCCAATACCATTATTCATCGCACAGAATGATTCCTAACCCAAATTGAACCTGTTATTAACCCTAAACATACACTGTTCCCTCAATCTCATTTTACAGAAGAGCAGCGACAGAGTTGTTCTTAAAATATAGGGAATTAGGGGACCTTCCACCTGCTGAAAACCTCAAAGGTCCATGCAGAAATGATACCTGGAGAAGTTGTAGGGAGGTATGAAAGACCTGAGAGAGCAAAAGTCCTATTCCATGGCAAACAACCTGGTCAGGATAAAGGGATGTGTCTGAATCAGACTCTCTCTACTTATGTTAGAGAAGATGGACTAAACCAGACCTGTGTGGAGAGCTGTTCCCAGGTGCCTATGGTTGATATACCATTCTAACTTGTGCAAGTGTTCCAGGAAGTAGGAGCAGCCTCCATCTCATGGGACCCTTGGAAGCAAGTGTTAGGACAAACTGGTTGCCAAGGCAGTGACCTCATTCATTCAATTCCAAAGAAAGTGACATACCTCATTTCCTTGGTGATGGAACTCTATGATCTTTGTATCCTAGTGGCCAGGCACCCAGATGCTATCCCATTCCCAGTCACAGTGGTCTCACTTGTTTGGATTTACCAAGGACAGAGTCAGTATTTCTTGGTACCTACTAATGTGAGGATGGCCAAATGCCAGGAGAGCACTGAAGAGGTACCTTTTCTGAGAAAGCCAGTAGTGGCTCACCACTATTTCCTGACAACTTCACAGAGTTAGCCAAGGAAACCAGACCTGAGAGAGGACAGACTATTTCGAAGGAATATAGTATGGCCAAGCAGTTAGAGAACACTCCAGATAGTCACAGATCTACTTGGGGGAAGGAGGTGCCATTATGGGAGTGGGTGTGGGTTTGTGGTTTTGCCTCATGTTCTAACAAAAGGTAGGAATGGCGGTTTGTTTGGATTGAAGTGGACTGTTTCGAGTAAGTCATTTGACAAGGTGAGTGTTTCTATGTTTGTGTATCCGACTATGTCCATTGTTGTAGACATTAGAAAAGAGAATGCATTAATGGATGTGTCCTGTCTAGTATAAATCTTACCATAATTCATCCTGCTCAATTTATGAATGGACTGCACCTTGTCTTATCGATGGGCAACACCTGCTATCATCCTAAGTTCCTGTTTTCTTCCTGAATTCTGGCCAGTCTCCAGAATAGGCTCAGGGATTTGTGTCCAAGATATGTACCACCTCCAAGCTCTGTGACATGGCCATATACTGGATAGCTGAAGAGAATGGAGATCATCTCAGAAAACTCAGATATCAGTGTGACCAGGAAAGTCTCAGTGGAGAAACCCTGCTTTGGGCCTTTTGCTTACCTTATGTTCTGTTGCCCTGAATGTCAGGAAGGTCTTTGCCTCAGGCCACCCCTTTGTGAAGCCTGAAGAAAACAGTTTTAAATTTGAAATGAATAGGCATCACCTGTGGCTCTTTGCTTAATTGCTTTGGAAAGGGATGTGTCTGAATTAGCCTCTTGGCCTTGTATGTGGCTGTGATTTTTATTCTCAGCACATGATGGATCCAAAGAATGATCGCATGTGCGCATCCAAAACCAAAATGGCCAAAAGATCAGTCATTGTGGATGAAGTCTCTCGCCTTCTTCTGTTAGGTTCCTGACATCCATCAAGTGAGAATACTGATCCTTTGGGTCAAATGAGTTCTTGAAATCTCTGCCGAGGTGCTTGGCTTTTCTCATGACTCTATTTCACATAAATATTCCATACCTGAAAGTCAGTAGGCCTCAAATTGGAGAAACAGAGCAGCATGAACGGCAGGCTTATTTGACCACTCCTGGTTCATATTAAGAGTGTCCAGGCCACCCTGACTTTAGGCAAATGAGGGGCAAGTGAGATTATTTTGGACACTACCAATGGCTGCACCCCTCATGGAAACCTCCAGCCAGAGGTCATGATGAGTGAATATATGGAAGAAGATGAGGGCCATGTGGGAGTGTTTTGGTTTTAATTGTGGTCATTTGTGTGGCGGTTGGAAGAAATGTCTGGGTCCACCTGGGCTTGAACTCTGGTGTGATTCCCCATAGAGACTTAGTTCTGGAACTCACCTCAGAGAAGTATTGCCATGAATTGTTTTGGGATTTTAGGAGGCCACGCATGAGAGTTGCCCTTGGAAACTGAGATCTGGCTTTCCACAGAGCACTGGGAATCTCAGCCAGCATATCACATGATATAATTGTGAAAAACTTGCAGCCATAGTTGAGAGTCAAAACACACATGGACCTCACATTTTACACCTCAATGTGCCTGGCTTCATGTGACCTTTTCCCCACTCTTTGGGAAGCCTTGCCTGTGAGAGTTCTCCAGAGTTTTCATTTAAATTAGCTTCCTCAACATTTAGTGGTTCCTGAATGAATTGAAACCCAGAGTTTCTCCAACTTCATCCTTGAAAAATGGCTTGATAAATACCATGAATTTTTGGAAGTTCCCACAACCAGGTGGCACTGGAGAACATTTGGATGTCCTGTTGCTGATCATGAGTATACCAGACAATGCCTTGATTGACTGGGTTTCATGAAAATGGTGTAGAACAGAGATGCCAGTAAGTTGGAGCCTGCTGAATAGTGGGCCTAGAGCAGTGGTGGGCAGGTGTGTGATGAAACATCAGTGGTAGGGCCATGAGGATCTACCATTGGATTCCAAATGGCTTGTGACTGACATGGTGCAGCCAGCAGTCCCTTATATGTAAAGGCATCTTGTTATATGGTGAGGTTTCAGGTCAATGTTCTGAATCAGGTTGATATGGACGAGGGGGCAATGGGCCAAGCTAGGAGGGATAGAAGCCTGGTTGGTGCATTCTCCTGCAGACCCTGACCCAACACACGTGACAGAACTCCCTCCAGCAATATGTCCCAGTTGAGCTCCTGGTATTTCGTGAAGCAAATACCAAACTCCCAGTGCAGCAGGAAAAACACCACAAAAAGTGTAGGAGGACCAAATGGCTTCGCAGTCAACACGGAGAGACACTTAGTCCTCAGTGGTCACAGTTTACCTACAAAGAGAGGATTCAGCATTCCTGCCTCATCTTCATTGGAAAATAAGAAACCATGTCCTTCAGGTCACATAGATGCAGAACCAGCTTTGATGGTCTCACTACTAAAGAAGCCAAATCTCCTGACAACAACATATATTTCAAGTGCCCAAACTCAGAGGCAGTTTCTCAAAAAGTTTTTAGGCTCTCAGAGCTCCCTGTTTGTGTTGTGTTTACCCTGTCCCTTACTTTTGGAAACTCCTCTACCACCTCCATGGTTATGAACTCTTGAGCATTTTCCATTCCAGATATGTATTCACTGATTTTCTAACTCTTCTCCTCTAATTATGTTTTACCTGGGGTGAAGGTAATGTCAAGGCATTTTTCTGGATGAGAGTGAGAGGATATCAGACCTTAACAGATATTTGTGAAGCACATATTTGCTTACACATTGAATTCATTTTCCAATTTTCCTTTTGAAATACTGAATCCCTGACACTAACCCATACCTACTAGAATCAGACAACTCATCCTAATATAATGGAGAAAAATAACCCAAACAGAATAGAAATTCAAGCAGTTCAGAGGAGGCATCTTGTATAGTTGGACTTGCCTTTTGCATTATATAAGGTAGGAGTTATAAATCTAGTCAATTTTTATTTGAAATAGTTCTCCATGTGTTTTTAACGATAACAAATGTGTGAAATCCTGTTTCCCTTTCTCTGTAGCCAATTCACACATGTATATTTATATGCACATATAGAATCCTACCAGGAATCCCACGTACATTTTTGTGAGGTTTCTCACTTCGCAGATTCAAATTGTGAGAAGAGATCACTCCTCTTAAACGCTGTTAGAACTGAAGATTCAAACTATAGGGGAGCTTTCTAGTAGAACAACATTATACATATACTCATGTTCAGTAAAATAATTATTTTTGCATCTGTGGATGATATATATTTCCTGATGAATTTTGATTTTCATATATATTGCTGCTTTTTAATGTCTGTGTGTAGTTTGTATGTGTGTGTGTGTGTATATATATATATATATATATATATATATATATATATATATACACACACACACTATTCAGATTTTTCAATATATAAAATATATGTGTCTTATATACACTTTCTAAATTCATTCATGTTCATGTATATGAATTTATAATCAACTTTTCACAAGATTATTTTCCGAAATATTCATCCACCTGAAATACATATTTGTTTCCTAGTACTGAAAACAAACTTCAGTGAATGGTGCCTACAAATTCTAATAATTTTACAGTAACTGACCCAGTTTACCACCAATGCAAGTAGATTCCTATGGGACATGATATGTAATTTGAGGTTCATTTGTATTCAACACTGGTACATTATTATTTCTTCAGGTTTTGCACATCATACGATATATATTTCATCCACAAGTTCACAAATTTACAGGCATTTGTTTGAACTTTAATCAATTCCTGTTTCAGAACACAAGTATTATCAGGGTTTCTGAACTCGTCTTTTCATGACGCTTCTTTCCAAACAAGTTATTTTCGTTTTCCATAATCACTGGTGAAGTAAAACTCACACCCTTCGTGATAAACCAAAACACTAATATTACCATTATATGTATACCATTTTGGAAAGAATGATTGTATATCAATATAACATTTCCTGTAATTTTTTAGATATCAGTTCAATCCATTATTTATAGTTGGAACAAGTTATATTATTTATTCACAGTATGTTCTATTCATGCTTTATCTTTATATTCATAGACACAGTGTACACCTCTTTGGACCCCCAATACTAATTTTACGTCTTCAATATATTGCTACCAGAAATGGTGGAAGAAATACTTATGTCACCTGATCTACATATACATTTTATCACAATAATATTCTGAAAAAAAATGTAAAGGTCACACTTATGACTGTACCAAAGCCTAAAAGGAAAGTGAACATGGATTAATAGAAACATCCATGTCCATGCTGCCTAATGCTCTCAAATGTCAATCCTATTGGTGACAACATATTTGTTTCTTCCTAAGATTATATATTCAAACTCAACCCTGTTGAAAATGTCTAATCCTATCACTCACTTCATATTTTGCCTGATGCAATAATGTCTCTATTGATATCTGCATTTCTACATATTTTCCCAGTTTATCATAGTGACTGACTCTTCATATGTGTCGTCATTTACATTCACTCTCTAACCGAAACCATATTGCTAAAGAACTTTTGGTCTAAATCCTATAATCGCTCTTCTTCCTAAACCTACCGACAATCTTTCTAAACCTACTGACTATCCCTTTTTACTGGATGTTCTCTTCTACGTTCAATCATCCAAGGTACAAGGTCCTATGCCATTGTATATTGAATTATCTGAGACATCTTTAGAGAACATAAATCAAGCTAAGTATCCCAATCAAGGGCCCAATGCCCTTCTGGGTTTCAAATTATACCTAGATTTTTATTTTCATACTTATATTTCACCTCTACATTCTTGTAAATCTCACAGGTTGCCAATACCATTATTCATCGCACAGAATGATTCCTAACCCAAATTGAACCTGTTATTAACCCTAAACATACACTGTTCCCTCAATCTCATTTTACAGAAGAACAGGGACGGAGTTGTTCTTACAATACAGGAAAGTAGGGGACCTTCCACCTGCTGAAAACCTCAAAGGTCCATACAGAAATGATACCCGGAAAAGTTATAGGCAGCTATGAAGGACCTGAGAGAGCAAAAGTCATCTTCCATGGCAAACAACCTGGTCAGGATGAAGGGATGTTTCTTAATCAGCCTCTCTCTTCTTATTGTAGAGAAGATGGACCAAATCAGGCCTGTGTGGAAAGCTGTTCACGGGTGCCTATGGTTGATATACCATTCTAACTTGTGAAAGTGTCACAGGAAGTAGGGGCAGCCTCCATCTCATGGGACCCTTGGAAGCAACTATTAGGAAAAAGGGGTGCCAAGGCAGTGGCCTCATTTAGTTCCAAAGAAAGTGACATATCTAATTTCCTTGGTGATGGAACTCTCTGAACTTGCTATCCAAGAACCAAGACACCGAGAGGCAATCCCAGTCCAAGTCCCTGTGGGCTCACTTGATTGGATTTTCCAAGGACAGAGTCAGTCTTTCTCGGTACCTAATGATGTGAGTATAGCCAAATACCAGGAGAGCACTGAAGAGGTACTTTTCCTGAGAAAGCAGGTAGTGGCTCGCCACTTTTTCCTGACAACTTTACAGAGTTGGTCAAGGAAAGCAGATCTGATAGAGGACACGCCATTTCGGGGGAACATAATATGGCCCACCAGTCAGAGTTAACTCCGGAGAGTCACAGAACTACTTGAGGGAAGGAGGTGCCTTTGTGAGTGTGGGTTTGTTGTTTTGCCTCATATTCTGAGAATAGGTAGGGAAGGCGGTTTGTTTGATTTGGAGTGAACTGTTTCTAGTAAGTCGTTTGACAAAATGAGTGTTTCTATGTCTGTGTATCCCACTGTGTCCGTGGTTGTAGACATGAGAAAAGAGAATGCAACAATGGATGTGTCCTGTCTAGTAGAAAGCTTCCCATTATGCATCCTGCCTAATTTATGAATTGAGTGCAGCTTGCCTTATGGATGAGCAATACCTATTACCTTCCTAAGTCCCTGTTTTCTTCTGAATTCTGGCCACTCTCCAGAATAGGCTCATGGTTTTGTGTCCAAGATATGCAACAACTCCAAGGTCTGTGACATGGCCATGTACAGGATAGCTGAAGGGAATGGCCAGCATCTCAGAAAACTCAGATATCAGTGTGACCAGGAAAGTCTCAGTGGATATACCCTGCTTTTGGCCTTTTGCTTACCTATTGTTCTGTTGCCCTGAATATCAGGAAGGTCTTTGCCTCAGGCCACCCCTTTGTGAAGCCTGAAGGAAACAGTTTTCAAATGGAAATGAATGGGCATCACTTGTGGCTCTTTCTTAGTTGCTTTGGAAAGGGATGTGTCTTAATTAGACTCTTGGCCTTGTATGTGGCTGTGACTTTGATTCTCAGCAGCTGATGGATATAAAAATGATCCCATGTGTGCATCCAAAACCATAATTGCCAAAAGATCAGTCATTGTGGATGAAGTCTCTCGTCTTCCTCTGTTAGGATCCTGACCTCCATCAAGTGAGAATAGGTATTCCTTGGGTCAAATGAGTTCTTCAAATCACTGCAGAGGTGCTTAGGTTTTCGTATGACTCCAAATCACATAAAGAATCTATACTTGAAAGTCAGTAGGCCTCAAATTGGAGAAACAGAGCAGTATTAACGGGAGGCTTATTTGATCACTCCTGGTTCACAGAAAGGGTGTCCAGGCCAACATGACTTTAGGCAAATGAGGGGCAAGGGAGTTTATTTGGACACTGTCTTTGGGTGAGCCCTTCATGGAAACCTCCAGACAGAGGTTACGATGAGTGACTATATGGAAGAAGATGAGGACCATGTTTGAGTGTTTGGTTTTTAATTGTGGTCATTTGTGTGGTGGTTGTAAGAAATATCTTGGTCCACCTGGGCTTGAACTCTGTTGGGATTTCCCTTAAAGACTGCGTTCTGGAACTGAACTCAGAGAAGTATTGCCATGAATAGAAATACAAGCAGTTTAGAGGAGGCATGGTGTATATTTGGACTTGCCTTTTGCATGATACAGAGTAGGAGTTAAATCTAGTCAATTTTTTGTTGAAATAGTTCTCCATGTGTTTTTAAAGTTAAAAAATTGTGAATTCCTGTCTCCCTTTCTCTGTAGCCTATTCAGCACATATATTTTTACATGAATATATAGAATCATACCTGGTACCACACATACATTCTTGTGAGGTGGATGAGTTGGCAGATACAAATTGTGAAAAGAGATCACTCCTACTTAACCGTGTTGGAACTGAATATTCAACCAATGGGTGAGCTTGCTAGTTGAACAACATTATACATAAATCCATGTTCAGTAAAATGAATATTTTTGGATCTATTTATGATATATATTTTATGAAAATTTTGATTGACATATATTTTGCTATTTTTTTTTTCTGTGTGTGTGTGTGTGTGGGTTTTGTGTCATTTGCCTGTTCTGTAAAACAACTTCTGAGAGAGAGGTTAAAAATTCATGCAAAGCTCTGATGGAGGTATCTAATATCTTAGTTTTGGTCTATTGCTTCTTCTAATTGGGTCATTTGTTGTGTCCCATGGACGAGGGCAGTGGTTCCTGTGCCCACCCCTGAAGCAACTCCTATTCCGAATAGGATGGCTAAAGTGAGGGATATATGTCCCCAGTGGAAACGGGTTGTATGCCCCTCTATTTCATTTTCAAATGAACCTGCATCATGACAGAGCACTCTGGGAAACATCTGCACCATTACACAATTAATCACATCTGTTGACAATTTCTTTAAAACATAAACAATGTTTAATTATATACAATTATGATGTTGTAGGGACGGACAAGGCAAGGTACCTAAGATAGCAACGAAGACAGGGAAACCGTCCTATTTGGTTGCAACCAGATTCAGAGGGCATTGCTTCTGTTGTAATCAATTATTCTCCTGAAACTCAAGTTTAGGTAGTTTCAGAATTTTGTACCCAACATGTAAGGGAAGGGGCTCAGAAGTTCACAGTCTTCAGAAGTTCAAAAAAGCCGTTGTTGTTTCTGTTTTTACCTCAGTTCTAGGCAAGTTAACTTTTCAAGGACAAGTGGGAGGGAAAGAGCTTTTTCCTACCTTTCTTATTTTTCGCCCCTGACAGCTGTTACCATGGAGCCCTGATGGTAACTTCTTTATCTTAGAAATATAGCCATCTCTGTAAAGCCCCAGCTCATGGCCAGAGGCCTTGTTCATTATTTTGTGGAAAACAAGTAATGGGGTGTCTAGCATAGAAGTGCTTATTTTTTTAGCCAGTGGCCAAGTAGAACAAGGCAACACTAAAAGAGGAAGTTTATCTACATTGAACTCTTTTATAGGGACTCTTTTGCTGAAAGTCCTAAAGTCAGCCATGGTGAAGACTTCTGTAGAAAGTCAGTTAAGAATTTTCTGTAGGCCTGGTACAGAAGGGGAAGACAGGGAAGGTGGGGCTGACAGCAGCTCCGAGGATCTGAGAATAAGGAAGGAGAGATGTAAAAGAATAATGGGAAAGGGGTTTGGGATTTTCCTAGCAACAAAAACTTGAGCTGTAGAACAGGTAGAGCAGAGGGGAAGACAAGAGTGAGTATCCCAAAATGCATGTGAGGGACTTTAAATTTTTAGTAAACTGTTTTCAGTGATGACAAAGCAACTTTAAAGGCCATTTTCATTACATCTTTGATAGGAGTCTGAGGGCTCTCCTCAGCTAGTTTCAGCTTTGTGTTAGCTGGTAAGAGGACCTGGTGGGACCCGGGGCGGGCACGGACAGGAGAAGAGAGGAGTGAGTCGGTGGATGGGAACCTGAGTACCTGCTACTTCAGCAAGATGGCGATGGTCTGAGAACCAGCAGAGATTTGGGTTTTTGATCTAATAATTGGAGGGGAGAAATCAGGTTGCTGAGGTGAGAGTGACAGCAGAGACTCTGGAGCACAAGGCTGAAGGTGAGGATTGATTGGATAAGCATAGTTCAGGATATGAGTGAAGGATGGAAAAGGCATGCCCATAGGGGAATCTCCTTTCACCCTTTTGAGCACTTGCAGAAGTTAAAAAGGTCACACAGGGCTGGGGATGTGGCTCATTTGTAGCACGCTCGCTTGGCATGCGTGCGGCCCGGGTTCGATCCTCAGCACCACATACAAACAAAGATGTCGTGTCCAGCAAAAAACTAAAAAATAAATATTAAAAATTCTCTCTGTCTCTCTCTCTCTCACCTCTCTCTTTAAAAAAAATGGTCACGCAGAATTTGAGGATCAAGAGACCCCTCTGGGGGCCATCGGTTTTGGTTATCTAATTGGTAATATGGCCAATGCTGTGTACTGAATTTGATGAGGAGTTTGTGTTCCATCAGGCAGCCCCTGTATGCTCACATCCCCATGACGTACAGCAAAAGTCTGCCAGGCATTCTGGGATTACTAAAAAGAAGTGATGGATTTTTCCTTTTCCCAGGTCCATGATCCTCTTAGTTATACAAGTCCGATATTTACTGCCATTAGCCCCTTGAACTAGAGACCTTTTATTTGATAGAGGGCCCAATGGGGCCTTAAGGGCTGAGTTTATTGCCCCTGTATCCACTTCAAAGTTTACTGGTGTCTCCTCCACTTCAAAAGATACGCTGAGCTCAGGGAGGGGATCTGAGCCCCGACTTTCGTAGTCATGCTGAAGAGTCAGAAAGGCTGGCTGGCGTGGCTGCCTCTTTCTAGGGAACTCTTGAACCCAGTGTCCTCTTTCTTTACAGTAGGCACATTGATCTGAGGTCAGGGGTGGCCTCTGGCGTGGGACCAGGTATCCCTTCCTGTCTCCCTGTTTCTTAATTTCTGGCCTTTTTGTTATTGTGACCGGGACCTTAGTCAACTCCTTAGTCTGTCTTTTGTTTCTTTTATCCTCCTTTTGCTCCCTTCTCTTCCTCAGTTTCTCTCTTATAGTATACTTTCTCGGCTTCTCTGACTAAATCTCTCAAAGTCATATCTTGTAATCCATCTAAGCATTGTAACTTTCTTTAAATATCCAAGGCAGCATGCCCAATAAAGGCCATTGTGACAGATGATTTTTGATCCTCTGCATGAGGATCGAAAGGAGTATATCTCCTATATGCCTCCGTAATTCTCTCTAGAAACATAGAGGAAGATTCATCAGGCCCGCAGGCGTGGTACCCACGTCACCCCAAATGGAGTAGGGAAAGAGCAGTGCCACTGCCTGCTCCCGGATCAGGCCCAGCCACCAGCTGGTGTGGTAGTCACGTCACCCAAATTGTAGTAGGGGCCAAGCAGGCTGCCCCCTGCGCCCGCCACAAAAGCAGACCTGTGACTGACCTTCGGAACAGGCCCAGCGGCCTGCCACCATGGTAGACATGACACCCCAATTGGAGTAGTGGCAGAGCAGAGCTTTCTCCCGCGCCCAGTACAAGCACAACGGCCCACCGGCGTGGGTAGTCACGTCAACCCAATTGGAGTAGGGGCAGAGCAGAGTCTTTGCCCGCACCCGGAACAGGCCCAGCGATCTGCCAGCATGGTAGTCACGACACCCCAATTGCAGTAGGGCCAAAGCAGAGCCACCACCCGCTCCCGCAAGGTAGGCAGACCTGCAACTGACCGGCGGAACAGGACTAGCGGCCTGCAAGCACAGCAGACACATCAACCCATTTGGTTCTTTGAAAAAATAAAAAAAATCTACAGACCCTTAGCCATGCTAACGAAGACAAAAAGAGAGAGAACTCAAATTACTAGCATACAGGATGAAAAAGACAATATCATAACAGATATTTCAGATATACAGAAGATAATCCGAAATTATTTTGAATCTTTGTACTCTAATAAAATAGAAGACAGTGAAGGCATCGATAAATTTCTTAAGTCATATGATCTGCCCAGATTGAGTCAGGAGGATATAGACAACCTAAACAGACCAATATCAATTGAGGAAATAGAAAAAACCATCAAAACACAACCAAGTAAGAAAAGCCCAGGACCTGATGGGTATACAGCAGAGTTTTACAAAACCTTTAAAGGGGAACTAATACCAATACTTTTCAAGCTATTTCAGGAAATTGAAAAAGAGGGAGAACTTCCAAATTCATTCTATGAGGTCAACATCACTCTGATTTTTACACCAGACAAAGACACTTCAAAGAATGAAAACTACAGACCAATATCTCTAATGAGCCTAGAGGCAAAAATCCTCAATTAAATTCTGGCAAATCAGATACAAAAGCATATCAAAAAAATTGTGCACCATGATCAAGTAGGATTCATCCGTGGGATGCAAGGCTGGTTCAATATACAGAAATCAATAAATGTTATTCATCACATCAATAGACTTAAAAATAAGAACCATATGATCATCTCGATAGATGCAGAAAAAGCATTCGACAAAGTACAGCATCCCTTTATGTTCAAAATTCTAGAAAAACTAGGGATAACAGGAACATACCTCAATATTGTAAAAGCAATCTATGCTAAGTCTCAGGCTAGCATACTTCTGAATGGAGAAAAATTGAAGGCATTCCCCCTAAAATCTGGAACAAGACAGGTATGCCCTCTTTCACCACTTCTGTTCAACATAGTTCTCGAAACACGGCCAGAGCAATTAGAGAGATGAAAGAAATTAAAGGCATATAAATAGGAAAAGAAGAACTTAAATTATCACTATTGCAGATGACATGATTCTATTCCTAGCAGACCCAAAAGGGTCTACAAAGAAACTAATAGAGCAAATAAATGAATTCAGCAAAGTGGCAGGATATAAAATCAACACTCATAAATCAAAGACATTCCTGAATATCAGTGACAAATCCTCTGAAACGGAAATGAGGACAACCACTCCATTCACAATATAATAAAAAAAAAATAATTGGGAATCAACCTAACAAAAGAGGTGCAAGTTTTATACAAGGAAAACTACAGAAACCTAAAGAGAAAAATAGAGGAAGATATTAGAAGATGTAAAAATGTACCCTGTTCATAGATAGACAGAACTAACATCATCAAAATGGCGATATTACTAAAAGTTCTCTATAGGTTTAGTGCAATGCCAATCAAAACCCAACGGCATTTCTTGTAGAAATAGAGAAAGCAATCATGAAATTCATATGGAAAAATAAAAGACCCAGAATAGCAAAAACAACACTAAGCAGGAAGTGTGAATCAGTCGGTATAGGGATACCAGACTTCAAACTATACTGCAGAACAATAGTAAGAAAAATAGCATGGTACTGGTACCAAAACAGGTGGGTGGACCAATGGTACAGAATAAAGGACACAGAAACCAATCCAAAAAATACAACTATCTTACATTTGATAAAGGGGCTAAAAGCATGCAATGGATGAATGATAGCATCTTCAACAAATGGTGCTGGGAAACCTGGAAATCCATATGTAACAAAAAGAAACTGAATCCCTTTCTCTCGCCATGCACAAAAGTTAACTCAAAATGGATCAAGGAGCTTGATATCAAATCAGACATGGTGTCTGATAGAAGACAAAGTTGGCTACGATCTACATACTGTGGGGTCGCCTCCAAATTCCTCAATAGGACACCCATAGCACAAGCGTTAATAACTAGAATCAACACATGGGACTTACTCAAACTAAAAAGGTTTTTTCTCAGCAAAAGAAACAGTAAGAGAGGAAAATAGGGAGCCCACATCCTGGGAACAAATCTTTCCTCCTAACACTTCAGATAGAGCACTAATATCCAGAGTATACAAAGAACTCAAAAAATTAGTCAATAAGATAACAAATAACCCAAACAACAAATGGGCCAAGAACCTGAACAGACACTTCTCAGAGGAGGACATAAAATCAATCAACAAGTACATGAAAAAATGGTCACCATCTCCAGCAGTCAGAGAAATGTGAATCAAAACCACCCTAAGATACCATCTCACTCCAGTAAGATTGGCAGCCATTATGAAGTCAAACAATCACAAGTGCTGGCGAGGATCTGGGGAAACAGGTACACTTGTATATTTCTGGTGGGACTGCAAATTGGTGCAGGCAAATGGGAAAGCAGTATGGAGATTTCTTGGAAAGCTGGGAACGGAACCACCATTTGACCCAGTTATTCCCCTTCTCGGTCTAAAACCTAAAGACCTAAAAAGAGCATGCTACAGGGACACTGCTACATCGATGTTCATAGCAGCACAATTCACAATAGCAAGACTGTGGAACCAACCTAGATGCCCTTCAATAGAAGAATGAATGAAAAAAATGTGGCATTTATACACAATGGAGTATTACTCGGCATTAAAAAATGACAGAATCATAGAATTTTCAGGGAAATGGTTGGCATTAGAACAGATTATGCTAAGTGAAGCTAGGCAATCCCTAAAAAACAAATTCCAAATGTCTTCTTTGATATAAGGAGAGTAACTAAGAACAGAGTAGGGACGAGGAGCATGAGAAGAAGATTAACATTAAACAGGGATGAGAGGTGGAAGGGAAAGGGAGAGAGAAGAGAAACTGCATGAAAATGGAAGGAGAACCTCAGGGTTATACAAAATTACATACAAGAGGAAGTGAGGGGAAAGGGAAAAATAATACAAGGGGGAGAAATTTATTACTGTATAGGGGGTAGAGAGAGAAGAGGGGAGGAGACTGGAGGGGAGGGGGGATAGTAGAGGATAGGAAAGGCAGCAGAATACAACAGACACTAGTATGGCAATATATGAATCAATGGATGTGTAACTGATGTGATTCTGCAATCTGTATACGGGGCAAAAATGGGAGTTCATAACCCACATAAATCAAAGTGTGAAATATTATTTATCAAGAACTATGTAATGTTTTGAACAACCATATATAAAAATTTAAAAAAAGAGATAACTAAATTCGGTGAATAATGCACGAGAATCCTAATATTTCTACAGTTTAAAATCAATGCCAGTAGATTCCTATGGGACATGATGTGTATTTTGACGTTCATTTTTATTCAACAATGGTACATTACTATTTCATGAGTTTATGCACATCATAGGATATATATTTCATCCACAAATTAGCAAATTTATTGGCATTTGATTGAATTTCAATCGCTTCCTGCTTTACAATATATGCATTCCTCCAGGTTTCCTGAAAGGTCTTTTCATGAGACTTCTTTCCAAACATATTATTTTCGAATTCCATAATCACTTTTGAAGCAAAACTCACACACTGTTCATGATAAACCAAAACACTAATATTACCATTAGATGTATAATTGGTGGGAATGAATGATTGTATATCAATATATGATTTCCTGTAATTTTCCAGATATCAGTTCAATCCATTATTTAATGTTTGAACAAGTTATATTATTTATTCACAGTATTGTCTATTCATGCTTTATCTCTATATTCATAGACACAGGGTGCACCTCTTTGTACCCCCAATACTAATTTTACGTCTTCAATATATTGTTTCCAGAAATGGTGGACGAAATACTCATGTCACCTGATCTACATATACATTTTTTCACAGTAATATTCTGGACAAATAATGTAATGGTCACGGTTATGATTGCACGAAGGACTAAATGAAAAGTGAACATGGATTACTAAAAACATCTATGTCCAGGTTGCCTAATGCTCTTAGCTGTCAATCCTATTGGTGACTACATATTTTTTTCTTCAAAAGATTATGTATTCAAACTCAACCCTGTTGAAAATGTCTAATCCTATCACTCACTTTATACTTTGTCTGATTTCATAATGTCTCTATTGATATCTGCTTTTCTACATTTTTTCCCAGCTCATCATAGTGACTGACTCTTCATATGTGCTGACATTTACATTCACTCTCTAACCGAAACCCTATTGTTAAAGAACTTTTGTCCAAATCAAATACTCACTCTTCTTCCTAAACCTACCGACTAGCTTCATAATCTTACTGACTATCCCTTTTTGACAGGATGTTCTCTTCTACATTCAATCATCCAAGGTACAAAGTCCTATGCCATTGTGTATTGAATTAACTGAGACATCTTTGCAGAACATAATTCAAAGCTAATTATCCCAATCAAGGGCTCAATGCCCTTCTGGGCTTCAAATCATACCTAGATTTCTGTTCTCATACTTATATTTAACCTCCATATTCTTTTAAATATCGAAGGTCCCCAACACTATTATTCATCACACAGAATGATTCCTAACACAAATCGAACCTGTTATTAACCCGAAACATACACTGTTCCCTCAATCTCATTTTACAGAAGAGCAGGGACAGAGTTGTTCTTACAATACAGGAAAGAAGGGGGCAGTCCACCTGCTGAGAACCTCAAAGGTCCATGCAGAAATGATACCTGGACAAGTTGTAGGCAGGTATAAAGGACCTGAGTGAGCAAAACTCATCTTCCATGGCAAAACACCTGGTCAGGATGAAGGGATGTGTCTTAATCAGCCTCTCTCTTCTTATTGTAGAGAAGACTGACAAAACCAGACCTGTGTGTAGAGCTGTTCCTGGGTGCCTATCGTTGATATTTCATTCTAACTTGTGAAAGTGTCACAGGAAGTAGGGGCCAGCTCCATCTCATGGGACCCTTGGAAGCAACTGTTAGGGAAAAGTGGTTGCCAAGTCAGTGACCTCATTCAGTTCCAAAGAAAGTGACATACCTCATTATTTGGTGATGGAACTCTCTGAACTTGGTATCCAAGAAGCCAGGCACCCAGAGGCAGTCCCAGTTCCAGTCCCAGTGGACTCGCTTGTTTGGATTTTCCAAGGACAAAATCAATCTTTCTTGGTACCTACTGATGTGAGGATGGCCAAATGCCAGAAGAGCTCTGAAGAGGGACCTTTCCTGAGAAAGCAGGTAGTGGCTCACCACTTTTTCCTGACAACTTCACAGAGTTGGCCATGGAAACCAGATCTGAAAGAGGACAGGCCATTTTGGGAGAACATAGTATGGCTCACCAGTCATAGGACACTCCTTCTAATCACAGACATACTTGGGGGAAGGAGCTGCCTTTGTGGGAGTGGGTATGGCTTTGTGGTTCTGTCTCATGTTCTGAGAATAGGTAGGAAA
This sequence comes from Callospermophilus lateralis, assembly GCF_048772815.1. Lineage (NCBI taxonomy): Eukaryota > Metazoa > Chordata > Mammalia > Rodentia > Sciuridae > Callospermophilus > Callospermophilus lateralis. Next base: position 1,577,040 of record NW_027513051.1, read on the forward strand.
GGCGTTTTTTATTTGTTGTTTTTTTTTTGTTTTTGGTTTTCAGTGGACTGTTCTAGTAAGTCGTTTGACAAGGCAAGTATTTCCATGTCTGTGTATTCCACTGTGTCCGTTGTTGTAAACATTAGAAAAGAAAATGCATTAATGAATGTGTCCTTTAAAGTATAAATATTCCCAAAATTCATCCTGCCCAATATATGAATGAACTGCAGCTTGTCTTATCGAAGGGAAACACCTGCTATCTTCCCAAGTTAATGTTTTCTTCCTGTATTCTGGCCAGTCTCCAGAATAGGCTCATGGTTTTGTGTCCACGATATGTACCACCTCCAAGCTCTGTGACATGGTCATGTACTGGATACCTGAAAAGAATGGCGAGCATCTCAGAAAACTCAGATATCAGTGTGACCAAGAAACTCTCAGTGGAGAGACCCTGCTTTGGACCTTTTGCTTAAGTACTATTTTGTTACACTGAATATCTGGAAGGTCTTTGCTTCAGGGCACCCCGTTGTGAAGCCTGAAGAATATAGTTTTGAAATGGAAATGAATAGGCATCACCTGTGGCTCTTTGCTTAATTGCTTTGGAAATGGATGTGGCTGAATTAGCCTCTTGGCCTTCTTTGTGGCTGTGATTTAGATTCTCAGCACATGATGGATATAAAGAATGATCCCATGTGTGCGTCCAAAACTATAATGGCAAAAAATCAGTCATTGTGGATGAAGTCTCTCGTCTTCCTCTGTTAGGTTCCTGACCTCCATCAAGTGTGAATAGGGATTCTTTGGGTCAAATGAGTTCTTCAAAGCCCTGATGAGGTGCTTGGGTTTTCGCATGACTCCAAATCACATATAGAATCTATACCTGAAAGTCAGTAGGCCTCAAATTGTAGAAACAGAGCAGTATTAACGGCATGCTTATTTGATCACTTCTGGTTCACAGGAGGGCTGTCAAGGCCACCCTGACTTTAGCCAAATGAGGGGCAAGCGAGCTTTTTTGGACACAGACTTGGGCTGTGCCCCTGATGGAAAACTCCAGCCAGAGGTTACGATGAGTGACTATATGGAAGAAGATGAGGGCCATGTGGGAATGTTTTGGTTTTAATTTTGGCCATTTGTTTGGCGGTTGGAAGAAATGACTGGGTCCACTTGGGCTTGAACTTTGGTGTGATTCCCCTTAGAGACTGAGTTGTGAAACTGAACTCAGAGAAGTATTGCCATGAATTTTGTTTGGATTTTAGGATGCCACGCATGTGAGTCGCCCTTGTAAACTGAGATCTAGGGCCAGGGTGGCTTTCCACAGAGCACTGGGAATCTCTGCCAGGATATCACATGATTTTATTCTCAAAGACATGGCAGCCATATTTGAGAGTCGAAAAATACATAGGACTCACATTGTAGACTTTAATGGGCCTGGCATCATGTGACCATTTTGGCACTCTTTCAGAAGCCTTGCCTGTGAGAGTTCTCCAGAGCTTTTATTGAATTGAGCTTCCTCAACATTTAATGGTTACTGAATGAATTGAAAGCCACAGTGCCTCCAACTTCATCCTCGAAAAATGGCTAGATAAATACCATGAAAATTTTGAAATTCCCATGACCAGGTGGCACTGGAGAAACTTTGGATGTCCTATTGCTGATCAAGAGTATACCAGACAGTGCCTTGATTGACTGGGTTTCATGAAAATGGTGTAGTACAGAGATGCCAGTAAGTTAGAGCCTGCTGAGTAGTGGGCCTAGAGCAGTTTTGGGCAGGTGTGTGATAAATCACCAGTGGTAGGGTCATGAGGATCTACCATTGTATTCCAAATGGCATGTTACTTACATGGTGCAGCCAGCAGACCCTTATATGAAAAGGCATCTTGTTATATGGAGAGGTTTCAGGGCAATGTTCAGAATTAGGTTGATATGGACAAGGGGGCAATGGGGCAAGCTATGAGGGATAGAAGCCTGGTTGGTGCATTCTCCTGCATACCCTGGCACACCACACGTGACAGAACTCCCTCCAGCATTGTGTCCCAGTTTAGCTCCTTGTATGTCATGAAGCAAATACCAAAATCCGAGTGCAGTAGCAAAAACACGACAAAAAGTGGACCAGGACCAATAGCTTCACAGTCCACATGGGGAGAAACTTAGTCCCCAGTGGTCACAGTTTACCTACAAAGAGATAATGCAGCACTGCTGCTCATCTTTATTGGAATATAAGAAGCCATGTCCTCCAGGTCACATAAATGCAGACCCAGCTTTGATGGTCTCACGCAAAGAAGTCAAATCTCCTGACAACAACATATTTTTCAAGTGCCCAACCTCACAGAAAGTTTCTCAAAAAGTTTTTAGGCCAGAAGAGCTCCATGTTTGTGGAGTGTTAACCCAGTCCCTTACTTTTGGAAACTCCTCTACCACCTCCAAGATTGTGAACTCCTGAGCATTTCCATTCCAGATATGTATTCACTGATTTTCTAACTCTTCTCCTCCAATTGTGTCTTAATTGGGGCAAAGGTATTGACAAGGCATTGCTCTGGATGAGAGTGGAAGGATATTTATGCAGCACATATTTGCATACACATTGGATTCATTTTTCAATTTTCCTATTGAAATAGTGAATCCCTGACACTAACCCGAACCTATTAGGCTCAGACTACTCAACCTAATAAAAAGGAGAAAAATAACCCAAACAAATATAAATACAAGCAGTTCAGAGGAGGGATGTTGTATATTTGGACTTGCCTTTTGCATTATATAAGGTAGGAGTTATAAATCTAGTCAATTTTTAATTGAAATAGTTCTCCATGTGTTTTTAAAGTTAACAGATATGTGAATTCTTGTTTCCAATTCTCTGTAGCCATTTCACCCATGTATATTTATATACATATATAGAATCCTACCAGGTATCACATGTACATTTTTGGGAGGTGGCTGACTTGGCAGATACAAATTGTGAGAAGAGTTCACTCCTCTTAAACGCTGTTGGAACTGAAAATTCAACCTACAAGCTTCCTAGTAGAACAACATTATACATAAGCTCATGTTCAGTAAAATAAATATTTTTGCATCTGTGGATGATATATATTTAATGATGAATTTTGTTTGGCATATATATTGCTACTTTTTAATGTCTATTTGTGTTTTTTTTGTATATATACATACACTCTGTAGATTTTTCAAAATATGAAATATGTGTCTTATATACACTCTCTTAATTCATTCGTGTTCATGTACTTGGATTTATAATCAACTTTTCACAAGATTATTCTCAGACATATTCATTTAACTGAAATACATGTTTGTTTCCTAGTACTGAAAACTAACTTCAGTGAATGGTGCATACAAATCCTAATAATTCTACAGTAACTAACCCAGTCTAACATCAATGCAAGTAGATTCCTATGGCACATGATATGTAATTTGACGTTCATTTGTATTCAACACTGGTACATTAATATTTCTTCAGGGTTTGCACATCATAGGATATACATTTCATCCACAAGTTCACAAATTTATAGGCATTTGTTTCAACTTTAATCACTTCTTGCTTCAGAACACATGTATTGTCAGGGTTTCTTGACTGGTCTTTTCATGAGAATTCTTTCCAAACACATTATTTTCAATTTCGATAATCACTATTGAAGCAAAACTCACACACTCTTCATGATAAACCAAAACACTAATATTACCATTTGATGTATAATTGGTTGGAATGAATGATTGTATATCAATATAAGATTTCCTGTAATTTTTCAGATATCAGTTCAATACATAATTTAAATTTGGAACAACTTATATTATTTATTCACATTATGGTCTATTCATGCTTTATCTCTATATTCATAGACACAGGGTACACCTCTTTGTACCCCCAAAACTAATTTTATGTCTTCAATATATTGCTCCCAGAAAAGGTGGTAGAAATACTCATGTCACCTGATCTACATAAACATTTTATCACAGTAATATTCGGAACTAAAAATGTGAAGGTCACACTTAAGACTGTACCAAAGCCAAAAGGGAAATTGTACATGGATTACTAAAACATCCATGTCCAGGATGCCTAATGCTCTCAAATGTCAATCCTATTGGTGACGACATATTTGTTTCTTCATAAGATTATATATTGAAACTCAACCTTGTAGAAAATGTCTAATCCTATCACTCATTTTATACTTTGCATGATTTCATAATGTCTCTATTGATATCTGCTTTTCTACATATTTTCCCAAGCTCATCATAGTGACTCACTCTTCATATGTGCTGACATTAACATTCACCCTCTAACCAAAACCCTATTAGGAAAGAACTTTTGATACAAATCCTATACTCACTCTTCTTCCTAAACCTACTGACTATCTTCTTAATCCTACCTACTATCCCTTTTTGACTGGATGTTCTCTTCTACATTCAATCATCCAAGGTACAAGGTCCTATGCCATTTATTATTGAATTATCTGAGACATCTTTGCAGAACATAATTAAAAGCTAAGTATCCCAGTCAAGGGCCGAATGATTTCTGGCCTTCAAATCTTACTTAGATTTATGTTTTTGTACATTTATTTCAACTCTATATTCTTATAAATATCGTAGGTACCCAATACCATTATTCATCTCACAGAATGATTCCTAAATGAAATCGAACCTGTTATTAACCCGAAACATACACTGTTCCCTCAATCTCATTTTACAGAAGAGCAGGGAAAGAGTTGTTCTTACAATACAGGAAATTAGGGTACCTTCCACCTGCGAGAACCTCAAAGGTCCATTCAGAAATGATACCTGGAGAAGATTTAGGCAGGTATAAAGGACCTGAGAGAGCAAAAGTCATCTTCCATGGCAAACAACCTGGTCAGGATGAAGGGATGTGTCTGAATCAGCCTCTCTCTTCTTATTGTAGAGAAGATGGACAATACCAGGCCTGGGTGAAGAGCTGTTCCCAGGTTCCTCTGGTTGATATACCATTCTAACTAGTGAAAGTGTCACAAGAAGTAGAGGCCGGCTCCATCTCATGGGACCCTTGGAAGCAACTCTTAGGACAAAGTGTTTGCCAAGGCAGTGACCTCATTCAGTTCCAAAGAAAGTGACATACCTCATTTCCTTGGTGATGGAACTCTCTGAACTTGGTATCCAAGAAGTCAGGCACCCAGAAGCAGTCCCAGTCCCAGTATCAGTGGGCTCACTTGGTTGGATTTAACAAGGACAGAGTCAGTCTTTTTTGGTACCTACTGATGTGAGGAAGGACAAATGGAGGAGAGCTCTGAAGAGGGACCTTTCCTGAGAAAGCAGGTAGTGGCTCACCACTTTTTCCTGACACCTTAACAGAGTTGGCCAAGGAAACCAGATCTGATAGAGGACAGGCCATTTTGGGAGAAGATAGTATGGCCCACAAGTCAGAGAACACTTTGGATAGTCACAGACCTACTTGAGGGAAGGAGGTGCCTTTGTGGGAGTGGGTGTGTGTTTGTGGTTCTGTCTCATGTTCTGAGAATAGGTAGGAAAGTCGGTTTTTTCGTTTGCAGTGGACTATTTCTAGTAAGTCGTTTGACCAGACTAGTGTTCCTATGTCTGTGTATTTCACTATGTCCGTTGTTGTAGACATTTGAAAAGATAATGCATTAATATATGTCTAGTCTAGTATAAATCTTCCCATAATTCATCCTGGCCAATTAATGAATGGAATGCAACCTGTCTTATCCATGGGCAACACCTGCTATCTACCTAAGTTCCTGTTTTCTTCCTGAATTCTGGCCATTCTCCAGAATTGGCTCATGGTTTTGTTTCCAAGATATGTACCACCTCCAAGCCCTGTGACATGGCCATGTACTGGATAGCTTAAGAGAATGGCGAGATTCTCAGAAAACTCAGATATCAGTGTGACCAGGAAAGTCTCAGTGGAGAGACCCTACTTTGGATCTTTTGCTTAACTATTGTTCTGTTGCCCTGAATGTCAAATATCAGTGTGACCATTAAAGTCTCAGAGGAGAGACCCTACTTTGGATCTTTTGCTTAACTATTTTTCTGTTGCCCTGAATGTCTGGAAGGCCTTTGCCTCAGGCCACCCCTCTGTGAAGCCTGAGGAAAACAGTTTTGAAATGGAAATGAATGGGCATCATCTGTGGCTCTTTGCTTAATTGCTTTCGTAAGGGATGTGGCTGAATTAGCCTTTTGGTCTTATGTGTGGCTGTGACTTAGATTCTCAGCTCCTGATGGATCTAAAGAATGATCGCTTGTGTCCATCCAAAACCATAATTGCAAAAAGATCAGTCATTGTGGATGAAGTCACTTGCCTTCCTCTGTTAGGTTCATGACCTCTATCAATTGAGAATAGGGATTCTTTGGATGAAATGAGTTCTTCCAAGCTCTGCAGTGGTGCTTGGGTTTTCACATGACTCCAAATGAAATAAAGAATCAATATCTGAAAATCAGTAGGGCTCAAATTGGAGAAACAGAGCAGTATTAAAGGCATGCTTATTTTGTCACTCCTGGTTCACAGGAAGGGTGTCCAGGCCACCCTGACTTTAGGCAAATGAGGGGCAAGCGAGCTTATTTTGGAAACTGTCTTTGGCTGCGCCCCTCATAGAAACCTTCGCCAGAGGTGAGGATGAGTCTCTACATGGAAGAGGATTAGTGTCACGTGGAGGTGTTTTGGTTATAATTTTGGTCATTTGTGTGTCGGTTGGAAAAAATGACTGTGTCCACCTGGGCTTGAACTCTGGTGTGATACCCCTTAGAGACTGAGTTGTGGAACTAAAGTCAGAGAAATATTGCCATGAATTTTGTTGGAATTTTAGTAGGCCATGCATGAGAGTCGCCATTGGAAACTGAGATCTAGGCCCAGGGTGGCTTTCCACAGAGCACTGGGAATCTCCGCCAGGATATAACATGATTTTATTATTAAAGACTTGGCAGGCTGAGTTGAGAGTCAAAACACACATGGGCCTCACCTTGTAGACCTCAATGGGCCTGGCTTTATGTGGCCTCTTTGGGCACTCTTTCAGAAGCCTTGCCTGTGAGAGTTCTTTAGAGCTATCATTGAAATGAGCTTCCTCACCATTTAATGATTCCTGAATGAATTGAAACCCACAGTGACTCCAACTTCATCTTTGAAAAATGGTTAGATAAATACCATGAAATTTTTGAAATTCCCATGACCAGGTGGCACTGGAAAACTTTTGGATGTCTTGTTGCTGATCATGAGTATACCAGACAGTACCTTGATTTACTGGGTTTCATGAAAATGGTTTAGAACAGAGATGCCAGTAAGTTGGATCCTGCTGAGTAGTGGCCCAGAGCAGTGGTGTGCAGGTGTTTGATAAAACATCAGTGGTAGGGCCATGAGGATCTACCATTGGATTCCAAATGGCTTGTGACTGACATTGTGTAGCCAGCAGACCCTTATATGTAAAGGAATCTTGTTATATGGAGAGGTTTCAGGGCAATGTTCTGAATCATGTTGCTATTGTCAAGGGGGCAAGCTACGTGGGATAAAATACTGTTTGGTGCATTCTCCTCCAGACCCTTCCCCCCACACCTGACAGAACTCCTCCAGTACTGTGTCCCATTTGAACTCGTATTTTGTGAAGCAAATACCAAACTCCCAGAGCAGCAGCAAAAACACCACGAAAATTAGAGGATGGCCAAATGGCTTCACAGTCCACACGAAGAGACAATTAGCCCTCAGAGGCCACAGTTTACCTACAAAGAGAGAATTCAGCACTGTTGCCTCATTTCATTGGAAAGTAAGTAACCATGTCATCCAGATCACATAGATGCAGACCCAGCTTTGATGGTCTCACTACAAAGTAAGCTAAAGCTCCTGACAACAGCATATATTTCAAGTGCTCAACCTCAGAGGCAGATCCTCAAAAATATTTAGGCCAGCAGAGCTCGAGGTTTGTGGAGTGTTTACCCTGTCCATTACTTTTAGAAACTCCTCTACCAACTCCAATGATGTGAAATCGGGAGCATTTTCCAATCCAGATAGGTATTCACAAATTTTTTAACTCTTCTACTCTAATTGTGTTTTTCTTGAGGCGAAGGTAATGTCAAGGCATTGTTCTGGATGAGAGTGGAAAGATTTTTCTGTAGCATATGTTTGCATACACATTGGATTCAATTTCCTGTTTTCCATTCAAAATACTGAATCCCTGACACTAACCCATACCCTACCAGACTCTGACTACTAATCCTAATATGATGGAGAAAAATAACCTAAACAGAATAGAAATACAAGTAGTTCAGAGGAGGCACGGTGTATAGTTGGACTTCCCTTCTGCATGATACAGAGTAGGAGTTATAAATCTAGTCAATTGTTTGTTGAAATAGTTCTCCATGTATTTTTAAAGTTAACAAACATGTGAATTCCTGTCTCCCTTTCTCTGTAGCCTATTTAGCATGTGTATTTTAATATGGACATATACAATCCTACCTGGTACCACACGTTTGTTCCTGTGATTTGGCTTACTTGGCAGATACAAATTGTGAGACGAGATCACTCCTACTAAACCCTGTTGGTACTGAATATTGAAACAATGGGTGAGCTTCCTAGTTGAACAACATTATACATAAATCCATGTTCAGTAAAATGAATATTTTTGGATCTGTGGATGATATATATTTTATGATGAATTTTGATTGACATATATTGCTACTTTTTTTGTCTGTGTGTACTCTCCAGATTTTTCTAAATATGAAATATATGTGTCTTATGTACACTCCCTAAATTCATTCATGTTCATGTATGTGGATTTATAATCAACTATTCACAAGATTATTCTCAGAAATATTCATCCACCTGAAATTTGCCTAATGCTCTCAAATGTCAATCCTATTGGTGACTACATATTTGTTTCTTCCTAAATTATGTATTCAAACTCAACCCTGTTCAAAATGTCTAATCCTATCACTCACTTTATACTTTGCCTTATTTTGTAATGTCTCTATTTATATCTGCTTTACTTCATGTTTTCCCCAGTTCATCATTGTGACTGACTCTTCACCTGTGCTGACTTTAACAATCACTCTGTAACCGAAACCCTGTAGCTAACGAACTTTTGTTCCAAATCCTATACTCACACTTCTTCCTAAACGTACTATCTTCCTATTTCTATCAACAATCCCTTTTTGACTGGATGTTCTCTTCTACTTTCAATCATTATAGTAAATGTCGGGCGAGCTTCGCAGGAGGAAACCACCAACAGACTATCTCATGCAACAGCAAAGGGTTTATTGAGTGTCCAGCATGCTGGTGCTCAGAGCTCACTTGAATAGAGCAGATAGCCCTGAGAATCGCTTAAGTAGAGCTTATATACTTTACCTGGAGAGGGCAGGGAGGGAAGTTTATTGATGGATCAGGGCGAGTGGGCGATTTGCGTGCAACTGGGTGAGGGAGCACATTCTGCAGTTGGGCAGTTGGGGACAGCACATACTGGGAACAAGATTTGCAAGCATTTCTCAAGATTTCAACAGTGTTTTGTTAAGCATACAGAAAAACAGGAAGTGACAAGTACCTATTTTATTAATCTTTTATTCCCCACTTCTTCTTCTGGCTACTTTTAATCATAAAAATGATCATTGGGGGGTGTCACATTCTATGTATACTAGTGGGGTATTACCATAAGTTTAACTCGTCCAATTTGAGCCTGGAGAAAAGAAATTACACGGTTGAGAAAACAGGGTTTAATAGTTAGCAATAATATGAGGATTATTATTGGACCGGCCAGGGTTGATAAAAACGTAGTTAACCAGGAAGACTGTGTGAACCAAGACTCAAACCACCTTTTTTGGGCCTCTCTGTCTCTTTGATGCTTTTCAAGGAATCTTTTTAATTTACTCTTAGATTTTATTACAACTCCAGTATGCTCGGCATACAAACAACTTTCTTCTCTCAATGCAGCACAGAGGCCCCTTCTCTCATGACAAGGAGGTCCAACCCTCGAGTGGTCTGAAAAACAACTTCAGAGAGAGAGGTAAAAGACTCATGCAAAGCTCTGATGGAGGTTTCTAATATCTTAGTTTTGGTCCTCTGCTGTCATTTGTTGGGTCATTTGTTGAGTCCCATGGACAAAGGCAGTGGTTCCCGTGGCCACCAGTGCAGCAATTTCTATTCCTAATATGATGGCTAAGTTGAGGGATATATATTTTCAGTGGAACCGGGTTGAATGCCCCCCTATTTGATCTTCAAATGAACCTGCATTGTGATAGAGCACTCTGGGAAACATCTGCACGATTACACAATTAATCACATCTGTTGACCATTTCATGAAAACATTAACAATGTTTAAGTATATAGAATCATGCTGTAGTAGGGACGGACAAGGCAACTCACCTAAGATAGCACTGAAGACAGGGAAACAGTCCTATTTGGTGGCAACCAGATTCAGAGGGCATTGATTCTGTTGTAATCAAGTAATCCTCTGAAACCCAAGTTTAGGTAGTTTCAGAATTTTGTACCCAACATGTAATGGAAGGGGCTCAGAAGTTCACAGTCTGCAGAAGTTGAAAAAAGCAGTTTTGTTTCTGTTTTTTCCTCGGTTCTGGGCAAGTTAACTTTTCAAGGACACCTGGGAGGGAAAGAGCTTTTTCTTCCCTTTCTTATTTTCCCATTTCCAGCTGTTACCACGGAGCCCAGTTGCTAACTTCGTTAACTTAGAAATGTAGCCATCTCTGTGAAGCCCCATGTCAAGGCCAGAGGCCTTGTTCACATATTTTTGTGAAAAACTAGTAAGGGGGTGTCTTGATTAGGAGTGCTAATTTTTTTAGCCAGTGGCCAAGTAGAACAGGGCAACATGAAAATAGGAAGTTTAACTACATTGAACTTTTTTATAGGGACTCTTTTGCTGAAAGTCCTAAAGTCAGCCATGGTGAAGACTTCTGTAGAAAGTCAGTTAAGAATTTTCTGTAGGCCTGGTACAGAAGGGGAAGACAGGGAAGGTGGAGCTGACAGCAGCTCCGAGGATCTGAGAATAAGGAAGGAGAGATGTAAAAGAATAATGGGAAAGGGGTTTGGGATTTTCCTAGCAACAAAAACTTGAGCTGTAGAACAGGTAGAGCAGAGGGGAAGACAAGAGTGAGTATCCCAAAATGCATGTGAGGGACTTTAAATTTTTAGTAAACTGTTTTCAGTGATGACAAAGCAACTTTAAAGGCCATTTTCATTACATCTTGGATATGGGTCTGAGGGCTCTCCTCAGCTGGTTTGAGCTTTGGGTTAGTTGGTAAGAGGACCTGGTGGGACCCGGTGCGGGCACTGACAGGAGAAGAGAGGAGTGAGTGGGTGGAGGGGTACCTCAGTACCTGCTACGTCAGCAAGGGGGCAATGGTCTGAGAACCAGCAGAGATTTGGATTTTTGATCTAATAATTGTAGTGGAGAAATCAGGTTGCTGAGGTGGGAGTGACAGCAGAGACTCTGGAGCAGAAGGCTGAAGGTGAGGATCTATTGGATAAGCATAGTTCAGGATGTGAGCGAAGAAGGGAAAAGGCCTCTACATAGTGGAATCTCCTTTTACCCTTTTGAGCACCAGCAGATGTTAAAAAGGTCACACAGGATTTGAGGATCTAGAGTCCCCTCTGGTTGCCATCAGTTTTTGTTTTCTAATTCGTAATATGGCCAATGCTGTGTACTGAATTTAATGCGGAGTTTGGGTTCCATCAGGCAGCCCCTGTATGCTCACATCCCCATGACTTACAGAAGAAGTAGGCTTTTGACCCACATAGCCATGGCTGTTTATGGCTTTGACAGTCGGCCGGGTAAACACAGTAATCTAGGCTAGCCAACCTGCATCTGGCTCGTGTGTCCCTACATCCATAATGTTTGTTTCCATTATCTATGGTAAGGAAGGGATTTAATGGAATTTTAGTGGGATCCTCTTCATCAGGGATATCCCATTAGGAAAGACCTATAGCCAGCTGACAAATGTCTGGGTGGAGAGATGGTCACCAGGTCCCTAAGTGGGCTGTATGCGAGATAGATTATACTTCTTTTCCAGTAGAATTTGTGATCAGCCAACGCTGCCGAACGGGCTGATGAGGGTTAGGACTACTTGTGGCTGAGGGGAGAGTCTATAGGCTTATCCACATGGTGAGTATGCAATTTGAAAGTGTTACCAGTCTTTTCCAGTTTCCAGCCAGAGTGTGGACAGGGCGCAGGCTTGAGATGAGAGGCATGGATCCAGGAAGTGATTCCGTCTACCTTTACCACTGTAGATGTTATAAGTACCACCTGGTATGGTCCTTTCCAGTGGGGTTCCAGGGATGACACCTGATATCATCTTATGTAGATGAATCTCTTACTTGATATCGATGTGGAGTCCCCTCGTCCCCAGTTTGGTAGGCAGTGGCCAGCTTTTTCCACAGGTATCACTGAGATCTTTCAAGAGCTTTAAGTCTGTCAAGCAAGGGGGTGTGAAAGGGATCGTTAGGTCTTAGAGTTGGGCTTTGGTCCATTACTGGAGGAGAGGCACCCTAGATATTCACAGGGGGTGTGGTTACTCAAAGAAACAGAGGGCGTATTTCTTGCACGAAACATTGTATAAGGCATGAGCATAGTCCAATCATTTATGCTGGTCTCTAAGGTTAATTTTGTTGAGGTCTCTTTAATGGTTCTATTCATTCTTTCTACCTGTCCTGAACTCTAGGGTCTGTAAGCACAATAAAACTTCCAATGAATCCCCAGGTTTCTGGCTAACCCCTGACTTACTTGGGCCACGAACGCCGGTGCATTATCAGACCGTATTACCTTTGGCAGGCCGTATCTTTGAAAAATGTCTTTCAGGATCTGCTTGACCACCATTTGCACTGTTTCTTTTTTTTTCTTTTAGTGGGGAAGGCTTCAATCCATCCTAAAAATGTATCTACAAAGACTAGAAGATATTTATGTCCATACCTTGCTGGCTTAATTTCAGTAAAGTCAACTGCCCAGAATTGTCCTGGTCTGGTTCCTCGTAGGTGCTTTCCTGCAGGAAGCTTGGAAGGGTAAGCATTTACCAATTGATGGACTCGACAGGCTTTTTTTACCCATTTAGTTATTTCTTTTTGCTGTGAGTCAGTTAGTGGAAAACTCTGTTCTTGATACTTCAGAAATACCTGCAGTTTCTTTGAACCAAGGTGAGTGAGTTGATGTGCATTTTCTACTGACATATTTAGAGCTGTGACTATAGGAGTTTTTAGTGAAGGATTTAGAAATTCCACTTGGGGGCCTTCAGGGTTAAAAGTTATTTTGGCCCGGTACTTGGTGAGCAGATCTCTGCCCATCAATGGGGCCAGGCATTCTGTGATTACTAGGAAGGATTGATGGATTTTCCTTTTCCCAGGTCTATGGTCCTCTTAGTTGTCCAAGCCCGATACTTACTGCCATTTGCCCCTTGAACTAGAGACCTTTTATTTGATAGATGGCCCAATGGGGCCTTGAGGGCTGAGTATATTGCCCCTGTATCCACTTCAAAGTTTACTGGGGTCCCCTACACTTCAAAAGTTACCCTGAGCTCCGGGAGGGGATGTTAGCCCCGACTTTTGGAGTCATCCTCAAGAGTCAGAATGGCTGGCAGGAGTGGCTGTCTCTTTCTAGGGAACTCTTTGGCCCAGTGTCCTTTTTTTTACAGTAGGCACAGTGATCTGAGGCAAGGAGTGGCCTCTGGCGTGGGCCCAGGTATCCCCTCCTGTCTCCCTGTTTCTTAATTTCTGGCCCTTTTGTTGTTGTGACCAGGACCTTAGTCAACGCCTTATTCTGTCTTTTGTTTCTTTTATCCTCACTTTGCTTCATTCTCTTCCTCAGTTTCTCTCTTAAGGTATATTTTCTTGGCTTCTCTGACTAAATCTCTCAAAGTCATATCTTGTAATCCATCTAAGCATTGTAACTTTCTTTTAATATACAGGGCAGCTTGCCCAATAAAGGCCATCATGACAGATGCCTTTTGATCCTCTGCCTGAGGATCGAAAGGAGTATATCTCCTACTTGCCTCCATAATTCTCTCTAGAAACATAGAGGGAGATTCATCAGGCCTTTGAATAATCTCTATTACCTTGGCCAAATTAGTTGGTCGCCTAGTGGCCACTCGGATGCCCACTATTAGAACCTGGCAATAAGTGGACAGATGCTTTCTAACTTCAATGGTGTTGGTGTCCCAGTTGGGTTGTTTCAAAGGAAAACCAGCTTTGATTAAGTTGGGAAGATGTATCACTCTCCAATCTGGTCGGAGGACATTTTTTTATAGCTTCCAGGAAGATTCTCTTTTGTTCCTCTGTCGTGAAGAGAGTCCCTAGGAATTGTTGACAGTCATCCCAAGTAGGAAATGTGAAAATATCAATGACTCAACCAGACCTGTGAGCCCTGTGGGGTCCTCGGAAAAAGGGGGATTGTTATATTTCCAGTTATATAGGTCGGAAGAGGAGAAAGGCCAATATTTGTAGGCTTGCATTTTCCCCCCATGGCCTTGGTCAATCAATGGTCTGTAGAGACATAGTGGGAGCATCACAGGAGTTCCAGGGTTTTCAATCATTCACCACCATCAAGTTTCCTTAGCTGGGCTAGCTTCCTCCTGCGGAGGAGGGGCTGTGTGTGCTGTGGGGGAGTTATCTGGAGGGCGCTGGGCCAGCTTATATTCCTCCAGTGGTAGAGAGGCTGAGTCAGCTGCAGGGGAATCACTTAGAGGGTGTTGGTGGTTGGGGGACGAAGGCAGGGTATAATAAGGGGGAAGAGAGTCCAGAAGAGTCAAATCTTTTGACTCAGGGATTACAAAGGGTGGAGGAGGAGGAGGAGCAGAGGGTTTGAGAGATCATGGGGGAAGGAGTAGGAGCAGGGGAAGGGACAAAGAAAGGCTTCACCCATTGAGGAGGAGATTTGCAGAGGTCCAGCAAAGTTAAGATATATGGCTGTTGATCCGGATGGCTATGTGTCCCTGGGTGAAAGACAATATCTCTGACTTCTTAAATTAGTGGGAAGTAGAAAGATCCTTCTAGGGGCCATCCAAATTCAAAGGTGGGCCATTCTGAGGCACAGAGATTCTGAAAGGTCCAGCGTTTAACTAAAAAAGAAAGATTCTGAGCCCTTAAGCGGACTTTGGTCCAGTCATCAAGCGTCAGGGACAGGGGCATTGAAGTGCTGTGTCCCATAATGAAAGATACACAAAGAGTGAATGCAAGACACACGACACAGACAAGACAAGACAATAAAGACATTCAATGGACATCCAAAACTGAGACCAGGACTGAGTAGCCAGCAAAACCCAATCGGCTGGCAATTCCGAATCAGATACAAAATATTACTGAGTCGAGGAGACTATTGTTCCTCGATTTCCCGAGTCTTTGGGAAGTTCCCCAGGGACGTGGCCTGTGGCTCTGTGACACGTCTGTCAGCCACCATCGGAGAGAACTCACGCTCTTCATCGACAGCCATTTTGTCCAGCACTAACCTTAACACTGAAACAAGAAAGAGGCGCCTTACTTAACCCAAGAGGAACCCGTTAGGGTCTTTTGTCCGCCGCTGCCAAAACTCGGTGGAATCTCCATATGTAAAGGTCGGGTGAGCATGGAAGGAAGAGACCACTAACAGACTGTCTTATCCAACAGCAAAGGGTTTATTCTGGGTCCAGCATGCTGGGGCTCGGAGCTCACTTGAATAGAGCAGAGAGCCCTGAGAACAGTTTAAGCAGAACATATATATTTTCCTTGGAGAGGGCAGGGAGGGAAGTATACTGATGGGTCAGGGCGAGTGGTCGGTTTGCATGCAACCGGGTGAGGGAGTACATTCTACACTTTGGCAGTTGGGGACAGCACATTCTGGGAACAAGATTAGCAAACAGTTCTCAAGATTTCAACAGTGTTTTGTTAAGCATACAGAAAAACAGTAAGTGACAAGTACCTATTTTATTAACCTTTCACTACCGACTATCCTTTTTGACTGGATGTTCTCTTCTACATTCTATGATCCAAAGTACAAGCTCCTATGCCATTGTATATCAATTTTTTCAAAGCTAAGTATCCCAATCAAGGGCCCAGTGCCCTTCTGGGCTTCAAATGTTACTTAGATTTCTGTTTTTATACATATATTTCACCTATATATTTTTATACATATTGCAGGTTCCCAATACCATTATTTATTCAGCATAATGATTCCTAACCCAAATCAAACATGTTATTAACCCTAACCATACATGGTTCCCTCAATCTAACGTTACAGAAGAGCAGGGACAGAGTTGGTGTTACAATACAGGAATATAGGGAATCTTCCACCTGCTGATAACCTCAAAGGTCCATGCAGATATAATCTCTGGAGAAGATGTAGGCAATTCTGAAGGACCTGAGAGTGCAAAAGTCATCTTCCATGGAAAACAACCTGGTCAGGGTGAAGGGTTCTGTCTGAATCAGCCTCTCCATTCTTAATGTAGAGAAGATGGACCAAATGATACCTGTGTGGAGAGCTGCTCCTGGGTGCCTATGGGTGATATACCATTCTAACTTGTGAAAGGGTCACAGGAAGCAGGGGCAGCCTCCATCTCATGGGAAGCTTGGAAGCAACTCTTAGGACAGATTGGTTGCCAAGGCAGTGAACTCATTCAGTTCCTGACGGAAGTGACCTCACCTCACTTCCTTGGTGATGGAACTCTGTGAACTTGCCATCCAGGAAGCCAGTCAAACATTGACAGCCCCAGTCCCAGTCTCAGTGGTTTTACTTTTTGAATTTCCCAAGGACAGAGTCAGTCTTTCTTGGTACCTATTGATGTTAGGATGGCCAAATGGCAGGAAAACTCTGAAGAGGGGCCTTTCCTGAGAAAACAGGTAGTGGCTCACTGCTGGCTCCTGACAACTTCAGAGACTTGGCAAAGGACACAAAATCTGAGACAGGACAGGCCATTTTGGGGGAACCTAGAATGGCCCACAGTCAGAGGACACTCCAAATAGTCACAACCTACTTGGAGGAAAGAGGTGCCTTTGTGGGTGTGGGTGTGGGTTTGTGGTTTTGGCTCATGTTCTGAGAAGAGGTAGGAAATGAGGTTTGTTTGGTTTGGGGGGAATTGTTTCTAGTAAGTCATTTGACAATGCGAGTGTTTCTGTGTCACTGTATCCCACTGTGTCCGTGATTGTAGATATTAGAAAAGAGAAAGCATCAATGGATGTGTCCTGTCTTTTAGAAAGCTTACCAGCATTCATGCTGCCCAATTTATAAATAGAATGCGGCTTGCCATAATGATGGGCAACACCTACGATCTTCCTAAGTTCCTGTTTTCTTCCAGAAATCTGGTCACTCTCCATAATAGGCTTATGGTTTTGTATCCAAAATATGTACCACCTCCATGCTCTGTGACATGGCCATGTACTGAATAACTGAAGTGAATGGCGAGCATCTCAGAAAACTCACATACCAGTGTGACCTGTAAAGTCTCATTGGAGAAACCCTGCTTTGGGCCTTTTGCTTACCTATTGTTCTGTTTCCCTGAATGTCAGGAAGGTCTTTGCCTAAGGAAAACGCTTTGTGAAGTCTGAAGAAAACCTTTTTCAAATAAAAAAGAATGGGCATCAGCTGTGGCTCTTTGCTTAATTGCTTTGCAAAGAGATGTGTCTGAATCAGCGTCTTGGCCCTGTGTTAGGCTGTAGCTTAGATTCTCAGCAACTGATGGATCTAAAGAAAGATCCCATGTGTGCATCCAAAACCAAAATAGCAAAAGAGCAGTCATTGTGGATGAAGTCTTTCGCCTTCCTCTGTAAGGTTTCTGACATCAATCAAGTGAGAATAGGGATCCTTTAGGTCAAATGAGTTCTTCAATTCCCTGCAGAGGCTAGCACATAGGTGGTTGGGTTTTCTCATGACTCCAATTCACATAAAGAATCTAAACCCCACAGTCAGTAGGTCTCAAATTTGAGAAGTGGATCAGTATTAACGGCAGGCCTATTTGATCACTCCTGGTTCACAGGAAGGGTGTCCAGGTCACTCAGAATTTAGGTAAATGAGGGGCAAGAAAGCGTATTTTGGACACTGTCTTGGGCTGCATTCCTCATGGAAATCTACAGTCAGAGGTTATGATGAGTGTCTATATGGAAGAAGGTGAGGGCCATGTGGGAGTGTTTTGGTATTAATTGTGGTTATTTTTGTGGCAGTTGAAAGGG
The DNA here is from genome assembly GCF_048772815.1 of Callospermophilus lateralis. Lineage (NCBI taxonomy): Eukaryota > Metazoa > Chordata > Mammalia > Rodentia > Sciuridae > Callospermophilus > Callospermophilus lateralis. The sequence continues at coordinate 1,595,116 of NW_027513051.1, forward strand.
ATGACTGAGTCCACCTGAGTTTGAACTCTGGTGTGATTCCCTTAGAGACTGAGTACAGGAACTGAACTTAGAGAAGTATTGCCATGAATTGAGTTGGGATTTCAGAAGGCCAAGCATGAGAGTCACCCTTGGAAACTGAGATCTAGGCCCAGGGTGGCTTTCCAGAGACCACTGGGAATCTCAGGCTTGATATCACATGATTTTATTCTTAACGACTTGGCAGTCTTAGTTGAGAGTCAAAACACACATGGACGTTACATTGTAGACCTCAATGGGCCTGGATTTATGTGACCCTTTGGCCAATCTTTGGGAAACCTTGCCTGTGAGAGTTCTCCAGAACTTCATTTGAAATGAACTTCCACAACATTTAATGGTCCCTGAATAAATTGAAACCCACATGCTGCCAACTTCATCCTTGAAAAATTGCTAGATAAATACCATGAAATTTTTGAAATTCCCATGACCAGATGGCACTGAAGAAACTTTGGTTGTCCTGTTGCTGAACATGATTATGCAGGACAGTGACTTGATTGACTGAGTTTCATGAAAATGGTGTATAACAGAGATTCCAGGAAGTTGGACCCTGCTGAGTAGTGGGCCTAGTGCAGTGATGGGCAGGTGTGTGATAAAAAAACATCTGTGGTGGGGCCATGTGGATCTGCCATTGGCTTCCAATTGGCTTGTGACTGACATGATGCATCCAGCAGACGCTTCTATGTAAAGGTATCTTGTTATATGGAGAGGTTTCAGGCCAATGTTCAGAATCCGGTTGCTATGGTCAAGGAGGCAAGCTATGTGGAATAGAAGCCTGGTTGGTACATTCTTCTGCAGACCCTGACTCACCACAGGTGACAGAACTCCCTCCAGCACTTTGTCCCAGGTGAATTCCTTGTAATTCGTGAAGCAAATACGAAATTCCCAGTGCAGCAGCAAGCAACACCAGGAAAACTGGAGGATGACCAAATGGCTTCAGAGTCCACAAGAGTAGACAATTAGCCCCCAGTGGCCACAGTTTACCTACAAACAGAAAATTAAATACAGCTTCCTCATGTTTACTGGAAAATAAGAAATCATGTATTCCAGGTCACATAGAAGCATACCCAGATTTGATGGTCTCACTACAAAGGAAGCTGAATCTCCTGACTACAACATATATTTCAAGTGCCCAACCTCAGAGGCAGTTCCTCAAGAAGTCCTTAGTCCAGCAGAGCTCCATGTTTGTGGAGTGTTTACCCTGTCCCTTACTTTTGGAATCTCCTCTACCACCTCCAAGTTTGTGAACTCGTGAGCATATTTGATTCCACATATGTATTCACAGATTTTCTAACTCTTCTCCTCTAATTGTGTCTAACTTGGGGCCAAGGTAATATCAAGGCATTGTTATGGATGAGAGTGGGAAGATACTTTTGTAGCATATATTTGCATAAACATTGGAATCATTTTCCAAATTTTCATTCAAAATACTGAATCCCTGACACAAACCCATGCCAACTAGACTCTGACTACTAATTCTAATATGATGGAGAAAATTAACCCAAACAGAATAGAAATACAAGCAGTTCAGAGGAGGAATGGTGTATCATTGGAATTGCCTTTTGCATTATATAGGGTAGGAGTTATAAATCTAGTCAATTTTTTGTTGAAATGGTTCTCCATGTGTTTTTAATGTTAACAAATATGTGAATTCCTGTCTACCTTTCTCTGTATCCTATTCAGCACATGTATTTTTATATGCACATATAGAATCCTACCTGGTACCACACGTACATTCTTGTGAGGTGGCTGACTTGGCAGACACAAATTGTGAGAAGAGATCACTCCTCCTAAACGCTGTTGAAACTGAAAATTCAAACTATTGATGAGCTTCCTAGTACAATAAAATTATACATGAATCCATGTTCAGTAAAACAAATTTATTTGGATCTGTGGATGACATATATTTCGTGGTGAATTTCAATTGGGATATATTGCTACTTTTTAATGTCTGTTTGTGTGCGTGTGTGTGTGTGTGTGTGTGTGTGTGTGTATGTTTATATATATATACACACACACTCTACAGATTTTTCAAAATATGAAATATATGTGTCTTATTATACACTCCGTAAATTCATTCATATTCATGTATGTGGATTAATAATCAACTTTTCACAAGATTATTCTGAGAAATATTCATCCACCTGAACTACATATTTGATTCCTATTACTGAAAACTAACAGTAAATGGTGCATACAAATCCTAATATTTCTGCAGTAACTGACACAGTTTTATATCAATGCAAGTAGATTCCTATGGGACGTGATGTGTATTTTGTCATTCATTTTTATTCAATACTGGTACATTTCTTTTTCTTCAGTTAATGCACATGATAGGATATATATCTAATTCACTAGTTCAGAAATTTATAGGCATTTTGTTTTACTTTTCATCACTTCCTAATTCCGAAAACATGTTTTCCACAGGGTTTCATGACTGGTCTTTTCATGAGACTTCTTTCACAAAATGCAAAGGTCACACTTATGTTTGTACCGAAGTCTAAATGGAAAGTGAGTATGGATTACTAAAAACATCTATGTCCAGGTTGCCTAATGCTATCAAATGTCAATTTTATTGGTGACTACATATTTGTTTCTTCCTAAGATTATATATTCAACCTCAACAATGTTGAAAATGCCTGATCCTATCACGTACTTTATACTTTGCCTGATTTCCTAATGTCTCTATTGATATATGGTTTCCTACATACTTTCCAGAGTTCATCAATGTGACTGGCTCTTCACATGTGTTGATATTTACATTCATTCTCTACCCGAAACCCTACTGTTATAGAACGTTTGGTTCAAATCCTATACTCACTCTGCTTTCTAAACCTATGAATATCTTCCTAATCCTACTGACTATCCTTCTGACTGGATGTTCTTTTTGAAATTCAATCATCCAAGGTACAAGGTCCTATGCCATTGTATATCAATTTATCTGAGATATCTGTGCAGAATATAATTCAAAGCTGAGTATTTCAATCAAGGGCCCAATGCACTTCTGGGCGTCAAATCTTACCTAGATTTCTGTGTTCATACTTACATTTCACCTATATATTCTTGTAAATATCGCAGGTTCCCAAAACCATTATTCATTGCACAGAATGATTCCTAAGCCAAATCAAACTTGTTATTAACCCTAAGCATACACTGTTCCATCAATCTATCTTTACAGTAGAGCAGGGACAGAGTTGGTCTTACAATACAGGTATGTAGGGGATCTTCCACCTGCTGAAATCCTCAAAGGTCCATGCAGAACTGATCCCTGGAGAAGACTTAGGCAGCTATGAAGGACCTGAGAGCACAAAATCATCTTCCAATGCAAAAAAACCGGTCAGGATGAAGTATTGTGTCTGAATCAGTCGCTCTGTTCTTAATGTAGAGAAGATGGACAAAACCAGGCCTGTGTGGAGAGCTGTTCCATGGTGCCTGTGGTTGATATACCATTCTAACTTATGACTGAGTCAGAGAAAGTAGGGGCAGCCTCCATCTCATGGGACCCTTGTAAACAACTGTTAGGACAAAGTGGTTGCCAAGGTATTGACCTCATATAGTTCCTGAAGGAAGTGACCTACCTCACTTCCTTGGTGATGGAACTCTCTGAACTTGGGATCCAGGAAGCCAGCCACCCAGAGCCAGTGCCAGTCCCATTCCCAGTGGGCACACTTGTTTGAATTTTCCAAGGACAGAGTCAGTCTTTCTTGGTACCTCCTGATGTGAGGATGACCAAATGCTAGGAGAACTCTGAAGAGGGGCCTTTCCTGAGGAAGCAGGTAGTGGCTCATTGCTGGCTCCTGACAACTTAACAGAGTTGGCAAAAGGGACCTGATCTGATAAAGGACAGGCCATTTTGGGGGAACATAGTATGGTCCACCAGTCAGAGGACACTCCGGATAGTCACAGACCTTGTTGTGGGAATGAGGTGCCTTAGTGGGTGTGGGTGTGAGTTCGTGGTTTTGTCTCATGTTCTGAGAATAGGTAGCAAAGGTTGTTTGGTTTGGAGTCGACTGTTTCTAGTAAGTCATTTGAGAAGGCGAGTTTTTCTATGTCTGTGTATCCACTGTGTCCGTGGTTGTAGTTATTAGAAAAGCGAATACATCAATGGATGTGTCCTGACTAGTAGGAAGCTTCCAGGCATTTATTCTGCCCTTTTTATGAATGGACTGCGGCTTGCCTTATGGATAGACAACACCTACTATCTTCCTAAGTTCCTGTTCACCTCCTGATTTCTGGCCTCTCTCCAGAATAGGCTCATGGTTTTGTGTCCAAGATATGTACCACCTCCAAACTCTGTGACATAGCCATGTACTGGATAGCTGAAGGGAATGGCAACATCTCAGAAACCTCAGAGATCAGTGTAACCAGAAAAGTCTCAGTGGAGAAACCCTGCTTTGGGCAATTTGCTTACCTATGGTTCCCTTGCCCTGAATGTTAGGAATGTCTTTGCCTCAGGCCACCCCTTTGTGGAGCCTGAAGAAAACAGTTTTCAAATTAAAATGAATGGGCATCACCTGTGGCTCTTTGCTTAATTACTTTGGAAAGGGATGTGTCTGAATCAGCCTCTTGGCCCTGTGTGAGGTTGTGGCTTTGATTCTCAGAACCTGATAGATCTAAAGAAAAATCCCATGTGTGCATCCAAAACCAAAATTGCCAAAAGAGCAGTCATTGCTGATGAAGTCTTTCGCCTCCCTCTGTAAGTTTCCTGACCTCAATCAAGTGAGAATAGGGAAGATACACCAAGTCAATTGATGGCTCCTATTGGAAAAATTCTATCACTGATGACAGCATCAGCATAAGTACCCCAACACTGCCACAATTCGCTGCACCAGCAGATTGTTCACAATGCATACAAGTGAGTTCACAATGCATACAAGTGATACATAATCCAGGCAAGTTCTACAAGCAGTTCAGTGATGGCTATTGCAGAATCTGTAGATTGATTTTATCTTTGTCTTCACCGGCACTGGGATGAAGATAGGAATTCTGGCAATAATGGCTAAAGAAAAAATTCTGTAACATTCCTGAAGGCACTAAAAGAAAACAATTTTCTTAACAATTTACGTTATCTTGAAGAGAATAATTAAATATAATGAAAAGGAAAAGTGAAAGTAAACAAACACGTCTGTTAACCTCCTATTTTTTCACATATTAAAACAATCCTGAACAGTTGTTTACCCAATTTAAATTAAACAATTTAATTCACGTGAATAAAAAAAATGGATATATTATTTCATTAGCACTCATCATATGTGATATATGGACATACGCACATTCAAATATATAACACAAAACACAAGTGTGCACACATAATAAATACATACAACACATAATATAATAGTAAAGGCCTTATAACATTTTACATGTGAAATCATCATTGCAATGTTTAAAAACTCTACAGTCAAAAAATAGAACTGATAAGCAAAACATTAACCTAGGTCTGTATGAGCTCAAAAAAACAAAAGAGAACTTCATGATTTGAGAAAGGGCAATAATAAAATAGATATTGAAAAAAGCATCCCTGTTCTGTCGCAGATGTAAGGATAGCCAAACTGGAGTTTTGGATATCAGCTGTTATGGATTTGAGCCAAATCATCTTATTTTGGTCTATCGAAATCCCTTCAGTTAATCTCTCTGTAATTCAAATCGGCTGCTGTTCTCCCTGTGGAAACACATAAACAGACCCCCGACTCCAGGCAATCACTGGGTCGGGATCTTAGTTAATCTCTCTGGAATCCAAATCGGCTGCTGTTCTTCCTGTGGAAACCCACAAACAGACCTCCAACTCCAGAAAATTAATGGGTCAGGACCTTTCCATTGTCCTGTTAGAATATCCTTCCAAAGTACCTCGGGCTTATACACATTTTTTGGACACTTATGCCTTTCTGCAGCACTAAGTCCTGAAAATCCAAATTTAAAAAGTTTAGAGTAAAAAGGGTTATTTTAAGTTTATCTTTGGGGAATTTATATCCCTTCCCAATTCTGTCTTCTTACTTTAATGAGTACATTTTAATAGTGTGATGTGCTCTTTCAACTATGGCTTGTCCCCGTGGATTGTATGGGTTTCCTGATATATGAGTAATGCCAAATGATGAGCAAAATGGTTTAAAAGAGGTAGAAGTATAACCGGGGGCATTATCAGTTTTTAACTGCTTTGGAATGACCACAGTGGCCAAATTTTGTAAGCAATGAGCTATAACATCTTTAGTTTTTTTCCCCCATGAAGGGAGCCCATCAAAAATCCAGAAGAAGTATCAACTGTAACATGCAAATATTTTAATTTTCCAAATTCTGGCAAGTGTGTGACATCCATCTGCCATATATGGTAAGGTATCAATCCTCTACGATTGACTCTAAGATTAAAATGTGGTAAAATGGTCACACAATTTTGACATTGTTTTATTATTTGTCTAGCTTGTTCCTTAGTTATTTTAAAATGCTTTTGTAAAGTATTAGCATTGATAATGAACTTTTTATGAAAATTTATAACTTCTTCTAGTGTACAGAAAATATGTATGTATGTCATGTGTAGTTTTACCTGCTAAATCATTGCCCAAACTAAGGGCTCCAGGCAATCCTGTATGTGCCCAGATATGTCCTATTAAGAATGGATATTTCCTGTCCCAGATTAGACTTTGTATACTGGAAAGGAAAGAGAAAACAGTAGAGGAAGGGGAAATCCTACCAGCATCTTCAAGAGATACTATAGCATTAACTATATACTGACTATTGGAAAATAAATTAAACACAGAATCTTTAAACATCACAAAAGCTTATAATACTGCATTAAGCTCTACCTTTTGAGCTGATTTTTGGGGTGCTAAAAATGTAAAAATTTGATCAGGTGTAACTATTGCTGCTGTACCATTATTTGACCCATCAGTGAATATATTTGGAGCATTCATGATAGGAGTTTTCTTGTAATTTTTGGAAAAATTACAGGATGCAATGACCCAAAAGACAATAAAAGATTAGATGGTAAGTGGTTATCAAATAAAACATTAGATTTACACATGATTATTGCCCAAGTATTTAACTCATTAGCTAATTCATCAATTTGATTCATAGTGTATGGAGTAATAATTTTATTGGGAGAAATTCCAAACACTCCCTTTGCTGCTTTTATTCCTATGAGTATTAATTGTCCCTCAGCCTCAGGATACCTAGTAATAATAGTGTTAGAAGAATAAGATAAATGTATCCATAATAATGGACCTTCTTGCCAAAATACTCCTGTAGGAATATTTTTTGTTGGTAGTACAATAAATAATAAAGGCATTATTTTATCAAATCTATCCAAATGCATATTTCCCATATATGTTTCAATGATTTTTAATGCCTTTATTGCTTCAGGCGTAAACATTCTGGGTGAATTTGGATCAGATGGACCTTTTAGGATATCAAATATAGGTCCCAACTGTCCTGTTGGTATACCTAGATAAGGCCTTATCCAATTAATGTCTCCTAATAACTTCTGAAAGTCATTAATTGATTTGAGTTGATCTACTCGTATTTGAATTTTTGGTGGACTGACCATGGTTGAGGATAATAGAACTCCTAAATAATTAATTGGAAAATTTAATTGTATTTTATCAATTGATATCCCTAGATTATAATTTTTTAATAAGTTTGTAAGTGTGGCATAACATTCTAGCAATGGGTTTTTTACTTGTGTGCTAATAACACATCATCCATATTGTGAAATATTTGTAGTTCAGGATTTTGATTTCTAAGTGGCTGGATTACTTTGTTAACATAAATATGACAAATAGTTGGGCTGTTAGTCATCCCTTGAGGGAGTACTTTCCGCTCATACCTCTGATCAGGACCTTCATGATTCAGTGCAGGGATAGTAAATGCAAAACTTGGACTATCCTCAAGAAGAATTGGAAATGAAAAAAAAAAAACAATCTTTAATATGTATAACTAAAACATACCAAGTTTTTGGCAAAGCAGACAATTGAGGAATCCTTGATTGAGCAGGTCCCAAAATAACCATCTCATTATTAATGGCTCTTAAATCTTGCAATAATCTCCATTTACCAGATTTCTTTTTGATGACAGAAATGAAAGTATAATGGGGAGATACAGAAGGTTTTATATGTTCTTCCGCTAATTGTTGCTGGACCAGGAACTGGGCTGCTTGTATCTTTTCTTTAGTCAGGGTCCACTGAATAAGCCATACTGGTCTTTCTGATTTCCAAGTAATTTTTATTGTCTCAGTGGCCCTTTCTGAAAATCCAACCCATGTCTGTCTGTTGCTTGGTCTATTTGTATTGGTGCTGCTATACCTTGTTCTTGTTTTTCTAATCTTTTTCCTTTCCTAAAACCTTCTCTAGCCATAATAGTGTGTACATTTTGATTGATGTTATTTGTTAATGTCAAACCTAATTGATCTAGGACATCTCATCCCAATAAATTTACGGGAAGATTATCCAATACATATGGCTGTATAGTTCCTTCACATTCTTCAGGATCCTTCCAATCCAATACCATTGCACTTCTATGGGGATTAGTTGCCACTCCTAGGTCTCAAAGTGTTTGAGTGTATTGTTGTAATGGCCAATGTTTTGGCCATTCTTGATGAGAGACAATGCTAACATCTGCACCTGTATCAAGTAGCCCATTGAATTCGTGTCTTTGAATATTTAGTTTTAGCCTGGGGCGAGAATCTAAATTTAAAGAAAGCATAACCAAATCTACACCTGTGGAGCCTAATCCCTTGGAACATCTTTCTACAGCACGACTGGAAAATTTATCATGCAGACTGAGTATTATTAGTAACTGTGCTATTCTATCTCCTGGTGAAATTACTGATATGTCCTTTGGAGAACTGGCTATAAATTTTATTTCACCTTCATAATCGGGATCAATTACCCAAGGACTTATCATAAGTCCTTTTAGATTAGAAGAGCTGCGTCCCAATAATAAGCGTACTGTTCCTTTGAGAAGAGGTCCTTTCACCATGTGTGAATGATTTGAACCCCCATCTCTACAGTTAGTACTGATCTGACGGAGGTGCAGATGTCTAACCCTGCGCTCCCTCTGATTTGTCTGATGAGGCGTCTGATGCACAATGTGTCCTGGGCACTACACTGATGGGGTTGCTGGCTTCCTCCAGTGCTCTGTATATTTGTGGTTTTGGGCCCCAGAGCATTGGGCTCCCCTGTCCATTTTTTGGCAATGGAGCCCGGTGCCTTTCTCCATGATATCGTGGATAAAAAGCTAGTCCTTGTTCGTTTTTGATAATGAAGTACCCTCTATGGTGGTTTGAGAACGGCATTCATTAGCCCAATGTCTCCCTCTACGGCATCGTGGGCAAATACCCAGTATTCTACTCCTTTGGTACCTATTTTTGTTAAACCCTCTTCCTATGGAGCAATTCCTTTTAAAATGTCCTGTTTGTTCACAATTGTAGCATGTTCCTGGCCTTGCATCTAAAGCCTGTTTAATGCAGCTGCCACAAATTGTCCTTGTTCATTGATGTCTCTGGCATCTAAAGCCTGTTTTACTGCAGCTGCCATGACTTCCTCTTATTCATTAATGTCTTTACATAATTTAATATATGTGTTTAAATCTTCATGTTTCCATGGTCTAGTGATATCTCTGCACCTACGATTCGCTTGGTCATAAGCCAGTTTTTTATTAATGGCATTGCTTGTTCTGTATTCCCCAAAACTCTGGTAGCTGTTTGAATAAGCCTATCTACAAATTCAGTGTAAGATTCATTAGCTCCTTGTATTACCTTAGATAATTGACCTTGTAAACCTCCATGTCCTTGTAAAGTCTTCCATGCCCTAACCGCCTCTGCAGCAATTTGTGCGTATACGCCAGGATCATATGCAATTTGTTGCTGCTGGTCCTCATAAGGTCCCTTTCCTAACAACATATCTAGATTTCTCTGAGGATAACCAGCTTCTGCATTTCACCTAGCCGTCTCCTTGCAAAATTCCTCATTGGCAACCTTCCATAAAAGGTATTGACCTCCATTTAGCACAGCTTTACACATATTAGCCCAATCTACTGGCATCATATTCAAGTTGTTAATGGATTCGACCAAGCTTACAATGAAGGGTACTTGAGGACCATAGGTTGTTACAGCCCCTTTTAGCTGCTTCACTATTTTGAAATTTAAAGCATGGTGAATTCGCTGCCCTCCTACCTCAAATACAGGGCATGTTAATACTTGAGATCCTGTCTCAGGAACCGAACTATCAACTGCGGGGTTTAGGGGCCTCCTAGCATATGGAGGTGGCCTTGTTATTTGGACATTTACATACTCTGGTGATAGAAAGGTGTTAGTAACAGTCTCCTGTAGAGGAGGCGCTGTTGGTTGGACACTTATGCCCTCTAGTTATTGAAAGTTGTTAGTAGCAGTCTCCTTTTGTAACTTTGCCCCTGATGGCTTTTTCTGACCTAAGCTTTGTTCCTCTATCTTTGTCTGATCTGAAGTCTTTGGACTAAGCAAACCAGATATAAACGTCCTCAATGGCAATGTGCCAACTGTCAGAGTCCCTGGGCTGTTCTTTTCCCCCCTTTTAAATCTTCACCATGATGGTTCCATTATGGTATATTTAACAACTCCTTAAAAATCCATGGGCTACATTTTTGTATTGTATCAACGTATGCCCTGACTGTCCTTGACTTTACTGAGGTGCCTCCTTCCTCTAACAATTTACTTAACACTCTTTCAGTTTGTTTTTTTACTAATTTCTGATCCTGTATTTCTACTATAATACAACCCAACAAGACGATGCCAAACAAAACCGAGACAGAATAAAATAAAAAGGGAACAACAAAAAGTCATTATAGCCTTTATATCCTACTGACATGTGCATCCGTCCTTTCTCCCTATCTGTTCCTCAGAAGTAAATAATTTTTTTCTCAGATGTGAGCGGTTATTCATCCATCTCACTCATCTCCATGGACAGGCAACAAAAGTGAAGCAAAACAAAAGAGGAATCTTAAAATGGCTACCGATCCTCTCGCCCTTCCCTCAGGGGCTAGCAGTTTACCTTATCACTTACCCTCAGTGGCTCCCCGTGCGAGCTACCAAATGCTGCAGTCTGGCTGGGCACGATTCAAGAGCGACTTTTCAAAAGAAACAAAGTTTATTTTTAGAACCACACACGCCAAGCAAAACAGCTCCTTAGGAAAAACCCTCAGAGCCCAACTGCCACCACTGGCTTCCTTGCAAAGTTTCTGTCACACCCACATGCCTCTCCACCTCCCACAATCCTCCTGCTCTTGAGGCCATATGGCTGGGTCAGGTGGGTGGAGCCAAAAAAGTCCCACAATGAGCAGCTCTGTGGTCTGAAAGGGCAGGGAAACTGCCCAATGTGCATCATCGCAGAGGAGCCAATCAGCTTGATGTTGCTGGGGCTGCTGTGAGCCAATCATCAGCTGGCAGTCGGAAAGAGCGGGGAAAAAGCTCAATGAGCATCTCCATTGTGCATCACCACAGAGGAGCCAATCAGCTAGATGTTGCTGGGGCCGCTGTGAGCCAATAATCATCTCGCAGGGGAATGTTGCTGGTAACTGGATGTTTGATGGGGCCCCTTAAGCTGTGGCTCTCAACAAATTGGTGTCTCCTTTCTCTGTAGACTATTCAGCACATGTATTTTTATATGCACATATAGAATCCTACCTGTTATCAAACGTACATTTTTGTGAGGTTGCTGACTAGGCATGTACAAGTTATGAGAAGAGATCACTCCTCTTAAACACTGTTGGAATTGAGAATTCAACCTATGGGTGAGCTTGTTATTAGAACAACATTATATATAGATCCATTTTCAGTGAAATCAATATTTTTGCACCTGTGGATGTTACATATTTCATGATGAATTTCAATTGGCAAATATATTGCTAGTTTAAATGTCTGTCTGTGTGTGTGTGTGTGTGTGTGTGTGTGTGTGTATATATATATTTATTTATATATATATATATATATATATATATATATATATATATATATATATACTCTCCAAATTTTTCAAAATATGAAATATATGAATCTTATTATACACTCCTTAAAATCATTCATATTTATGTATGTGGATTTATGATCAACTTTTCACAAGATTATTCTCAGAAATATTCATCCACCTTAAATACAGATTTGTTTCCTAGTACTGAAGACTAACTTCAGTGAATGGTGCACACAAATCCTAATATTTCTACAGTAAAACCAAGTTCAACATCAATGCAAGCATTTTCCTATGGGACATGATGTGTATTTTGCGGTTCATTTTTATTAAACAGTGGTACATTGCTATTTCTTCAGTTTATGCACATCATATGATATATCTTTCATCCACAAGTTCACAAATTTATAGGCATTTGTTTCAATTTCAATCACCTCCTGCTTCAGAACACATATATTCCTCCAGTGTTCTTGACTGGTCTTGTCATGAGACTTCTTTCCAAACACATTATTTTTGATTTTCATAATCATATTTGAAGCAAAACTCACACACTCTTCATGATAAACCATAACCCTAATATTACCGTTAGATGTATACCTGGTTGTAGTGAATGTATGAATATCAGTTTAAGATTTCCAGTATATTTTCAGATATCAAATCAATCCACTATTTAAAGTTGGAACCAGTTATATTATTTATTCACAGTATCGTCTATTCATACATTATTTCTATATCCATTGACACAGGGTACTCCACTTTGTTCCCCCAATATTTATACGTCTTCAAAATATTGCTCCCAGTAATGGTGGAAGAAATGCTCATGTCACCTGATCTACATATAAATTTTAACAGTAATATTCTGGACACAGAAAGCAAAAGTCACTCTTAAGATTGTAGCAAAGCCTAAAAGGAAAGTGAGCATGGATTACTAAAAATATCCATGTCCCGGTTGCTTAATGCTCTAAAATGTAAATCCTATTGATAAATCCTATGTATTTGTTTCTTTCTAAGATTATATATTCAAACTCAACCCTGTTGAAAATGTCTAATCCTATCCCTCACTTTATACATTGCCTGATTTGTTAATGTCTCTATTGATATCTGCTTTCCTACATATTTTCCAAATTTCATCATTGTGTCTGACTCTTCACATGTGCTGATATTTACATTCACTCTCTTATTGAAAACCAATTGCTAAAGAACGTTTGGTCCAAATCCTATACTCATTGTTGTTTCTAAACCTAGAGACTATCGTCCTAAACCTACGGACTTTCCCTTTGTGACTGGATGTTCTCTTCAACTTTCAATCATCCAAGGTACAAGGTCCTATGTCATTGTATATCGATTTATCTGAGACATCTGTGCAGAACATAATTCAAAGCTAAGTAACCCACTCAAGGGCCCAATGCCCATCTGAGCTTCAAATCTTGCCTAGATTTCTGTTTTCATACTTTTATTTTACCTATATATTCTTGTAATTATTGCAGATTCCCAGTACGAATATTCATCCTGCAGAATGATTCCTAACCCAAATCGAACGTGTTATTAACCCTAACCATACACTGTTCCCTCAATCTAACTTTACAGAAGAGCAGGGACAGTGTGACCAGGAAAGTCTCAGTGCAGAAACCCTGCTTTGGGCCTTTTGCTTACCTATTTTTCTGTTGCCCTGAATGTCAGGAAGTTCTTTACCTCAGGCTAACCCTTTGTAAAGCCTGAAGAAAACAGTTTTCAAATGGAAATGAATGGGCATCACCTATGGCTCTTTGCTAAATTTCTTTGGAAAGGGATGTGTCTGAATCAGCATCTTGGCCCTGTGTGAGGCTGTAACTTAGATTCTCAGCACCTGATGGATCTAAAGAAAGATCCCATGTGTGCATCCAAAACCAAAATGGCAAAAAGTTCAGTCATTTTGGATGAAGTATCTTCCCTTCCTCTGTTAGATTCCTGACCTCCATCAATTGAGAATAGGGATCCTTTGGGTCATATGAGTTCTTCAATCCCTGAAGAGGTGCTTGGGTTTCTCATGATTCCAATTCACATAAAGAATCTGTACCTATCAATCAGAAGTAGTCAGTCAATATTGCTCCCAGAAATGGTGGAAGAAATACTCATGTCACCTGATCTACATATACATTTATTCACAGAAATATTCTGGACACTAAATTCAAAGTTCACATTTATGATTGTACCAAAGCCAAAATGGAAAATTAACATGGATTACTAAAATCATCCATGTCCAAGATTACTTATGCTCTCAAATGTCAATCCTATTGATGACTACATATTTGTTTCTTCCTAAGATTGCATATTCAAACTCAACCCTGATTTCATAATGTCTCTATTGATATCTGCTTACCTACATATTTTTCCCACTTCATCATTGTGACAGACTCTTCACATGTGCTGACATTTAAATTCATTTTCTATCCGAAACCCTGTTGCTAAAGAAATTTTGTTCCAAATCATACACTCACCCTTCTTCCTATACCTACCTACTATCTTCCTATTCCTACTGACTATCCCTTTTTGACCGGATGTTCGCTTCTACATTCAATCATCCAAGGTATAATGTCCTATGCCATTGTATATCAATTTATCTGAGACATCTGTGCAGAATGTAATTCAATGCTCAGTATGACAATCAAGGGCCCAATGCACTTCTGGGCTTCCAATCTTACTTGGATTTCTATTTTCATACACACAGTTCACCTCTATATTCTTATAAATTTCACAGGTTGCCAATACCATTATTCATCCAGAAAATGATTCCTAATCCAAATTGAACCTGTTATTAACCCTAAACATACAGTGTTCCCTCAATCTTACTTTACAGAAGAGCAGGGACAGAGGTGGTCTTATAATACTGAAATGTAGGGATCCTCTACCTGCTGAGAACTTCAAAGGTCCATGCTGAAAGTATCCCTGGAGAATATGTAGGCAGCTATGAAGGACCTGAGAGACCACAAGTCATCTTCAATGGCAAACAAGCTGGTCAGGATGTAGGGTTGTGTCTTAATCAGCTTCTCTCTTCTTAATGTAGAGAAGATGGACCAAATCAGGCCTGTATGGAGAGCTGTTCCCGGGTGCCAATGGTTGATATACCATTTTAACTTGTGAAATTGTCACATTAAGTAGGGGAAGCCTCCATCTCATGGGACCCTTGGAAGCAACTGTTAGGACAAAGTGGTTGCCAAGGCAGTGACCTCATTCAGATCCTGAAGGAAGTGACCTCACCTCACTTCCTCGGTGATGGAAATTGGCATCCAGGAAGCCAGGCACACAGAGCCAGTCCCAGTCCCACTCTCAGTGGTGTCACTAGTTTTGAATTACCAAGGACAGAGTCAGCCTATCTTGGTACCTACAGATGTGAGAATGGCCATATGCCAGGAAAGCTCTGAAGAGGGGGCTTGTATGAGAAAACAGATAGTGGCTCACCACTGGCTTCTGACAAGTCTCAGTGAAGAAACCCTGCTTTGGTACTTTTAATTACCTATTGTTCTGTTGCTCTGAATGTCAGGAAGTTTTTTGCCTCAGGCCACCCCTTTGGGAAGCCTGAAGAAAAGAGTTTTCAAATGGAAATGAATGGGCATCATCTGTGGCTCCTTGCTTAATTGCTTTGGAAAGGGATGTGTCTGAATCAGCTTCTTGGCCCTGTGTGAGGCTATGGCTTAGATTCTTAGCACCTGATGGATCTAAAGAAGCATCCCACGTTTGCATCCAAACCCAAAAGAGCCAAAAGAGCAGTCATTGTGGATGAAGTCTCTCACCTTCCTCTGTAAGGTTCCTGACGTCCATCTATGAGAATAGGGATCCTTTGGGTCAAATGAGTTCTTCAAAGCCCTGCAGAGACTAGATCATACGTTCATAGGTTTCTCATGACTCCAATTAACATAAAGAATCTAAACCCCACATTCATTAGGCCTCAAAATGGAGAATCAGAGCAGTATTAAGGGCAGGCCTCTTTGATCACTCCTGGTTCACTAGAAGGGTTTCCCAGCCACATTGACTTTAGGCAAATGTGGGCAAGGGACCTTATTTTGGATACTGTCCTTGGCTGTGCCCCTCATGAAAAACTACAGCCTGAGGTTATGATGAGTGTCGATATGAAAGAAGATGAGGGCCATGTGGAAGTGTTTTGGTTTTAATTGTGGTCATTTTTGTGGCTGTTGGAAAAGATGATGGGTCCACCTGGTCTTGAACACTGGTGTGATTCCCCTTAGAGACTGAGTTTTGGAATGGACCTCAAATAAGTATTGCCATGTATTGTGTTGGGATTTTAGGATGCCACACATGAGAGTTGCCCTTGGAAACTGAGATCTAGGCCCAGGGTGGCTTTCCACAGAGCTCTGGGAATCTCAGGAAAAATATCACATAATTTTATTCTTAAAGAATTGGCAGCCATAGTTGCAAGTCAAAACACACATGGACCACACATTGTAGACCTCAAACGCCTGGCTTTATGTGACGTTTTTGCCTGTCTTTGGGAAGCCTTGCCTGTTAGAATTCTCCAGAATTTTCAATGAAATGAGCTTCCTCTCCATTTAATGGTTCCTGAATGAATTGAAACCCACAGTGCCTCCAACTTCATCCTTGAAAAATGTCTGATAATTACCATGAAATTTTTGAAATTCCCATGACCACTTTGCACTGTAGAATCTTTGGATGTTCTATTGATGATCACGAGTATACCAGACAGTGCCTGTTTGATTGGGTTTCAGGAAAATGGTGTAGAACAGAGATGGCAGTAATTTGGACCCTGCTGAGTAGTCGGCCTAGAGAAGTGGTGTGAAGGTGTGTGTTAAAACATTTGTGGTTGGGTGATGTGGATCTGCCATTGGCTTTCAAATGGTTTGTGACTGACATGGTGCAGCCCCCAGACCCTTGTATGTAAAGGTATGTTGTTATATGGAGAGGTTTCAGTGCAATGTTTAGAATCAGATTGCTATGGTGAAGGGGGCAAGCTATGTGGGATAGAAGCCTGGTTGGTGCATTCTCCCGCAGACCCTTACCCATCACATGTGACAGAACTCCCTCCAGTACTGTGTCCCATTTGAACTCTTCGTATTTCATGAAGCAAATACCAAACTCCCAGTGCAGCTGCAAGAAACACAACAAAATTGGAGGATGAGCAAATGGCTTCCAAACTGGAAGACACTTAGCACTCAGTGACAACAGTTTACCTACAAAGAGAGAATTCAGCACTGCTGCCTCACGTCCTTTGGAAAATAAGAAACCATGTCCTCCAGGTCACATACATGCAGACCCAGCTTGATGGTCTCACTACAAAGGGAGCTAAAGCTCCTGACAACAACATATATTTCAAGTGCCCAACCTCAGAGGCAGTTTCTCAAAAAGTCTTTAGTCTAGCAGAGCTCCATGTTTGTGGAGTTTTACCCTCTCCCTTACATTTGGAAACTCCTCTACCACCTCCAAGGTTGTGAACTCCTGAGCATTTTCCATTCGTGATGTGTATTCACAGATTTTCTAACTCTTCTCCTCTAATTGTGTCTTACTTGGGGTGAAGGTAATGTCAAGGCATTGTTCTGGATGAGAGTGGGAAGATTTTTGGGTAGCACATATTTGCATACACATTGGATTCTTTCTCCAATTTTCCATTTGAAATACTGAATCCCTGACTGTAAGGGGTAGAAGGAATTCTCCTTCAAAGAATAGTCTGACACTTACAAGAAACAGCCCCCAGGGAGACATCCTGTCTGGGAGACATCCTGTAGTCATCTGTGTTCCTGAGACATCCTGTGGCCATCTGTCTTCCTGAAATATCCTGAGGTTATCTCACCTTGTGAAGACATCCAGGAACTGCTGATAAGAGAGCTTTCAAATCTCCAGCATATAAATTCCTCTGTGTGAACAATAAAAGTTTGCAGCTTGATCAGAACTTTTGTCTTGCTGTCATCTCTCGGGTCTCTTGTCCCTTCATTCCTCCCCACCTAGGTTTGCTACCCACTTTGATGTGTCCTGCAGGCCAGGACAACTGGTGCCCAACGACTGGGGCTCGAGCCTTTGACTGAGGGGGAACCCTGTCCTCCTGGAAGATTTGGACAAGTGGAGCTTGCGATTGCCTCAGCAGACACCACTGAGAGACAGATCCAGGAGGAGAGTGGGGATGACGCACAGTGAGTGACCCACCATGGGACAAGCAGTTTCGTCACATGATTTGTTTTTGTCAGGCCACAAGGAATCCTTAAATACATGGGGGGCACGTGTTAAGAAAAATGACTTAATATTTTTCTTTTCATACATCGAAGAATTTTTTCCATGGTTTCCCCTTGAAGGTACCATTGATGGTAAAAGATGGCTTAGAGTAGGAGACATTTTAAAAGATTATTATGAATCCTTTGGCCCAGAAAACGTGCCTGTTCCTACCTTTTCTTTCTGGAAATAAATTAGTGAAATTCTTAAAAGTTCACCCTTTGACAATGGTACCTTAAACCTTGTCAGGATTGGGGAAGAGACTATGCAAAAGACCTCTCGTCCCTTCTCGGCATGCCCATCAGTTAGTATAGACATAGACCCTTCTTAGTCTCCCCAGGACCCTGGGACCTTCCTGATCTTCCTCAAAATCCCACCCTAATGAATAAGGCTCCAATGGTTTCCAACTGCCTTTATGCAGTTTTAAATCCCGGAGAATCATTGACCCCTGGGGAGGAGGCTACCTTGGAGAAGGAAGCAGCTCGCTACCATTCAGAAGACTCTCCACCTCTCAGGACCCTGCCACAGACTATAGGACTTACACATTCCCCTCCCTCCTATATCCCTCCTGCCTTTTGTGCTCTGGCCCTTCAGGGGCCAAATGTCCCCCCAGATATTTTTTTCCCCACTTCCCTTGCCTAACCTGGCTCCCTTGAGAGAGTCTCTCCAACATGGACGGGAACAGATCCAATTTTTAAAAGAATAAAGATCCCTTGACTCTGAGCTCTCTTCATTAGCCTTAGGAATGAGTCAACACAAGCTGGCCCATAGTGGTCTAATACAAAGGCGAAGCCACTCCATCGGCCTGTGCTCGCCTTCCAGTCACCACCAGTCAGATAGATAAGCCTGCCCAGGCTGAGGTCAAAGACTTAGAGGAGGAAAAAGAGGAGGAAGCGGGGGAAATGGATCAAGGAGATCAGGACTTAGAGGATGAGGAGTTCACCCCTAGGCAGGAAGGAACCCAGAGTGTCTACAAAATTTTAGTCTCCATTTTCTTGAAAAACTTAAAAAGGCTTGTGCTCACTATGGCCCCACTGTGCCCTATACGTTGGCTTTATTAGAAAGCTGCAGCACACAATTTCTTACTCCCAATGATTGGAAATTTTTAGACCTAGCTGCCCTCAGTGCCGGAGACTTCCTGCTATGGAATGCAGATTTCAAAGAGCCCTGTCAGAAACTACTAAAAAAAAATTAACAAAGGCCTCCTCTAAATCCTGGACTTATGTTAAGCTAGTGGGCAATGCAACTTTTGACACTAAAACTAAACGGGCACGTTTCCCTGCTGGACTTTTTGCGCAGATTTAGATGGCTGGCTTAGTTGCTTGGAGACGCCTCCCTGAAAGGGCCTCGGCTATCACTTCCCTGGCAAGAACTCGACAAGGGCCCAACGAGCCTTATAGCGACTTTGTTCCCCGGCTTTACCTAGCTGTGGAATGCTTGCTTGGACCAAGTGAAAGCGAAAGCACCTTTGTAAAACATCTTGCCTTTGAAAATGTCAACCCGGCATGTCAGGATGTTCTTCGACATCATAAGGATAAAGGGAAATTTTCTGACTTTATTAGAATCTGTGCAGGCGTGGGTGCAGCCCATGCCATGGGTCTCAAATTAGTGCCGCATTTACCAAGGCCTTTTACAATACTGGCTCAAGTACTTGCTTTACTTGTAAACAACCAGGCCATTTTGCACGCAGGTGTCCGACAGGCAAACAAAGAGTAAGAATAGTGTCTCCTCAAACTGGAGCTAAACCGACCCCAGCTACACTTTGTCCTTGATATGGTAAAGGTCATCACTGGGCCAGTGAGTGTAGATCAATGACAAATGCCCTCAGACAGCCTATTTCTTCCTACTTCTCAGGAAACTCCCTGGGGCAATGAGGTTTGTTCCCTCCCAAACTCCCAACCTACCTCAAAATCCTTCTCCACAATTGGCTCCCTCCAACTACCCACTCCAGGCAGTGCAGGATTGGACCTCTGTGCCACCACTGATACAATATTAGACTCAATGCAAGGGCCCCAGATAATACCAACTGGAATTATGGGTGCCCCTCCATCTCATATGTGTGCCCTTATTCTTGGAAGAGCCTCTACTACCTTAGAAGGTGTTCAGGTCTTCCCTGGCATTAATGATAATGATTTCACTGGAGAAATAAAAATACTGGCCACAGTTATTAATAGAGTTGCGGCCATCCCAGGAGGAAAAAGTCTTGCACAATTAATACTTCTTCCCTTAGATTAAGGGGCATTTCCACCTCCCAAACCTACTGTGGGGGACTGCCTCCTTGGGATCCTCTGAGGTATATTGGGTTCATCCCATTTCTCATATTAGACACACCCTTACCTTACTTATTGAAGGAAAGGAATACCAAGCAATTGTAGTTACTGGAGCTGATGCGACAATTATTTCTCAAAAATACTGGCGATCAGGTTGGCCCCTCACCCCATCCTTGACTGACCTTAAAGGGATAGGAAAGTCAAAAAATCCTCTGTTCAGCTCTACTGCTCTTAGCTGGACTGATAAAGAGGGTAATAAGGGAACTGTCACTTCTTTCGTTGTTCCTGACCTCCCTGTTTACCTATGGGCTGGAGATATTTTGAGTCAAATAGAAGTTATTCTTGCCAGTCCCAATTCCATGGTGACTCATCAAATGCTCCGTATGAATTTTGTCCCTGGTACAGGCCTTGGGAGGCTGAGACAAGGACTGGTGGATCCTATACAACCCATAAAAAAATACATATGGACTTGGATATTTGGATTTTTAGTGTCGGTTCCTGACCCTCCTGTTCCCATGGAGATAAAATTATTTGGGAGACTCAGACTCTTGTGTGGCTGGATCAGTGGCCCCTTACCCAAGAAAATTTGGAGGCTGCCTCCATGTTAGTGAAGGAACAGCTGGCAGCCCGCCATGTAGAGCCCTCAACCTCACCATCGTACACTCCTATTTTTGATATCAAGAAAAAATCAGGCAAGTGGCGCCTTTTACAAGATTTGTGTGCCATTAATAAAGTTATACTCCCGATGGGAGCACTACAGCCAGACATTCCCACACCAGTGGCTATTTCCAAAAACTATTGTAAAATGGTTATGGACTTAAAAGATTGCTTTTTTACCATTCCTTTGGATCCTGTGGATAGACCCTATTTTGCCTTTAGTCTTTCTTGCATTAATATTCAGGGCCCTATGCAGAGACTTCAATGGAAGGTTCTTCCCCAAGGTATGGCCAACATCCCTACTCTTTGCCAAAAATACGTTGCTCAAGAAGTAGACCCTGTGAGAGAGCGAGGGCCACAAATTTATATTTTACATTACATGGATGATTTGTTAATTGCTGCACCTAATACCCATGATCTTAATAATTGTTACTTGGACTTTTACAAAATCCTCACTACCTTGGGACTACAGATAGCTCCTAATAAGGTTCAAACACAGGACTCTTATAAAAGTTTGGGCCTTAAAATTCTACAGAAATCAGATCCAAATTTCTAAAATACAACTACGTGTGGACCATCTTCACACCCTTAAAGATTTTCAGAAATTACTGAGGCATATTCAATGGCTAATAACATATTTAAAATTATGCACTTGTGTACTTTTGACCCTTAATGATATTTTGAGAGGTAATTCCCACCCCTCCTCCCCTCAAAATCTTACTCCCAAGGCATGACAGGCATTAAACCAAGTCACAGAAGCCATTGCCCAACAATTTGTTATGCAAATTTCTTATAACCTTCCTCTGGTTCTGGTTATTTTACACACTCCTCATACACCCACAGGAATATTTTGGCAGCGAGATCCACATTTTAAAAATAAAGACTGCCCCTTGTTTTGGGTCCATTTACCCACCACATCCTCGAAGGTTATTACTGTTTATCTTGCTCAGGTAGCTTCTATTATTTTTAAAGGTCATTTGATTTCTCTACAACATTTTGGCAAAGACCCTGATAATATTTTTATTCCATATACTAAGGACCAAACCCAATTTTTACTAGAGACAAGGGATGAATGAGGTATTTCCCTATCAGGCTTTTGGGAACAATTGATCACCACCTCCCCAATGACCCCCCTTTACATTTTGTCCAGTTACATCCATTTACTTTTCCTGAAATTACTCAAAATGCTCCCATTCCTCAAGCCCTTACTGTCTGTACAGACGGTTCCTGTAATGGCCGAGCGGTCTTTGTTGTCAATAACCAGCCTACCACCTTTGATACTGTCTATCAGTCACCACAGTTTGTGGAATTGTTTGACATAACACAAGTTTTTATAACATTTTTTATAATCCTGTTAATATTTATAAAGACAGTGGCTACATTGCTCATTCTGTGCACCTGCTGGTGATTTCACCCCCCATTAAGGCTTCTAACAATGCGGCCTTTCTGTTTCACCAGCTTCAGCAGCTAATTCAGGTCAGACAACACCCATTTTTCTTAGGACACATAAGGGCACACTCTGATCTTTCCAGCCCTCTAATTCAAGGTAATGCTCAAGCTGATGCAGCAACTCGTTCCATCTTTCCAATTTTTGTTGGCTCCATTCAAAAGGCCACGGAGTTACACAATCTACACCATTTAAATTTCCAGAGCCTTTGATTACTTTGTAAAATTACCAGGCAACAGGCACGAGAAATAGTAAAAGCATGCCCTAGTTGCGCTGTCTCCCTCCCCATTCAACACTTGGGAGTTAACCCCCGAGGATTACTGCCCGATCAGTTTTGGCAAATGGATGTTACTCATTTTCTTGAATTTGTAATAGCCAAATATATATACACATTTCTGTAGATACCTTCAGCGGCTTTATTTTTGCATCACCACATTCTGGAGAGGCTACCAAAGATGTCCTTTCTCATCTTGTTTCAGCCTTTTCTGTTATGGGTAAACCAATACATATTAAAACAGATATTTATCCTACATATACCATTGCCAAGTTTAAACAGTTTTGTGCTACCTTGCAAATTTGTCATACTCCTGGAATTCCATACAACCCTCAGGGCCAAGGCATTGTGGAACTTGCCCACCTTACCTTAAAAACTTGGCTAACCCTCCTTAAGGCTTCCTCCCTTGTATTTACCACACCCAGGCATCGCCTTAACAATGCATTATTTGCCCTTATTTTTCTTACCCTAGACAATGAAGGCCATTCGGCAGCAGACAGACACTGCCATCCCTCGTCCAATTCTGTTCGCCCACCTGTTATGTGACACAATCCCCTTACAAATAAATAAAAAGGCCCAGATCCTGTCCTCATCTGGGGAGGAGGCTCAGCTTATGTTTTGGACCAAGATCAAACAGCCCCAAGATGGTTACCAGAACTCCTGGTTAAACAGGTTAATGACTTACCTCAAAACAGGGACAGAGGGACTCCTCATGAGGACAAAATTTCTTCTTTTTCAGATGCAGCCAACAATCTGCCAGCCTTGGAATAACAGTTCCTGTGGGCACAGGTACACTGGCTTAGGCACGTCTATTCACTCTTACCATCGCCTGTCTCAACAAATTATAAACTCTATCAGTAACAACTGATAAAAACTCTATCATGAACCATTAAAGATTTGCAGGACCAAATAGACTCCCTGGCAGAAGTGTTCCTTCAAAAAAGACGAGGCTTAAATTTGCTGACAGCTAACCAGGGAGGTATTTGCTTGGCCTTAGGGGAATGATGCTGCATTTATGCCAATAATTCTGGCATAGTATGCACTAAAATTAAGCAGCTTCAAGAAGATCTAGAAAAGAGACGAAGGGAAATATTTGAAAATCCCCTCTGGACTGGGCTTAATGGATTTCTGCCCTATCTTCTTCCCCTATTAGGCCCTTTGTTGGGTTTACTTTTAATGGTGTCCCTAGGACCCTGCATTATAAACAGGCTGTTACAATTTATTAAAGAACAGATTAATATTTTGGCCTCTAAGCCCCTACAGGTCCACTATCATTGCCTGGATATGGAAGACCGTGCTGCCAACATTTAAAAGGATGTTCTACCCTCCTCACAAGCTTATTTCTTAAGGTTACATGCCCACAGATCTCGCTTTCTTATATAAAACTCTAAGTAACAGCTCTGACCAACCATCTTCAGCCCTTGCCATAAGGGTTCGTCCTCCATGGGCCCCTCTGTTTGGGGGAGGACGCACCCATGGAGTGAGGACGTTAGGCCATAATAACAGAGGGTGCAGGAAGGACTGCAGGAGGATGGATCCATGGTTCCCAAAACCCAAGTCTTCTGAGTGACACGCTCTGGTGCATGGCAGTTGGCATGCTTCCCCCTCAAAGCCGTCTCCTTAAAAAACATGCCTAGGCCACCACGAAATCTCCTAGTAAACATGCTCGATCAGATCAGGAGATATTCTAAGGCCTGTTAGAGAAACAGAGCCTCTATAACCCCCTAAAACATTGGCCTGTAAGGTATGGTCAAATATTTTATATAAGAAAGGGGGAAGATGTCAGGGGCTAGAAGGAAGTTCTCCTTCAAAGAATAGCCTGACACTTACAAGAAATAGACCCCTGCGAGATTTCCTGCCTGGGAGACATCCCGCAGCCATCTATCACCCTGAGACATCCTGCGGCTATCCGTCTTCCTAAAATATCCTGAGGTTATCTCACCCTGTGAAGAAATCCAGCAACTGCCGATAAGAGAGCTTTCTCATCTGCAGCATATAAATACACTGTGAGAACTATAAAAGTTTTCAGCATGATCAGAACTGTTGTCTTGCTGTCTTCTCTCATCACTCTTGTCCCTTCATTCCTCCCCAACAAGGTTCAACGCCCACGTTGAAGTGTCCAGCCGGCCCGGACACCTGACACTAAACCATAACATACTAGACTCTGACTACTAATCCTAATATGATGGAGAAAAATAATCCAAACAGAATGGAAATACAAGCAGTACAGAGGAGGCATGGTGTATAGTTGGACTTGCCTTTTGAATGATATAGGGTAGGTGTTATAAATCTAGCTAATTTTTAACTGAAATAGTTCTCCACATGTTTTTAAAGTTAACAAATATGTGAATACCTGTCTCCCTTTCTCTGTAGCCAATTAAGCACATGTATTTTTATATGCACATATAGAATCTTACCTGGTATCACACGTATATTCTTCTGAGGTGTCTGACTTGGCAAACACAAATTGTGAGAAGAGATCACTCCTCCTAAACTCTGTTGGAACTGAAAATTCAACCTATGGGTGAGCCTCCTAGTAGAACAACATTATACATAAATCGATGTTCTGTAAAATAAATATTTTTGCATCTGTGGCTGATGTACATTTCATGAAGAATTTCGATTAGCATATATATTGCTACATTTTATTGTCTGTGTGTGTTTTTTAATATATATATATATATATATATATATATATATATATATATATATATATATATAAATATACTCTCCAAATTTTTCCAAATATAAAATATATGTGTCTTATATACACTACCTAAATTCATTCATGTTCATAAATATATGTGTCTTATATACACTACCTAAATTCATTCATGTTCATGTATGTGGATTTATAATCAACATTTCACAAGATTATTCTCAGAAATATTCATCCACCTGAAATACATATTTGTTTCCTATTACTGAAAACTAACTTCAGTGAATGGTGCATACAATCCTAATATTTCTACATTAACTGACCCTGTTTAACATCAATGCAAGTAGATTCCTATGGGACATGATGTGTATTTTGAAGTTCATTTTATTCAACACTGGTACAATAGAATTTCTACAGTTTACGAACATCATAGGACATATATTTCATCCATAAGTTCACAAATTTATAGGCATTTGATTCACTTTCAATCATTTACTGATTCAGAACACATGTATTCCTCCAGGTTTCTTGACTGGTCTTTTCATGAGACTTCATTTCAAACACATTATTTTTGATTTCCATAATCATTTTGAAGCAAAACTCGCACACTCTTCATGATAAAACATAACCCTAATATTACCATTAGATGTATTACTGGTTGGAATGAATAATTGTATATCAATATAAGATTTTCTGTATATATTCAGATATCAATTCAATCCTTTATTTAAAGTTGGAACCAATTATATTATTTATTCACATTATGGTCTATTCATGCATTATCTCTACATTCATAGACACAGGGTACATCTATTTATAACCCCAATACTAATTTATTCGTCTTCAAAATGTTGCTCCCAGAAATGGTGGAAGAAATACTCATGTCACCTGATCTACGTATGCATTTATCACAGTAATATTCTGGACACAAAAAGCAGAGGTCACACTTATGATTGTACCAAAGCCTAAATGGAAAGTGAGCATGGATTACTAAAAACATTCATGTCCAGGTTGCCTAATGCTCTCAAATGTCAATCCTATTTATGACAACATATTTGTTTCTTCCTAAGACTATATATTCAACCTCAGCCCTGTTGCAAATGTCTAATCCTATCACTCACTTTATACTTTCCCTGATTTCCTAATGTCTCTATTGATGTCTGTTTTCCTAAATATTTTCACCAGTTCACAATTTTGACTAACACTTCACATGTGCTGACATTTACATTCACTGTCTATGTGATACCCTATTGCTAAAGAACTTTTGTTACAATTCCTGTACTCACTCTTCTTCTGAAACCTACAGAATATCTTCCTAATCCTACCGACTAACCCAGTTTGAGTGGATACTCACTTCTACATTCAATCATCCAAGGTACAAGGTCCTATGCCATTGATTATTGATTTATCTGAAACATCTATGCAGAACATGTATCAAAGCTAAGTATCCCAATCAAGAGCGCAATGCCCTTGTGGGATTCCAATCTTACCTAGATTTCTGTTTTCATACTTATATTTCACCTATATATTCTTATAAATATCACAGGTTCCCAATACCATTATTCATCAAGCAGAATGATTCCTAACCCAAATCAAACCTGTGATTAAGTGAAACGATACACTGTTCCCTCAATCTAACTTTACAGAAGAGCAGGGACAGTGTTGGTCCTAAAATAGAGGAATGTAGGGAATCTTCCACCTGTTGAAAAACTCAAAGTTTCATGCAGAAGTGATCCCTGGAGAATATATAGGCACCACTGAAGGACCTGAGAGAGCAAAAGTCAACTTCCATGGCAAACAACCTGGTCAGGATGAAAGGTTGTTACTGAATCAGCCTCTCTGTTCTTTTTTTTAGTATTGGTTGTTCAAAACCTTACAAATCTTTTGACATAACATATTCATACATTAGCATACATTAGCTTCAAGTGATTTATGAACTCCCACCCCAGATACAGATTGAAGAATCACATCGGTTACACATCCACATTTTTACATAATTCCATACTAGTAATTGTTGTATTCTGCTACCGTTCCTATCCTCTACTATACCCCCTCCCCTCCCCTCCCATCTTCTCTGTCCACCCCATCTACTGTAATTCATTTCTCACCTTGTTTATTTTCCCATTCCATTCACAACCTCTAATATGTAATTTAGTATAACAATGAGGGTCTCCCTCCATTTCCATGCAATTCCCCTTTTCTCTCTCTTTCCCTCCCACCTCATGTCTCTGTTTAATGTTAATCTTTTCTTCCTGCTCTTCCTCCCTGCTCTATTCTTAGTTGCTCTCATTATATCAAAGAAGACATTTGGTATTTGTTTTTTAGGGATTGGCTAGATTCACTAAGCATAATCTGCTCTAGTGCCACCCATTAGAATATGGACTCAAACAGTCCTGTTTGGAGAGCTGGTCCCGGGTGCCTATGGTTGATATACATTCTAACTTGTGAAAGTGTCACAGGACGTAGGGGCAGCCTCCATCTCATGGGACCCTTGGAAGCAACTGTTAGGACAAAGTTGTTGCTAAGGCAGTGACCTCATTCAGTTCCTGAAGGAAGTGACCTCACCTCACTTCCTTGGTGATGGAACTCTAAGAACTTGGGATGCAGGAAGACAGGCACCCAGAGCCTGTCCCAGTCCCAGTCCCAGTGGTCTCACTTGTTTGGATATACCAAGGACAGAGTCAGTCTTTCTTGGTACCTACTGATATGAGAATGGCCAAAAGCCAGAAAAGCTCTAAAGAGGGGCCTTTCCTGAGAAAGCAGATAGTGGTTCACCAGTGGCTCCTGACATCTTCACAGAGTTGGTTAAAGAGACCAGATCTGAGACAGGACAGGCCATTTCGGGGGAACATACTATGGCCCACCAGTCAGAGGACACTCTGGATAGTCACAGACCTACTTTGGGGAAGGAGGTGCCTCTGTGGGTGTCGCTGTGTGTTTGTGGATTTGCATCATGTTCTGAGAATAGATAGAAAAGGTGGTTTGTTTGGTTTTGAGTGAACTGCTTCTAGTAAGTCATTTGACAAGGCGAGTGTTTCTATGTCTGTGTATCCCACTGTGTCCATGGTTATAGACATTAGAAAAGATAATGCATCAATTGATGTGTCCTGTCTAGTAGAAAGCTTCCCATCATTTATTCTGCCAAATTGATGAATGGATTTTGGCTTGCCTTATCGATGGGCAACACGCGCTATCTTCCAAAGTTCGTGCGTTCTTCCTGAATTCTGGCCACTCTACAGAATAGGCTCATGGTTTTGTGTCCAATATATGTACCATTTCCAAACCCTGTTACATGGCCATGTACTGGATAGCTGAAGGAAATGGCGAGCATCTCAGAAAACTCAGATATCAGTGTGACCAATAAAGTCTCAGTGGAGAAACCCTGCTTTGCTTACCTATTGTTCTGTTGCCCTGAATGTCAGGAAGGTCTTTGTTTCAGGCCACCCCTTTGTGAAGCCTGAAGAAAACAGGTTTCAAATGGAAATGAATGGGCATCACCTGTGGCTCTTTGCTTAATTGCTTTGAAAATGGATGTGTCTGAATCAGCCTCTTGGCCCTGTTTGAGGCAATGGCTTAGATTCTCACCACCTGATGTATCTTAAGAATGATCCCATGTGTGCATTCAAAACCAAAATGGCCAAAAGAGCAGTCATTGTGGATGAAGTCTCTCCCCTTCCTCTTTTAGGTTCCTGACCTCCATCAAGTGAGAATAGGGATCCTTTGGGTCAAATGATTTCTTCAAAGCCCTGCAGAAGCTAGCCGATATGTGCTTGGGTTTTATAATGACTCCAATTCACATAAAAAAATAAACCCCACAGTCAGTAGGCCTCAAATTGGAGAAGCAGAGAAGTATTAACAGCAGGCCTATTTGATCACTCCTAGTTCACAGGAAGTGTGTCCAGGCAACCCTGATTTTAGGCTATTAAGGGGCAAGGGAGATTATTTTGGAGACTGTCTTGGGTTTCGCCCCTCATGGAAACATCCAGCCAGAGGTTATGATGAGTGTCTATATGAAAGATCATGAGGGCCATGTGGGAGTGTTTTGGTTTTAATTGTGGCCATTTGTTTGGTGTTTGGAAGAGATGACTGGGTCCACCTTTACATGAACTCTGGTGTGATTCCCCTTAGAGACTGAGTTCTGGAACTGAACTCAGAGAATTATTGCCATGAATTGTGTTGGGATTTTCGGAAGCCATGCATGAGAGTCCCCCTTGAAAACTGAGATCTAGGCCCAGGGTGGCTTTCAACAGAGCACTGGGAATCACAGCCAAGATATCACGTGATTTTATTCTGAAAGACTTGTCAGCCATATTTGAGAGTCGAAACACACATGGACCTCATTGTAGACCTCAATGGGACTGGCTTCATGTGACCATTTGGCCACTTTTTGAGAGGCCTTGCCTGTGAGAATTCTCCAAAGCTTTCATTGAAATGTGCTTCCTCTACATTTAATGGTTCTGGAGTGAATTTTAACCCACAGTGCCTCCAACATCATCATTGAAAAATGGCTACAAAAATACCATAAAATTTTTGAAATTCCCATGACCAGGTGGCAATGGAGGACCTTTGGATGTCCTGTTGCTGATCATGAGTATACCAGACAGTGCTTTGATTGACTCGGTTTCATGAAAATCGTGTAGAACAGAGATGCCAATAAGTTGGAGCCTGCTGAGTAGTGGGCCTAGAGCCGTGGTGGTCAGGTGTATGATAAAACATCTGTGGTGGGGCCTGTGGATCTTCCATTGGCTTCCAAATGGCTTGTGACTGACATGGTGCAGCAAGCAGTCCCTTCTATATAAAGGCATCTTGTAATACTGAGAGATTTCAGGGCAATGTTCAGAATCAAGTTGCTATGGTCAATGGGGCAATATATGTGGGCTAGAAGTATGTTTGGTGCATTCTCCTGCAGAAACTGACCCACCACATGTGACAGAACTCCCTCCAGCACTGTGACCCACTAGAACTCCTTGTATTTTTGAATCAAATAGCAAACTCCCAGTGTAGCAGCAAGAAACACCATGAAATTTGGAGGATGACCAAATGGCTTCACAGTCCACATGGGGAGACACTTAGTCCCCAGTGGTCACAGTTTACCTACAAAGAGCAAATTCAGCACTGCTGCCTCATCTTCACTGGAAAATAAGAAACCATGTCCTCCAGGTCACATAGATGTAGACCCAGCTTTGATGGTCTCACTACAAATGAAGCTAAAGCTCCAGAAAACAACATATTTTTCAGGTGCCCAACCTCAGAGGCAGTTCTTCAAGAAGTCTTTAGGCCAGCAGAGCTCCATGTTTGTGGAGTGTTCACCCTATCCCTTACTTTTGGGAACTCCTCTACCACCTCCAGTGTTGTGAAATACTGAGCATATTCCATTCCAGATATGTATTCACAGATTTTCTAACACTTCTCCTCTAATTGTGTCTTACTTGGGGCAAAAGTAATGTCAAGCCATAGTTCTTGATGAGAGTGGGAACATTTTTGTGTAGCACATATTTGCATACACATTGGATTCATTTTCCAATTTTCCATTTGAAATACTGAATCCCTGACACTAACCCCTACCCTACTAGACTCTGACTACTAATCGTAATATCATGGAAAATAATAACCCAATCAGAATAGAAATACAAGCAGTTAAGAGGAGGCATGTTTGGTATTCTTGGAATTGCCTTTTGCATTATATAGGGTAGGAGTTATAAATCTAGTCAATTTTTTTGTTGAAATAGTTCTCCATGTGTTTTTAAAGTTAACAAACATGTGAATTTATGTCTCCCTTTCTCTGTAGCCTAGTCAGCAAATGTATTTTTATATGCATATATAGAATCCTACCTAGTATCACACGTACATTTTTGTGAGGTGGCTGACTTGGCAGATACAAATTGTGAGAAGACATCACTCCTCCTAAATGCTGTTGAAACTGAAAATTCAACCTATGGCTGAGCCTCCTATTTGAACAACATTATACATAAATCCATGTTCAGTAAAATTAATATTTTTGGATCTCTGGATGATATGTATTTCACGATAAATTTCGGTTGGCATACATAATGCTACATTGTAATGTCTCTCTGTGTATATATATATATATATATATATATATATATATATATATATACTCTCAAGATTTTTCAAAATATGAAATATATGTGCCTTATTGTGCACTCCCCAAATTCATTCATATCATGAATGTGGATTTATAATCAACTTTTCAAAAGATAATTCTCAGAAATATTCATGAACCTGAAATACATATTGGTTGCCTAGTACTGAAAACTATCTTCAGTAAATGGTGCATACAAAACCTAATATTTCGACATTGCAAGTTGGCCGCGAATAGAGTGCATCACACCCAGTGTACCACGCCACATTGCAGGTGAATAACGAGTTAGAATGACAAAAGACTATCTTGTTAGGATCTTACAGAAAAATGGGTGTGCACCGAAACCTAAAAGAATGATTTCCACCAACGACGTCCAGTAATTGAGTCTCAAACGCGAGCCAAATATGCAACCGGAGATCTGGGCTTACTGATCCGTGCGGCCCGCCCCGTGGCTACAGACGTCGGGGCACCACCGAGAAGCGACTAGCATCCAGGGAGAAACGTTGCTGCAGATTCTGTGGAATCCTGCCGGCTGACCCCCCACTGAGCCCCAGGCGGAGTTCGGGATCTCAGTCAGGGAAGGAAGCGCTACAGTTCTATCCCCCACAACGGAAACTCCACCAAGGAAACCAACGGCAACCATCTTGGAGAGCTGAAGTAACCACCGCCACTCTCCGACAGATTGCAACAATAAAACAGTTGTGTGTTTTCCGCTCATCTCCCATACAGTAGGATATTTGCATAAAATCTTTCCTAAGCTTTCCAGGGGAGGGATTATCAGAGAGAGCCTGAATAAAGATGGGGGGGGAAACTAGAGGCACCTGACCTTCTACTCCCCCTCCCATCAGTGGTGAAAACAAAATCTGTCTAGCCAGCGATGGGGAAGGGGCAAACGGAAAAAAAAAAAAAAAAACAATAGAGTGCTGGGGTTCCCAATAGACACAATCCACACCCAAAAAACGGCAGGCCAGAGTACAGTTTGAGCTGCCGAGGGCATTACTCAGGGGAAAACTGGTGTAGCAAGAGAAACCAGGACTAGCAGGAGAAACCAGGGGACTAGAGGCCAGGCCCGCGTGACTGGGCGCCTGGAGAACGCTCGCCCGCCGGCAACAGCCGGCCCGCTGCAGGTGCGACTGGACGGCTGGAGACCGCCTGCCCACCAGCGACCAATCACCTGCCATATGCCCGCCCTAATGGGTGGCTAGAGATCGCACAACCGCTGGTGACAGCCCACCCGCTGACTGCTTGACTGGACAGCTTGTGACCGCCTGCACACCCGCGACCAGGAGCTGAAAACAAACAGAGACAGTACAGTCCCACACCCCCATGCGAACACCCGGGCAAAGAGCCTGGGGCCCACCATAGCAGAGAGGTGACATCACTGGAGCTCGGCAGTCGGAATTCTTTCCCAGTGGAATCCACTTTAGCATGCACAGTCTACCAACACAAAGGAGCTACAATAGAGATATATAAAACCAAAACAAATATATAGAAGAGAGCAGAAACACAGCAATCAAACGGAGCTGGAAAGTAATGTGAACTTCATGAAAAAACAAGGGAAAAAGGTGTACAAATAATGCCGGACAACTTAATTCTACAGGAGGACCTAGAATCATCAGAAACAGGGATAGGGAAAAAACTCAATGCATCCCTAACTCAGATGGAAAGAAATATTAGAGAAGACATGAGGCAGCAAGTCCAAGCAATAAAAGAATATTTTGAAAATGAATTAAACAAACAAATTCAAATGGCAAAGAAGGAGCTTTACCAAAAGACAGAGTTCTTAAAAAAATCAAACAGTAATCCTAGGAATGCAGAAAAATATAAACCACATTAAAAACTCAAACGAGAATATTGTAAACAGACTAGATTAAGTAGAAGTCAGAAGATCAGATAATGAAGACAAAGTTTATCAACTTGAAAAGAATATAGTGAACACAGAAAAGATGCTTATATCCCATGAGCAATCTATTTAAGAGATATGGGATGTCATAAAAAAACAAATTTGAGAGTCATCAGGATAGAAGAAGGCATAGAGATTCAAACCAAAGGAATGGACAACATATTAAATGAAATAATTCTAGAAAACTTCCCAGAGATAAAAGATGGAATGGATTGCCAAATCCTTGAAGCCTACATGACCTCAAACATTCAAAACCATAATAGACCAACTCCAAGACATAGAATTATCAAGATAGCTAACATACAGAACAAGGAGAGAATATTAAAAGCTAAAAGAGAAATGAGGCAGATTACATTCTGGGGTAAACCAATTAGGTTAACGACTGAATTTTCATCACAAACTTTGAAAGCGAGTAGATCCTGGAACAATGTATTTCAAACGCTGAAAAATAATGGATTCCAACCAAGAGTACTGTATCCATCAAAATTAAGTTTGGGATTTGACAATGAAATTAGTGTCTTTCACGATAAACAAAAGCTAAAAGAATTTGCAGAAAGAACACCAGCACTGCAAAGCATTTGAGCAAAATACTAGAAGAAGAGGAATTGAAAAATAGTGCCCCAAACTAACAGCAGGAGGTATCTCAGTAAAGGGGGAGAAAAATAACCAAAAAGTAAAAACTAGCCAAACTAAAAATAAAGAAATAAATAAACATGAATGAAAGTAAAAATCATATTTCAATTGTAACCTTAAATGTTAATGGCATAAACTCACCAATCAAGAGACATAGGTTAGTAACCTGAATCAAAAAAACAAATCCTACAGTCTGCTGCCTTCAGGAGACTCATATGATAGGTAAAGACATACACAGGCTGAAAGTAAAAGGTTGGGATAAATCATACCACTCACATGGCCCTCGGAAGCAAGCAGGAGTAGCCATACTCATATCAAATAAAATCAATTTCAAACCTACGTTAATAAAAAGGGATAACGAAGGACACTATGTACTGTTAAAAGGAACCATCCACCAACAAGACATAACAATTATCAATTTGTATGCACCAAACAATTGAGCTGCAATGCTCATGAAACAAACTCTCCTCAAGTTCAAGAGTCAAATAGACTACAACACAATAACTACGGGTGACTTCAACACACTGATCTCGCCATTAGAAAGATCCTCTAGACAAAAACTGAATAAAGAAACTATGGAATTCAACAGCACAATAAATAACCTAGGCTTAACCAACATATATAGAATATATCAACCATCCTCAAGTGGATACACGTTCTTCTCAGCAACACAAGGATCCTACTCAAAGATAGTTCATATATTATGCCATAGGGCAACCCTTAGTAAATATAAAGGCTTGGAGATAATACCATGCACCATATCTGATCATATTGGAATGAAACTGGAAATAAATGATAAAAGAAGGAAGGAAAAATCCTACATCATATGGAAAAATGAACAATATTCTACTGAATGATCAATGGGTTACAGAAGACATAGAGGAGGATATAAAAAATTCTTATAGACAAATGACAATACAGACACAACATACTGGAATCTATGGGACACAATGAAAGCAGTTTTAAGAGGGAAATTCATTTCTTGGAGTTCTTTCCTCAAAAAAATAAAATAAAATAAAATAAATGAACTCACACTACACTTCAAAAACCTAGAAAAAGAAAAGAAAAACAACAGCAAATGTAGTAGAAGACAAGAAATAATTAAAATTAGAGCAGAAATCAATGAAATTGATACAAAAAAAACATTGAAAAAATTGATAAAACTAAAGGTTGGTTCTTTGAAATCATAAATAAGATCGACAGGCCCTTAGCCATGCTAACAAAGAGAAGAAGAATGAGAACTCAAATTACTAACATACGGCATGAAAAAGGCATTATCATAACAGACACTACAGAAATACAGAAGATAATTAGAAAGTATTTTGAAACCCTATATTCAAATGAAATAGAAGATAGTGAAGATATCAATAAATTTCTTAAGTCATACGATGTGCCAAGATTGAGTCAGGAAGACACACACAATTTAAACAGACCAATAACAAAGGAAGAAATACAAGAAGCCATCAAAAGACTACGAACCAAAAAAAGCCCTGGAGCGGATGGGTATAGAGCAGAGCTCTACAAAACCTTAAAAGAAGAATTAATACCAATACTTTTCAAGCTATTTCAAGAAATAGAAAATGAAGGTGCTCTTTCAAATTCATTCTATGAGGCCAAAATCACCCTGATCCCGAAACCAGACAAAAACACTTCAAAGAAACAAAACTACAGACCAATATCTCTAATAAACTAGGATGCAAAAATTCTCAATAAAATCCTGGTGAATGTAATACAAAAGCATATCAAAAAATTGTGCACCATGATCAAGTAGGATTCATCCCAGGGATGCAAGGCTAGTTCAATATACGGAAATCCATAAATGCTATTCACCACATCAATAGACTTAAAGACAAGAAGCATATGATCATCTTGATAGATGCAGAAAAAACATTCGACAAAGTTCAGCCTCCCTTTATGTTCAAAACACTAGAAAAACTAGGGATAACAGGAACTTACCTCAACATTGTAAAAGCTATATATGCTAAACCTCAGGCTAGCATCATCGTAAATGGAGAAAAACTGAAGGCATTCCGTCTAAAATCTGGAACAAGACAGGGATGCCCTCTATCACCACTTCTATTCGATTTAGTTCTTGAAATACTAGCCAGAGCAATTAGACAGACAAAAGAAATTAAAGACATGAAAATAGGAAAAGAAGAACTTAAATTATCGCTATTTTCAGATGACATGATAATATATTTAACAGACTCAAAAGGGTCTACAAACAACTGCTAGAGTTAATAAATGAATTCAGCAAAGTGGCAAGATATAAAGTCAACACGCATTAATCAAAGGCATTCCTGTATATCAGCAGAAAAACTTCTGAAATTGAAATGAGGAAAACCACTCCATTCACTATATCCACAAAGAATATAAGATACTTGGGAATCATCCTAACGAAAGAGGTGAAAGATTTATATAATGAAAACTACAGAACCCTAAAGAGAGAGATAGAAAAAGATCTTAGAAGATGGAAAAATGTACTTTGTTCATGGATAGGCAGAACTAACATCATCAAAATGTTGATATTACCCAAAGTTCTCTACAGGTTTAAATCGGTGCCAATAAAAATCCCAACGGCATTTATTGTAGAAATGATAAAGCAATCATGAAATTCATATGGAAAAACAAAAGACCCTGAATACCAAAAGCAATTCTAAGCAGGAAGTGTGAATCTGGAGGTATAGCGATACAAGAGTTCAAACTGGACTACAAAGCAATAGTAATAAAAACATCGTGGTACTGGTACCAAAACAGGCAGCTGGACCAATGGTATAGAATAGAGGACACAGAAACCAATCCACAAAATTACAACTTTCTTATATTTGATAAAGGGGCTAAAAACATGCAATGGAGGAAAAATAGCATCTTCAACAAATGGTGCTGGGAAAATTGGAAATCCATATGCAACAAAATGAAACTGAATCCCTTTCTCTCACCATGCAAAAAGTTAACTCAAAATGGATCCAGGAGCTAGATAGCAAATCAGAGACACTGCGTCTAATAGAAGAAAAAGTTGGCTACGATCTACATATTGTGGGGTCGGGCTCCACATTCTTTAATAGGATGCCCATAGCCAAAGAGTTAATAACAAGAATAAACAAATGGGACTCACTTAAACTAATTTTTTTTTCTCAGCAAGAGAAACAATAAGAGAGGTAAATAGAGAGCCTACATCCTGGGAACAAATTTTTACCCCTCACACTTCAGATAGAGCCCTAATATCCAGAATATACAAAGAACTCAAAAAAATTAAACAATAAGATAACAAATAACCCAATCAACAAATGGGCCAAGGACCTGAACAGACACTTCACAGAGGAGGACATTCAATCAATGAACAAGTACATGAAAAAATGCTCACTATCTCTAGCAGTCAGAGAAATGCAAATCAAAACCACCCTATGATACCATCTCACTCCAGTAAGATCGGCAGCCATTATGAAGTCAAACAAAATAAGTGTTGGTGAGAATGTGGGGAAAAGGGTACACTTGTACA
This sequence comes from Callospermophilus lateralis, assembly GCF_048772815.1. NCBI lineage: Eukaryota > Metazoa > Chordata > Mammalia > Rodentia > Sciuridae > Callospermophilus > Callospermophilus lateralis. Next base: position 1,632,734 of record NW_027513051.1, read on the forward strand.
CTGCTGGTGGGACTGCAAATTGGTGAGGCCAATTTGGAAAGTACTATGGTGATACCTGGGAAAGCTGGGAATGGATCCACCATTTGACCCAGCTATCACCCTTCTCGAACTATTTCCTGAGGATCTTAAAAGAGCGTACTGTAGAGATACTGCCACATCAATGATCATAGCTGCACAATTCACAATAGCTAGACTGTGGAACCAACCTAGAATCCCTTCAATAAATGAATGGATAAAAAAAATGTGGCTTTTATACAAAATGGAGTATTACTCTTCATTAAAAAATGACAAAATCATAGAATTTGCATGGAAATGGATGGCATTAGAGCAGATTATGCTAGGCGAAGCTAGCCAATCCTTAAAAAAACAAATGCCAAATGTCTTCTTTGATATTAAAAGAGCAACTAAGAACAGAACATCGAGGAAGAGCATGAGGAAAAGTTTATCATTAAACAAAGACGAGTTGGGGGAGAGAAAGGGAGAGAGAAGGGAAAGCATATGGAAATAGTAGGAGACCCTCAATGTTACACAAAATTACATATAAGAGGATTTGAGGGGAAATGGGGGGGAAACAATGGAGAGAATTGAATAACAGCAGATGAGGTAGAGAGGGAAGATGGGAGGGGAGGGGAGGGGGGATAGTGGGGGATAGGAAAGGTCGCAGAATACAACAGTCACTAATATGCTATTATTCAAAAATGTGAATGTGTAACCAATGTGATTCTGAAATTCATATTTGTGGAAAAAATGGGAGTTCATAACCCATTTGAGTCAAATGTATCAAAGATGATATATCATGAGCTTTGTAATGTTTGGAACAACCAATAGAAATAAATAAATAAATAACGGTTTAAAATTGAGAGGGAAGAAATCAGCTAAAAATGGGTTGAGATGCATTCATTTTGCTAAGCAGAAACTTTGTTTCGTTTAGTTGTAACTATCACAAATTTATTTTACCAGGAAATTGGCTTTTGAAAATGCACATAAATTGAGATTAAAGGATAATTCACCTACCTTCATGAAAAATTCATAGCATTTTCTATATTTTTCATATTTCATTTTTTTTCGTGAATATTTTGTCATGGACCAGGTCTAGTCTTAGGGTATTCTTCCAGAATACTACCTCATCTGACAAATTCGTACAATGTGTTGGATTGTTGTTTTCACCTTTTATTTAATAGTTTCTAGCTGATAATGTGTATTTTCTTTATCTTTATTTGCACATATATACCCAACAATATCTTTGCATTTTATGTTTTAATGGGGAAGAGACTCATCAAAAGCTCTTTGTTATATGTATCAACAATCAGACATTTAGAGCACACAATTATTCTTAATTCTGCATGAAAATATCTTTGTACTATTTTCTTATACAGATTTAGAATTATTAATAATGTCCCTACTGTAATAAGTAATTATTTACAAGAAGAATTAAACAATTGACTTTATATCAATTATGAATATGAAAAGTACTAAAATAAGCATTTGGCAATTAATACACAATTGATAGAAATTGAAATCACAAGAAAGCCTTTAAAATGTCAGTGCATATGGTCCTTAAATAATAGGTTATTCAAAAAACTTTTTCTAATTCATAAGATTTAATATGCCGTATTATAGCTTAATGTGATATAAAACCTTAAATTATCAGTATTGATAAAAAGAATGATACCTGTTTATTTAAATATGTTTATTTGATTTTCACTGTAAGATGTTAATTCTGGAAGGCTTGAGAATTAAGAAAGTTTTGGTCTATATTATTTTTAACAGGCTAATCAAAGTACTTTTAAATGTATATGTATGTATATATATATAATATGTAAAGCATATGCATGAATATAGATACATATGTATAAAAATTTATTTTAATATATCTATCAGGTGATTATAATTATTAAATTTTCTCAAGAAAAGAACAATGACTATAAAAAACAGTCTTAAATTTAAATTTCATAGCATACTACTGTTTGTAATGACATGAGAGAAAAACAGATATGAAAGGAAAACGAAAAAGCAAGAGAGAGAAGGGGGAAAATGAGGAAGAAAGTGAGTAAAGATGAGGGAGAGGCATGTTCGATGTAAAGATAAAAGTGGAGGGGCTGGGTTTGTGGTTCAGTGGTAACATGCTTTTCTAGCATGTGTGGGACACTGGGTTCTATTCTAAGCACCACATACAAATAAACAAAATGAAGGTCAATCACAACTGAAAAAATTAAAAATAAAAAAGTAGAAATATTACCAAAACTCCAAGCTTTTATGAATGTTAAATTAAAAAAATTATGTTACATAGCCTTATGTAATTTCTAGACTATCCAAAAGAGTCATTAAATGTTAGATGATTAGTGCGATAACTAAAAATCCATTGCTCTTTCCTCAACATTCTGTGGCATGCTAGTGGTAAAATAAATTCTATTATAACACCAAAAAAAAAATCTAATATTTCTATAGTAACTGACCCAGTTTAATATCAAGGCTAGTAGATTCCTATGGGACATCATGTGTATTTTGACATTCATTTTTATTCAACACTGGAACATTACTATTTCTTCAGTTTATGCACATCATAGGATATATATTTCATCCACAAGTTCGCTAATTTATACGCATTTGTTTCACTTTCAGTCACTTCCTGCTTCAGAACACATGTATTTCTCTATGTTTCTTGACTGCTCTTTTCATGAGACTTCTTTCCAAACTCATTATTTTCGATTTCCATTATCACATTTGAAGCAAAACTCATACACCCGTCATGATAAACCAAACCCTAGTATTACCATTAGATGTACAACTAGCTGGAATGAATGATTGTATATCAATATAAGATTTCTTACTTAGTTTCAGATATCAATTAAATCCATTATTTAAAGTGGAACCAGTTATATTATTTATTCACAGTATGGTCTTTTCATGCATTATCTCTATATTCATAGACACAGGATACACCTCTTTGTACCCCCAATACTAATTTATACGTCTTCAAAATATTGCTCCCAGAAATGGTGGAAGAAATGCACATGTCACCTGATTTACATATACATTTTATCACAGTAATATTCTGGACACAAAACGCAAAGGTGACACTTATGATTTTACCAAACCTAAATGGAAAGTGAACATGGATTACTAAAAACTTCCATGTCCAGTTTGCCTAATGCTCTCAAATGTGAATCCTATTCTTGACTACATATTTGTTTCTTCCTAAGATTATATATTCAACCTCAAGCCCGTTGAAAATGTCTAATCTTATCACTCACTTTTTCATTTGCCTGATTTCCTAATGTCTCTATTGATATCTGCTTTCCTACATATTTTCCCCAGATTATCATTGTGACTGACTCTTCACATGTGCTCACATTTACATTCAATCTCTACCAGAAACCCTATTGCAAAAGAACTTTTGGTCCAAATTCTATACTCACTCTTAGTTCTAAACCTACAGACTATCTTTCTAATAATACCGACTATCCCTTCTTGACTAGAAGTTCTCTTTGACATTCCATCATTCAAGGTACAAAGTCCTATGCCATTGAACATTGATTTATCTGAGACATTTCTGCAGAACATAATTCAAAGCTAAGTATCCCAATCAAGGGCCCAATGCCCTTCTGGGCTTCAAATCTTACCTAGATTTCTGTTTTCATTCTTATATTTCACTTTTACATTCTTGTAAATATTACAGGTTCCCAATACCATTATTCATGCCGTGGAATGTTTCTTAACCCAAATTGAACTTTTATTAACCGTAACCATACACTCTTCCCTGAATCAAACTTTACAGAAGAGCAGGGACAGAGTTGCTTTTACAATACAGGAATGTAGGGGTTCTTAAACCTGCTGAGATCCTCAAAGGTCCATGCAGAAATGATCCCTGGAGAAGACGTAGGCAGCTATGAAGGAGTAGAGAGAGCAAAAGTCATCTTGCATGGCAAACCCCCTTGTCAGGATGAAGGGATGTGTCTGAATCAGTCTCTCTATCTAAATGTAGAGAAGATGGACTAAACCAGTCCTGTGTGGGGAGATGTTCCCAGGCGCCTATGTTTGTTATACCATTCTATCTTGTGAACTTGTCACCGAAAGTAGGGGCAGCCTCTATCTCATGGGACCCTTGGAAGCAAATGTTAAAACAAAGTGATTGCCAAGGTAGTGACCTCATACATTTCCTGAAGAAAGTGACCTACCTCACTTCCTTGGTGATGTAACTCTCTGAACTTGGGATCCAAGATGCCAGGCTGCCAGAGCCAGTCCCAGTCCCAATCCCAGTGGGCTCACTTGTTTGGATGTACCAAGGACAGAGTCAGTATTTCTTGGTATCTACTGATGTGAGGATTGCCAAATGCCAGGACAGATGTGAAGAGGGGCCTTTCCTGAGAAAGCAGGTAGTGGCTCACGGCTGGCTCCTGAGAACTTCACAGAGTTTGCAAAGGAGACAGATCTGAGACAGGACAGGACATTTCATTGGAACATAATACGGCCCAACAGACAGAGGACACTCCAGATAGTCAGAGACCTACTTGCGGGAAGGAGATGCCTTTGTGAGTGTGAGTGTCAGTTTGTGGTTTTGTCTCATGTTCTGAGAATAGGTAGGAAAGACAGTTTGTTTGGTTTGGAATGGACTGTTTCTAGTAAGTCTTTTGACAAGGTGAGTGATTCTATGCCTGTGTATCCCACTGTGTCCGTGGTTGTAGACATTAGAAAAGAGAATGCATCAATGGATATGTCTTGTCTTGTAGAAAGCTTCCCAGCATTCATCCTGCCCAATTTATGAATGAACTGCAGCTTGCCTTATGGAGGGACAACACCTACTATCTTCCTAAGTTCCTGTTTTCTTCCTGAATTCTGGCAACTCTGCAGAATAGGCTCATGGTTTTGTGTCCAAGATATGTACCACCTCCAAGCTCTGTTACATGGCCATGTACTGGATAGCGGTAAGGAATGGCGAACATCTCAGAAAACTCAGATATCAGTGTGACCAGGAAATTCTCAGTGGAGAAACCCTGCTTTGGGCCATTCTCTTACCTATGTTTCTGTTGCCCTGAATGTCAGGAAGGTCTTTGCCTCAGGCCACCCCTTTGTGAAGCCTGAAGAAAACAGTTTTCAAATGAAAATGAATGGTCATCACCTGTGGCTCTTTGCTTAGTTTCTTTGGAAATGGATGTGTCTTAATCAGCCTCTTGGACCTGTGTGAGGTTGTGGCTTAGATTCTCAGCACCTGATGGATCTAAAGAAAGATCCCATGTGTGCATCCAAACCAAAATGGCAAAAAGATCAGTTATGGTGGATGAAGTGTCTTGCCTTCCTTTGTTATGTTCCTGACCTACATCAAGTGAGAATAGGGATCATTTGGTTCAAATGAAATCTTCAAAGCCCTAAAGAAGTGCTTGGGTTTTCTCATTATTCCAAATCACATAAAGAATCTATACCTGACAGGCAGTAGGCTTCAAAATGGAGAAGCAGAGCAGTATTAACTGCAGTCCTATTTTATCACTCCTGGTTCAAATGCAGGGTGTCCAGGCCCCCATGACTTTAGGCAAATGAGGGGTAAGAGAGCTTATTTTGGACACTAACACATACCCCACTAGACTCTGACTACTAATCCTAACATGATGGAGAATAATAACCAAAACAGAATAGAAATACAAGCAGTTCAGAGGAGTCATGTTGTATAATTGGACTTGCCTTTTGCATTATATAGGGTAGGAATTATAAATCTACTCAATTTTTAATTAAAACAGTTCTCCATGTGTTTTTAAAGTTAACAAATATGTGAATTCCTCTCTCCCTTTCTCTGTGGCCTATTCAGCACATGTGTTTCTATATGCACATATAGAATCCTACCTGGTATCACATGTATATACTTGAGAGGTTGCTGACTTGGCAGATGCAAATTGTGAGAAGAGATCACTCCTCTTAATGCTGTTGGAACTGAAAATTCAAACTATTGGTGACCTTTCTAGCTGAACAAAATTATATATAAATCCATGTTCAGTAAAAAGTATATTTTGGGATGTGTGGATTATATATATTTCATAATAAATTTCGATTGGCATATATATTGCTACTTTTTAATGTCTGTGTGAGTGTGTGTGTGTGTGTATATATATAGGCATATGTATATATATGTATCTATATATATATCTATATATCTATATATCTATATATCTATATATATCTCTATCTCTATCTCTATCTATATCTATATCTATATCTATATATATATATATATATATATATACACACTCTCCAGATTTTTGAAAATATGAAATATATGTGTCTTATTATACACTCCCAAAATTTATTCATGTTCATGTATGTGGATTTATTATCAACTTTTCACAAGATTATTCTCAGAAATATTCATCCACCTGAAATACATATTTGTTTCCTAGTACTGAAAACTAACTTCAGTGAATGATGCATACAAATCCTAATATTTCTACAGTTACTGACCAAGTTTAACATCAATGCAAGTAGATTCCTATGGGACATGATATGTATTTTGACGTTCATTTGTATTCAACACTGGTACATTACTATTTCTTCAGTTTATGCACATCATGGGATATATATTTCATCCACAAGTTCGCTAATTTATGTCAATTTGTTTCACTTTCAATTACTTCCTGCTTCAGAACACACGTATTCCTCCATGTTTCTTGACTAGTCTCTTCATGAGACTTCTTTACAAACACATTATTTTCGATTTCCATAATTACTTTTGAAGCAAAACTCACACACCCTTAATGACAAACCATAACCATCATATTACCATTAGATGTATAACTGATAGGAATGAATGACTGTGTATCAATATAAGATTTCTTGTAAATTTTAAGATATCAATTTAATCCATTATTTAAAGTGGAATCAGTTATATTATTTATTCACAGTATCATCTATTCATGCATTATCTCTATATTCATACACACAGGGTACACCTCTTTGTACCCGCAATACTAATTTATACATCTTCAAAATATTGCTCCCTGAAATAGTGGAAAAAATACTTATGTCACCTGATCTACCTATACATTTTATCACAGTACTATTTTGGATACAAAATGCAAAGATCACACATATGTTTGTACAAAAGCCTAAATTGAATGGGAGCATGGATTACTAAAAACATTGATGTCTAGGTTGCCTAATTCTCTCAAATGTCCATCCTATTGGTGACTACATATTTGTTTCTTCGAAGATTATATAGTCAACATCAACCCTGTTAAAATGTCTAATCCTATCACTCACTTTATACTTTGCCTGATTTCCTACTGTCTCTATTGATGTTTCCTTTCCTACATATTTTCCCCAGTTTACCTATGTGACTGACTCTTCACATGTGCTGACATTGACCTTCATTCTATTACCGAAACCCTATTGATAAAGAACTTTTGGTCCATATCCTGTACTCACACTTCTTGCAAAACCTACCGACTATCTTCCTAATCCTATGGACTATCCCTGTTTGAGTGGATGTTCTTTTCTACAATCTATCATCCAAGGTACAAGGTCCTATGTCATTGATAATCAATTTATCTGAGACATCACTGCAGAACGTAATTCAAAGCTAAGTATCCAAATCAAAGGCCCAATGCCAATATGGACTTTAAATCTTACTACATTTCTGTTTTCATACATATTTTTCAACTCTATGTTCTTATATATATCACAGATTCCCAATACCATTATTCATCCAGCAAAATGATTCCTAACCCAAAACAAACATGTAATTAACCCTAACCATAAACTGTTCCCTCAATCTACATTTACAAAAGAGCAGGGACAGAGTTGGTCTTACAATACAGGAAAGTAGGGGATTGTCCACCTGCTGAGAACCTCAAAGGTCCATGCAGAATTGATCCCTGGAGAAGATGTAGGCAGGTATGAAGGTCCTGAGAGATCAAAAGTCATCTTCCATGCCAAACAACCTGGTCAGGATGAAGGCTTTTGTCTGAATCAGCCTCTCTCTTCTTAATCTAGAGAAGATGGACCAAATGAGGCCTGTGTGGAGAGCTGTTCCCAGGTGCCTATGGTTGATATACCATTCTAACTTGTGAAAGTGTCACAGAAATACGGTCAGCCTACATGTCATGGGACACTTGGATGCATGTGTTAGGACAAACTGGTTGCCAAGGCAGTAACCTCATTCAGTTCCTGAAAGAAGTTACCTCACCTCACTTTTTTGTTCATGGCACTTTCTGAACTTGGGATGCAGGCAGCCAGGCACCTAGAGCCTGTCTCAGTCCCAGACCCAGTGGTCTCACTTGTTTGATATAACAAGGACAGAGTCAGTCTTTCTTGGTATCTACTGATGTGAGAATGGACAAATAACAGGAAAGCTCTTAAGAGGGGCCTTTCCTGAGAAAGAAGGCAGTGGCTAACTGCTGGCTCCTGACAACTTCACAGAATTGGCCATGGACACCAGATGTGAGATAGGAGAGACCATTTCAGGGGAACATAGTATGGCCTATCAGTCAGAGGACACTCCGGATAGTCACAAACCTACTTGGAGGAAGGAGGTGCTTATCTGGCTGGGGGTGTGGGTTTGTGGTTTTTTTCTCATGCTCTGAGAATATGTCTGAAAGGCGGTTTGTTTGGTTTGGAGTAAAGTGTTTCCAGAAAGTCGTATGAAAAGGCGAGTGTTTCTATGTCTGTGTATCTCACTGTGTCAATGGTTGTAGACATTAGCAAAGAGAATGCATCAATGGATGAGTCTTGTCTAGTAGAAAGCTTCCCAGCATTCATCCTTCCCAATTTATGAATGGACTGCGGCTTGCCTTATGGACCGGCAACACCTGCTATCTTCCTAAGTTACTGTTTGCTTCCTGAATTCTGGCCACTCTCCAGAATAGGCTCATGGTTTTGTGTCCAAGATATGTACCACCTCCAAGCTCTGTGACACGGCCATGTGTTGGTTAAATGAAGGGCATGGCGAGCATCTCAGAAAACTCAGATATCAGTGTGACCAGTAAAGACTCAGTGGAGAAACCATGCTTTGGGCCTTTTCCTTACCTAATGTTCTGTTGCCCTGAATGTCAGGAAAGTCTTTGCCTCAGGCCACCCTTTTTGAAGCCTGAAGAAAAGTTTTCAACTGCAAATGAAGGGGCATCAACTGTGGCTCTTTGCTTAATTGCTTTGGAAAGGGATATGTCTTAATCAGTCTCTTGGCCTTGTGTAATTCTGTGGCTTAGATTCTCTGCACCTGATGGATCTAAAGAGAGATCCCATGTATGCATCCAAAAGCAAAATGTCCAAAAGAGCAATCATTGTGGATGAAGTCTCTCTCCTTCCGTGGTAAGGTTCCTGACCTCCATTAAGTGAGAATAGGCCTCCTTTGGGTCAAATAAGTTCTTCAAAGCCCTGCAGATTCTAGCCCATAGGTGATTGGGTTTTCTCATGACTCCAATTCACATGAAGAATCTAAATCCCACCATCAGTAGGCCTCAAATTTAAGAAGCAGAGCAAAATAAACGGCAGGCCTATTTGATCACTCTTAGTTCACAGGAAGGGTGTCCAGGCCACCCTGACTTTAGGCAAATGAGGGGCAAGGAAGCTTATTTTGGACACTGTCTTGGGCTGCACCCCTCACGGAAACCTCCAGCCAGAGGTTATGATGAGTGTCTGTATGGAAGAAAATGAGGGCCATGTGGGAGTGTTTTGGTTTTAATTGTAGTCATTTTTGTGGCGGTTAGTAGAGATTACATGGTCCACCTTGGCTTGAACTTTGGTGGGATTCTGCATAAAGACTGAGTTCTCGTACTGAACTCAGAGAAGTATTGCCATGAATAGTGTTGGAATTTTAGGAGGCCACGCATGAGAGTCGCCCTTGGAAACTGAGATCTAGGCCCAGGGTAATTATTCACAGAGCACTGGAAATCTCAGCCAGGATATCACATGATTTTGTTTGAAAAACTTGGCAACCATTGTTGAGAGTCAAAACACACATGGACCTCACATTGTAGACCTCAATGTTCCTGGATTCATGTGACCTTTTGGCCACTCTTTGGGAAGTCTTTCCTGTGAGAGATCTCCAGATATTTCATTGAAATGAGCTTCCTCACCATTTAATAGTTCCAGAATGCCTCCAACTTCATCCTTGAAAAATGGCTAGGTCAATATATCATGAAATTTTTAAAATTCCCATGACAAGTTGGCACTGGAGATTCTTTGGATATCCTGTGGCCGATCATAAGAATAACAGTCAGTGCCTTGATTGACTGGTTTTCATAAAAATTGTGCAGAACAGTGATGCCAGGAAGTTGGAGCCTGCTGAGGAGTGGGCCTAGAGCATTGGTGGGCAGGTGTGTGATAAAACATCTGCGGTGTGTTCATGTGGATCTGCCTTTGGCTTCCAAATGGCTTGTGACTGATGTGGTGCAGCCAGCAGTCCCTTCAATGTAAAGGCATCTTGTTATATGCAGAGGTTTTAGGGAAATATTTAGAATCAGGTTGCTATGGTCAAGGGGGCAACTATGTGGGATATAAGCCTGTTAGGTGCATTCTCCTGCAGACCCTGACCCACCACACGTGATAGAACCCCCTCACGCACAGAGTAACAGTTGAATTCTTTGTATTTCTTGAAGCAAATACCAAAATCCCAGTGCAGCAGCAAGAAACACCACGAAAAGTGGAGAATGACCAAATAGCTTCACAGGCCCATGTGGATACACTTAGCCCCTCGTGTCCACAGTTTACCTACAAAGAGAGTATTCAGCACTGCTGACTCATGTTCAGGGAAAATAAGAAACCATGTCCTCCAGGTCACATAGATGAAGACGCTGATTTGATGGTCTCACTACAAACGAAGCTGAAGCTCCCGACAACAACATATATTTCAAGTGCCCACCCTCAGAGGCAGTTTCTCAAGAAGTCTTTACGCCACCAGAGCTCCATGTTTTTGGAATGATTACACTGTCCCTTACTTTTGGAATCTCCTCTACCTCCTCCAAGGTTGTGAACTCCTGAGCATATTCCATTCCAGATATTTATTCACAGATTTTCTAACTCTTCTCTTCTAATTGTGTCTTACTCTGCGCGATTGTAATGTCAAGGCATTGTTCTGGATGAGAGTGGGAAGATTTTTGTGTACCACATATTTACATACACTTTGGATTCATTTTCCAATTTTCCTTTCAAAATACTGAATACCTCACACTAACACTTACCCTACTAGACTCTGACAACTAATCCTAATAAGATGGAGAAAAATAAACCAAAAAAAATAGAAATACAAGCAGTTCAGAGAAGGCATGGTGTATAGTGGAATTGCCTTTTGCATTATTTAGGGTAGGAGTTATAAATCTAGTCAATTATTTGTTAAAATATTTCTCCATGTGTTTTAAAGTTAACAAATATGTGAATTCCTGTTTCCCTGTCTCTGTAGTCTATTCAGCACATGTATTTTTACATGCAATTATAGAATCTTACCTGATACCACACGTACATTTTTGTGAAGTGGCTGACTTGGCAGATACAAATTTTAAGAGATCACTCCTCCTAAACGCTTTAGAACTGAAAATTCAACCTATGCGTGAGCTTCCTAGTTGAACAACATTATACATAAATCCATGTTAAATAAAATAAATATTTTTGGATCTCTGGATGATATAAATTTCATGGTGAATTTCATATAGCATATATTATGCTATTTTTAATGTCTGTGTGTGTTTGTGTGTGTGTGTATATATATATATATATATATATATATATATATATATATATATATATATATATTCTCCAGATTTTTCAAAATATGAAATATGTGTCTTATTATACACTCCCTTAACTCATTCATATTCAAGTATGTGGATTTATAATCAAATTTTCTCAAGAGTTTTCTCAAAATATTTATTCTCCTGATATACATATTTGTTTCTTAGTACTGAAAACTAACTTTAGTGAATGGTGCATACAAATCCTAATATTTCTACAGTAACTGACCTAGTTTAACATCAACGCAAGTAGATTCCTATGGGACATGATGTGTATTTGGATGTTCATTTTATTCAACACTGGTACATTACTATTTCTTCAATTTATTCACATGATGGGATATATATTTCATCCACAAGTTCGCAAGTTTATAGGCATTTGTTTCACTTTCAATCATTTTCTTCTTCAGATCACATGTATTCCTCCATGTTTCTTGACTGGTCTTTTTATGAGACTTCTTTCCAAACACATTAATTTAGATTTCTATGATCACTTTTGAAGCAATACTCACACACCTTTCATGATAATCATAACCCTAATATTACATATAGATGTATTACTGGTTGGAATGAATGATATTATATCAATACAAGATTTCTTATAATATTTCATATATTAATTCAATCCATTATTTAAAGTGGGAACAGTTAAATTATTTATTCAAAATGTGGTCTATTCATGCATTATGTCTATATTCATGGACACAGGGTACACCTCTTTTACCCCCAATAGTAATTTATAGGTCTTGAAAACATTACTTCCAGAAATGCTTGAAGAAATGCTCATGTCATCTGATCCACATATACATTCTATGACAGTAATATTCTGGACAAAAAATGCAAAGGTCACACTTATAATTGTACCAAAGCCTAAAATGAAAGTGAACATGGATTACTAAAAGCATCCATGTCCAGGTTTCCTAATGCTCTCAAATGTCAATCCTAATGGTCACTGCATATTTGTTTCTTCTTAAGATTATATATTCAAACTCAACAGTGTACAAAATGTCTAATCCTATCACTCACTTTATACTTTGCCTGATTTTGTAAAGTCTCTATTATTATCTGCTTTTCTACATATTTTTCAAAGTTCATCATTGTGACTGAATTTTCATATGTGCTGACATTTACATTCACTCTTTAACTGAAAGCCTATTGCTAAAGAAATTTCCGTCCAAATCCTGTACTCACTCTTCTTCCTAAACCTACCGACTATCTACCTAATCATACCGACTATCCCTTTTTGACTGAATGTTCTCTTCCTCATTCAATCATCCAATGTACAAGGTCCTATGCCATTGTAAATGGATTTATCTGAGACATCTGTGCAGAACCTAATTCAACACTACGTATCCCAATCAAGGGCCTAATGCCCTTCTGGGCTTCAAATCCTAGATTTCTGTTTTCATACATATTTTACAAATATAATTTAATAAATATCGCATGTTCCCAATACCATTATTCATCGCGCAGAATGATTCCTAACCGAAATCGAACCTGTTATTACCCTAACCATCATCGCCTGGAGGTCATTCCTCAAAAAAAGGAAAAACCAAGAAATAAATGAGCTCACACTTCATCTCAAAGCCCTAGAAAAGGATGAACAAAACAACAGCAAATGCAGCAGAAGGCAAGAAATAATTAAAATCAGAGCGGAAATCAACAAAATTGAAACAAAAGAAACTATTGAAAAAATCAACAAAACTAAAAGTTGGTTCTTCGAAAAAATAAACAAGATTGACAGACCCTTAGCCATGCTAACGAAGAGGAGAGAGAACTCAAATTACTAACATACAGGATGAAAAAGGCAATATCACAACAGATGCTACAGAAATTCAGAAGACAATTAGAAATTATTTTGAAAACCTATATTCCAATAAAATAGAAGATAGTGAAGACATCGATAAATTTCTTAAGACATATGATTTGCCCAGACTGAGTCAGGAGGATACACACAATTTGAACAGACCAATACCAATGGATGAAATTGAAGAAGCAATCAAGAGACTACCCACCAAGAAAAGCCCGGGACCGGATGGGTATACAGCGGAGTTTTACAAAACTTTTAAAGAAGAATTAATACCAATACTTTTCAAGTTATTTCAGAAAATAGAAAAAGAAGGAGCTCTTCCAAATTCATTCTATGAGGCCAACATCACGTTGATTCCGAAACCAGACAAAGACACATCAAAGAAAGAAAACTTCAGAACAATAACCCTGATGAACCTAGATGCAAAAATCCTCAATAAAATTCTGGCGAATCGGATACAAAGGAACATCAAAAAAATTGTGCTCCATGATCAAGTAGGATTCATCCCTGGGATGCAACGATGGTTCAATATACGGAAATCAATAAATGTTATTCACCACATCAATAGACTTAAAGATAAGAACCATATGATCATCTCGATAGATGCAGAAAAAGCATTTGACAAGTACAGCATCCCTTGATGTTCGAAACATTAGAAAAACTAGAAATAACAGGAAATTACCTTGACATTGTAAAAGCTATCTATGCTAAGCCTCAGGCTAGCATCATTCTGAATGGTGAAAAATTGAAGGCATTCCCTCTAAAATCTGGAACAAGACAGGGATGCCCTCTATCACCACTTCTATTCAATATAGTTCTCGAAACACTTGCCAGAGCAATTAGACAGACGAAAGAAATTAAAGGCATAAAAATTGGAAAAGAAGAACTTAAATTATCATTATTTGCGGATGACATGATTTTATACATAGAAGACCAAAAAGGGTCTACAAAAAAACTACTAGAACTAATAAATGAATTCAGCAAAGTAGCAGGATATAAAATCAACACGCATAAATCAAAGGCATTCTTGTATATCAGCAACAAAACTTCTGAAATGGAAATGAGGAAAACCACTCCATTCACAATATCCTCAAAAAAAATAAAATACTTGGGAATCAACCTAACAAAAGAAGTGAAAGATTTATACAATGAAAACTACAGAACCCTAAAGAGAGAAGTAGAAGAAGATCTTAGAAGATGGAAAAATATACCCTGTTCATGGATAGGCAGAACTAACATCATCAAAATGGCGATATTACCAAAAGTTCTATATAGGTTTAATGCAATGCCAATCAAAATCCCAAAGGCATTGCTTGTAGAAATAGATAAAGCAATCATGGAATTCATATGGAAAAATAAAAGACCCAGAATAGCAAAAGCAATTCTAAGCAGAAAGTGCGAATCAGGCGGTATAGCGATACCGGATTTCAAACTATATTACAGAGCAATAGTAACAAAGACAGCATGGTACTGCTACCAAAACAGGCGGGTGGACCAATGGTACATAATAGAGGACACAGAGAACAATCCACAAAGTTACAACTATCTTATATTTGATAAAGGGGCTAAAAGCATGCAATGGAGGAAGGATAGAATCTTCAACAAATGGTGTTGGGAAAACTGGAAATCCATATGCAACAAAATGAAACTGAACCCCCTCCTCTCACCATGCACAAAAGTTAACTCAAAATGGATCAAAGACCTTGATATCAAATCAGAGACTCTGCGTCTGATAGAAGAAAAAGTTGGCTACGATCTACATATAGTGGGGTCGGGCTCCAAATTCCTTAATAGGACACCCATAGCACAGGAGTTAATAGCAAGAATCAACAAATGGGACTCACTTAAACTAAAAAGTTTTTTCACAGCAAAAGAAACAATAAGAGAAGTAAATAGGGAGCCTACATCATGGGAACAAATATTTACTCCTCACACGTCAGATAGAGCCCTAATATCCAGAATATACAAAGAACTTAAAAAATTAGACAATAAGATAACAAATAACCCAATCAACAAATGGGACAAGGACCTGAACAGAAACTTCTCCGAGGAGGACATACAATCAATCAACAAGTACATGAAAAAATGCTCATCATCTCTAGCAGTCAGAGAAATGCAAATCAAAACCACCCTAAGATACCATCTCACTCCAGTAAGATTGGCAGCCATTATGAAGTCAAACAACAACAAGTGCTGGCGAGGATGTGGGGAAAAGCGTTCTCTTGTACATTGCTGGTGGGGCTGCAAATTGGTGCGGCCAATTTGGAAAGCAGTATGGAGATTCCTGGGAAAGCTGGGAATGGAACCACCATTTGACCCAGCTATTGCCCTTCTCGGACTATTCCCTGAAGACCTTAAAAGAGCGTATTACAGGGATACTGCCACATCGATGTTCATAGCAGCACAATTTACAATAGCTAGATTGTGGAACCAACCCAGATGCCCTTCAATGGATGAATGGATTAAAAAAATGTGGCATCTATACACCATGGAGTATTACGCAGCACTAAAGAATGACAAAATCTTGGAATTTGCAGGGAAATGGATGGCACTAGAGCAGATTATGCTTAGTGAAGCTAGCCAATCCCTAAAAAACAAATACCAAATGTCTTCTTTGATATAATGAGAGCAACTAAGAATAAAGCAGGGAGGAAGAGCAGGAAGAAATGATTAACATTAAACAGAGACATGAGGTGGGAGGGAAAGGGAGAGAAAAGGGGAATTCCATGGAAACGGAGGGAGATCCTCATTGTTATACTAAATTACATATAAGAGGTTGTAAGTGGAATGGGAAAACAAACAAGGTGAGAAATGAATTACAGTAGAAGGGGTAGAGAGAGAAGATGGGAGGGGAGGGGAGGGGGGATAGTAGAGGATAGGAAAGGTAGCAGAATACAACAGTTACTATTATGGTATTATGTAAAAATGTGGATGTGTAACCCATGTGATTCTGCAATCTGTACTTGGGGCAAAAAAGGGAGTTCATAACTCACTTGAAGCTAATGTATGCTAATGTATGAAATATGATATGTCAAGAGATTTGTAGGGTTTTGAACAACCAATAAAAAAAAAAAGAAATTTCCGTCCAAATCCTGTACTCACTCTTCTTCCTAATCCTACCGACTATCTACCTAATCGTACCGACTATCCCTTTTTGACTGGATGTTCTCTTCCTCATTCAATCATCCAATGTACAAGGTCCTATGCCATTGTAAATGGATTTATCTGAGACAACTGTGCAGAACCTAATTCAACACTACGTATCCCAATCAAGGGCCCAATGCCCTTCTGGGCTTCAAATCCTAGATTTCTGCTTTCATACATATATTTTACCAATATAATTTAATAAATATCGCAGGTTCCCAATACCATTATTCATCACGCAGAATGATTCCTAACCCAAATCGAACCTGTTATTACACTAACCATACACTGTTCCCTCAATCTAACTTTACAGAAAAGCAGGGACAGAGTTGGTCTTACAATACAGGAGTGTAGGGAAATTTCCACCTGCTGAGAACCTCGAAGGTCCATGCAGAAATGATCCATGGAGAAGATGTAGGCAGCTATGAAGGACCTGAGGGAGGAAAAGTCAACTTCCATGGTAAACAACCTGGTCAGGATGAAGGGATGTGTCTGAATCAGCCTCTTTCATCTTAATGTAGAGAAGATGGACCAAACCAGGCCTGTGTGGAGAGCTGTTCCCGGGTGCCTATGGTTGATATACCATTCTAACTTGTGAAAATGTCAGAGCGAGTAGGTGCATCCTCCATCTCATGGGACCCTTAGAAGCAACTTTTAGGAAAAAGTTGTTGCCAAGGCAGTGACCTCATTTAGTTCCTGAAGGAAGTGATCTCACCTCACTTCCTTGGTGATGGAAGTCTCTGAACTTGGGATACAGGAAGTCAGGCACCCAGAGCCAGTCCCAGTTCATGTCCCAGTGGTCAAACTTGTTTGGATTTTCCAAGGACAGAGACAGTCTTTCTTGGTACCTACTGATGTGAGGATGGCCTAATGCCAGGAAGGTCTGAGGAGGGGCCTTTCCTGAGAAAGAAGGTAGTGGCTCACCGCTGGCTCCTAACAGCTTCACAGAGTTGGACACGGAGACCAGATCTGAGAGAGAACAGCCCATTATGGGGGAATATATTATGGCCCACCAGTCAAAGGACACTCCATATTTTCACAGACCTACTTGGGGGTCTGTGTGGGTGTGGGTGTGGGTGTGGGTTTGTGGTTTTGTCTCATGTTCTGAGAATAGGTAGGAAAGTCGTTTTGTTTGGTTTGGTGTGAATTGTTTCTAGTAAGTCTTTTGACAAGGCGAGTGTTTCTATGTCTGTGTATCCCACTGTGTCCGTGGTTGTAGACATTAGAAAAGAGAGCGCATCAATACATATGTCCTATCTAGTAGAAATCTTACCAGCGTTCATCCTGTCCTATTTATGAATGGTCTACGGCTTGCCATATGGATCGGCCACTCCTAATATCTTCCTAAGATCCTATTTTCTTTCTGAATTTTGGCCAAACTCCAGAATAGGCTCATGGTTTTGTGTCCAAGATATGTACCACCTTTAAGCTCTGTGACATGGCCATGTACTGGATAGCTGAAGGCAATGGTGAGCATCTCAGAAAACTCAGATATCAGTGTGATCAGGAAAGTCTCAGTGGAGAAACCCTGCTTTGGGCCTTTTGCTTACCTATTGTACTATTGCCCTTAATGTCAGGAACGTCTTTGCCTCAGGCCACCCCTTTGTGAAGACTGAAGAGTTTTCAAATGGAAATGAATGGGCATCACCTTTGGCTCTTTGCTTAATTGCTTTGGAAAGGGATGTGTCTGAATCAGCTTCTTGGCTCTGTGTGAGGTTGTGGCTTAGATTCTCAGCACCTAATGGATCTAAAAAAATCCCATGTGTGCATCCAAAACCAAAATACCCATAAGAGCAGTCATTGTGGATGAAGTCTCTCACCTTCCTCTGTAAAGTTCCTGACCTCCATCTTTGAGAATAGGGATCCTTTGGGTCAAATGAGTTCTTCAAATCACTACAGAGGCTAGGCCATAGGTGCTTGGGTTTTCTCATGACCCCAATTAACATAAGAAATCTAAACCCCACAGTAATTAGGCCACAAAATGGAGAATCAGAGCAGTATTAAGGGCAGGCCTCTTTCATCACTTCTGGTTCACATGAAGGGTCTCCCTGCCACACTGACTTTAAGCAAATGGGCTAAAGGGACCTTATTTTGGATACTGTCTTTGGCTTTGGCCCTCATGGAAACCTACAGCCTGAGGTTATGATTAGTGTCTATATGGAAGAAGATGAGGGCCATGTGGGAGTGTTTTGGTTTTAATTGTGGTCATTTTTGTGGCCGTTGGAAGAGATGACTGGGTCCACCTGGGCTTGAACACTGGTGTGATTCCCCTTAGAAACTGAGTTATGGAACTGACCTCAAAGAAGTATTGCCATGTATTGTGTTGGGATTTTAGGAGGCCACGCATGAGAGTCGCCCTTGGAAACTGAGATCAAGGCCCAGGGTGGCTTTCCACAGAGCACTGGGAATCTCAGGAAGGATATCACATGATTTTATTTTTAAAGAATTGGCAGCCATAGTTGCAAGTCAAAGCACAAAAGGATCACACATTGTAGACCTCAAATGCCTGGCTTAATGTGACCTTTTAGCCTGTCGTTGGGAATCATTGCCTGT
Organism: Callospermophilus lateralis; assembly: GCF_048772815.1. NCBI lineage: Eukaryota > Metazoa > Chordata > Mammalia > Rodentia > Sciuridae > Callospermophilus > Callospermophilus lateralis. The sequence goes on from NW_027513051.1 coordinate 1,651,949, forward strand.
TAGAATTCTCCAGAGATTTCATTGAAATAAGCTTCCTCTCCATTTCATGGTTCCTGAATGAATTAAACACCACAGTGCCTCAAACTTCATCCTTGAAAAAAGGCTAGATAAATACCATTAAATTTTTGAAATTCCCATGAACAGGTGTCAGTGGAGAACCTTTGGATGTCTTATAGATGATCATGAGTGTACCAGACTATGCCTTGATTGACTGGGTTTCATGAAAATCATGTAGAACAGAGATGCCAGTAATTTGGAGCCCAATGAGTAGTCGGCCTAGAGCAGTGGAGTGTAGGTGTTTGTTAAAACATCTGTGATGGGGTCATGTGGATCTGCCATTGGCTTCCAAATGGTTTGTGACTGACATGGTGCAGCCCCCATACCCTTGTATGTAAAGGCATCTTGTTATACGGAGAGGTTTCAGGGCAATGTTTAGAATCAGATTGCTATTGTCAAGGGGGCAAGCTATGTGGGATAGAAGTCTGGTTGGTGCACTCTCCTGCAGACCCTTAACCAACACACATAACAGAACTCCCTCCAGCACTGTGTCCTAGTTGACCTCTTCGTATTTCGTGAAGCAAATACTAAACTCCCAATGCAGCTGCAAGAAACACCATGAAAAGTAGAGGAAGACCAAATGGCTTCAAAGTCCACACTGGGAGACACTTTGCCCCCAAATGGCAACAAATTACCTACAAAGAGAGAATTCAGCCCTGCTGCCTCATGTTTATTGGAAAATAAGAAACCATGTGCTCCAGGTCACACAGATGCAGACCCAGATTTGATGGTCTCACTACAAAGGAAGTTAAAACTCCTGACAACAACATATATTTCAAGTGCCCAACCTCAGAGGCAGTTTCTCAAGAAGTCTTTAGGCCAACAGAGCTCCATGTTTGTGGAGTTTTTACCATGTACCTTACTTTTCGAAACACCTCTACCACCTCCAAGGTTGTTAACTACTGAGAATTTTCCATTCCAGATGTGTATTCACAGATTTTCTAACTCTTCTTCTCTTATTGTGTCTTACTTGGGGTGAAGGTAATGTCAAGGCATTGTTCTGAATGAGAGTGGGAAGACTTTTGGGTAGCACATATTTGCATAAACATTGGATTCATTTTCCAATATTCTATTCGAAATACTGAATCCCTGACTGTCAGAGGTAGAAGGAATTCTATTCTCCTTCAAAGAATAGCCTGACACTTACAAGAAACAGCCACCAGGAGACATCCTGTCTGAGGGACATCCTGTAGCCATCTGTCTCCCTGAGACATCCTGCGGCCATCTGTTTTTCTGAAACTTCCTGAGGTTATCTCACCTTGTGAAGACATCTAGGAACTGCCGATAAGAGAGATTTCCCACATCCAGCATACAAATACCCCTGTGTGAACAATAAAAGTTTGCAGCTTGATCAGAACTCCTGTCTTGCTGTCATCTCTCGTGTCTCTTGTCCCTTCATTCCTCCCTATCTAGGTTTGCTGCCCACGTTGATGTGTCCTGCCGGCTGGGACATCTGGCGCCCACCGACTGGGGCTTGAGCTTTTGATTGAGGGGGACCCCGTCCTCCTGGAAGATTTGGTCAAGCGGAGCTTCCAATAACTGCAGAAGACACCACCGAGAGACAGATCCAGGAGGAGCGTGGGGATGACGCACGGTGATTGACCCACTATGGGACAAGCAGTTTCGTCATATGATTTGTTTTTGTCAGGCTACAAGGAGTCCTTGCAGACATGGGGGCACGTGTTTAGAAAAAAGACTTAATTTTTTTTTTCATACATAAGAGAGCAGTGTCCATGGTTTCCTCTTGAAAGGACCATTGATGGTAAAAGATGGCTTGGAGTAGGAGACTGTTTAAAAGATTATTATGAATCCTTTGGCCCAGAAAAAGTGCCTGTTCCCACCTTTTCTTACTGGAACTTAATTAATGAAATTCTTAAAAGTTCACCCTTTGACAATGGTACCTTAAAACTTGTCGAGGTTGGGGAAGAGGCTATGCAAATACTTCTCGTATCCCCTCGGCATGCCCATCAGTTAGTATAGACATAGACCCTTCTCAGGCTCCCTAGGACCATGGGAACCTTCCTGGTCCCCCTCAAAATACCACCCTAATGATTAAGGCTCCAATGGTTACCAACTGCCTTTATCCAGTTTTAAATTCCGGAGACTCATTGACCCCTGTAGAGGAGGCTACCTTGGAGAAGGAAGCAGCTCGCTACCATTCAGAAGACCCTGCACCTCTCAAGACCCTGCCACAGCCTATAGGACTTACACATCCAACCCCTCCTATATCCCTCCTGCCTTTTGTGCTCTGGCCCTTCAGGGCACAAATGCCCCCCCCCAGATATTTTTTCCCCACTTCCCTTGCCTAAACTGGCTCCTTTGTGAGCATCCTTCCAACATAGACAGGAACAGATCCAACCTTTAAAAGAATTAAGATCCCTTCACTCTGAGCTCTGTTCATTAGCCTTAGGTATGGAGTCAAAGTAACTGGCCTACAGTGATCTAATACAAAGGCGAAGCCACTCCATCAACCTGTGCTCGCCTTCCCAGTCACCACCAGTCAGATAGATAAGCCTGCCCAGGCTGAGGTCAAAGACTTAGACGAGGATCAAGAGGAGGAAGCGGAGAAATGGAATAAGGAGATCAGGACTCAGAGGATGAGGAGTTCAGCCCTAGGCAGTCAGGAACCCAGAGTCTACAAAAAATTAAGCCTGCATTTTCCTGAAAAACTTAAAAAGGCTTGTGCTCACTATGGCCCCTTTGCACCCTACATGTTGGCTTTATTAGAAAGCCACAGCACACAATGACTTACTCCCAATGATTGGAAATTTTTAGACCAAGCTACCCTCAGTGCCAGAGACTTCCTGTTATGGAATGCAGATTTCAAAGAGCACTGTCGGGAAACTGCTCAAAAAATTTTAACTAAGGCCTCCTCTAAGTCCGGGACTTATGTTTAGCTAGTGGGCAATGAGCCTTTTGACACTAAAACTAAACAGGCACATTTCCCTGCTGGACTTTTGATGCAGATTCAGATGGCTGGCTTACATGCTTGGAGACACCTCCCTCAAAAGCCTCGGCTACCACTTCCCTGGCAAAAATTCGACAAGGGCCCGACGAGCCTTATAGCGACTTTGTTCCCAGGCTTAACCTAGCTGTGGAATGCTTGCTTGGACCAAGTGAAAACAAAAGCTCTTTTGTAAAACATCTTGCCTTTGAAAACGCCAACCCGGCATGTCAGGATGTTCTTCAACCACATAAGGATAAAGGGAAACTTTCTGACTTTATTAGACTCTATGCAGGGGTAGGTGCAGCTCATGCCATGGGTCTTGCCCTAGGTGTCACCTTTACCAAGACCTTTCACAATCCTGGCTCACGTACTTGCTTTACTTGTAAACAACCTGGCCATTTTGCACGCAAGTGTCCGACAGGCAAAGAAAGCCTAGGAATAGCATCTCCTTCAACTGGGGCTATACCGCCCCAAGCTACCCTTTGCCCTAGATGTGGTAAAGGTCATCACTGGGCCAGTGTGTGTAGATCTAAGACAAATGCCCTCAGACAGCCTATTTTTTCCTGCTTCTTGGGAAACTCCCTGCGGGGCCAGCCCCGGGCCACGACATCCCCCAGGACAAAACCAGGGGCAATAAGATTTTTTCTCTTCCAAACTCCCAACCTACCTCAAAATTCTTCTCCACAATTGCTTCCCTCCAACTAGCCACTCCAGGCAGCGCAGGATTGGACATCTGTGCCACCACTGAAACTATATTAGACTCAATGCAAGGGCCCCAGATAATACCCACTGGAATTATGGGTCCCCCTCCATCTCATATCTGTGCCCTTATTTTTGGAAGAGCCTCTACTAACTTACATGGTGTTCAGGTCTTCCATGGCATTAATTATAATGACTTCACTGGAGAAAAAAAATACTGGCCACAGCTATTAATGGAGTTTTGGCCATCCCAGCAGGAACAAGTCTTGCACAATTAATACTCCTTCCCTTGAATCCAGGAGGCACTTAACCACCCAAACCTACCGCGGGGGACTGCCTCCTTGGGCTGCTCTGATGTAAATTGGGTTCAACCCGTTTCTCAAAATAGACCCACCATTTCCTTACTTATTGAAGGAAAGGAATTCCAAGGAATTCTAGATACTGGAGCTGATGCCACAATTATTTCTCAAAAATATTGGTCATCAGCTTGGATCCTCACCCCATCCTTGACTGACCTTAAAGGGATAGGACAGTCAAAAAATCCTCTGGTCAGCTCTACGGCTCTTATCTGGACTGATAAAGAGGGTAATAAGGGAATTGTCACTCCTTTCATTGTTCCTGACCTCCCTGTTAACCTATGGGCCCGAGATATTTTGAGTCAAATGGAAGTCATTCATGCCAGTCCCAATTCCATGGTGACTCATCAAATGCTTCGTATTTATTTTGTCCCTGGTATAGGCCTTGGGAGACTGAGACAAGGACTGGTTGAGCCAATAAAACCCATACAAAAAAGAAATACATATGGACTTGGGTATTCGGATTTTTAGTGTCAGTCTCTGACTCTCCTGTACCCCATGGAGATAAAATTATTTGGGAGACTCAGACTCTTGTGTGGTTGGATCAATGGTCCCTTACCCAAGAAAATTTGGAGGCTGCCTCCATGTTAGTGCAGGAACAGCTGGCAGCCGGCCATGTAGAGCCCTCAACCTCACCATCGAATACTCCAATTTTTGTTATCAATTAAAAATCAGGCAAGTGGTGCCTTTTACAATATTTGTGTGCCATTAATAAACCTATGTGCCGAATAAGAGCACTACAGCCAGGCATTCCCACACCAGTGGCTATTCCCAAAAACTATTGTAAAATGATTATTGACTTAAAAGATTTTTTTTTTTTTACCATTCCTTTACATCCTGAGGATAGACACTATTTTGCCTTTAGTCACCCTCACCTTAATTTTCAGGGCTCTATGCAGAGATTTCAATGGAAGGTTCTTCCCCAAGGTATGGCCAACAGCCCTAGTCTTTGCCAAAAATATGTTGCTCAAGCAGTAGACCCTGTGAGAGAGCTATGGCCACAAATTTATATTTTACATTATATGGATGATTTGTAATTGCTGCACCTAATAACCATGACCTTAATAATTGTTACTTGGACCTTTACAAAATCCTCACTACCTTTGGACTACAGATAGCTCCTAATAAGGTTAAAACACAGGACTGTTATACCTATTTGGTCCTTAAACTTCAAGATAATCAGATCCAAATTCCTAAGATACAACTATGGGTGGACCATCTTCACACCCTTAATGATTTTCAAAAATTACTGGGGAATATTCAATGGCTAAAAACATATTTAAAATTACCCACTTGTATACTTTTGTCCCTTAATGATATTTTGAGAGGTGATTCCCACCCCTCCTCCCCTCAAAAGCTTACTCCCGAGGCATGACAGGCATTAAACCAAGTCACAGAAGCCATTGCCAAACAGTTTTTTACAGAACATTCTTATAACCATCCTCTGGTTCTGGTTATTTTACACACTCCTCATACACCCACAGGAATATTTCGGCAGCGAAATACACATTTTAGAAATAAAGGCTGCCTTTGCTTTGGGTCCATTTACCCACCACATTCTCCAAGGTTATTACTGTTTTTCTTGCTCAGGTAGCTTCTATTATTTTTAAATGTCGTTTGCTATCTCGACAACATTTTGGCAAAGACCATGATAATATTTTAATTTCATATACTAAAGACCAAACCCAATTTTTACTACAGACAGAGAATGAATGGCTTTTTGGGAACAATTGATAACCACCTCCCCAATGACCCCCTTTTATATTTTGTCCAGTTACATCCATTTATTTTTGCCAAAATTACTCAAAAGGCTCCCATTCCTCAAGTCCTTACTGTCTTTACAGACGGTTCCAGTAATGGCCTAGCAGTCTTTGTTGTCAATAACCAACCTAACACCTTTGATACTGTCTATCATTCAGCACAGTTTGTGGAATTGTTTGCCATAACACAAGTTTTTAAAACATTTCTTGATAATCCTGTTAATATTTATACATACAGTGCCTACATTGCTCATTCTGTGCCCCTGCTTCATATTTCACCCACCATTAAGGCTTCTTCCAATGTGGCCCATCGGTTTCACCAGCTTCAGAAGCTAATTCAGGCCAGACAACACCCATTTTTCTTAGGACACATCAGGGCACACTCTGATCTTCCCAGCCCTCTAACACAAGGTAATGCCAAAGCTGATGCAGCAACTCGTTTCATCTTTTCAATTTTTGTTGGCTCCATTCAAAAGGCCACGGATTTACACAATCTTCACCATCTAAATTCCCAGAACCTTCGATAACTATGTAAAATTAGCAGGCAACAGGCACGAGAAATAGTAAAAGCATGCTTTGGTTGCCCTGTCTCCCTCCCCATTCAACACTTGGGAGTTAACCCCCGAAGATTACTGTCCAATCAGTTTTGGCAAATGGATGTTACTCATTTTTCTGAATTTGGAAAAACCAAATATATACACGTTTCTGTAGATACCTTCAGCGGCCTTATTTTTGCATCACCACATTCTGGAGAGGCTATCAAAGATGTCCTTTCTCATCTTGTTTCAGTGTTTTCCGTAATGGGTAAACCAATACATATTAAAAAAAAGATAATTGTCCTGCATATACCAGTGCCAAGTTTAAACAGTTTTGTGCTTCCTCGCAAATTTGTCATACTACTGGAATTCCATACAAGCCTGAGGCATTGTGGAACGTGCCCACCTTACCTAAAGACTTGGCTAACCCGCTTTAATGCTTCTGCACTTGTATTTACCACTCACAGGCATCGCCTTAATCATGCATTATTTGCCCTTATTTTTCTTTCCCTAGACAATGAAGGCCATTCGGCTGCAGACTGACACTGGCAATCCTCGTCCAATTCTGTTCGCCCACCTGTTATGTGGCACAATCCCCTTACAAATAAATGGAAAGGCCCAGGTCCTGTCCTCATCTGTGGACGAGGCTCAGCTTGTGTTTTGGACCAAGAGCAAGCAGCCCCAAGATGGTTACCAGAACGCCTGGTTAAACAGGTTAATGGCTTACCTCAACACAGGGATGGAGGCTCTCACCCTGAGGACAAATTTTCCTCTTTTTCAGATGCAGCCAACAATCTGTGTGAGGATCCTACTTAAGGCACTTCTGCTGAACAGGATTGTACACGGAGGCTTTGGCCCTCCACCTTCCAACATCATGGAGTACCTTTTTGGCCCTCCCTGTGAACGCAAGGGAGGATCTTGGACTCAGGCTCCCACTAGTTTGACCCAGACTGCTGACTGCGTGACTAAGGTGGCTTACCTCTGGGCCGAGGTTGACCATAAACTCAGAGGAGTTCATCAGCCTAAATTGGTATGTGTTAACAAGCCAAAGATTATTCCCCCTAGTACAAGTAATGCTCTCTAAAATTGTTCTGCAACTTGAACGCATACCCAAGAGATGCATGCCACTTGTTATGCGTCGGCCTCAATTTGTGTCAACAAGAAGGGAGAACAATTTTTTGAAGCCTCCCTAACTAAAACTCATGCAGCAGGAGGGACCACTATTCATTATACCCCCGTTCTTTTTGACCGGGGAGGAGAAGGCAAATACACCAAGCTACAGTCAGCTGGGTGCCAAGGCCCTGTTGGTAAACCCCCCTTCTGCCCCATTAAGGCACCTACAGGGGTCGCTGATGGTGGAGGATTCCCTTATGCTGTCAAGCATCCTCAGATAATCAAACTTTTGAAACCCCAAATACCTGAGCTCACATATCATCTCTTAATATAGAGAAAATGCCAGCTCCCCGGTTTAGATAACAATATATTAGATATTTTGGAAACTACCTTCTCCTTGCTTAATAATTCCAACCCCACCTTTGCTGGTGATTGCTGGCTCTCCATGACAACAGGGGCAATCATGCCTATTGCAGTTCCTATTAATTCTATCATAGACGATGATAATACATGCCAACCCAGATTTCCTTTTAAAGTACAGTCTATAGGCACTTTTACAATATGTCTTTTAGGCGCGATGCAAAATAATACCTATGATATTGATGTTGGAGTTCCTTCCTTTGGAAATTGCTCAACAGTACAAAACTATTCCTCACCCACCCCATCTCTTTGTCCCTTCAATGGCACAGTTTTTATGTGTGGAGGAAACTCGGCCTTCCTGAGGCTTCCATCGAATTGGACCGTTGGCTGTGTTCTTGCCTTATTACTCCCTGATATAACTATTGTCCCAGGAGACAAAACTCTATGCATTCCTAGTCTAGACACCTTAGTCAAAAGACACAGGCAGGCAATACAGGCCTTACCACTCTTTGCCAGCCTTGGAATAACAGCTGCTGTGAACACAGGTACAGCTGGCTTAGGCATGGCTATACACTCTTAGCGTCGCCTGTCTCAACAACTTATAAATGATGTAAAAACTCTATCAGGAACCATTGAAGATTTTCAGGACCTAGTAGACTCCCTGGCAGAAGTGTTCCTTCAAAACAGAGAAGTCTTAGATTTACTGACAGCTAACCAGGGAGGTATTTGCTTGGCCTTAGGGGCACGATGCTGCTTTAATGCCAATAAATCAGTCATAGTACGCACTAAAATTAAGCAGCTTCAAGAAGATCTAGAAAAGAGACGAAGGGAAATATTTGAAAATCCCCTCTGGACTGGGTTTAATGGATTTCTACCCTACCTTCTTCCCCTATTAGGCCCTTTGTTGGGTTTACTTTTAATGGTGTCCATAGGACCTTGCATTATAAACAGGCTTGTACAATTTATTATAGAACAGATTAATATTTTGGCCTCTAAGCCCATACAGGTCCACTATCATCACCTGGAGATGGAAGACCATGCTGCCAACATTTAAAAGGATGTTCTACCCTTCTCACAGGCTTATTTCTTAAGTTTACATCCCCACAGATCTCTCTTTCTTACATTAAACTATAAGTAACAGCTCTGACCAACCATCTTCTGCCATTGCCATAAGGGTTCGTTCTCCATGGGCCCCTTCACTTGGGGGGGGATGCACCCATGGAGTGAAGACGTTAGGCCATAATAACGGAGGATGCAGGATGGACTGCAGGAGGATGGATCCACGGATACCAAAACAGAAGACCTCTTAGTGACACGCTCTGGTGCATGGCGGTCGGCATGCTTCCCTTTTAAAGCCGTCTCCTCCAAAAATATGCCAAGGCCACCACGAAATCTTGTAAACATGCTCTCTCGAATCAGGAGATATTCAAAGGCCTGCTAGAGAAACAGAGCCTCTATCACCCCCTAAAACATTGGCCGGTAAGGTATGGTCAAATATTTTATATAAGAAAGGGGGAGAGGTCAGGGGCTAGAAGGAAGTTCTCCTTCAAAGTATAGCCTGACACTGATAAGAAACAGCCCCCTGGGAGATATCCTGCCTGGGAGACATCCCGCAGCCATCTATCTCCCTGAGACATCCTGCAGCCATCTGTCTTCCGGCAACATCCTGAGGTTATCTCACTTTCTGAAGACATCCAGCAACTGCCGATAAGAGAGCCTTCCCATCCACAGCATATAAATTTCCATGTGAGAACAATAAAAGTTTGCAGCATGATCAGAACTCCAGTCTTGCTGTAATCTCTCGTGTCTCTTGTCCCTTCATTCCTCCCCAACTAAGTTTCTTGCCCACGTTGATGTGTCCCGCCGGCCGGGACAACTGACACTAACCCATACCCTACTACACTCTGACAACTAATCCTAATATGATGGAGAAAAATAACCCAAACAGAATAGAAATACAAGCAGTTCAGAGGAGGCATGGTGTATATTTGGACTTGCCTTTTGCATGATATAGGGTAAGTGTTATAAATCCAGTTAACAACACCTACTATCTTCCTAAGCTCCTGTTTTCTTCCTGAATTCTGGCCACTCTCCAGAATAGGCTCATGGTTTTGTGTCCACGATATGTACGACCTCCAAGCTCTGTGACATGGCCATGTACTGGATAGCTGAAGGGAATGCGAGCATCTCAGAAAACTCAGATATCAGTGTGACCAGGAAAGTCTCAGTGGAGAAACCCTGCTTTGGGCCTTTTGTTAACCTATTTGCCTGTTGCCATGAATGTCAGGAAGGTCTTTGCCTCAGGCCAGCCCTTTGTGAATCCTGAAGAAAACTGTTTTCAAATGGTAATAAATGGGCATCACCTGTGGCTCTTTGCTTAAATGCTTTGGAAAGGGATGTGTCTGAATCTGCCTCTTTGCCCTGTGTGAGGTAGTGGCTTAGATTCTCAGCACCAGTTGGATCTAAAGAAAAATCCAATGTGTGCATCCAAAACCAAAATGCAAAAAAGATCAGTCATGGTGTATGAAGTTTCTCACCTTCCTCTTTTAGGTTCCTGACCTCCATCAAGTGAGAATAGGGATCCTTTGGGACAAATGAGTTCTTTCATGCCCTGTAGAGATGATTGGGTTTTCTCATGACTCCAAATCACATGAAGAAACTATACCTGACAGTCAGTAGGCCTCAAATTGGAGAAGCAGAGCAGTATTAATGGCAGACCTATGTGATCAATCCTGGTTCACAGAAATGGTGTCCAGGCTACCCTGAGGTTAGGCAAATGAAGGGAAAGAGACCTTATTTTGGAAACTCTCTTTGGCTGTGCCATTCATGGAAACATCCAGCCAGAGGTTATGATGAATGTATATATGGAAGAAGATGAGGGCCTTGGTGGAGTGTTTTGGTTTTAATTGTGGTCATTTGTGTGGAGTTTGGAAGAGATGACTGGGTCCACCTGGGCTTGAACTCTTTTGTGATTCCCCTCAGAGACTGAGTTCAGTGACTGACCTCAGAGAAGTAATTGCTTTGGAAAGGGATGTGTCTTAATCAGCCTCTTGGCCCTGTGTGAGGCTGTGGCTTTGATTACCAGCACCGTATGGATCTAAAAATGATCCCATGTCTGCTTCCAAAACCAAAATGGCCAAATTTGCAGTCATTGTTGATGAAGTCTCTCGCCTTCCTTTGTAAGGTTCTGAAAGAATAAAAAAAATTGAAATTGAAACGTAAAGAAACAGGTTCTGTAAAGTTTCCAGGCTGCACGCAGAACCTGAAATTCCTGTGGCAGTTAAGACAATTCCCGGAACTACCCATTAGATGTGTGTTGAAATCTTCTCTGACCACCTAGTTACTTAACAACCTCTTCCCAAAAACCGTGCAGCGAAGCACATATACATCTCAGGGCTTCAACCAATCAGTTTAAATGTATACCCCTTCTCAGGGCTGACCAATCACCCCCTGCCTGAACTGTTCCCACCAATGAATGTGCAAATCATGTTTTAGAGTTGTTATTTGATTTTCCCACAGTATACGGTGATTTGCTAAAGGAAGCTAGGATGTATGTTAAGTCCCTGCCCTCTCTAAAAAATGTATATAAAATCTGCTCATGTTGTTCTTGGGGCTCTTTGTTTTTTGCTCCTCTGAAGTGAGCTCTGAGACCCAGCATGCTGGACCCCCAATAAACCCTTTGCTGTTTCATGAGAAATTCTCTTGGTGGTCTTTTCCTCTGACGTTCGGCCCACCTTTTCATCTGGAGGCCCTAGCTGAGAAATCCAGCAGTGACGAACAAAAGACCCCAATAAACTCCTTTCAGAGTAATTAAGGTGCCTCTTTCTGGTTTCAGGTTTCAGGTTAGGGTTTGGCAAAATGGCTGTCGGTGAAGAACATTAGCTCTCTGCGATGGTGGCTGACAGATGTGTCACAGAGTCACAGGCCACATCCCTGGGGGAAACTCCAGAGGACTCGGGAAATTGAGGATTAGTAGATTCCTCAACTCGGTTATTTTTTGCTTCAGGATTCGGTTTTCCAGCCCATCAGGTTTTGCTGGCTACTCAGTTTTGTTCATTGTCTGGAACTCATGTTGAGTTTACTGTCTGTCTTTATTGTCTAACCCATCAGGTTTGGCCAGTTACTCAGTTCTAATCTTTTTCTTGGACTCATGTTAAACGTTTACTGTTTGTCTTTGTCTGTGTCACGTTTGTGTATTCACTGTCCCTGTTTGAGTAACTCCCATTATGGGACATTATGGGACAAAGCACTTCCATGCCTCTGTCCCTTAACCTTGATCATTGGACTGATGTTCGCTCAAGTACCAAGAATCTTTCTTTTTCAGTAAAATGCCGGATCTGGCAGACTCTCTGTGCTTCAGAATGGCCCATCCTAGGAGTCGGATGGCCCCGAGAAGAATCCTTCCACTTTCCTCTAATCCGAAAAGTCAGAGATATTGTCTTTCACCGGGGCCACTTGGCCACCTAGATTAACAGCCATATACCCCTTCCCCCACGATCTTATCATTCCAACATTCTGCTCCTCCCCCTCTTCCCTCCATTCTGAGTCAGAAGACTGGACACTCCTCTCTCTCCTTATCCTCTACCCTCGCTCCCCAACCCACAACATGTTCCAGATGATCCTCCCGCCGCTGACTCAGCCTCTCCGCCGCTAGAGGCAATTGGGCCAGACCCAAGCCCTCCAGGGGACTTCCCCGCAGCAGCAGCAGACCCTGCTCCCCTGAAGGAAGCTGGGCCACCTAAAGGAACCCGCAGGAGATAAATAATATAAAACTCGGAAGCCCCAGTGATGCTCCCTCTCTGTCCCTACGGGCCCATGAAGCGACCCAACTGGGACCCCAACACCTTTGAATGTAGGAAGCATCTGTCCACTTATCGCCGTTCTCTAATAGTGGGTCTCTGAGCGGCCGCCAGAGGGCCGACTAATTTGGCCAAGGTAAGAGAGATTATCCAAGGGCCTAATGAGTCTCCTTCTATGTTTCTGGATAGAATTATGGAAGTGTATAGGAAATATATTCCTTTTGATCCTCAGGCAGAAGACCAAAAGCCATCTGTTGCAATGGCCTTTATCGAGCAGACTGCCCTAGATATTAAGAGAAAGTTACAACGTCTAGATGGATTATAAGATATGACCTTAAGAGATTTAGTCAGAGATGCTGAGAAAGTATATTATAAGAGAGAAACTGAGGAGGAAAGGGAATAGAGGAGAGAGAAGGAAAGGGAACAAAAGAAGGAGGAAAGAAGCAAATGGCAGAGTAAAGCATTGCCTAAGGTTCTGGTCACAGCAGCAAATAGGCCAGAAGTTAAAAAGCAGGGATACATAAAGGCATACCTGGGCCCACGCCAAAGGCTGCCGTTGGCCTCAAATCAATGTGCCCACTGTAATAAAAAAGAACACTGGGCCAAAGAGTGCCCCCAAAAGAAGCAGCCACGCCAGCCCGCCGTGCTGACTCTAGAAGAGGACTAGGAAATTCGGGGCTCAGATCCCCTCCCCCAGCTCAGAGTAAAATTTGAAGTTGAGGGGAACACAGTGAACTTTGAAGTGATTACAGGAGCAGTATACTCAGCCCTTAAGACTTCACTGGCCCCCCTATCAATTAAATCGTCCCTAGTTCAAGGGGCTAATGGCAGTAGATATCAGGCTTGGACAACTAAGATGAATATGGACCTCGGAAAGGAAAAAGTCCACCACTCTTTCCTAGTAATCCCAGAATGCCCGGCCCCATTGATGGGCAGGAATATGCTTACCAAACTCTGGACTAGAATAACCTTTAACCCTAATGGTCCTCAAGTGGGGGTTCTAAAGCCTGCAGTATTAACTCCCATAGTAACATCTTTGACTATGTCTGTAGAAGATGAACATCAACTCTTCGCACCCCCTAGGACTGATCAAACAGGTAAACTACCCCAGAAATGGATAAAAGATTATCCTAATGCCTGGGCAGAAACTGCTGGGTTAGGTCTAGCCATCAACAACCTCCAATAGTAGTAGAATTAAAAGCCTCTGCGTCTCCAATTAGTGTTAAACAATATCCTCTAAGCAAAGAAGCTAAGGATGGGATAAGGCCCCATATTCATAAATACCTGGGTCTTGGGGTCCTAAGGCCCTGTCAATCAGCCTGGAACACCCCCCGGTACCAGTAAGAAAGCCAGGAACTGGGGACTACCGTCCTGTTCAAGACCTAAGAGAGATAAACAACAGAGTGCAGGACATTCACCCCACAGTACCCAATCCATATAATTTGCTTAGCACTCTGAATCCGGAGCAGAAATGGTACACTGTGCTGGACTTAAAAGATGCTTACTTCTGCTCGCCTCTACATAAGGACTGTCAGTTGCTGTTAGCTTTAGAGTGGATAGACCCAGAACCTGGAACATCTGGCCAACTAACCTGGACTAGACTCCCACAGGGGTTCAAAAAATCCCCCATTCTCTTTGATGAAGCCCTCCACAGAGACATCAATGACTTCAAAACTGCACACCCCGAAGTCACCCTACTCCAATAGTGGATGATCTTCTACTGGCAGCCAACACCAAGGAGACCTATGAGTCTGGGACCCAAGCACTATTATTCGAGCTTGCTCGGCTTGGATATATGGCTTCTGCCAAAAGGCCCAAACTTGTCAGCAAGAAGTAATCTTCCTGGGTTATTCTCTTAGGGGTTGCAAACGATGGCTCCCTGAGCCCAGAAAAAAAACCGTTTTGCAGATACTGCCCCCATCTAATAAGAGAAAACTCAGAGAGTTTCTTGGGACTGCCAGCTTTTGCAGGTTATGAATTCCTGGGTTCGCATCTCTGGCTGCCCCTTTATACCCGCTGATAAAGGGGGATGCCCACTTCCAATGGACCCCTGAGCACCAACAAGCTTTTGATAATGTCAAAAAAAGGTGCTGCTATCTGCTCCGGGCTTAGCACTCCCAGATGTAGAAAACCCTTCTCTCTCTATATCGAGGAAAAGAAAGGAATAGCACGGGGAGTGCTCACTCAGTCTTTGGGACCTTGGAAAAAGCCAGTAGCGTATTTATCCAAAAAACTGGACCCAGTGGCTAGCGGGTGGCCCCATTGCTTAAGTGCTATAGCAGCGGCAGCCCTTCTAATAAAAGATGCTCATTAATTAACGTTGGGACAGAAGCTAACCATTATAGTTCCCCATGCCCTGGAGAGCATCATCTGTTAGCCTCCAGAGAGGTGGCAATCAAACTCCAGAATAAACCACTACCAGAGCCTCTTGCTTGACAAAGACAGAATAACGCTGGGACCCCCTGCTCCACTCAACCCACCTACACTGCTGCCAGAAGAATCATCAGGACCCGTCACTCATGAGTGTCAACACATACTGGCAAGGAAACCAGTATACAACAAGACTTGAAGGATCAGCCACTGCCTCGCCCTGAAGTCGTATGGTTTACGGATGGCAGCAGCTTCCTCCAAGATGGTAAGCGGCGGGCTGGAGCAGCAGCAGTTAGCAAAACTGATTTCATCTGATACTCTGGTCTCCCAGAAGGGACATCAGTCCAAAAAGCAGAACTGATTGCCCTTATGAAAGCATTGGAACTAGCAACAAGGAAAAGGGCCACCATATAAACTGATAGCCACTATGCATTTGCCACTGTTCATATGCTCGGGACTATTTACCAACAATGCGGGCTATTAACCTCTGCCGGGAAAAAAATAAAAAATAAAGATGAGATCCTCCACCTTGGCTCAGCAGTGCAGGGCCATAAGGAACTAGCTATAGTGGACTGTCCCGGGCACCAGAAGAGAAACAACCCTGTGGCAGTTGGAAACAGAAGGGCAGATGAGGAAGCTTAATTGGCAGCCCTAAACAGAGTGACTCTGTTAACTTTTTCCACACCGGGGGGAACAAAAATCAGGAGACTTGGCTGCCCCGGAACATTCAGGCAACTTATCATCTGAGGAGACAGATACAGAAATCTGGGACCCTACAGAGCCAAGTTTACAATTTCAAAAAGCCCACCTTTATGTCAAAGACGTACACCAGCTAAACCACTTAGGCTCAAAGAAGTTATAGGCACTCTTAAAGGACCGAAGAAAGGTCTTATTATTGACTGACTCAAAGAGGAAAAAAATAGCTGAGCAGGTGACTAGAGCTTTTCAAGTCTTCCAATTAGTTAATACTTTCCCATCCAAGATTCCTGCAGGGAAGCGCATATGAGGAACCAGACCAGGACAATTCTGGGAAGTGGACTTTTCTGAAATTAAGCCAGCAAGGTATGGACTTAAATATCTCCTAGTCTTTGTAGATACTTTTTCAGGATGCGTCGAAGCCTTCCCCATGAAGAAAGAAACAGCTCAGATGGTGGTCAAAAAGATCCTAGAAGACAGTTTTCCAAGGTTCGGCCTGCCTAAGGTAATAGGGTCTGATAACGGACCAGCATCCGTGGCTCAGGTAAGTCAGGGATTTTCCAGGACCCTGGGGATTACTTGGAAGTTATATTGTGCTTATAGACCCCAGGGCTCAGGACAGGTAGAAACGATGAATAGAACCATCAAAGAGACTTAACGAAATTAATCTTGGAGACCGGCATAAAAAATTGGACTATGCTCCTACCTCATGTACTTTTTCGTGCAAGAAATACCCCTCCGCCCCTTTGTGTAACCTCACCCCTTATGAAATTCTCTACGGTGCCCCTCCTCCATTAAGGGACCTAACCCCAACTCTGAGATTAATGATTCCTTTCACACACCCTTGCTAGACAGACTTAAAGCCCTTGAACAAACCCAGCACCCAGCGATACCTGTGGAAACAGTTGGCCACTGCTTATCATCCTGGAGACGAGGGAACTCCACATCGATATCAAGTGGGAGACTTCGTCTACATGAGACAGTATCGGGTGTCATCCCTGGAACCCTGCTGGAAAGGACCATACCAGGTGCTGCTTATAACACCTACAGTGGTGAAAGTGGATGGGATCACTTCCTGGATCCATGCCTCCCATCTCAATCCTGTGCCCTGTCCATACTCTGGCTGGAAACTGGAACAGACTGGTAACCCTCTCAAGTTGCATGTCTGTGGTGTGGGTAGGGCTATGGATTCTTCCCCTGACCACCAGCAGTCCTAATCCCCATCAGCCTGTTCAGCAACAATGGCAAGTTATAAATCCTACTGGGCAAGTAGTGTGGTCTATTTCACATACAGCCCCCTTATGGACTTGGTGGCCATCTCTCCACCCGGACATTTGTCAGCTTGCCATAGGCCTCTCTGACTGGGATCTCCCTGACATAGTGGACCCCACACAGATCCCACTAAAGCCCAAACCAACTTACCCCATGAATTATTGATGTCATCTCCCCAGCTCAGGTGTAAACTAGCCAGTCTTGTTTATTAAGTGTGCCCAGCTGATTTCTGAAATCGCAAACAGGCCCAAACCTGTGGAGGACCCAGTGACTTTTATTGTAGATCTTGGGGTTGTGAACACACGGGAGCTACATTGTGAAACCCAAACTCCCCAGACAGTATGATTCGGTAGGATGAAATGACATCTGGATTGATCCCAATAAATGTGCCGCTATCCAAGTGGTGTCAAAAACTTGCTGTGGAAAAAATAGTCTATGTTACCCCCTCAATATAACTTTCACTTCCAAAGGAAGGGGCTACCTCAGAACAACATGGCCTATGGGAAATACTTGGGGAATGCGATTCTATATTAATGGCCCTGGCTATGACTTTGGTCTCTGGTTCACCATTCGGCTTAAAAAGGAAGAAAATCCCACAGCAATAGGGCCCAATCCATTCAAGTCAGGAATTAAGCCTCCTAAACCTCCCATGCCTAGATCTACCAAAACCCCTCTACCATCTCATACTTCGCAGTTTCCGTCTTTGCCTACTTCCCCAGTCCAGAGTACAGCTGACTCCTCCCCCTGGGAACTAATTAAAGGAACCTTTATGGTACTGAACTCCACACAGTCAGAACTCCTTGCATTTCAGCCCAGGTATTTGACAGCTCTGTACATTATTGTGTAATGGTGCAGATACCCCCCAGGGTGCTCTATCATGATCCAGAATCCTTTGAAGGTCTACTAGGTGGACAAACAGCCCGATTTTGCCGGGAGCCAGTGTCCCTTACTCTAGCCATCCTATTGGGGCTAGGAGCTGCTGCAGGAGTGGGTACAGGAACAGCTGATATGATCCATGGGTCACAACAAATGGACTGATTAGAAACAGCAATAAATCAAGACTTGAAGACGTTAGAGACCTCCATCACAGTTTTGCAGGAATCCTTAACCTCTCTCTCTAAAGTTGTTTTACAGAACAGGTGAGGATTAGACCTCCATTTAATAAGGGAGGGGGGCCTCTGTGCTGTACTGAGAGAAAAATGCTGTTTTTATGCTGACCATACTGGAGTTGTAAAATAATCCATGAGTAAATTGAGAAAATGCCTTGAAGAGCACCAGAGAGAAAGGGAGATTCAACAAGTGTGGTTTGAGTCATGGTTTACCTTGTCCCCCTGGTTAACTACACTCCTATCAGCCTTAGCTGGACCCCTGATCATGCTTATGGTGTTGATAACTGTGGGACCTTGTTTGCTTAACCTCATAGTTTCCTTTCTCCAGGCTCAGATTGGGCAGGTAAAACTCATGGTAATCAGACAGAAATACACTTCACTGGCAGAAATAGAATGTGAGACCCCACAAAAATTATGATTCATTACTTTTAAAATTAAAAGTAGGCAGAAAAAGGAGAAATGAAAGAATTAAAGAAATTAAAATTGAAACGTAAAGAACCAGGTTTTGTAAAGTTTACAAGCTGTGCTCAGAACCTGAAATTCCTGTGTCAGTGAAGACAATTCCCGGAACTGCCCATTAGATGTGTTGAAATCTTTCCTGACCACCTAGTTACTTAACAACCTCTTCCCAGAAACCGTGCATCTCAGCACGTATACATCTCAGGGCTTCAACCAATCAGTTTAAATGTATACCCCTTCTCAGGGCTGACCAATCACCCCCTGCCCGCATTGTTCCCGCCAATGAATGTGCTAATCATGTTTTAGAGTTGTTATTTGATTTTCCCACAGTATATGATATTTGCTAAAGGAGGCTATGATGTATATAAAGTCCCTGCACTCTCTAAAGATTGTATATAATCTCTTCTCAAGTTTTTCTCGGGGCTCTTTGTTCTTTCCTCCTCTGAAGTGAGCTTTGAGCCCCAGCATGCTGGACCCCCAATAAACCATTTGCTGTGGCATGAGACAATAGGTGCTTGGGTTTTCTCATGTCTCCAAATCACATAAAGAATCTATACCTGACAGTCAGTAAGCCTCAAATTGGAGAAGCAGTGCAGTATTAGCGGCAGGGCTATTTGATCACTCCTGATTCAAAGGAAGGGTGTTCAGGCCACCCAATGCCCTTCTGGACTTCAAATATTACCTAGATTTCTGTTTTCATACTTATATTTCACCAGTATATTCTTGTAAATATCGCAGGTTCCCAATACCATAATTCATCCTGCAGAATGATTCCTAAACCAAATCGAACCTGTTATTACCCTTAACCATGCAATATTTCCTCAATATAACTTAACAGAAGAACAAGGATATTGTTGGTCTTACAATACAGGAATGTAGGGGATCTTCCTCCTGCTGAGAACCTCAAAGTTCCGTGCAGAAATGATCCCTGAAGAAGATGTAGACACCTATGAAAGACCTGAGAGAGCAAAAGTCAACTTCCATGTAAAACAACCTGGTCAAAATGAAGGGATGTGTCTGAAAGCCTCTCTCTTCTTAATGTAGATTAAATCGACCAAACCAGGCCTGTGTGGAGAGCTGTTCCCGGGTGCCTATGGTTGATATACCATTCTATCTTGTGAAAGTGTCACAGGAAGTATGGGCAGCCTCCATCTCATGGGACCCTTGGAAGCAAATGTTAGGAAAAAGTGGTTGCCAACCCAGTGACCTCATTCAGTTCGTGAAGGAAGTGACCTATCACACTTCCTTGGTGATGGAACTCTCTGAACTCGGGATCCAGGAAGCCAGGCACCCAGAGCCAGTCCCAGTCCCAGTCCCAGTGGTCTCATTTGTTTGGATTTACCAAGGACAGAGTCAGTCTTTCTTAGTACCTACTGAAGTGAGAATGGCCAAATGCCAGGAGAGCTCTGAAGAGGGGCCTTTTCTGAGAAAGCAGGAAGTGGCTCAACCATGGCTCCTGACAACTTCACAGAGTTTGCAAAGAAGTCCAGGTCTGAGATAGGACAGGCCATTTTGGTGAAACATAGTATGGCCCACCAGTCAGAGGACACTCAGGATACTCACAGACATACTTGGGGGAAGGAGATTCCGTTGTGGGTGTCTGTGTGAGTTTGTGGTTTTGTCTCATGTTCTGAGAATAGGTAGGAAAGGCGGTTTGTTTGTTTAGACTGGAATGTTTCTAGAAAGTCGTTTGACAACGCGAGTGTTTCTATGTCTGTGTATCCCACTGAATCCGTTTTTGTAGACATTTGAAAAGAGAATTCATCAATGGTTGTGTCCTGTCTAGTAGAAAGCTTCCCAGCATTCATCTTGCCAAATTAAAGAATAAAGAGCTGCTTGCCTTATGGATGGGCAACACCTATTATCTTCTTAAGTTCCTCTTTTCTTCCTGAATACTGGCCACTCTCCAGAATAGCCTCATGGTATTATTTCCAAGATATGTACCACCTCCAAGCTCTGTGACATGATCATGTACTGGATAGCTGAAGGGAATGAGAGCATCTCAGAAAACTCAGATATCAGTGCGACCAGTAAAGTCTCAGTGGAGAAATACTACTTTGTACTTTTGCTTACCTATTGTTCTGTTGTCCTGAATGTCAGGAACGTGTTTGCCTCAGGCCACCCCTGTGTGAAACCTGAAGAAATCAGTTTTCAAATGGAAAAGGATGGGCGTCACCTGTGGCTCTTTGCTTAATTGCTTTGGAAATGGATGTGGCTGAATCAGCCTCTTTGCCCTCTGTGAGGCAGTGGCTTAGATTCTCAGCACCTGATGGATCTAAAGAAAGTTTCCAAGTGTGCATCCAAAACCAAAATGGCCAAAAGAGCAGTCATTGTGGATGAAGTCTCTCGCCTTCCTCTGTAAGCTTCCTGACCTCCATCAAGTGAGAATAGGGATCCGTTGGGTCAAACCAGTTCTTCAAAGCTCTGCAGAGGCTAGCCAATAGGTGCTTGGGTTTTGTCAGGACACCAATTCACATAAAGAATCTATACCAGTCAGTTGGCCTCAAACTGGAGAAGCAGAGCAGTATTAAAGAAGGGCTATTTGATCACTCTTGGTTCACAGGAATGGTGTCTAGTCCACTCTGACTTTAGGCAAATGAGGGGCAAGGGAGCTTATTTTGGACACTGTCTTGGGCTGCGCCCGTCATGGAAACCTCTAGCTAGAGGTTATTCAGAGTGTCTATGTTGAAGAAGATGAGGGCCATGTGGGAGTTTTTTGGTTTTAATTGTGGTCAATTGTTGGTGGTTAGAAGAGAATCCTGGGTCCACCTGGGCTGGAATTCTGGTGCGATTCCCCTTAAAGACTGATTTCTGGAACTGACCTCAGAGAAGTATTGCCATTAATTGTGTTGGGATTTTAGGCGGCCATGCATGAGAGTCGCCATTGGAAACTGAGATCTAAGCCTGGGGTGGCTATTCACCAAGCACTGTCAATCTCAGCCAGGACATCACATGATTTTATTCTGAAAGACTTGGCAGCCATTGTTGAGAGTAAAAACACACATGGACCTCACATTGTAGACCTCAATGGGCCTGGCTTCATGTGGCCTTTTGGCCACTCTTTGGGAAGACTTGCCTCTGAAAATTCTCCAGAGTTTTCCTTGAAATGTGCTTCCTAAAAATTTAATGGTTCCTGAATAAATTGAAACCCACAGTTTCTCCAACTTCATCCTTGAAAAATGTCTAGATAAATACCATGAAATTTTTGAAATTTCCACGACCAGGTGGCACTGGAGAACCTTTGGATGTCCTGTTGCTGATCAAGAGTGTACCAGACAGTGCCTTCCTTGACTGGGTTTCATGAAAATGGTGTAGAACAGAGCTGCCAGTATGGTGGAGCCTGCTGAGTAGTGGGCCCAGAGCTGTGGTGTGCAGTTGTGTGATAAAATATCTGTGGTGGGGTCATGTGGATCTTACTTTGGCTTCCAAAGGCTTGTGAATGACATGGTGCAGCCAGCATACCTTTGTATATTAAGCCATCTTGTTAGATGGAGAGTTTTCAGGGCAATGTTCAGAATCAGGTTGCTATGGTCAAGGGGGCAAGCAATGTGGCGTAGAAGCCTGGTTGGTGCATTCTCCTGCAGACCCTTACACACCACACGTGACAGAACTCCCTCCAGCACTGTGTCCCAGTGGAACTCCTTGTATTTTGTGAAGCAAATACCAAACTCCCAGTGCAGCAACAAGAAACACAACAAAATTGGAGAATGACCAAATGGCTTCACAGTCTACACGGAAAGATTCTTAGACCCCAATGGCCACAGTAAACCCACAAAGAGAGAATTCAGCACTGCTACCTCATGTTCATTGGAAAATAAGAAACCATGTCCTCCATGTAACAGATGCATACACAGCTTTGATGGTCTCACTAAAAAGGAAGCTAAAGCTCCTGAAAACAACATATATTTCAAGTGTACAACCTCAAAGACAGTTTCCCAGATGTCTTGAGGCCTGCACACTTCCATGTTTGTGGAGTTTTTACAGTCTCCATTACTTTTGGAAACTCCTCTACCACCTCCAGTGTTGTGAACTCCAGAGCATTTTCCATTCCAGATATGTATTCCTAGATTTTCTAACTCTTCTCCTCTAATTGTATCTTACTTGGGGCTAAGGTAATGTCAAGGCATTGTTCTGGATGAGAGTGGGAAGATTTTTTTGTAGCACATATTTGCATACACATTGGATTCATTTTCCAATTATTCATTCAAAATACTGAATCCCTCATAGTAACCCACTCCCTACTAGACTCTGACTACAAATCCTATTATGATGGATAAAAATAGACCAAACCAAATTGAAATACAAGTAGTTCAGAGGATGCAAGGTTAACATTTGGACGTTCCTTTTGCATTATATATGGTAGGAGTTTTAAATCTAGTCATTTTTTTGTTGAAACACTTCTCCATGTGATTTTAAAGTTAACAAATATGTGAATTCATGTCTCCATTTCTCTGTAGCCTATTCAGCACATATATTTTTATATGCACATATAGAATCCTACCTGGTACCACACGTACATTCTTGTGAGGTGGCTCACTTGGCAGATACAAATTGTGAGAAGAGATCACTCCTGTTAAACACTGTTGAAACGGAAAATTCAACCTATGAGTGAGTATCCTAGCTGAACAACATTATACATAAATTCATGTTCAGTAAAATGAATATTTTTAGATCTGTGGATGATATATATTTCATGGTGAATTTCATTTGGCTTGTATATTAATACTTTTTAATTTCTGTGTGTGTATTTTAATATATATATATATATATATATATATATATATATATATATATATATACACTCTCCAGAGTTTTCAAAATATGAAATAAATGTATCTTATTATGTACTCCCTAAATTCATTAATATTTAAGTGCGTATTTATAATCAACTTTTCATAAGATTATTCTAAGACATATTCATCCTCCTGAAATACGTATTTGTTTCCTAGTACTGAAAACTAAGTTAAGTGAATTGTGCATACATATCCTAATATTTTTACACTAATTGACCCAGGTTAATATAAATGCAAGTAGATTTCTATAGGACATGATGTGTATTTTGACGTTCATTTTTTTTCAACACTTGTACATTACTATTTCCTCAGTTTATGCACATCATAAGATATATATTTCATCCACAAGTTCACAAATTTAAAGGCTTTTGTTTCACTTTCAATCACTTCCTGCTTCAGAACACATGTATTCCTCCAGGTTACATGACTGGTCTTTTCATGAGACTTCTTTCCAAACACATTATTTTCGATTTCCACAATTACTTTTGAAGCAAAACTCACACATTCTTCATGATAAACCATAACCCTAATATTACCATTAGATGTATAACTGGTTTGAATGAATGGATATATATCAATATAAGGTTTCCTGTATATTTTCAGATATCAATTTGAACCATTATTTAAGTTGGAACCAGTTATATTATTTATTCACAGTATGGTCTATTCATGCATTATTTCTATATTCATAGACACAGTGTACACCTATTTGTATTCAAAATACTAATTTACACGTCTTCAAAATACTGTTCCTAGAAATGGTGAAAGAAATACTCATGTCACCTGATCTACATATACATTTTATCACAGTAATATTCTGGAAACAAAAAGCAAATGTCACACTTATGATTGTACTAAAGCCTAAATGGAAATTGAACATGGATTACTAAAATCATCCATGTCCAGTTTGCCTATTGCTCTCAAATGTGGATCCTATTGGTGACTACATATTTGTTTCTTCCTAAGATTATATATTCAACCTCAAACCTGTTGAAAATGTCTAATCCTATTACTCACCTTATACTTTGCCTGATTTCCTAATGTCTCTATTGATATATATTTTCCCCAGTTCATCATTGTGACTGCCTCTTAACATGTGCTGACATTTACATTCACTCTCTACATGAAACCCTATTGCTAAAGACCATTTTGTCCAAATCCTATACTCACTCATCTTTCTAAAACTACCGTCTATCTTTCTAATCCTACCGACTATCCCTTTTTTACTGCATGTTCTCTTCGACATTCAATCATCCAAGGTACAATATCCTATACCATTGTATATTGATTTATCTGAGACATCTGTGCAGAAATTAATTCAAAGCTAAGTATCCCAATCAAGGGCCCAATGCCCTTCTGGGCATCAAATCTTACCTAGATTTCTGTTTTCATACCTATATTTCAACTGTATATTTTGTAAATATCACATGTTCCCATAACCATTATTCATCCTGCAGAATTATTCCTAACCCAATTGAACATGTTGTTAACCCTAACCATACACTGTTCCCCCAATCTAACTTTACAGAAGATCAGGGAGAGAGTTGGTCTTCCAATACTGGATTGTAGGGTATCTTCCACCTGATGAGAACCTCAAAGGTCCATGCAGAAATGATACATGGAGAAGAAGGCAGCTATGAAGGACCTGAGAGAGCAAAAGTCATTTTCAATGTTAAACAACCGGGTCAGGATGAAGAGATGTATCTGAATCAGCCTTTCTCTTCTTAATATAGAGAAGATGGACCAAACCAGGCCTGTGAGAAGAGCTGTTCCCGGGTGCCTATTGTTGATATACCATTCTAACTTGTGAAACTGTCACAGAAAGTAGGGGCAGTCTCCATCTCCTGGGACCCTTAGAAGCAAATATCAGTACACACTTCCTTGGTGATGGAACACTCTGAACTTGGGATCCAGGAAGCCAGGCACCCAGAGTAAGTCCCAGTCCCAGTCCCAGTGGTCTCATTTGTTTGGATTTACCAAGGACAGAGTCAGTCTTTGTTGGTACCTACTGAAGTGATAATGGCCAAATGTCAGGAGACCTCTGAAGAGGAGCCTTTTCTGAGAAAGCAGGTAGTGGCTCAACCATGGCTCCTGACAACTTCACAGAGTTGGCGAAGGAGACCAGATATGAGACAGAACAGGCCATTTTGGGGGAACATAGTATGGACCACCAGTCAGAGGACACTCAATATATTCACCAACATACTT
The DNA here is from genome assembly GCF_048772815.1 of Callospermophilus lateralis. NCBI lineage: Eukaryota > Metazoa > Chordata > Mammalia > Rodentia > Sciuridae > Callospermophilus > Callospermophilus lateralis. The sequence continues at coordinate 1,677,483 of NW_027513051.1, forward strand.
GGGGGAAGGAGGTGCCGTTGTGGGTGTTGGTGTGAGATTGTGGTTTTGTCTCTTTTCTGAGAATAGGTAGGAAAGACTGTTTGTTTGTTTGGACTGGAATGTTTCTAGAAAGTCGTTTGACAACGCGAGTGTTTCTATGTCTGTGCATTCCACTGTATCTGTGGTTGTAGACATTTGAAAAGCGAATGCATCAATGGTTGTGTCCTGTCTAGTAGAAAGCTTCCCAACATTCATACTGCACAATTTAAGAATGGAGAGAGGCTTGCCTTATGGATGGGCAACACCTACTATCTTCCTAAGTTCTTGTTTTCTTCCTGAATACTGGCCACTCTCCAGAATAGCCTCATGGTTTGGTTTCCAAGATATGTACCACCTCCAAGCTCTGTGACATGGCCATGTACTGGATAGCTGAAGAGAATAGAAGCATCTCAGAAAACTCACATATCAGTGTGACCATTAAAGTCTCAGTGGAAAAACACTGCACTGGGCCTTTTGCTTACCTATTGTTCTGTTTTCCTAAATGTCAGGAAGATCTTTGCCTCAGGAAACCCCTTTGTGAAGCCAGAAAAAAAGAGTTTTCAAATGGAAATGAATGGGCATCACCTGTGGCTCTTTGCTTAATTGCTTTGGAAAGAGATGTGGCTGAATCATCCTCTTTGCCCTGTGTGAGGCAGCGGCTTAGATTCTCAGCACCTGATGGATCTAAAGAAAGTTTCCAAGTGTGCATGCAAAACGAAAATGGCCAAAAGAGCAGTCATTGTGGATGAAGTCTCTCGCCTTCCTCTGTAAGCTTCCTGACCTCCATCACGTGAGAATAGGGATCCTTTGTGTCAAATCAGTTCTTCAAAGCCCTACAGAGGCTAGCACATAAGGGCTTGTGTTTTCTCATGACACCAATTCACATAAAGAATATATACCAGACAGTCAGTAGGCCTCAAATTAGAGAAGCAGAGCAGTATTAAGAGCAGGACTATTTGATCACTATTGGTTCACAGGAAGGGAGTCCAGGCCACCCTGACTTTAGGCAAATGAGGGGCAAGGGAGTTCATTTGGAAAACTGTCTTGGGCTGTGCCCCTCATGGAAACCTCCAGCCAGAGGTTATGAAGAGTGTCTATGTGGAAGAAGATGAGGGCCATTTGGGAGTGTTTTGGTTTTAATTGTGGTCATTTGTTTGGTGGTTGGAAGAGATGCCTAGGTCCACCTGGGCTTGAACTCTGGTGTGATTCCCCTTACAGATTGAGTTCAGGAACTGACCTCAGAGAAGTATTGCCATGAATTGTGTTGGGATTTTAGGAGACCACGCATGAGAGTTGCCTTTGGAAACTGAGATCAATGCCCAGGGTGGCTTTCCACAGAGCATTGTCAATCTCTGCCAGGGCATCACATTATTTTATACTGAAAGACTTGGCAGCCATCGTTGACAGTCAAAACACACATGGGCCTCACATTGTAGACCTCAATGGGCCTGGCTTCATGTGTCTTTTTGGCCACTCTTTGGGAAGCCTTGCCTCTGAGAATTCTCCAGAGTTTCCTTGAAATGTGCTTCCTCAAACATTAATGGTTCCTGAATGAATTGAAACCCACAATTTCTCCAACTTCATCCTTGAAAAATGGCTAGATAAATACCATGAAATTTTTGAAATTTTCATGACCAGGTGGCACTGGAGAACCTTTCAATGTCCTCTTGCTGATGAAGTGTGTACCAGACAGTGCCTTGATTGACTAGGTTTCATGAAAATGATGTAGAACAGAGATACCAGTATGTTGGAGCCTGCTGAGTAGTGGGCCCAGAGCTGTGGTGTGCAGGTGTGTGATAAAACATCTGTGGTCGGGCCATGTGTATCTGCCATTGACTTCCAAATGGCTTGTGGCTGACATTGTGCAGCCAGGAATCACTTATATGTCTGATAACTCTCCATATAAGGCATCTTGTTATATGGAGATGTTTCAGGACAATGTTCAGAATCAGGTGCAATGGTCAAGGGGACAAGCTATGTGGGATAGAAGCCTGGTTGATGCATTCTCCTGCAGACCCTGACCCATCTCATGTGAAAGAACTCCCTCCAGCACTGTGTCCCAGCTGAATTCCTTGTATTTTGTGAAGCAAATAACAAATTTCCAGTGCAGCAGCAAGAAACACCACGAAAAGTGGAGGATGACCAAATTGCTTCACAGTCCACACGGGGAGTCACTTAGCCTTCAGTGGCGACAGTTTACCTACAAAGAGTGAATTCAGCACTGCTGCCTCATGTCCTTTGAAAAACAAGAAACCATGCCCTCCAGGTCACATAGATGCAGATCCAGCTTTGATGGTCTCATTAGAAAGAAAGCTAAAGCTCCTGACAACAACATATATGTCAAGTGCCCATCGTCAGAGGCAGTTTCTAAGGAAGTCTTCAGGCTGGCAGAGCTCCTTGTTTGATAGCATTTACCTATTAGACCAGGATGCAAGAAAAGACCACTGACTCCAATTAAAATCAAGTTAAAGCAAGCTTATATTTTCCACTGCCCAGGTGGCCTCTCCCTCCCAAAACAGTGGGAACAAGACAGCCACCCAAATTTCCTACAGCCCAGGTTTATAACCCAGAATTTTACACTACAGGGGGGTTAAAATATCAGAACTTTGACAAGCATCAAACTAATCGTAGTTTATATATATATATATATATATATATATATATATATATATATATATATATATATATATATTTTTTTTTTTTTTTTTTTTTGCTGGCCCCAACATCAGAATTTATGAAGACCATTAGAGCCTCAGAGAGGGTTATTGTCTGGCCAGGGAAGGCCAGTATTTATGAGGTGTCAATAAAGTTTCATAAAGGGCTGTTCCTGGTCAAAGAGCCAGGCATGGGTGAGTTCAAGGCCACGGGCAGGCATTGCAAGCCGGTTCAGAATTTGGTGTAATTTATAGTTAAGCCAAAATTTTCTTTTCATGGCTTTGTGGCAAGATGGATCCCAATTTTAATAAAAGATCAGGTTGGGTCTATCATTCCCCCCTTTTCTAATGTGTCCCTTTCAAATCTTTGATAGGGTAGGGGAAGAGCACTGAGGGAATTTTAATACCTCACGTAACAGTCTCCATATTTTTTGAACTCACACAAAACCAGTCTCCCTAATTTTACCTGACTTTATTAATTACTTAAAATAAAAGTCTATTTATTTTTGGCTCCATTGTTGTAAGAAGAGTGGCGTCACTTATTTTGGATTCTTCTGAGCTGAGAGAGGGTGACATGAGGGGGCACAGCATGAGGGACATGAGTTGCCTTTTAGAAGTCAGTTCGGTTTGAAGTCTGGTTGTGGTAGAACAGTTTGTAAAGTCATCTGGGGATGGGTTCTTCTATGAGAGAAACAAAAACCATGAGTACTGAATAAATGTTGCAGCTGCTGAAACAAGTCACTGTATAGATGTCCCCTCATCTGTCTTCAATATCCCCAGTTATCAGGACTTTCAACTTAATATTTAACTTTTAGTGTCACAGTTGTCCCACCCCATAAGATACAGTTTAATAATTTAATGTCATCTGATCTTGCAAATTCCTTTTACTAGTATGACCTCTGTGTGTAATAGAGAAACCTTTAATTCTGTTAGTCAGGGCTGGATAATCATACTAGCAAACACCAAGCCTACCTGTGTAGGTTAGGAATATCTGTAGGCCTTAAACAAAAAACTTCTGCCTCTGGTAGCTCCTCTTGATAGTCTCTTTTTATTCTCATCAGGCATTCCTCTCTGAGAATCCTTCTTTGTAGCCTCCAGTCTTACTTATTTTGGGAGGCTACCATAAAGTGTATACGTTAAAATATTATTATAACTATTATTATTTAAAATGCCCAGGAATGGCTGTATTTTGGGTTTATCTGTCTTTGCTAAGAGTTTAAGATGAAGCAGTAAAACTGACTTTTGTTTCTATCTATTGTTAACAGTCAGCTGAGATTTTATGGGAGTCATTTCTGGGGAAACTTGAGAGCAGCTTCTCAGTTCTGCTAGTGCCATTTGCGCTAGGTGATTCCAGGTCTTGCTTGACCATGTGGCTTCTCTCAGAAGCATCAGGAATATCTCCCTTCTCTGATGACTCTCTTCTTCGTAGAAAATGCACTGATTGGCTTTCTGTTCTCCAGTGGCCTCATTAATCTTCCTGATCAGGAGTTTATGTGGCTGAGAGTTGCAAAGTTCTTTAGAGAAGTCTCCTGTTCCCTGGATACAAACTGACTCAGAGGTCAAGAGCCAAAATTTGTTTTATTGTCCCTTTTCATTTAAATTAAATTTTAAATCCTAATCTTAAACATCCAGCAAATAAATTTTAACAGCCTTATATTAAGAGTACTGTGCTTTAATGTCTATAATTTAAAATTATTTATCTTTTTATTATTTGGGATCTGTATTTTTCTGTCTTGTAGGTGATGCCTTATTATCTTAAATTAACCAATGTTGTGTTCAAAAGCAACTCTTTTGTAAAACACTAACAGGGAATCTTTAGTTAACTTATAAGGAAATTACAAAATAAAATTAACAAGAGTAAAAATACTTAGTTCGTGTAATAGCTACCCTGAATTTTTGGCTGAGTTATAAATTATATCCCCTTTTTGAGATCCTAGTAATCTTGACAGAAAAAAAAAAAAAAAACTTCTGAACGTAACTTTAAATTAAATAACATCTGACCTACTGCTTTCGTAGTTATTCTCACATGTTGTAAGATGAGACACAGAGCCTTATCTCAGGTAAGGCAGGGCTCTATATAAATCTTAAGTCTTTTAGTTCTAAAGCTGATCTTTTTTTTTTTAAATATCATCTTACACAGTTTACATAAATTGTTTGAGGTCACATGAACATTAGCTAACACCATATGATATCACATTTAAAACATGAATTAAAGAAAGGCTGAAAGTTTTTAACCTTTACATAGATTAGGCGCTCATTAACTTAAAAATATATTTAAATTTTTCCCCAATGTAAAAAGTAACATAAAACTTTACATATCTTATTGATAACAAGTAAATAAATCCCCAATATATATATATATATTTTTTTACCATACAACTTCAGAACACCAGCTTGATGTAATGCTCTTTTAAAGTTTCTACCTTACAGACTTGTATACCTGGAAGATATGAGCACATTAATAGCATCACAATGACATTGATGTTTTTACATTAACCAAATTTAGCTTTTAAAGAAATTCCAGTACAGTGCTCTAAAATAACAGTTCTTATTTAATCAGTTGTTTAATTTTTATGGTTGCTTGCTCTAGAAAAATAAAAATAAACACAATGTTATGGGTAAACTTTTGTTTTCAGAAATTTGTGTCGCTTTATCACATGACTGATTTTTACAATCTTATACAGACTTTAGAACAAACTTATACAGACCTTACTAAATCAATCAGATATCTAACAAAAGTACTCATGAATGAGTAATCCCATATCAAATTTACTTCACTTATTTATCAAAATATTAGAGAAATGTATTGAACAGTGTAAACCATTTTTTTGTTAAAGGAAAAGTCCTAGAACCAAGGCATATTAGACATTTTATAGACATTAATATTTTATTAGATTTTTGAGCAGCTAGAAAAACTTGTAAGCTTAAATTTAAAGACATTTATTGTTATTTGTTTATCCAAATTTAAAGTGAACCATTTAACTCACGTGAATTAAAGATCTTCGAATCCACTTTTTAAAATTTGTTTTTATGAGTGCTTTTTTTTAATGATCGCTCCTTATATATGTTAATTTGTATATCATATATATGATATACGAACATATGGATATATGGACATACAACACATAACAAAAGTGTGCACAAATAATAATAGTAAGGCCTTGTAGCTTTTCACAGGTGAAATCTCCATTGTAATGTTTCAGAACTCCACTGTTGGTAAAAGATAGAACTGATGAGAAAAATATTAACCTAGTTCTCTAGGATCAAAATAATGAGCTCAAAAAAAATACAGAATCTAAGGAAAAAAATGAGAGTCCTAGAAAAAATGACTGGCCAGTAATTAGTAAATACCATACGATTTACCTTTTTTTTTCCCACTTAGACATCAGATCAGTCTCCTACTGAGCTTGCAGGCTTCTTTCATTTACATTTCAACATAAGTCCTGGCTGAGTTCTGGAAGGAGCTGGACAAAACTGCTATTCTGAGCGGACACCTCAGGCCTAAGGCACTTTAACCATAATTTTCAGGTGAGGATGTTGAAAACTATGATACAATTTTAAGATACAATTCAAAATTTTATACCTTAACATCTTGTTTTGTCAACAGATACCATACTATGATTTACTATCCTTGTCCAAATTAATGCACTGACACACTGTGACATTTACCCAGGCTACCCAATTAAAAATTGGTGAAAAAAAAGACTAAATGATTGGGAAGTTACTTGCCAACTTGGAAGTAGAATTCTTTAGTTTTCCATTTTAAGTATTTAAGTTCTCTGGCATGAATTATCTGAAATCATAAACTAAAAAATTACCTAAACCCGACTTTTAACTGCAAGATTGAGCAATGCTACAAAAACCCATCCAGATACCATATTGTTACAATAAAACATCATCATTTAGACACACATTCAGCTAAGATCATTCCCAAGAAACAATTTATAATATCAACACATTATTGCACATGTCTTAAATGGCCAGAAACAAAGACAAAAGACAGACAGAAAGGAGCTCCAGACTATGGCTGACAGGACAGAAGCCTTTAAAACAGCAGATAAGAGAAAAATCTCCTACACCAGTGGCATGATAGATGTCCCCACAAGGGCATCAGATGTTTTCACAGAGGGGCAACCTGAAATGTAATATCAAAGGTCTCCATGGTGACTTTACTGCATTTAGTGTCTCCTTTTTCTTTTTCTCTTTTTTAAGAAAACAGAGGTGGCAAAATACTTACAGTGCAGGGAAGGAAGGAGGGAATTTACTGAAGCAACAGGACTTCGGCAGCTGCTGGGAGTCCCTCAGTCCCGTCTTTTACTTAAACAGGATTAGCTCCTCTGGTTTGGTTCCACCCCAAGCACGCTGAATCTCCTAACATTTCAGTAGTCAGCTCTCAAAAATTCCGGGGTCGGGGGGGTATCAAAATTTGTATCTTAAATTTCGGTTCTGGACCTTGAAGCCAATTAATACCAATTTAATATAAGGACAGGGTTTGAGAAAAAGTAAAAGGGAGGTTTACTGCTTTGCTAACAAAGGATAAAAACAGGGGACTCTGTTCAAAGTTGTGACTCTCTTGATCTGGAGGGACAAGGGGTTTTAAAGGAGCTTCACTTGTTAACCTGGGAGATACTCAGTTATTAGGTCTCCAGCAGGCATTGCCCTCTGCAGTGGGTGTGCTCCAGACAGCCAGCTAGGGGCTTCTCTCATCCTGCTTAACAAAGGGGGGTATAGTGCATCCCATTTCTTTAAAACACAGTCCAAAGGGGTGACAGGCTTACATGCTTTATTACCCATTTTCACGTCCAATATCCTTAAGTTTTTACCACAGAAATCACACAACAAAACGCACAAAAACAAACAAATAAAAAACATTTAGAACACAGAACAAAACACACACAAAAAAACAGAAACTCGGCGAATAAACAGAAAACCAGAGGAGCAATGCAGCGTCTTGCTAAAGCTCCGGGGTAGGAGCTCCTGCGTGCCAGTCGGCACCTCTCTACACTTTCAGAGGTATTCCCTACAGAAAAGAACAGAGGAAAGAAGGATTCCTATTACTGTCCCGGACAGGAGTATATGTGAGCCTTCCCAGGCCACCTCTCTGTCATCAGAAGAGAACTCCCTTAACCGGATATCAGATGTTATAAAGGCGCCTCTTACCTATGAAGGCCTCCTCCACCAGGTGCTTGATAATAGTTTTAGTGCGATGGTTCACTGCAGTGATCCACGGACTGAAGGCTCATTCCAAGGCCTTGGAACTTGGCTCTCCAGCCTGGAGTCCTGGAGGATAGGCCAGCTTCAGAATTTCCAGCAGTATGGCTTTGTGATCTGGTCGGGTCATGTTGCTGGGGAACTTCAAAATGTTAGTCCAGGACACAAGAAAAGACCACTGACTCCAATTAAAATCAAATTAAGGCAAGCTTAATATTTCAAGCAGCCGGGCTGCCTCTCCCTCTCAAAATGGCGGGAACAAGACAGCAACCCCACCTTTCCTACAGCCCAGCTTTATAGCCCAGAAAGTTACACAAAAGGGGGGTTACAGAAAACAGAACTTTGACAAGCATCACACTAATTGTAGTTTACATTTGTTTTTTTCTGGCCCCAGCATCAGAAATTATGAGGACCATTAGAGCCTCAGAGAGGGTCATTGTCTGGCCAGGGAAGGCGAATATTTATGAGGTGTCATTAAAGTTTCAGAGAGGGCTGTTATCTGGTCAGAGAGCCAGGCATGGGTGAGTTCAAAACATGGTCAGGCATTCTAAGCAGGTTCAGAATTTGCAGTAATTTATAGTAAAGCAAAAATTATCTTTTCATGGCTTTGTGGCAAGATGGCTCACAATTTTAATGAAAGATCATGTTGGGTGATCAACCCTGTCCCCTACTTTTGGAAAATCCTCTACCACCTCCAAGGTTGTGAACTCCTGAGCATTTTCCATTCCAGATATGTATTCACAGAATTTCTAACTCTTCTTCTCTAATTTCGTCTTACTTGGGGCGAAGTTAATGTCAAGCCATTGTTCTGGATGAGAGTGGGAAGAATATTGTGCAGCACATAATTGCATACACATTGGATTCACTTTCCAATTTTCCAATTGAAATACTGAATTCCTGACAATAACCCATACCCTTCTAGACGCTAACTACAAATACTAATATGATGGAGAAAAATAACTCAAACGGAATTGAAATACAAGCAGTTCAGAGGAGGCATGGTGTATATTGGACATGCCTTTTGCAAGATAAAAGGTAGGTGTTATAAATCTAGTCATTTTTTAATTGAAATAGTTTTATATGTGTATTAAAGTTAACAAATATGTGAATTCCTATCTCCCTTTCGCTGTAACCTATTCAGCACATTAATTTTTATATACACATATAGAATCCTACCTGATATCACACGTACATTTTTGTGAGGTGCCTGACATTGCAGATACAAATTGTGAGAAGAGATTACTCCACCTAAATGCTGTTGGAACTGAAAATTCAAGCTAATGGTGAGCTTCCTAGTTGAATAACATTATACATAAATCCATGTTCAGTAAAATGAATATTTTTGGATCTGTGGATGATATATATTTCATGGTGAAATTCGATTGGCATATATAATTCTACTTTTGAATGTCTTTGTTTGTGTGTGTGTTTGTGTGTGTGTGTGTATATATATATATATATATATATATATATATATATATATATACAAAATAAATCTCCAGATTTTTCAAAATATGAAATATATGTGTCTTATATACACTCCCTAAATTCATTCATGTTCATGTATGTGGATTAATAATCAACTTTTCACAAGATTATTCTCAGAAATATTCATCCACCTGAAATACATATTTGTTTCCTAGTACTGAAAACTAACTTCAGTGAAAGGTGCAAACAAATCCTAGTATTTCTACATTAACTGACCTAGTTTAACATCAATGCTAGTAGATTCCTATGGGACATGATGTGTATTTTGACATTAATTATTATTCAACACTGGTACATTACTATTTCTTCAGTTTATGCACATCATAGGATATATATTTCATCCACTACTTAGCAAATTTATAGGCATTTGTTTCACTTTCAATCACTTCTTGCTCCAGAACACATGTATTTCCCTATGTTTCTTGACTGGTCTTTTCATGAGACTTTTTTCAAATATATTATTTTCAATTTCCATGATCAATTTTTAAGCAAAACTCACACATCCTTCATGATAAAACATAACCCTAAGATGACCATTAGATATATAACTGGTTGGAATGATTGATTGTGCATCTTTATAACATTTCTTATATATTTTCAGATATCCATTCAATCCATTATTTAAAGTAGATCCAGTTATATTATTTATTCCCAGTATGGTCTATTCATGCGTTATTGCTATATTCATAGACAGAGGGTATACCTATTTGTACCCCAATACAAATTTATATGTCTTCAAAATATTGCTCCTGGAAATGGTGGAAGAAATACTCATGTCACGTGATATACATATACATTTTATCACAGAAATATTCTGGACACAAAAAGCAAAGGTCACACTTTCAATTGTACCAAAGCCTAAATGGAATGTGAGCATGGATTACTAAAAACATCTATGTCCAGGTTGCCTAATGCTCTCAAATGTCAATCCTATTGGTGACTACATATTTGATTCTTCCTAAGATTATATATTCAACCTCAAGCCTGTTGAAAATGTCTAATCCTATCACTCACTTTGTACTTTGCTTGATTTCCTAATGTCTTTATTGATATCTGCTTTCCCTCATATTTTCCCCAGTTCATCATTGTGACTGACTCTTCACATGTGCTGACATTAACACTCACTCTCTAACCGAAACCCTATTGCTAAAGAACTTTTTGTCCAAATCCAATACTCACTCTTCATTCTAAACCTAACGACTACCTTCCTCATCGTACTGAATATCGCTTTTTGACTGGATGTTCTCTTCAACATTCAATCATCCAAGGTACAAGGTCCTATGCCATTGTATATTGATTTATCTGAGACAACTGTGCAGCACATAACTCAAAGCTAAGTATACCACTTAAGGGTCCAATTCCCTTCTGGGCTTCAAATCTTTCCTAATTTTCTGCTTTCATACTTATATTTCACCTATATACTCTTGTAAATATCGAAGGTTGCCAATACCATTATTCATCTCGCAAAATGATTCCTAACCCAAATCAAACATGTTATTAACCCTAAACATACACTGTTCCATCAATATAACTTACAGAAGAGCAGGGACAGAGTTGGTCTTACAATATAGGAATGTAGGTGATCTTCCACCTTCTGAGAACCTCAAAGATCCATGCAGAAATGATCCTTGGAGAAGATTTATGCAGCTATGTTGGACCTGAGAGAGCAATAGAAATCTTCCATGGCAAACAACCTGGTCAGGATGAATTGATGGGTCTAAGTCAGCCTCTCTTTTCTTATTGTAAAGAAGTTGGAAGAAACCAGGCCTGTGTGGAGAGCTGTACCTGGGTGCCTAAGGTTGATATTCCATTCTAACTTCTGAATGTGTCAGAGGATGTTGGGGCAGCCTCCATCTCATGGGACCCTTGGAAGCAACTGTTAGGACAAAGTGGTTTTCAAGGCAGTGACCTCATTCAGTTCCTGAAGGAAGTGACCTCTCCTCACTTAATTGGTGATTGAATTCTCTGAACTTGGGATCCAGGAAGACAGGCACCCAGAGCCAGTCCCAGTCCTAGTCCCATTGGGCTAACTTGTTTGCTTTTTCCAAGGACAGAGTCAGTCTTTCTTGGTACCTACTGATGTGAGGATGGCCAATTGCCAGCAGAGTTCTGAAGAGGCACCTTCCCTGAGAAAGCAGGTAGTGGCTCACCGCTGTCTCCTGACAACTTCACATAGTTGGCCAAGGAGACCAGATCTGAGAGAGGACAGGCCATTTCGGGGGAACATAATATGGCCCACCAGTCAGAAGACACTCTGGATAGTCACAGACCTACTTGGGGGAAGGAGGTGGCTTTGCCGCTGTGGGTGTGAGTTTGTGGTTTTTTTCTCATGTTCTGAGAATAGGTAGGAAAGGCGTTTTTTTCTGGTGTGGAGTGGACTGTTTCTAGTAAGTCCTTTGACATTGTGAGGGTTTCTATGTCTGTGTATCCCACTGTATCCGTGGTTTTAGACATTAGAAAAGAAAATGCATCAATGGATTTGTTTTCTCTAGTAGAAAGCTTCCCCACATTAATACTGCCCAATAGATTAATGGACTTCACTTTGCCTTATGGATGGGCAACACCTACTGTCTTCTTAAGTTACTGTTTTCTTCGTGAATTCTGGCCACTCTACAGAATACGCTCATGGTTTTGTGTCCCAGATATGTAACACCACAAGGCTCTGTGACATGGCCATGTACTGGATAGCTGAAGAGATTGAGAGCATCTCAGAAAACTCAGATATCAGTGTGACCAGTAAAGTCTCAGTGAAGAAACCCTTCTTGGGCCATTTGCTTACTTGTGTTTCAATTACCCTGAATTTCAGGAAGGTCTTTGCCTCATGCCAACCCTTTGTGAAGCCTGAAGAAAACTGTTTTCATATGGAAATGAATGGGCTTCACCTGTGGCTCTTTGCTTAATTGCTTTGGAATGGGATGTGTCTGAATCAGTCTCTGGTCCTTGTGTGAGGCTGTGACTTAGATTCTCAGCACCCAATGGATCTAAAGAAAAATCCCATGTGCTTCCCAAACCGAAATGGCCAAAAGAGAAGTCATTGTGGATGAATTTTTTTGCCTTCTTGTTTTAGGTTCCTGACCTCCATTAAGTGAGAATAGGGATTCTTTGGATTAAATGAGTTCTTCAAATCCCTGCAGAGGCTTGCCCATATGTGCTTGGGTTTTCTCATGACTCCAAATCACATGAAGAATCTATACCTCACAGCCAGTAGGCCTCAAATTGGAGAAGCGGAACACTTTAACAGCAGGAATATTTGATCACTCCAGGTTCACAGGAGGAGTGTCCAGGCCACCATGATTTTAGGCAAATGAGGGGCAAGTGAGCTTATTTTTTACACTTTCTTAGGCTGTGCCCCTCATAGAAATCTCCAGCCAGAGGTTATGATGAGTGTCTATATGGAAGAAGATGAGGGCCCTGTGGGAGTGTTTTGATTTTAATTGTGGTCATTTTTGTGGTGGTTGGAAGGAATGACTGGTTCCACCTGGGCTTGAACTCTGGCGTGATTTCCCTTAGAGACTGAGTTCTGGAACTGAACTCAGAGAAGTATTGCCATGAATTGTGTTGGGATTTTAGAAGGCCATGCATGAGACTCACCCATGGAAACTGAGATCTAGGCCCAGGGTGTCTTTCCACAAAACAATGGGAACCTCAGCCAGGATATCACATGATTTTATTCTGAAAGATTGGCAGGTATAGTTGAGAGTCAAAACACACATGGACCTCACATTGTAGGCCTCAATTTGCCTGGCTTCATGTGACCTTTTGGCAATTCTTTGAGAAGCCTTGCCTGTGAGTGTTCTCCAGAGCTTTCATTGAAATGAGCTTTCTCAACACTTAATGGTTCCTGAATGATTTGAAACCCACAGTGCCTCCAACTTAATCTTTGAAAAATGGCTAGATAAATACCATGAAATTTTTGAAATTTCCATGACCAGGTGGCACTGGAGAATCTTTGGAAGTCCTGTGGTTGATCATGTGTATACCAGAGAATGCCTTGTTTTACTGGGTTTTATGAAAATGGTGTAGAACAGAGATGCCAGTAATTTGTATCCTGCTGATTAGTGGGCCTAGAGCAGTGGTGGGCAGGTGTGTGATAAAACACCATGGTGGGGCCATGTGGATCGGCCATTGGCTTCCAAATGGATTATGACTGACATAGTGCAGAAATCAGACACTTATATGTAAAGGCATTTTTTATATGGAGAGGTTCAGGGCAATGTTCAGAATCAGTTTACTATGGTTATTGGGGCAAGCTGTGTGGGATAGAAGCCTGGTTGGTGCATTCTCCTGCAGACCCTGACCCACCACACGTGACAGAACTCCCTTCAGCACTGTATCCTAGTAGAACTCCTTGTATTTGGTGAAGCAAATACCAAATTCCCAGTGCAGCAGCAAGAAACACCACGAAAAGTGGAGGATGACCAAATGTCTTCACAGTCCACACGAGGAGACACTTAGCCTCCAGTGGCCACAGTTTACATACAAAGAGAGAATTCAGCACTGCTGCCTCATGGTCATTGGAATATAAGAAACCATGTCTTCCAGGTCACATAGATGCAGACCCATTTTGATGGTCTCACTACAAAGGAAGTTAAAGCTCATGACAACAACATATATTTCAAGTGCCCAACCTCAGAGGCAGTTTTCCAAGAAGTCTTAGGCCAGCAGAGCTCCATGTTTGTGGAGTGTTTACACTGTTCTTTACTTTTGGAAACTCCTCTACCACCACCAAGGTTGTGAACTCCCGAGCATATTCCATTCCAGATATGTATTCACAGATTTTCACACTTTTCTACTCTAATTGTGTCTTACTTGGGCCAAGGTAATATCAAGGCATTGTTCTGAATATGAGTGGGAAGATTTTTGTGTAGCACATATTTACATACACATTCGATTCATTTTTCAATTTTCTATTTGAAATACTGAAGCCCTGAAACTAACACATACCCTACTATACTCTGACTAATAATTCTAATATGATGGTGAAAAATAACCCAAACAGAATAGAAATACAAGCAGTTCAGAGGAGGCATGGTGTATTGTTACAATTGCCTTTTGCATTATATAGTGTAGGAGTTATAAATCTAGTCATTTTTTTGTTGAAATAGTTCTACATGTGTTTTTAAAATTAACAAATATGTGAATTCCTGTCTCCCTTTATCTGTAGCCAATTCAGCACATGTATTTTTATATGCACATATAGAATTCTACCTGGTACCACACGTACATACTTGTGAGGTAACTGAATTGGCAGATGCAAATTGTGAGAAAGGATAACTCCTCCTAAATGCTGTTGGAACTGAAAATTCAACCTATGGGTGAGCTTCCTAGTTGAATAACATTATACATTAATCCATGTTCAGTAAAATGAATATTTTTCGATCTGTGGATTATATATATTTCATGATGAATTTCGATTGGCATATATATTGCTACTTTTTTTCTTTTATTGGATGCTCAAAACATTAAAAATCTCTTGACACATAATATTTCATACATTAGATTCAAGTGGCTTATGAACTCCCATATTTAGCCCAAATAGAGATTACAGAATCACATCGATTACACATCCACATTTTTACATAATGCCCTATTAGCTACTGTTGTATTCTGCTACCTTTCCTATACTCTACTATCTCCCCTCCCCTTCCTTCCGATCTTCTCTTTTTTCCCCATCTACTGTAATTTATTTCACTCCATGTTTATTTTCCCATTCCACTCACAACAATATGTAATTTTGTGTTACAATGAGGGTCTCCCTCCATTACCATGCAATTTCCCTTTTCTCTCACTTACCCTCCCACCTCATGTCTCTGTTTAAAGTTAATCTTTTCTTCCTGCTATTGCTCCCTGCTCTGTTCTTAGTTGCTCTCATTATATCAAAGAAGACATTTGGTATTTATTTTTTAGGGATCGGCTATCTTCACTAAGCATAATCTGCTCCAGTGCCATCCATTTTTCTGCAAATTTTATGATTTTGTCATTTGTTAGTGCTGCGTAATACTCCATAGTGTATAAATGCCACATATTTTTATCCATTCATCTATTGAAGGGCATCTGGGTTGGATCCACAGTGTATCAATTGTGAATTGTACTGCTATGAAAATCCATGTGGTAGTATCCCTGTATTACTCTCTTTTAAGGTCTTCAGGGAATAGTCAGAGAAGGGCAATAGCTGAGTCAAATTGTGGTTCCATTCACAGCTTTCCCAGGAATCTCCATACTGCTTTCCAAATTGGCCACACCAGTTTACAGTCCCACCAGCAATGTACAAGAGTATCTTTTACCCCACATCCTTGCCAGCACTTGTTGTTGTTTGACTTCATAATGGCTACCAATTTACTGGAGTGAGATGGTATCTTAGGGTGATTTTGATTTGAATTTCTCTGACTGCTAGAAATGGTGAGCATTTTATTATGTACTTGATGAATGATTATATGTCCTCCTCTGAGAAGTGTCTGTTCAAGTCTTTGACCCATTTGTTTATTGGGTTATTTGTTATCTTATTGTCTAATTTTTTGAGTTCTTTGTATATTCTGGATATTAGGCCTCTATCTGAAGTGTGAGGAGTAAAAATTTGTTCCCATGATGTATGCTCCTTATTTACCTCTCTTATTCTTTCTCTTGCTGATAAAAAACTTTTCAGTTTAAGTAGTCCCATTTGTTGATTCTTGTTATTAACTCTTGTGCTATGGATGTCATATAAAGGAATTTGGAGCCCGATCCCATAATATGTAGATCAGAGCCAACTTTTTCTTCTATCAGACACAGAGTCTTTGATTTGATATCTAGCACCTTGATCCACTATGAGTTAACTTTTGTGCATGGCGAGAGAAAGGAATTCAGTTTCATTTTGTTGCACATGGATTTCCATTTTTCCCAACACCATTTGTTGAAGATACTATATTTCCTCCATTGCATGCTTTTAGCTCCTTTATCAAATATAAAATAGTTGTAGCTTTTTGGATTAATCTCTGTGTCCTCCATTCTGTACCATTGGTCCACCCGCCTGTTTTGGTACCAGTACCATGCTGGGTTTTTTTTAATTAATTTTATTGTAGGTTGTTCAAAACATTTCATAGTTCTTGATATATCATATTTCACACTTTGATTCAAGTGGGATATGAGCTCCCATTTTTACCCCATATACAGATTGCAGAATCACATCAATTGCACAACCATTGATTTACATATTGCCATTCTGGTGACTGTTGTATTCTGTTGCCTTTCCTATCCTCTACTATCCCCCCTCCCCCTCCCCTCCCCTCTTCTCTCTCTACCTCCTCTACTGTAATTCATTTCTCCCCCTTATATATTTCCTCCTTTCCCCTCATTTCCTCTTGTATGTAATTTTGTATACCCCTGAGGGTCTCCTTCCATTTACATGCAATTTTCCTTCTCTCTCCCTTTCCCTCCCACCTCTCATCCCTGTTTAATGTTAATCTTCTTCTCATGCTCTTCGTCCCTACTCTGTTCTTAGTTAATCTCCTTATATCAAAGAAGATATTTGGCATTTGTTTTTAAGGGATTGGCTAGCTTCACTTAGCATAACCTGCTCTAATGCCATCCATTTCCCTCCAAATTCTATGATTTTGTCATTTCTTAATGCAGAGTAATATTCCATTGTGTATAAATGCCACAATTTTTTATCCATTCTTTTATTGAAGGACATCTATGTTGGTTCCACAGTCTTGCTATTGTGAAATGTGCTGCTATGAACATGGATGTAGCAGTGGCCCTATAGTGTGCTCTTTTTAGGTCTTTAGGGAATAGACCGAGAAGGGGAATAGCTGGATCAAATGGTGGTTCCATCCCGAGCTTTCCAAGAAATCTCCATACTGCTTTCCAAATTGGGCGCACCAATTTGCAGTCCCACCACTAATGTACAAGAGTACACTTTTCCCGACATCCTCGCCAGCACTTGTTGGTGTTTGACTTCCTAAAGGCTGCCAATCTTACTGGAGTGAGATGGTATCTTAGGGTGGTTTTTATTTGCATTTCTCTGACTGCTAGAGATGGTGAGCATTTTTTCATATACTTCTTGATTGATTGTATGTCCTCCTCTGAGAAATTTCTGTCCAGGTCCTTGGCCCATTTGTTGATTGGGTTATTTGTTATCTCATTGTCTAATTTTTTTAGTTCTTTGTATATTCTGGATATTAGGGCTCTGTCTGAAGTGTGAGGAGTAACGATTTGTTCCCAGGACGTAGGCTACCTATTTACCTCTCTTATTGTTTCTTTTGCTGAGAAAATAACTTTTTAGTTTGAGTAAGTCCCATTTGTTGGTTCTAGTTATTAACTGTTGTGCTATGGGTGTCCTATTTAGGAATTTGGATCCCGACCCCACAGTATGTAGATCATAGCCAACTTTTTCTTCTATCAGACGCCATGTCTCTGATTTGATATCAAGTTCCTTGATCCACTTTGAGTTAACTTTTGTGCATGGTGAGAGAAAGGGATTCAGTTTCATTTTGTTGCATATGGATTTCCAGTTTTCCCAACACCATTTGTTGAAGATGCTAGCCTTCTTCCATTGCATGCTTTTAGCCCCTTTATCGAATATAAGATAGTTGTAGTTTTGTGGATTGGTTTCTGTGTCCTCTATTCTGTACCATTGGTCCACCCGCCTGTTTTGGTACCAGTACCATGCTGTTTTTGTTTCTATTGCTCTGTAGTATAGTTTGAAGTCTGGTATAGCTATACCGACTGATTCACACTTCCTGCTTAGCAATGTTTTTGCTATTCTGGGTCTTTTATTTTTCCATATGAATTTCATGATTGCTTTCTCTATTTCTACAAGAAATGCCATTGGGATTTTGATTGGCATTGCATTAAACCTATTGAGAACTTTTGTTAATATCGCCATTTTGATGATGTTAATTCTACCTATCCATGAACTGGGTATATTTTTCCATCTTTTAAGATCTTCTTCAATTCTCTCTTTAGGGTTCTGTAGTATTCATTGTATAAGTCTTACACCTCTTTTGTTAGGTTGATTCCCAAGTACTTTATTTTTTCTGAGGATATTGTGAATGGGGTGGTTGTCCTCATATATATTTTAGAGGATTTGTCGCTGATATACAGAAATGCCTTTGATTTATGCGTGTTGATTTTATATCCTGCCACTTTGCTGAATTCATTTATTAGCTCTAATAGTTTCTTTGTAGACCCTTTTGGGTCTGCTAGGTATAGAATCATGTCATCTGCAAATAGTGATAATTTGAGTTCTTCTTTTCCTATTTTTATGCCTTTAATTTCTTTTGTCTGTCTAATTGCACTGGACAGTGATTCGAGAACTATGTTGAACAGAAGTGGTAAGAGAGGCCATGCCTGTCTTGTACCAGATTTTAGAGGGAATGCCTTCAGTTTTTCTCCATTCAGAATGATGCTAGGCTGAGGCTTAGCATAGATTTCTTTTACAATATTGAGGTATGTTCCTGTTATCCCTAGTTTTTCTAGAGTTTTGAACATAAAGGGATGCTGTACTTTGTCGAATGCTTTTTCCGCATCTATCGAGATGATCATATGGTTCTTATATTTAAGCCTATTGATGTGGTGAATAACATTTATTGATTTTCGTATATTGAACCAACCTTGCATCCCAGGGATAAATCCTACCTGATCATGGTGCACAATTTTTTTGATATGTTTTTGTATCCGGTTCGCGAGAAGTTTATTGAGCACTTTTGCATCTAGGTTCATTAGAGATATTGGTCTGTAGTTTTCTTTCTTTGGAGTGTCTTTGTCTGGTTTAGGAATCAGGGTGATGTTGGACTCATAGAATGAATTTGGAAGTTCTCCCTGTTTTTCATTTTCCTGAAATAGCTTGAAAAGTATTGGTGTTAGTTCCTCTTTAAAGGTTTTGTAAAACTCTGCTGTATACCCATCCGGTCCTGGGCTTTTCTTAGTTGGTAGTCTTTTGATGGTTTCTTTATTTCCTCAGTTGATATTCGTCTGTTTAGGTTGTCAATATCCTCCTAACTCAATCTGGGCAAATCATATGACTTAAGAAATTTATCGATGCCTTCACTATCTTCTAATTTATTGGAGTATAAGGATTAAAAATAATTTCTGATAATCTTCTGTATTTCTGAAGTGTCTGTTGTGATATTGCCTTTTTCATCCCATATGCGAGTAATTTGAGTTCTCTCTCTTCTTCTCTTCATTAGCGTGGCTAAGGGTCTGTCAATTTTATTTATTTTTTCAAAGAACCAACTTTTAGTTTTGTCAATTTTTTCAATTGTTTCTTTTGTTTCAATTTCATTAATTTTTGCTCTGATTTTAATTATTTCTTGTCTTCTACTTTTTTGCTGTTGTTTTGCTCTTCTTTTTCTAGGACATTGAGTTGAAGTATTAGATCATTTATTTGTTGGTTTGTTTCTTTTTTTAAGGAATGAACTCCAAGCAATAAATTTTCCTCTTAGAACTGCTTTCAATGTGTCCCATAGATTCCGATATGTTGTGTCTGTGTTTTCATTTATCTCTAAGAATTTTTTAATATCCTCCTTGATGTCTTCTATAACCCATTTATTATTCAGTAACCTATTTTTCATTCTCCAATTGATGCATGATTTTTTCTTACTTCTTTTATCGTTGATTTTCAATTTCATTTCATTATGTTCAGATAAGATGCATGGTATTATCTCTACTCCCTTATATTGTCTAAGAGTTGCCCTGTGACATAATATATGATCTATTTTTGAGAAGGATCCAAGTGCTGCTGAGAAAAAAGTGTAACTCCTTGATCTTGGGTGGTATATTCTATATATGTCAATTAAGTCTAGGTTATTAATTATGTTATTGAGTTCTATAGATTCCTTATTCAACTTTTCTTTGTAAGATCTATCCAGTGGGGAGAGAGGTGTGTTGAAGTCTCCCATAATTATTGTATGGTGGTCTATTAGACTCTTGAACTTGAGAAGAGTTTGTTTGATGAACATAGCTGCACCATTGTTTGGGGCATATATATTTATGATTGTGATGTCTTGTTGGTGTATGGTTCCCTTGAGCTGTATGTAGTGTCCCTCTTCATCCCTTTTGATTAACTTTGGCATGAAATCTATTTTATTTGATATGAGTATGGACACTCGTGCTTGTTTCCGAAGTCCATAAGAGTGATATGATATTTCCCAACCTTTCACCTTCAGTCTATGTATGTCTTTTCCTATCAAATGCGTCTACTGAAGGCAGCATATTGTTGGGTCTTGTTTTGTGATCCATTCTACTAGCCTGTGTCTCTTAATTCGTGAGTTTAAGCCATTAACATTTAGGGTTATTATTGAGATATGGGTTGTTCTTCCAGTCATCTTGGTTTATTTATGTTACTAAACATGGTTTGTTTTCCTCTTTGATTATTCCCCCTCTTTACTGTACTCCCTCCCGCTGTTGGTTTTCATTGTTATTTTCCATTTCCTCTTCCTGCAATGTTTTGCCGAGGATGTTTTGAAGAGATGGTTTTCTAGCTGCAAATTCTTTTCACTTTTGTTTATCATGGAAGGTTTTAATTTCATCTTCCATACTGAAGCTTAATTTTGCTGGATACACAATTCTTGGTTGGAACCCATTTTCTTTCAGTGTTTCAAATATGTTATTCAAGGATCTTCTAGCTTTCAGAGTCTGTGTTGAAAGATCAGCTGTTATCCTGATTGGTTTACCCCTAAATGCAATCTGCTTCCTTTCTCTTGTAGCTTTTAAAATTCTCTCCTTATTCTGTATGTTGGGCATCTTCATTATAATGTGTCTAGGTGTGGATCTCTTATGATTTTGCACATTCGGCGTCCCGTAGGCTTCTAGGATATGGGATTCTGTCTCATTCTTCAAGTCTGGGAAGTTTTCTCGTATTATTTCATTGAATAGATTGCTCATTCCTTTTGTTTGGAACTCTATATCTTCCTGTATCCCAATGACTCTTAAGTTTGGTCTCTTTATGTTATCCCATATTTCTTGAATGTTCTGCTCATGGTTTCTTAACAGTTTTGCTGAGCTGTCTATGTTTTTCTCCAGTTGAAATACTTTGTCTTCATTTTCTGATGTTCTATCTTCTAAGTGTTCTACTCTGCTGGTAGTATTCTCAATTGAGTTTTTAATTTGGTTTATTGTTTCCTGCATTTCCAGGATTTCTGTTTGTTTGTTTTTTATAACCTTGATCTCCCTGTATAATTGATCTTTTGCTTCTTGTATTTGTTTATGTAATTCATTTTCGAAGTGCTCGAAGTGGTTTTTCATTGTCTGATTATGCTGTCTAATGTCTTCCTTGAGACTCCAGATAATCTGAAGCATGTATATCCTGAATTCTTTATCTGACATTCCATCTGCTGCAGATATTACCTCTTCTAAAGTTGAGTTGACCTGCATTGCTTGTGGTCCTTTCTTTCCTTGTCTTTTCATACTGATCGCGTTTCTTTCTGCTTGGTGAAACTGTTGTGTTATTGATTTTCCCCCTATATATTTAAATTGCTCTTATATAGTTGCAAAGTCTCCCTCGCAGGCTTTGGCGGTGGTTCTGCCCCTCCTCCAATTGGGGCAATGTGCCTACTACGCCGGCAGGCTGCTGTGCCTCTACTTTCGGTGGGCCTGTTCTTTCGGTGGTCACAGGTTCGCCTCCCTTGCAGGCATGAGAAGCGGCTCTGCACCTCCGCTGGCCGCTAGGCCTGTTCTGTCTGTCGTTTGCAGGTCTGTCTACCTAACAGGTGCTGGTGGCGGCTCTGCCCCTCCCCCAAACGGGGTGATGTGTCAGACGGCCACTGGGCCTGTTTTGTCAGTGGTCACGGTATCGCCTACCTTGCAGGTGGGTGGGGCAGCTGTGCCCCTCTCCAGGTTTCTGGGCCTGACCTGCCGGTGGGTTGCAGGTCATTCATTTTTTAGTTCTAGTAGTTTTTGTACACCTTTTTGTGTCTTCTATGTATAGAATAATGTCACCCGAAAATAGTGATAATTTGCGTTCTTATTTTCCTATTTTTATGCCTTTTATTTGTTTAGTATGTCTAATTGCTCTGGCCAGTGTTTCGAGAACTATATGGAATAGAAGTGGTGAGAGAGGGCATCCCTGTCTTGTTCCAGATTTTAGAAGAAATGCCTTCAATTTTTCTCCATTCATAATGATGCTAGCCTGAGGCTTAGCATAGATAGCTTTTACAATGTTGAGGTAACTTCCTGTTATCCCTATTTTTTCTAATGTTTTGAACATAAAGGGATGCTGTACTTTGTCAAATGCTTTTTTTGCTTCTATCGAGATGATCATATGGTTCTTATCTTTAAGTCTATTGATGTGGTGAATAACATTTATTGATTTCCGTATATTGAACCATCCTTGCATCCCAGCTATGAATCCTACTTGATCATGGTGCATAATTTTTTTGATGTGCCTTTGTATTCGATTCACCAGAGTTTTATTGAGGATTTTTGCATGTAGGTTCATCAGATATATTGGTCTGTAGTTTTCTTTCTTTGAGGTGTCTTTTTCTGATTTCGGAATCAGCGTGATGTTGGCCTCATAGAATGAATTTGGAAGAGCTCCCTCTTTTTCTCTATGCTGAAATAACTTGAAAAGTATTGGTATTAAATCTTCTTTAAATGTTTTGTAAAACTCCGCTGTATAGCCATCCATTCCTGGGCTTTTCTTGGTTTGTAGTCTTTTTATTGCTTCTTCTGTTTCATCCATTGACATTGGTCTGTTTAAATTGTGTGTATCCTTCTGACTCAGTCTGGGAATATCATATGACTTAAGAAATTTATCGATGTCTTCACTATATTCTATTTTATTGGAATATAGGTTTTCTAAATAATTTCTAATTGTCTTCTGTATTTCGGAAGCATCTGTTGTAATATTGCCTTTTTCATCCCATATGTTAGTAATTTGAGTTCTCTCTCTTCTTCTCTTCATTAGCATGCCTAAGGGTCTGTCGAACATATTTATTTTTTCGAAGAACCACCTTTTAGTTTTGTTAATTTTTTCAATAGTTTCTTTTGTTTCAATTTCGTTGATTTCTGCTCTGATTTTAATTATTTCTTGCTTTCTGCTACATTTTTTGTTGTTTTGCTCTTCCTTTTCTAGGGCTTTGAGTTGAAGTGTGAGCTCATTTATTTGTTCGTTTTTACTTTTTTTCAGGAATGACCTCCAGGCGATGAATTTCCCTCTTAAAACTGCTTTCATTGTGTCCCATAGATTCTGATATATTGTGTCTGTATTTTCATGTATCTCTAAGAATTTTTTGATTTCCTCCTTTATATCTTCTGTAACCCACTGATCATTCAGTAACATATTGTTCATTTTCCATGTGATGTAGGATTTTTCCTTCCTTTTTTTATCATTGGTTTCCAGTTTCATTCCATTATGATCAGAAAAAATTCATGGTATTATCTCAACCCCTGTATATTTACTGAGGGTTGCCCTATGACATAATATATGGTCTATTTTTGAGAAGGATCCACGTGCTACTGAGAAAAAAGTATATCCACTTGATGATGATTGATATTTTCGATATATGTCAGTTAAGTCTAGGTTATTGATTGTGATATTGAGTTCTATAGTTTCTTTATTCACTTTTGTTTGGAGGATCTGTCCAATGGTGAGAGAGGTGTGTTGAAGTCACCCATAATTATTGTGTTGTGGTCTATTTCATTCTGGAACTTGAGGTGAATTTGTTTTTTGAACATTGCAGCACCATTATTTGGTGCATAAATATTGATAATTTTTATGTCTTGTTGACGAATGGTTCCTTTTAACAGTTTATAATGTCCTTTCTTATCCCTTTTGATTAAATTAGTCTTGAAGTTGATTTTATTCGTTATGAGCATGGCCACCCCTGCTTGCTTATGGGGAGCGTTGCATGGTATATTTTTTCCAAAACTTGCACCTTCAGCCTGTGTATGTCTTTTCCATTCAGATGTGCCTCCTGGAGGCAATATATTGTTGGATTCATTTTTAATCCAAGTTACTAGCCTATGTCGCGTTATTGGAGAGTTTAAGCCATTAACATTTAGAGTCACTATTGATATATGGTTTGTACTGCCGCTCATGATTGATGATTCATCTTTTTTTTTTTTTTAATTTAGTTTGTTTCTCCATGATTAGCTTTTCCCCCACCCTCAGTCATTACTGAGGCACTTCCCACTGATGGTTTTGGTTGTTGATTTTCATTTCTTCTTCATGTATTGTTTTGCTCAAGATGCTTTGCAATGCTGGTTTTCTGGCTACAAATTTTTTTACCTTTTGTTTATCATGAAATATTTTTATTTCATCGTCATACCTGCAGCTTAATTTTGCTGGATACAGAATTCTTGGTTGGCATTCATTGTCTTTCAGTGTTTGAAATACGTTGCTCCAGGATCTTCTCGCTTTCAGCGACTGTGATGAAAAATCCATTCTCAACCTTATTGGTTTACCCCTTAATGTAATCTGCCTCCTTTCTCTTAGAGCTTTTAATATTTTCTCTTTGTTTTGTATATTGGATATCTTCATAACAATGTGTCTTGGTGTTGGTCTACTGTGATTTTGTGTGCTCCGTGTCCTGTAAGCATGTCCAATTTGTATATCTATTTACTTTGTATTTCTGGAAATATTTCTGTAATTATTTCATTCTATAGATTACTAATTCCCTTGGTTTGAATCTGTGTACCTATCCAGATGACTCATTTTTTTTTTTATGTTATCCCATATCTCTTGGATGTTTTACTCATGATTTTTTACCAGCCTTTCTGTGTTGGCTAGATTCTTTTCAAGATGATATATTTTGTCTTCATTATCTGACATTCTGTCTTCTACTTGCTCCACAGTGTTAGTGATACTCTCAATTGACTTTTTAATTTGGTTTATCGTTTCCTTCATTTCTAGAATTATTGTTTGATTTTTTTATAATCTCTATCTCCTGATAAAGATGCATAACTTCTTTTTTTATCTGTTTATGTAATTCATTTTCAATGTGTTCTTTCACTGTTTGGATTTGCTGTCTCGTATCCTCTTTAAGTTTCAATTCCATCTGTCTAAGGTATTCCTTGAGTTCTTTATATGACCATTTTTCTGATGACTATAGGTCCTCCTGAATATTTTGGCTGTCCTTCGTTGTTTGTACTTATTTTCTTCCTTGATTTTTTGTGCTGCTCATGTTACTTCTTGCTCTGTTTGACTGTTGAGTTACTGCTTACTCTTATAAATTTATTTGATGCTTGGAAGAAAAGATATTAGAAGGAAAGGGAAGAAGTCACTAAAGAGAATGAGAGTAGGCAGGTAGAATTCGAGGAAGGGGAAATCAGAAAATTGAAAAGAAATGATAAGACAAAAGAAAAAATAGAAAAGAAAGAAAGAAAGAAAAAAATTTAAAAATAATGATCATTTAAAAGATGTAAATTAAAGTTTAAAATAATAATAATAATAAAATAAAAATATTTAAAAAATGAAAACATATTAAAAAGTTAAAGTACAACAACAAAAAATATGAATTTACATAAAGAATTTAAACCCCACACTCAGTAGGCCTCAAGTTGGAGAAGTAGAGCAGTATTAACGCCAGGCCTATTTTTTCACTTCTGTTTCACAGGAAGGCAGTCCAGGCAACCCTGATGTTAGGCAAATGAGGGGCAAGGGAGCTTATTTTGGACACGGACGTGGGCTGTGTACCTCATGGAAACCTCCAGCCGGAGGTTATGATGAGTGTCTACATGGAAGAAGATGAGGGCCATGTTGGGGTGTTTTGGTTTTAACTGTGAACATTTGTATGGCGGTAGGAAGAGATGACTGGGTACACCTGGGCTTGAACTCTTGTGTGATTCAACATAGAGACTGAGTTCTGGAATTGACCTCAGAGAAGTGTTGCCATGGATTGTGTTGGGCTTTTAGAAGGCCATGCATGAGAGTCGCCCTTGGAAAGTGAGATCTACGCCCAAGTTGGCTTTCCACAGAGCAAAGGGAATCTCAGCCAGGATATCACATGATTTTATTCTGAAAGACTTGGCAGCCACAGTTGAGAGTGAAAACACACATGGACCTCACATTGTAGACCTCAATGGGCCTGGCTTCATGTGACCTTTTGGCCACCCTTTGGGAAGCCTTGCCTCTGAGAGTTCTCCAGAGCTTTCATTGAAGTGAGCTTACTCAACATTTAATGGTTAATGAATGAATTGAAACCCACAGTGCCTACAACTTCTTCCTTGAATAATGGCTAGATGAATACCATGAAATTTTTGAAATTCCCAAGACTAGGTGTCACAGGAGAACCTTTGGATGTCCTCTAGCTGATCATGAGAATACAAGACATTGCCTTTATTGACTGGGTTTCATGAAAATGGTGTATAACAGAGATGCAAGTAAGTTGGAACCTGCTGAGTAGTGTTCCTAGAGCCGTGGTGGGCAGGTGTGTGATAAAATATCTCTGGTGTGGCCATGTTTATCTGCCATTGGTGTCCAAATAACTTGTGACTGATATTTTGCAGCCAGTAGACCCTTATATGTAAAAGAATCTTGTTATATGGAGAGGTTTCAGGGCAATGTTCAGAATCAGGTTGCTATGGTCAATGTTGCAAGCTATGTGGGATAGAAGCCTGGTTGGTGCATTCTCCAACAGAACCCAACCCACCACAACTGAAAGAACTCCCTACAGCACTGTGTCCCAGTTGAACTCTTTTTATTTCATGAAGCAAATACCACACTCCTAGTGCAACAGCAAAAAACACCACAAAGAGTGGAGGATGACCAAATGGCTTCACAGTCCAGATGAGGAGACACTTGCCCTCAGTGGCCACAGTTTACCTACAAAGAGAAAATTCAGCACTGCTGCCTCATGTTCATCGGAAAATAAGAAACCATGTCATCCATGTCACATAGATGCAGACCCAGCTTTGATGGTCTCACTACAAAGGAAGCTAATGCTCCTGACAACAAAATATATTTCAAGTGCTCACCCTCAGAGGTAGTTTCTCCAGATGTTAGGCCAGCAGAGCTTCATGTTTGTGGAGTGTTTACCCTGTCCCTTACTTTTGGAAACTCCTCTACCACCTCCAAATTTGTGAACTCCTGAGCATTTTCTATAACAGGAATGTATTCACAGATTTTCTAACTCTTCTCCTCTAATTGTGTCTTACATGGGGCGAAGGTAATGCCAAGGCATTGTTCTGAATGAGAGTGGGAAGATTTTTGTGTAGCACATATTTGCATACACATTGGATACATTTTCCAATTTTGCATTCGAAATACTGAATCCCTGACACTAACAAATTCCCTTCTAGACTTTTACTTCTAATCTTAATATGATGGAGAAAAATAACCCAAACAAAATAGAAATACAAGAGGTTCACAGGAGGCATGGTGTATAGTTGGACTTGCCTTTCCTATGATAAATGGTAGGTGCTATAAATCTAGCAAATTTTTATTGAAACAGTTCTTTATGTGTTTTAAAAGTTAACAAATATGTGAATAACTGTCTCCCTTTCTCTGTAGTCTATTCAGCACATGTATTTTTTTATGCACATATTGAATTCTACCTGGTATCACACATACATTTTGTGAGGTGGCTGACTTGGCAGATACAAACTGTAAGAAAAGATCACTCCTACTAAACGCTGTTGGAACTGAAAATTCAACATATGGGTCAGCTTTCTAGTTGAACAACATAAATTGATGTTCAGGAAAATGAGTATTTTTGGATCTGTGGATGATATATATTTCATGGTGAATTTCAATTGGCATACATAATGCTACTTTTTAATGTCTCTCTCTGTGTGTGTATCTATCTATCTATCTATCTATCTATCTATATATATGTATTCACTCTCCAGATTTTTCAAAATATGAAATGTATTTGTCTTATTTTACACTCCCTAAATTCATTCATATTTATGTATGTGGATTTATAATCAACTTTTCACAAGTTTATTCTCAGAAATGTTCATCCACCTGAAATACATATTCGTTTCCAGTACTGAAAACTAACTTCAGGGGATCATATGATGGCAGCGAAAGGAGTGCATCAACCCCATATACAGCATCACTGTGCAAGAGAATGACGAATTTCCAGCAAAATTTGGGTGCTCCAAAACCTAGTGGAAGTATTTCCATCTCATGAGGATTAGCTACGGGGCTCAAACGTGAGTGATTTGTCTGCATAGAGCGTCATGCTCCTTATTCAGCAAATCGCCCTGCGGCTAGAGTCTGTGGCGCATGCTGGCAAACAATGAGATAGCAACACAAATATTCAGTGGTGCAGATTCTGTGGGCTCCAGCCAGCTGTACAATCACTGTGCTCATTGCTGAATTCTGGGTTTGAGACCGGGGAAGGACGCGGTCCAATTCGGTTTTCCACACCAGTCAGACCACAGAGGAAGCCAGGGGCCACCATCTTGGAGAGCTGACGTCACCATTCCTGTTTTCAACTCATAGCAGCTCATTCAGCCATAGAACAGGTAGTCTCAGGCTGCCATTCGCCTGTGTCTCGGAGACAAATTACTCAGGCCTGTTCCTATCAGAACATACACCAAGCCCAGAGCGGCCGAATTCTGGCTCCTGGAACTGATCAGGCCCAGGGCTAAAGAACCCGCGGAAACTCCTTCTCGGTCTAGGTCTTGCTGAATACTGTGGAGGTAAATACCTACCTAGCCTTCATAGGCAGTGGCAACAGGATTGAGACGGGGCTTGTGAGGGCTGGTCAGGACTCACCCATTGCTTTGGTCATCCGGCAAAGGGAACGAAATGCTGCCATTCGCATGGGATACCAACATGTTAGAGATCTGATGTCATCACAAAGTGGTGGAGGAGATAACTTCATCGATACCAGCGGTGACAGAAACAGTTCGTCTCCTGGTAAAAAATGTGAGTCACAAACACCCGAGTCTCTCTCACTTTGTCTTCAAGCCAGAGGGGCAGAGCAGAGCCGCCGCCCATGCCCGGCACAGGCCCAGCGACCTGCAGGCGTGGTAGTCATGTCATCCCAATTGGAGTAGTGACAGAGCAGAGCTGCCGCCCGTGCCTGGAACACGCCCATCAACCAGCAGGCGTGGTAGTCACGTCACCCCAATTGGAGTAGGGGCAGAGCAGAGCCACCGTCTATGCCCAGAACAGGCCCAATGACCCGCTGGTGTGGTAGACACGGCACCCCTATTGGAGTAGTGGCAAAGCAGAGCCTTCTCCCGCACCCAGTACAAGCCCAGCGGCCCACCAGCGTGGTTGTTAGGTCACCCCAATAGGAATAGGGGCAGAGCAGAGCCACTGCCCAAAACAAAACAGTTTCAACAAGCAGAGAGAAACGCGAGCAGTATGAAAAGACAAGGAAATAAAGGACCACAAGCAATGCAGGTCAACACAACTTTAGAAGAGGTAATAGCTGCATCAGATGGAATGTCAGATAAAGAATTCAGGATACTCATGCTTTAGATGATCTGGAGTCTCAAGGAAGACATTAGACAACAAAATCAGACAATTAAAGATCACTTCGACAATGAATTACATAAACAAATCCAATACGCAAAAGATCAACTATATAGGGAGATAGAGGTTGTAAAAACAAACAAACAGAAATCCTAGAATTGCAGGAAGGAATAATCCAACTTAAAAACTCAATTGAGAATACTACCAGGAGAGTAGAACACTTAGAACATAGAACATCAGACAATGAAGACAAAGTATTTCAACTTGAAAAGAACATAGACCACTCAGCAAGACTGTTAAGAAACCACGAGCAGAATATCCAAGAAATATGGGATAACATAAAGAGGCCAAACTTAACAGTCATTGGGATACAGGAAGGTATAGAGGTCCAAACCAAAGGATTGAGCAACCTATTCAATGAAATAATACGAGAAAACTTCCCAGACTTGATAAATAAAACAGAATCCCAAGTCCTAGAAGCCTACAGAACGCCGAATGTGCAAAATCATAAGAGAGCCACAACTAGACACATTATAATGAAGATGCCCAACAAACAGAAAAAAGAGAGAATTTTAAAAGCTACAAGAGAAAGGAAGCAGATTACGTTTAAGGGTAAACCAATCAGGATAACAGCTGATCTTTCAACACAGACTCTGAAAGCTAGAAGATCCTGGAATAACATATTTCAAACACTGAAAGAAAATGGGTTCCAACCAAGAATTGTGTATCTAGCGAAATTAAGCTTCAGTATGGAAGATGAAATTAAAACCTTCCTCGATAAACAAAAGTGAAAAGAATTTGCAGCTAGAAAACCATCTCTTCAAAACATCCTCGGCAAAACATTGCAGGAAGAGGAAATGGAAAATAACAATGAAAACCAACAGTGGGAGGTAGGACATTAAAGGGGGGAAAATAATCAAAGAGGAAAACAAACCATGTTTAGTAACATAAATAAACAAATATGGCTGGAAGAACAACCCATATCTCAATAATAACCCTAAATGTTAATGGCTTAAACTCACCAATGAAGACACACTGGCTAGTAGAATTGAACAAAAAACAAGACCCAACAATATGCTGCCTACAGGAGATGCATTTGATAGGAAAATGCATACATAGACTAACGGTGAAAGTTTGGGAAAAATCATATCACTCATATGGACTTCGGAAACAAGCAGGAGAGTCCATACTCATATCAAATAAAATAGATTTTGAGCCAAAGTTAATCAAAAGGGATAAAGAGAGACACTACATACTGCTCAAGGGAACCATACACCAACAAGAGACAGCAATCATTAATATATATGCCCCAAACAATGGTGCAGCTATGTTCATCAAACAAACTCTTCTCAAGTTCAAGAGTCTAATACACCACAATACAGTAATCATGGGAGACATGAACACACCTCTCTCACCACTGGACAGATCTTCCAAACAAGGAATAAGGAATAAGGAAACTATAGAACTCAATAACACAATTAATAACCTAGACTTATTTGAGATATGTAGAATATAACACCCAACATCAAACAGTTACCTTTTTTTCTCAGCAGCACATGTATCCTTCTAAAAAATGATCATATATTATGTCACAGGGCAACTCTTAGACAATATAAAGGAGTACAGATAATATCATGCATATTATCTGATCATAATGGAATGAAACTAAAAATCAATGATAAAAGAAGGAAGGAAAAATCATGCATCACTTGGAGAATGAACAATAGGTTACTGAGTGATCAATGGGTTATAGAAGACATCAAGGAGGAAATTTAAAAATTCTTAGAGATAAATGAAAACACAGACACAACATATCGGAATCTATGGGACACATTGAAAGCAGTTCTAACAGGAAAATTCATTGCTTGGAGTTCATTCCTTAAAAAAAGAAACAACCAACAAATAAATGATCTCATACTTCATCTCAAAATCCTAGAAAAAGAAGACGAAAGAAACAGCAAAAGAAGTAAAAGGCAAGAAATAATTAAAATCAAAGCTGAAATTAATGAAATTGAAACAAAAGAAACAATTGAAAAAACTTGACAAAAGTAGAAGTTGGTTCTTTGAAAAAATAAATAAAATTGACAGACCCTTAGCCATGCTATGAAAGAGAAGAAGAGAGAACTCAAATTACTAGCATAAGGGATTAAAAAAGAAAATATCACAAGAGATATTTCTGAAATACAGAAGATAATCAGAAATTATTTTTAATCCTTATACTCCAAACAAATAGAAGACAGTGAAGGCATCGATAAATTTCTTAAGTCATATGATATGCCCATATTGAGTCAGGAGGATATAGACAACATAAACAGACCAATATCAATTGAGGAAATAGAAGAAACCATCAATCCACTACCAACTTAGAAAAGCCCAGGACCGTATGGGTATACAGCAGAGTTTAACAAAACCTTTAAAGAGGAACAAATACCAATATTTTTCAAGGTGTTTCAGGAAATTGAAAAAGAGGGAGATCTTCCAAATTCATTCTACGAGGCCAAGATCACCCTGATTCTTACACCAGACAAAGACACTTCAAAGAAAGAAAACTACAGACCAATATCTCTAATGAACCTACACGAAAAAATCCTCAATAAAATTCTGGCGAATTGGATACAAAAACATATCAAAAAAATTGTGAATCCTGATCAAGTAGGATTCATCCGTGTGATGCAAGGCTGGTTCAATATACGGAAATCAATAAATGTTATTCACCACATCAATAGACTTAAAAATAAGAACCATATGATCATCTCGGTAGATGCAAAAAAAGCATTCTATAAAGTACAGCATTCTGTTATGTTCAACACTCTAGAAAAACTAGTGATAAGAGGAACATACCTCAATATTGTAAAAGAAATCTATGCTAAGCCTCAGGCTAGCCTCATTCTGAATGGAGAAAAATTGAAGGTATTCTCTCTAAAATCTGGAACAAGACAGGGATGCCCTCTCTCACCACTTCTGTTCAACATTGTTCTCGAAACACTAGCCAGAGCATTTAGACAGACGAAAGAAATAAAAGGCGTAAAAATTGGAAAAGAAGAACTTAAATTATCAGATCACATGATTCTATGTCTAGCAGTCCCAAAAGGGTCTACAAAGAAACTAATAGAGCTAATAAATGAATTCAGCAAAGTGGCAGGATATAAAATCAACATGCATAAATCTAAGGCATTCCTGCATATCAGCGACAAATCCTCTGAAATAGAAATGAGGACAACCACTCCATACACAATATCCTAAAAAATAATAATAATAATTAGGAATCAACCTAACAAAAGATGTGAAAGTCTTATACAATGAAAACTACAGAACCCTAAAGAGAGAAATAGAAGAAGATCTTAGAAGATGTAAAAATATATCCTGTTCATGGATAGGCAGAACTAATATCATCAAAATGGTGATATTACCAAAAGTTCTCAATAGGTTTAATGCAATGCCAATCAAAATCCAAACGGAATTTTTTCTAGAAATAGAGAAAGCAATCATGAAATTCATATGGAAAAATAAAAGACACAGAATAACAAAAACAACACTAAGCGGGAAGTGTGAATCAGGCGGCATAGCGATACCAGACTTCAAACTATACTACAGAAAAATAGTAACAAAAATACCATGGTAATGGTACCAAAACAGGCAGGTGGACCAATGGTTCAGAATAGAGGACACAGAAACCAAGCCAGGAAACTACAACTATCTTATATTTGATGGAGGGGCTAAAAGCATGCAATGAAGGAAAATAGCATCTGCAAAAAATGGTGCTGGGAAAACTTGGAATCCATATGTAACAAAATGAAACTGAATCCCTTTCTCTCGCCATGCACAAAAGTTAACTCAAAATGGATCAAGGAGCTTGATATCAAATCAGAGACATGGCGTCTGATAGAAGAAAAAGTTGGCTAGGATTTACATACTGTGGGGTCGGGCTCCAAATTCCTGAATAGGACACCCATAGCACAAGAGTTAATAACTAGAATCAACAAATGGGACTTACTCAAACTAAAAAGTTTTTTATCACCAAAAGGAACAATAAGAGAGGTAAATAGGGAGCCTAAATCCTGGGAACAAATCTTTACTCCTCACACTTCAGATAGAGCCCTAATATTCAGAGTATACAAAGAACTCAAAAAAATAGACAATAAGATAACAAATAACCCAATAAACAAATGGGCCAAGAACCAGAACAGACACTTCTCAGAGAAGTACATACAATCAAAAAACAAGTACATGAAAAAATGCTCACCATCCCCAGCAGTCAGAGAAATGCAAATCAAAACCACCCTAAGATACCATCTCATTCCAGTAAGATTGGCAGCCATTATGAAGTCAAACAACAACAAGTGCTGGTGAGGATGTGGAGAAACAGGTACACTTGTACATTATTGGAGGCACTGCTAATTGGTAGAGCCAATTTGGAAAGCATTATGGAGATTTCTTGGAAAGCTGTGAATGGAACTACCATTTGACCCAGCTATTCCTCTTCTCGGTCTATTCCCTAAAGACCCTAAAAGAGCATGCTACAGGGACACTGCTACATTGATGTTCATAGCAGCACAATTCACAATAGCAAGACTGTGGAACCAACCTAGATGCTGTTCAATAGAAGAATGGATAAAAAAATGTGGCACTTATAAACAATGGAGTATTACTCTGCTTTAAAAAATGACAAAATCATAGAATTTGCAGGAAAATAGATGGCATTAGAGCAGATTATGCAAAGTGAAGCTAGCCAATCCCTAAAAACAAATGCCAAATGCCTTCTTTGATAAAAGGAGAGTAACTACGAACAGAGTAGGGATGAAGAGCATGAGAAGAAGATTAATATTAAATAGGGATGAGAGGTGGGAGAGAAAGGGAGAGGGAAGGAAAATTGCATGGAAATGGAAGTAGACCCTCAGGGTTATACAAAATTACATAAAAGAGGATGTGAGGGGAAAGGGAAAAATAATACAAAAGGGAGAAATTTATTACAGTAGAGGGGGTAGAGAGAGGAGAGGGGAAGAGAGCGGAGGGGAGGAGGGATAGTAAAGGATAGGAAAGGCAGCAGAATACAATAGACACTAGTATGGCAATGTGTCAATCAATTGATGTGTAACTGATGTGATTCTGCAATCTGTATATGGGGTAAAAATGGGAGTTCATAACCCACTTGAATCAAAGTGTGAAATATGATATATCAAGAAATAAATAATGTTTAGAACAACCATAAAAAATTAAAAAAAAAAAGAAAACTAACTTCGGTGAATGAGGCACGCGAATCCTAATATTTCTACAGTAACTGACCAAGTTTAACATCAATGCAAGTAGATTCCAATGGACATGATGTGTATTTTTACGTTAATTTTTATTCAAAACTGGTAAAATTTCATCAGTTTATGCACATCATAGGATATATATTTCATAAAAAATTTAGCAAATTTATAGGCATTTGTTTCACTTTCAATCACTTCCTGCTTCAAAACACATGTATTCCTCCATATTTCTTGACTGGTCTTTGCATGAGAATTCTTTCCGAACACATTATTTTCGATTTCCATAATCACTTTTGAAGCAAACTTCACACACTCTTCATGATAAATCAAAACACTAATATTACCATTAGATGTATAACTGGTTGGAATGAATGAATATATATCAATATAAGATTTATTGTATATTTTCAGATATCAATTCAATCCATTATTTAAAGTTGGAACCAGTTATATTATTTATTCACAGTATGGTGTATTCATGCTTAATCTCTATATTCATGGACACAGGGTACACCTCTTTGTACCCCCAATACAAATTTTACGTCTTCAGTATATTGCTCCCAGAAATGGTGGTAGAAATACTCATGTCACCTGATCTACATATAGATTTTATCACAGTAATATTCTGGACAAAAAATGTAAAGGTCACACTTATGATTGTACCAAAGACTAAATGGAAAGCGATCATGGATTACTAAAAACATCCTTGTCCAGGTTGCCTAATGCTCTCAAATGTCAATTCTATTGGTTACTACATATTTGTTTCTTCCTAAGATTATATATTCAAACTCAACCCTGGTGAAAATGTCTACTCCTATCACTCACTTAATACTTTGCCTGATTTCATAATGTCTCTATTGTTATCTGCTTTTCTACATATTTTCCCAATTTCATCATAGTGACTGACTCTTCATATGTGCTGACATTTACATTCACTCTCTATCCGAAACCCTATAGCTAAAGAATTTTTAGTCCCAATCCTACACTCACTCTTCTTCCTAAACCTACCGACTATCTTCCTAATTCTACTGACTATCCCTTTGGATTGGATGTTCTCTTCTACATTCAAACATCCAAGGTACAAGGTCCTATGCCATTGTATATCAAATTGTCTGAGACATCTTTGCAGAATATAATTCAAAACTAAGTATCCCAATTAAGGGCCCAATGCCCTTCTGGGCTTCAAATCATACCTAGATTTTTGTTTTCATACTTATATTTCACCTCAATATTCTTGTAAATATCGCAGGTTCCCAATACCATTATTTATCACACAGAATGATTGCTAACCCAAATCGAACCTGTTATTAAGCCTAAACATACACTGTTTCCTCAATCTCATTTTACAGAAGAGCAGGGATAGAGTCGTTCTTACAATACAGGAAAGTAGGGGACATTCCACCTGCTGAGAACCTCAAAGGTCCATTCAGAAATGATACCTGGAGAAGATGTAGGCAGCTATGAAGGACCTGAGAGAGCAAAAGTCATCTTCCATGGCAAACAACCTGGTCAGGATGAAGGGATGTGTCTGAATCAGCCTCTCTCTTTTTATTGTAGAGAAGATGGACCAAACCAGGCCTGTGTGGAGAGCTGCTGCTGGGTGCCTATGGTTGACATACCATTCTACCTTGTGAAAGTGTCACAGGAAGTAGGGGCAGCCTCCATCTCATGGGACACTTGGAAGCAACTGTTAGGACAAAGTGGTTGCCAAGGCAGTGACCTCATTCAGTTCCAAAGAAAGTGATATACCTCATTTCCTTGGTGATGGAACTCTCTGAACTTTGTATCCAAGAATCCAGGCACCCCGAGGCAGCCCCAGTCCCAGTGGACTCACTTGTTTGGATTTACGAAGGACAGAGTCAGTCTTTCTTGGTACCTACCGATGTGAGGATGGCCAAATGCCAGGAGAGCTCTGAAGAGGGACCTTTCCAGAAGAAGCAGGTAGTGGCTCACCCCTTTTTCTTGACAACTTCACAGAGTTGGCCAAGGAAACCAGATCTGAGAGAGGTCAGGCCATGTTCTGAGAATAGGTAGGAAAGTTGGTTTGTTTGGTTTGGAGTGGATTGTTTTTAGTAAGTCGTTTGACCAGGCGAGTGTTTCTATGTCTGTGTATCCCACTGTGTCCATTGTTGTAGACATTAGAAAAGAGAATGCATTAATGGATGCGTCCAGTCTACTATAAATCTTCCCATAATTCAACCTGCCCAATTTATGAATGGACTGCAGCTTGTCTTATCGAGAGGCAACACATTCTATCTTCCTAAGTTCCTGTTTTCTTCCTGAATTCTGGCCACTCTCCAGAATAGGCTCATGGTTTTGTGTCCAAGATATGCACCACTACAAGCTCTGTGACATGGCCATGTACTGGATAGCGGAAGAGAATGGCCAGCCTTTCAGAAAACTCAGATATCAGTGTGAACAGAAATGTCTCAGTGGAAAAACCCCGCTTTCGGCCTTTTGCTTACCTATTGTTCTGTTGCACTGAATGTCAGGAAAGACTTGGTCTCAGGCCACCCCTTTGTGAAGCCTGAAGAAAGAGTTTTCAAATGGAAATGAATGGGCATCACCTGTGGCTCTTTGCTTAATTGCTTTGTAAAGGGATGTGGCTGAATTAGCCTCTTGGCCTGTGTGTGGCTGTGTCTTACATTCTCAGCACCTGATGGATCTAAAGAATGATCCCATGTGTGCATCAAAAACCATAATGGCAAAAAGATCAGTCATTGTGGATGAAGTCTCTTGCCTTCCTCTGTTAGGTTCCTGACCTCTGTCAAGTGAGAAAATGGATTCTTTGGGTCAAAAGAGTTCCTCAAAGCCCTGCAGAGGTGCTTGGGGTTTCGCATGACTCCAAATCACAAAGAATCTATACCTGAAAATTAGTAGGCCTCAAATTGGAGAAACAGAGCATTATTAATTACAGGCTTATTTGATCACTCCTGGTTCACAGGAAGGGTGTCCAGGCCACCCTGACTTTAGGCAAATGAGGGGCAAGTGAGCTTATTTTGGACACTTTCTTGGGCTTCGCCCCTCATGAAAATCTTCAGCCAGACATTATGATGAATGACAATATGTAAGAAGATGAGGGCCATGTGGGAGTCTTTTCGTTTTAATTTTGGTCATTTGTGTGGCGGTTGGAAGAAATGACTTTGTCCACCTGGGCTTGAACTCTGGTGTGATTCCCCTTAGAGACTGAGTTGTGGAACTGACCTTAGAGAAGTATTGCATTGAATTTTGTTGGGATTTTAGGAGGCCACGCATAAGAGTCACCCTTGGAACTGAGATCTAGGCCCAGCGTTGCTTTCCACAGATTTTTCAATTTCTGAAAGAAGTGACCTCACCTCACTTCCTTGGTGATGGAACTCTCTGATCTTGGGATCCAGGAATTCAGGCAAAAAAGCCAGGGCCAGTTCCAGTCCGAGTGGTCTCATTTGTTTGGATTTACAAAGGACAGAGTCAGTCTTTCTTGGTACCTACTCATGTGAGGATGGCCAAATGGCAGGAAATCTCTGAAGAGGGGCCTTTCCTGAGAAAACAGGTAGTGGCTCACAGCTGGCTCCTGACAATTAAATAGAGTTGGCCATGGAGTCCAAATCTGAGACAGGAGTGGCCATTTCGGGGGAACATAGTATGGCCCATAAGTCAGAGGACACTCAAGATAGTCAAAGACCTGCTTGGCAGAAGGAGGTGCCTTTGTAGGTTTGGTTGTGGTTTTGTGGTTTTGTCTCATGTTCTGAAAATAGGCAGGGAAGTCGGTTTGTTTGGTTTGGAGTGAACTGTTTCTAGTAAGTCGTTTGGCAAGGCGAGTGTTTCTATGTCTGTGTATCCCACTGTTATCTATGGTTGTAGACATTAGAAAAGATATTGGATCAATGGATATGTCCTGTTTAGTAGAAAGCTTCCCAGAATTCATCCTGCACAATTTATGAATGGACTGCGGCTTGCCTTATCAATTGGCTACACCTGCTATCTTCCTAAGTTCCACTTTTCTTCCTGAATTCTGGCCACTCTCTAGAATAGGCTCATGGTTTTTTGTGCAAGATATATACCACCTCCAAGCTCTGTGACATGGCCATGTACTGGATAGCTGAAGGGAATGGCGAGCATCACAGAAAACTCAGAAATCACTATGACCATTAAAGACTCAGTGGAGAAACCCTGCTTTGGGCCTTTTGGTTACCTATTGTTCTGTTGCCCTAAATGTCAGGAAGGTCTTTGCCTTAGGCCACCCCTTTGTGAAGCCTGAAGAAAACAGTTTTCAAATGGAAATGAATGGGCATCACCTGTGGCTCTTTGCTTAATTGCTTTGAAAAAGATGTGTCTCATTCAGACCATTGGCCCTGTGTGAGGCTGTTGCTTAGTTTCTCATCACCTGATGGATCTAAAGAAAGATTCCATGTGTACATCCAAAACCAAAGTGGCAAAAAGAGCAGTCATTGTGGATGAAGTCTCTCGTCTTCCTCTGTAAGGTTCGTGACCTCCATCAAGTGAGAATAGGGATCCTTTGTCTCAAATGAGTTCCTCAAAGCCCTGCAGATTCTATCCCCTAGGTGCTTGGGTTTTATCATGACTCCAGTTCACATAAAGAATCTAAAACCCACAGTCAGTAGTCCTCAAATTGGAGAAGCGGAGCAGTATTAATGGCAGACCTATTTGATCACATCTTGTTCACAGGAAGTGTGTACAGCCACCCTCAGTTTAGTCAAATTAAGGGGCACGGGAGCTTATTTTTGACACTGGCTTGGGCGGAGCCCCTTATGGAATCCTCCAGCCAGAAGTTATGATGAGTGTCTATATGGAAGAAAATGTGGGTCGTGTGGGAGTGTTTTGGTTTTAATTGTGGTCATTTGGGTGGTGGTTGGAAGTGACGACTGGGTCCACCTGGGCTTGAACTCTGGTGTGATTCCCCTTAGATACTGAGTTGAGGTACTGACCTCAGAGAAGTATTGCCATGAATTGAGTTGGGATATTAGGAGGCCACGCATGAGATTTGCCCTTGGAAACTGAGATCTAGGTCCAGGTTGGCTTTGCACAGAGCACTTGGAATCTCAGCCAGGGTATCACATAATTTTATTCTGAAAGACTTGGCAGCCATAGTTGAGAGTCAAAACACACATGGACCTCACATTGTAGACCTCAATGTGCCTAGCATCATGTGATCATTGGCCACTCTTTAGGAAGCCATGCTTATGAGAGTTCTCCAGAGCTTTCATTGAAATGGGCATTCTCACCATTTAATGGTTCCTGAATGAAGTGAAACCCACAGTGCCTTCAACTTCATCCTTGAAAAATGGCTAGATAAATACCATGAAATTTTTTTAAATTTCCATGACCAGGTGGCACTGGAGAACCTTTGGATATCCTGTTGCTGACTATGAGTATACCAGACAGTGCCTGATGGACTGGGTTTCCAGAAAATGGTGTAGAGGAGAGATGCCAGTAATTTGGAGCCTGCTGAGTAGTGGGCATAGAGCTGCAGTCGGCAGGTGTGTGATAAATCATCTGTGGTGGAGCCATGTGGATCTTCCATTGGCTTCCAAATTGCTTGTGACTGACATGGTGCAGCGAGCAGACCCTTATATGTAAAGGCGTATTTTTATTTGTAGAGTTTTTAGGGCAATGTTCAGAATCAC
This sequence comes from Callospermophilus lateralis, assembly GCF_048772815.1. Taxonomy (NCBI): domain Eukaryota; kingdom Metazoa; phylum Chordata; class Mammalia; order Rodentia; family Sciuridae; genus Callospermophilus; species Callospermophilus lateralis. Next base: position 1,718,083 of record NW_027513051.1, read on the forward strand.
GTTGCTATGGTCAAGAGGCAAGCTATTTGGGATAGAACCTTGGTGGGTGCATTCTCCTGCAGACCCTGACCCACCACACGTGAGAAACTCCCTCCAACACTTTGTCCCAGGTGGACTCCTTGTATTTTGTGAAGCAAATACCAAACTACCAGTGCAGCAGCAAGAAACACCACAAAATGTGGAGGATGACCAAATGGCTTCACAGTCCACACGGGGAGACACTTAGCCCCCAGTGACCACAGTTTACCTTCAAAGATTGAATTCAGCACTGCTGACTCATGTTCATTGGAACATAAGAAACCATGTCCTCCAGGTCACATAGATGCAGACCCAGCTTTGATGCTCTCATTACAAAGGAATCTAAACCTCCTGACAACAACATATATTTCAAGTGCCCAACCTCAGTGGCAGTTTCTGAAGAAGTCTTTAGGCCAGCAGAGCTCCATATTTGTGGAGTGTTTACCCTGTCCCTTACTTTAGTAAACTACTCTACCACCTCCAATGTTGTGAACTTTTGAGCATATTAAATTCCAGCTATGTATTCCCAGATTTTCTAACTCTTCTCCTCTAATGATGTATTACTTGGGGCGAGGGTAATGTCAAGGCATTGTTCTGGGAGAGAGTGAAATATTTCTCCGTGTGTTTTTTTTTTCAATTATTTTATTTCATATTATTTTTTTATTTTTTTAATTGGGTGTTCAAAACATTACAAAGCTCTTGACATATTATATTTCATACATTAGATTCAAGTGGGTTATGAACTCCCATTTTTATCCCAAATACGGATTGCAGAATCATATGTGTTACACATCTGCATTTTTATAATGCCCTATTAGTAACTGTTGTATTCTGCTACATTTTCTATCCTCTAGTATCCCCACTCCCCTCCCATCTTCTCTCTCTACCCCATCTACTGTAATACATTTATATCTTTGTTAATTTTCCCATTCCCCTCACAACCTCTTATATGTAATTTTGTGTAACAATGAGGGTCTCCCTACATTACCATGCAATTTCCTTTATCTCTCTCTTTCCGACCCCCACCTCATGTCTCTGTTTAATGTTGATCTTTTCTTCCTGCTCTTCCTCCCTGCTCTGTTATTAGTTGCTCTCATTATATCAAAGAAGACATTTTTATTTGTTTTTTAGGGTTTGGCTAGCTTCACTAAGCATAATCTGCTCTAGTGCCATCCATTTCCCTGCAAATTCAATGATTTTGTCATTTTTTAATGATGCATAATACTCAATGGTGTATAAATGCCACATTTTTTTATCCATTCATCTACTGAAGGGCATCTGGGTTGGTTCCACAGTCTAGCAATTTTGAATGGTGCTGCTATGAACATCAATGTGGCAGTATCCCTGTAATATGCTCTTTTAAGGTCTTCAGGGAATAGTCTGAGAAGGGCAATAGCTGGGTCAAATGGTGGTTCCATTCCCAGCTTTCCCAGGATTCTCCATGCTGCTTTTCAAATTTGCCACAACAGTTTGCAGTCCCACCAGAAATGTACAAGAGTACCCTATTCTCCACATCCTCGCCAGCACTTGTTGTTTGACTTCATAATGGCTGCCAATCTTACTAGAGTAGGATGGTTTCTTAGGGTGATTTTAATTTGCATTTCTCTGACTGCTAGAGATGGTGAGCATTTTTTCATTTACTTACTGATTGATTGTATGTCCTCCTCTGAGTAGTGTCGGTTCAGGTCCATGGCCCATTTTTTGATTGGGTTATTTATCATCTTATTGTCTAATTTTTTTGAGTTCTTGGTATACTCTGGATATTAGGGCTCTATCTGAAGTGTAAGGAGTAAAAATTTGTTCCCATAATTTAGGCTCCCTATTTACCTCTCTCATTTTTTATCCTGCTGAGAAAAAACTTTTCAGTTTAAGTAAGTCCCATTTGATGATTCTTGTTATTAACTCTTCTGCTATGGGTGTCCTGTTAAGGAATTTGGAGCCCGGCCCCACATCATGTAGATCGGAGCCAACTTTTTCTTGTATCAGATGCAGAGTCTCTTATTTGATATCTAGCTCCTTGATCCACTTTGAGTTAACTTTTGTGCATGGCAAGAGGAGGGGATTCGGTTTCATTTTGTTGCATATGGATTTCTATTTTTTATAACACCATTTGTTGAAGATGCTATATTTCCTCCATTGCATGCTTTTAGCTCCTTTATCAAATATATCATAGTTGTAGCTTTGTGAATTAGTCTTTGTGTCCTCTATTCTGTACCATTGGTCAACCTGCCAGTTTTGGTACCAGTGCCATGCTGTTTTTGTTAATATTGCTCTGTAGTATAGTTTTAAGTCCGGTATCGCTATACCGCCTGATTCACACTTCCTGCTAGAATTGCTTTTGCTATTCTGGGTCTTATATTTTTCCATATGAATTCCATGATTGCTTTATCTATTTTTACAAGAAATGCCATTGGGATTTTGATTGGCATTGCATTGAACCTATAGAAAACTTTTGGTAATTTCGCCATTTTGATGATGTTAGTTCTGCCTATCCAGGAACAGGGTATATTTTTCCATCTTCTAAGATCTTCTTCTACTTCTCTTTTTAGGGTTCTGTAGTTTTCATTGTATAAGTCTTTCACCTTTTTTGTTTGGTTGATTTTCAAGTATTTAATTTTTTTGAGGGTATTGTGAATGGAGTGTTTTTCCTCATTTCTGTTTCAGGAGGTTTGTCGCTGATATACAGAAATGCCTTTGATTTATGCGTTTTGATTGTATATCCTGCCACTTTGCTGAATTCATTTATTAGTTCTAGTATTTCTTTTGTAGACCCTTTTGGGTCTTCTATGTATAGAATCATGTCACCAGGAAATAGTGATAATTTTCGTTCTTATTTTCCTATTTTTATGCCTTTGATTTCTTTCGTCTGTCTAATTGCTCTGGCCAGTGTTTTGAGAAATATATTGAATAGAAGTGGTGACAGAGGGCATCCCTGTCTTGTTCCAGATTTTAGAGGGAATGCCTTCAATTTTTCTCCATTCATAATGATGCTAGCCTGAGACTTAGCATAGATAGCTTTTACAATGTCGAGGTTAGTTCCTGTTATCCCTATTTTTCTAATGTTTTGAACATAAAGGGATGCTGTACTTTGTCAAATGCTTTTTCTGCATCTATCGAGATGATCATATGGTTCCTATCTTTAAGTCTATTGATGTGATGAATAACATTTATTGATTTTCGTATATTGAACCATCGTTGCATACCAGGGATGAATCCTACTTGATCCTGGTGAACAATTTTTTTGATTTGCCTTTGTATTCGATTAGGCAGATTTTTATTGAGGATTCTTGCATCTAGGTTAATCAGATATATTGGTCAGTAGTTCTCTTTCTTTGAGGTGTCTTTTTCTGGTTTTGGAATTAGGGTGATGTTGGCCTCATAAAATGAATTTGGCAGAGCTCCCTCTTTTTCTATTTCCTGAAATAACTTGAAAAGTATTGGTATTAATTCTTCTTTAAAGGTTTTGTAAAACTCTGCTGTATAGCAATCCGTTCCTGGGCTTTTCTTGGTTGGTAGTCTTTTGATTGCTTCTTCTATTTCATCCATTGATATTGGTCAGTTTAAATTGTGTGTATCCTCCTGACTCAGTTTGGGCAAATCATATGACTTAAGAAATTTATCGATGTCTTCACTATTTTCTATTTTATTGGAATAATGGTTTTCAAAATAATTTCTAATTGTCTTCTGTATTTCTGTAGCATCTGTTGTGATGTTGCCTTTTTCATCCCATATGTTAGTAATTTGAGTTCTTTCTCTTCTTTTCGTCTTTAGCATGGCTAAGGGTCTGTTGATCTTATTTATTTTTTCGAAGAAGCAACTTTTAGTTTTGTTAATTTTTTCAATAGTTTCTTTTGTTTCAATTTTGTTGATTTCCACTCTGATTTTAATAATTTCTTGCCTTCTGCTAAATTTGCTGTTGTTTTGCTCTTCCTTTTCTAGGGCTTTGAGATGAAGTGTGAGCTCACTTATTTGTTGGTTTTTCCTTTTTTCTTCAGGAATGACCTCCAGGCGATGAATTTCCCTCTTAAAACTGCTTTCATTGTGTCCCATAGATTCCGATATGTTGTGTCTATAATTACATTTATCTCTAAGAATTTTTTGATTTCCTCCTTTATGTCTTCTGTAACCCATTGATCATTCAGTAACATATTGTTCATTTTCCATGTGATGTAGAATTTTTCCTTCCTTCTTTTATCATTGATTTCCAGTTTCATTCCATTATAGTCAGATAAAATGCATGTTATTATCTCCACACCTTTATATTTACTGAGGGTTGCCCTAAGGCATCATATATGGTCTTTTTTTGAGAAGGATCCATGTGCTGCTGAGAAAAAAGTATATCCACTTGATGATGGTTGATATATTCTATATATGTCAGTTACATGTTGGTTATTGATTGTGATATTGAGTTCTATACTTTCTTTATTCAACTTTTGTTTGGAGGATCTGTCCAATGGTGATAGATGTGTGTTGAAGTCACCCATAATTATTGTGTTGAGGTCTATTTCATTTTGGAGCTTGAGGAGAATTTGTTTCATGAACATCGTAGCACCATTATTTAGTGCATAAATATTGATAATTGTTATGTCTTGTTGGTGAATGGTTCCTTTTAACAGTATATAATGTCCTTCCTTATCCCTTTTGATTAACTTAGTCTTGAAGTCGATTTTATTTGATATGAGGATGTCCACCCCTGCTTGTTTATGAGGATAAGTGTGCATGGTGTATTTTTTCCCAACCTTTCACCTTCAGCCTGTGTGTCTTTGCATTTCAGATGTGTCTCCAGGAGGCAACATATTGTTGGATTTGTTTATTTAATCCAAGTTACCAGCCTATGTCGCTTTATTGGAGAGTTGAAGCCATTTACATTCAGAGTTACTATTGATGAATGGTTTGTACTGCCAGCCATGTTTGATTATTTATCTTTTTTTAAATTTAGTTTGTTTCTCCATGATAAGCTTTCACCCTGCCTCTGTCATTACCAAGGTACTTCCCACTGATGGTTTTGGTTGTTGTTTTTCATTTCTTTCTTGTGTAGTGTTTTTCTCAAGACACTTTGTAAAGCTTGTTTTCTGGCTTCAAATTCTTTTAGCTTTTGTTTATCATGAAAGATTCTTATTTTATTGTAGTGCCTGATGGTTAATTATGCTGGATACATAATTCTTGGTTGGCATCCATTGTCTTTCAGTGTTTGAAATACGTTTTTCCAGGATCTTCTCGCTTTCAGCATCTGTGATCAAATATCCGTTGTTAACCTTATTGGTTTACCACTGAATGTATTCTGCCTCCATTCTCTTGTAGATTTATTATTTTCTCTTTGTTCTGTATATTGGATATCTTCATAACAATGTGTCTTGGCATTCGTCTACTGTGATTTTGTGTGCTCTTGTCCTGTATGCATCTACAATTTGTATATCCATTTCCTTTTTTATTTCTGGAAAGTTTTCTGTAATTATTTCATTCAGCAGTTTTCTCATTCCCTTGGTTTGAGTCTCTGTACCTTCCTCTATCCTGATGACTCGTAAGTGTGGTTTTATTTATGTTATCCCAAATCTCTTGGATGTTTTTCTTGTGATTTTTTTGCCAGCCTTTCTGAGTTCGCTGGACTCGTTTCAAGATGATATATTTTGTCTTCATTATCTGACGTTCTGGCTTCTACTTGCTCCACTATGTTAGTGATACTCTCAATGGAGTTCTTAATTTGGTTTATCATTTCCTTCATTTCTAGAATTATTGTTTGATTTTTTTTATAATCTCTATCCACTGATAAAGATGCTTAACTTTTTCTTTTATATGTTTATGTAATTCATTTTCAATGTTTTCTTTTACTGTTTGGATTTTCTGTCTCGTATCTTCTTTAAGTTTCCATTCCATCTGTCTAAGGTATTCCTTGAGTTCTTTATATGACCACTTTTCTGATGAATCCTGGTCCTCCTGAATATTTAGGGTGTTCTTCGTTGTTTGTTCTCCTTTTCTTCCTTGCTTGTTTATGCTGCTCATGTTACTTCTTGTTCTGTTTGACTGCTGAGTTACTGTTTACTCTTATAAATTTATTTGATGCTTGGGAGGAAAGATTTTAGAAGGGAAGGGAAAAAGTCACTAAAGAGAATGAGAGTAGGCAGGTAGAATCCAAGGAATGGGAAATAAGAAAATTGAAAAGAAATGAAATACAATAGAAAAAATAGAAAATAAAGAATGAAAATGTTTTTTTTTAAAAAATGATAATGATAATATAAAATTAAAATTAAAATTTTAAAAAATAATAATAACAAAATAGGGGAGGGGAGGGGGGATTGCAGAGGAAAGGAAAGGCAGCAGAATACAACAGTTACTAGTATGGTATTATGTAAAAATGTGGATGTGTAACCCATGTGATTCTGCAATCTCTACTTGGTTTAAAAAAGGGAGTTCATAACTCACTTGAAGCTAATGTATGCTAATGTATGAAATATGATATGTCAAGAGCTTTGTAGGGTTTTGAACAAACAATAAAAAAATAAAATAAAATAAAATTATTTTGCCATTTAAAAAAAAAGGAAAATAATTTTGAAGTTTATCTATGATCCAGGGACAAGTTAAATGAAACAGTTTCCAGTTGTTAAGTCACCAAAAAATTTATTATTTCATGTGTTATTTATTTGCTTTGTAGTATGTTTAAATTTTATTTCTGGAAAGTTTTTAACCTTATTAAATTTGTTTATTTGTTGTGGGGGAAACAATTGTATATAGGTTAAGTATTGTTTATCAAAAATGCTTAGAACAAGAAGCATTTCAGATTTTGGATTTTTTTGGAATTATGGAATATTTATACACACATAATCTTGGGGATAAGACTCAAGTGTAAATATGAAATTCATTTATATTTCATACATGCCTTAGACCCATAGCCTGGAGAAAATTTCATACAACATTTTTAGTATACCTGCATTTTGACTGTAACCTGTCAAATGAAGCCAAGTAGGAAACTTTTCACTTGTCACATTCCAGTACTAAAACACGTTAGATTTGGCATTTTGGATTTGGGATTTGGGGATTAGGGGTGCCCAGTTTCCAGAGAGCAAATTCTATTTTTCTACTAAAGTAAACTCATTTATCATAGTAAGTTGTCCTAAGTTAATTATCTTTGTATCCACAAAATTCCTAAAACTTATTGTGGTGCCTATATTTCTCCTTAAAATCATATTTCAAACATTTAATCTTGCTTCATTGAATAAAAACAAATCATATTTTCATCTAATTTTTAGATTCTTTAATTAATTAACACAATTGCTGTCTTATTAAAGGTTCTTTCACTTAAAATACATATTTTACATTGATATTAATAATAGATTTTCTGGAATTATCAATAAAATTTTTATACAATAGCTTTTGCTCCCTGTATTTTCAAACACCACTTAACTTGTGTGTTTGTGTTGCAAACAACTTAGAGCTGATTTTGTATTTTTACTTCAAATGACATTTTCTACACACTTTCATTTATTTTTTATAATTTATTCTTTTTTACTAGTTTTTTTAGTTGTTGATGGATCCTTATTTAATTAATTAATTTATATGCAGTGCTGAGAATCCAACCAGTGCCTCACACATGCTAGACAAGTGCTCTACCACTGAGCCACAACTCTAGCCCACTCCAGTTTATTCTTAAAATTCACATTTTTTTTAGTTTATGTATAGGTATTTTTTTTATTGGCTCTACACAGCACTGGTATACTATCATATTTCTTTTTTTAATTGGTTCTTTTTATACATAACATTAAGATTATACATAACATTAAGATTCATTTTGGCATAATTATAAAAGCATGAAATATAATTTGCTCTAATTCAGTCCCCAGTACTTCCTCTTTTTCTCCTTTCCTCCCTCTTTCTGTTCCCTTCCCTCCACTCTACTGATCTTTCCGCTATTTACTTTTAGTTTGGGGGGAATGTGCAGGTGTGTGTTGTGTGTATACATAATGGTGAGATCCAATACGTTTTTTTCCCTTTCATTTGTTGTTTTATGGTAATACCGTGTGATTATTTTTATAGTGTTTAAGTTCTTTTATGAGGATTTTGGAAAATAAAAGCAATAAATTTGTGTTCTCAGATGGTCATCATGAACCGGAAAAAAAAATAAAATAAAATAAAAAAATTTAAAACATTTTTTAAAAGTTAAAGAACAGCAACAAAAAAATGAAAATAAAAGAAAACAAACAAAAAAAAACCAAAAACAAACAAAAAAAACCAAATTAAAATAATAATAATAACAATAAATGCAGTCATAGATTGCAATAAACTTCTTTTCCAGTAGGTAGAGCTGTGCCCACTGGGCCAAGCTTCTCCTTTCAATAAGTGGGAACCAATCACTGTGCAGCAGCTCTTCCTCCCAGACTGGGTGGGTGTCCAATCCTGAGTGCCTAGGGCCTTCTTTTGTGTTTCCTCAAGCCAGGCCCCACTCACCTGTGACACTCACCACAATACTGGCTACATGCCAGGTCTGCTGCTCCTAGGAGCCCTGTTTTCATGAACGCCTGGGAACACTCTCCCTGTTTGTCTCCCTCAGACCCTAAGTTTGTAGAGCTTAGGCCTGAGAACCCCCAGCGAATTTGCTTGCACTCCGGAAGCCATGCCCCCGGAAGCTGGAGCAAGAGACTTCAGTTTTCAGCACTGGTGGGAGCGGTGGCCTGGAGGTCTGCACCACGAGTCCCGTGCCACTCCTAATTCCCTCGGTCTGGCTATCGCGCTCAAGGGAGAGCTGGGAGGGGCTCTTAAGATTTCCCCAAAAGTTCTCAAATTTACAGGAATTTGTTTCACTTTCAATCACTTCCTGCTTCAGGACACATGTATTCTTCCATGTTTCTTGACAGGTCTTTTCATGAGAGTTCTTTCAAGACACATTACTTTCAATTTGCATAATCACTTTTGAAGCAAAACTCACATAAACTTTATGATGAATTGTAACTCTGATATTACCATTAGATGTATGACTGGTTGGAATTAATGATTGCATAACGATATAGGATTTCTTATATATTTTCAGATAAAAATTCAATCCATTATTTAAAGTGGAACGAGTTATATTATTTATTCACAGTATGGTCTATTCATGCATTATCTCTATATTCATAGACGCAGTGTACACTTCTTTATACCCCCAAAACTAATTTATATGTCTTCAAAATATTGCTCCCTGAAATGTTGGAAGAAATACTCATGTCACCTGATCTACTTATACATTTAATCACAGAAATATTCGGAACACAAAATGCAAAGCTCACACTTATGTTTGTACCAAAGCCTAAAAGGAAAGTAAACATGGATTACTAAAAACATCCATGTCCAGCTTGCCTAATGCTCTCAAATATCAATCCTATTGGTGACTACATATTTGTTTCTTCTTAAGATTATATATTCAAACTCAACCCTACTGAAAATGTCTAATCCTATCCCTCACTTTATACATTGCCTGATTTCATTATGGCTCTATTTCTATCTGTTTCCTACATATTTTCCCCAGTTCATCATTGTGACTGACTCTTCACATGTGCTGACATTTACATTCACACTCTAATCGATAACATATTGCTAATAAACTTTTGTTCCTAATCCTATACTCATTCTTTTTCTAAACCTACCGACTATCTTCCTAATCCTACCGACTATCCTTTTTTGACTGGATATTCTCTTCTACATTCAATCAAGCAAGGTACAAGGTCTTATGCCATTGTATATTGATCTATCTGAGACCTCTGTGCAGAATGTAATTTTATTCTAAGTATCACAATCAAGGGTCCAATGCCCTTCTGGGCTTCAAATGTTACCTAGATTTCTAGTTTCACACTTATATTTCACATATATATTCTAGTAAATATCGCAGTTTCAAATACCATTATTCATTCTGCAGGATGATTCCTAAACCAAATCCAACATGTTATTGACCGTAAACATACACTGTTCCCTCAATCTAACTTTACAGAAGAGCAGGGACAGAGTTGGTCTTACAATACAGGAATGTAGGGGATCTTCCACCTGCTGAGAACCTCAAAGGTCCATGCAGACATGATCCCTGGAAAAGAGGTAGGCAGCTATGAAGGACCTGAGAGAGCAAAAGTCATCTTCCATGGCAAACAACCTTGTCAGGATGAAGGGGTGTGTCTGAATCAGCCACTTTCTTCTTAATGTAGAGAAGATGGACCAAACAAGGTCTGTGTGGAGAGCTGTTCCCGTGTGTCTATGGTTGATATACCATTCTAACTTGTGACAGTGTCACAGGAAGTACGGGCAGCCTCCATCTCATGGGACCCTTGGAAGCAGCTATTAGGACAAAGTGTTTGCCAAGGCATTGACCTCATTCAGTTCCTGAAGGAAGTGACCTACCTTACTTCTTTGGTGATGGAACTCTCTGAACTTGGGATCCAGGAAGCCAGGCATCCAGAGCCAGTCCCAGTCCCAGTACCAGTGGGCTCACTTGTTTTGTTTTACCAATGACAGATTCTGTCTTTCTTGGTACCTACTGATGTGAGGATGGCCAAATATCAGGAGAGCTCTGAAGACGGGCCTTTCCTTAGTAAGTAGGTAGTGACTCACCGCTGGCTCCTAACAACTACACAGAGTTGGCCAAGGAGACCAGATCTGCCACAGTACAGGCCATTTCGGGTGAACATAGTAGGGCCCGCTAGTCAGAGGACACTCTGGATATTCAGAGACTTACTTGGGGGAAGGAGGTGCTTTGTGTTTGTGGGTGTGAGTTTGTGGTTTTGTCTCATTTTCTTAGAATAGGTAGGAAAGCTGGTATGTCTGGTTTGCAGTAGACTGTTTCTAGATAGTCTTTTGACAAGGCAAGTGTTTCTATGTCTGTGTATAACACTGTTTCCGTGGTTGTAGACATTAGAAAAGAGAATGCATCAATGAATGTGTCCTGTCTAGTAGAAAGCTTCCCAGCATTCATCCTGCCCAATTTATGACTGCACTGCAGGTTGCCTTATCGATGGGCAACACCTACTATCTTCCTAAGTTTCAGATTTCTTCCTGAATTCTGACCAATCTGCAGAATAGTCTCATGGTTTTGTGTCCAAGATAGGTACCACCCCAAGCTCTGTCACATGGCCATGTACTGAATAGCTGAAGGTAATGGCGAGCTTCTTAGAAAACTCAGATATCAGTGTGACCAGATAAGTCTCAGTGGAGAAACCATGCTTTGTGCCTTTTGCTTACCTATTTTTCTGTTTCACTGAATGAGAGGAAGGTCTTTGCCTCAGGCCACCCCTTTGATAAGCATGAAAAAAACAGTTTTCATATGGAAATGATTGGGCATCACCCGTGGCTCTTTGCTTAATTGCTTTGAATGGGATGTGTCTGAATCAGCCTCTTGGCCCTGTGTGAGGCTGTGGCTTATATTTTCAGCACCTGATGGATATAAAGAAAGATCCCATGTGTGCATCCAAAACTAAAATGGCAAAATTCAGTCATTGTGGATGATGTCTCTCTCCTTCCTCTATTAGGTTGCAGACAATCATCAAGTGAGTATAGGGATCCTTTGGGTCAAATGAGTTTTTCAAAGCCATGCAGAGGTGCTTGGGTTTTCTCATGATTCCACTTCACATAAAGAATCTAAACCCCACAGTCAGTAGGCCTCAAATTGGAGAAGCAGAGTAGTTGTAATGGCAGGCCTATTTGATCACTCCTGGTTCACAGGAATGGTGTCCAGGCCACCCTGACTTTAGGCAAATGAGGGCCAAGGGAGCTTATTTTGGACACTCTCTTGCGCTGCACCCCTCATGGAAATCTCCAGCCAGAGGTTAAAATGAGGGTCTATGTGGAAGAAGATGAGGGCCATGTGGGAATGTTTTGGTTTTAATTTTGGTAATTTGTGTGGCAGTTGGAAGGGATGACTGGGTCCCCCTCGGCTTGTACTCTGGTGTAATACTCCTTAGAGACTGAGTTGTAGAACTGACCTCAGAGAAGTATTGCCATGAATTGTGTGGGGATGTTAGGAGGCCACACATGAGAGTCGCCCTTGGAAACTGAGATCTATGCCAAGGGTGGCTTTCCACAGAACACTGAGAATCTCAGCCAGGATATCACATGATTTTATTCTGAAAAACTTGGCAGCCATAGTTGAGAGTCAAAACACACATGGACCTCACATTGTAGACCTCAATGGGCCTGGCTTCATGTGACCTTTTGGCCACTATTTGGGATGCCTTGCCTGTGATTGTTCTCCAGAGCTTTCATTGAAATGAGCTTCCTTAACATTTAATGGTTCCTGAATGAATTGAAACCCACAGTGACTACAACTTCTTCCTTGAATAATGGCTAGATAAATACCATGAAATTTTTGAAATTTCAATGACCAGTTGGCACTGGAAAACCTTTGGATGTCCTGATGCTGATCATGAGTATACCAGACAGTGCCTTGATTGACAGGGTTTCATAAAAATGGTGTAGAACAGAGATGCCAGTTAGTTGGTGCCTGCTGATTAGTGGGCCTAGAGCAGTGGTGAGCAGATGTGTGACAAAACATCTGTGGTGAGGCCACGTGGAACTGCCATTGGCGTCCAAATGGCTTGTGACTGATATGGTTTCAGCCAACAGACCCAATAGGTAAAGGCATCTTGTTATATGGAGAGGTTTCAGGGAAATGTTCAGAATCAGGTTGCTATGGTCAAGGGGGAAAGCTATGTGGGATAGAAGCCTGGTTATTGCATTCTCCTGCAAACCCTCACCCACCACACGTGACAGAACTCCCTCCAACAATGTGTCCCAATTGACCTCCTTTATTTCGTGAAGCAAATACCAAACTCCCAGTGCAGCAGCAAGAAACACCACTAAAAGTGGAGGATGAACAAATGTCTTCCCAGTTAGCACAGGGAGAAACTTAGCCCCAGTGTCCACAGTTTAGCTACAAAAAAATAATTCAGCACTGCTGCCACATGTTCAATGAAAAATAAGAAACCATGTCTTACAGGTCACATATATGCAGAACCAGCTTTGATGGTCTCTCTATAAAAGAACTAAATCTCCTGAAAACAACATGTATTTCAAGTGCCCAACCTCAGAGGCAGTTTCTCAAGAATTTTTTAGGCCAGCAGAGCTCCATGTTTGAGGAGTGTTTACCTTTTGCCTTACTATTTTGAACTCTGCTACCACCTCCAAGGTTGTGAACTCCTGAGCAAATTCCATTCCAGATATGTATTCACAGATTTTCTAACTCTTCTCCTCTAACTGTATCTTACTTTGGTAAAAGATAATGTCAAGGCATTGTTCTGGATGAGACTGGGAAGATTTTGGGGTAGCACATATTTGCATAGACATTGGATTCATTTTTCAATTTCCCTTTAAAACACTGAATCTCTAACCCTAACCAATTCCAAACTAGACTCTGACTACTAATCCTAATATGATGGAGAAAAATAACAAAAAACAGAAAAGAAGTACAAGCAGTTCAGAGGTGGCAAGGTGTATACTTGGACTTGCCTTTTGCATAATATAGGGTAGGAGTTATAAATCTTGCAAATTTTTTTTGAAATAGTTCTCCATGTGTTTTTAAAGTTAACAAATATGTGAATTCCTTTCTCCCTTTCTCTGTAGCCTATTAAGCACATGTATTTTTATATGCACATATAGAATTCTACCTGGTACCACACGTACATTCTTGTGAGGTGGTTGACTTGGCAGATACAAATTGTGAGAAGAGATCACTCCTCGTAAATGCTATTGGAACTGAAATTTCAAACTATGGGTGAACTTTCTAGTTGAACAACATTATACATAAATCCATGTTCAGTATAATGAATATTTTTGGATCTGTGGATGATATATATTTCATGATGGATTTTGATTGGCATATATATTGTTAGTTTTTAATGTCTCTCTCTCTGTCTCTCTCTCTCTCTCTCTCTCTCTCTCTATATATATATATATATATATATATATATATATATATATACTCTCCAGATATTTCAAAATATGTAATATATGTGACTTATTATACACGCCCTAAATTCATTCATATTCATTTATGTGGATTTATAATCAACTTTTCACAAGATTATTTTCCAAACTATTCATCCACCTGAAATTCATATTTGTTTCCTAGTACTGACAACTAACTTCAGTGAATGGTGTATACAAATCCTAATATTTCTACAGTAACTGACCCAGTTTAACATCAATGCAAGTAGATTCCTATGGGACATGATATGTATTTTGACGTTCATATTTATTCAACAGTGGGACATTATTATTTCTTCAGTTTATGCACATCATAATATATATATTTCATCCAAAAGTTCAAAAATATATAGGAATTTGTTTCACTTTCAATCACTTCCTGCTTCTGAAAACATGTATTCCTCCATGTTTCTTTACTGCTCTTTTCATGAGACTTCTTTCCAAACACATTATTTTCGATTTCCATAATCAATTTTGAAGCAAAACTCACACACTCTTCATGAAAATCCTAATACTAATATTATCATTGATGTATAACTGGTTGTAATGAATGTCTGTATATCAATATTTGATTTCCTGTATTTTTGCAGATATCAATTCAATCCATTATTTATAGTGGAATGAGTATATGTTTTATTCAGAGTATGTTCCATTCATGCATTATCTGTATATTCATAGAAACAGGGTACACCTGTTTGTACCCCCAATACTAATTTATAAGTCTTCAAAATATTGCTCCCAGAAATGGTGGAAGATATACTCATGTCACCTGATCTACATATATATTTTATTACAGTAATATTATGGACACAAAATGCAAAGATCACACTTATGATTGTACCAAAGCCTAAATGGAAAGTGAGCATGGATTAGTAATAACATCCATGTCCAGGTTGCCTAATGCTCTCAAATGTCAATCCAATTGGTGACTACATATTTGTTTCTTGCTAAGATTATATATTCAACCTCAACCCTGTTGAAAATGTCTAATCCTATAACTCACATTATACTTTGCCTGATTTCCTTTTGTCTCAATTGATATTTACTTTCCTACATATTTTCCCCAGTTCATCATTGTGAATGACTCTTCACATGTGCTGACATTTACATTCACTCTCTACCCGAAACCCTATTGCTAAAAAAGTTTTTGTCCAAATCCTATACTCACTCTTCTTTCTAAACCTACTGACTATCTTCCTAATCCTATCGACTATCCCTTTTTGACTGCATGTTCTCTTCGACATTCAATCATCCAAGGTAAAGGTCCTATGCCATTGTATAGCGATTAATCAGAGACATCTGTGCAGAACATAATTCAAAGCTAAGTATCCTACCCAAGGGCCCAATACACTTCTGGGCTTCAAACTTACATAGATTTGGGTTTTCAAACTTATATTTCACCTATATATTCTTTTAAATTTCGCAGGGTCCCAATAACATTATTCATCCCGCAGAATGATTCCCAACCGAATTCGAACCTGTTATTAACCCTAACCATACGCTGTTCCCTCAATCTACCTTTACAGAGGAGCAGGGATAGAGTTGGTCTTACAATACAGGAATGTAGGGGATCTTCCACCTGCTGAGAACCTCAAAGGTCAATGCAGAAATGATCCTTGGAGAAGTTGTAGGCAGCTATGTAGTACCAAAGAGAGCAAAAGTCTTCTGACATGGTAAAGAACCTGGACAGGATGAAAGGATGTGTCTGAATCAGCCTCTCTCTTCTTAATGTAGAGAAGATGGACCAAAGCAGGCCTGTATGGAGAGAAGTTCCCCGGTGCATATGGTTGATATACCATTCTAACTTGTGACAGTGTCACAGAAAGTAGGAACAGCCTCCATCTCATGAGACCCTTGGCAGCAACTGTTAGGACAAAGTGGTTGCCAAGGCAGTGACCTCATTCATTTCATGAAGAAAGTGACTTCACCTAACTTACTTGGTGATGGAACTCTCTGAACTTGGGATTCAGGAGGCCAGGCATCCAGAGCCAGTCCCAGTAACAGTCCTAGTGGGATCACATGTTTGGTTTTACCAAGGGCAGAGAGAGTCTTTTTTGGTACCTACTGATGTGAGAATGGCCAAATGCCAGGACAGCTCTGAAGAGGGTCCTTTCCTAAGAAAACAGGTAGTTGGTCATCGCTGGCTCCTGACAACTTCACAGATTTGGCCACGGAGACCAGATCTGAGACAGGGCAGGCCAGTTCAGGGTAACAATATGGTCCACAGTCAGAGGACACTCCGGATTGTCACAGACATATTGGGGGAAGGAAGTGCCTTTGTGGGTGTGGGTGTGAGTTTGTGGTTTTGTCTCATGTACTGAGAATAGGTAGGAAAGGCGATTTGTTTGGTTTGGAGTGGACTGCTTCTAAAAAGTCGTTTGACAAGGTGAGTGTTTCCATATCTGTGTATCTCACTGTGTCCGTGGTTGTAGACATAAGAAAAGAGAATGCATCAATGGATATGTCCTGTCTAGAAGAAAGTTTTCCATCATTCATCCTACCCAATTTATGACTGGACTGCAGGTTGCTTTATGGATGGGCAACCCCTACTATCTTCCTAAGTTCCTGTTTTCTTCCTAAATTTTGGCCACTACCCAGAATAGGCTCATGGTTTTGTGTCCAAGATATGTAACACCTCCAAGCTCTGTGACATGGCCATGTACTGGATAGCTGAATGGAATGGCGAGCATCTCAGGAAACTCAGATATCAGTGTGACCAGGAAAGTCTCAGTGGAGAAATACTGTTTTGGGCCTTCTGCTTACCTATTTTTCTGTTGCCCTAAATGTCAGGAAGGTCCTTACCTCAGGCCACTCCTTTTTGAAGCCTGAAGTAAACAGTTTTTAAATGCAAATGAATGGGCATCACCTGTGGTTCTTTGCTTAATTGCTTTCGAAAGGCATGTGTCTGAATCAGCTGCTTGCCTCTGGGTCAGGCTATGGATTAGATTCTCAGCACCTGATGGATATAAAGAAAGTTCCCATGTGTGTATTGAAAACGAAAATGGTAAAAATATCAGTCATTGTGGATGAAGTTTCTTGCCTTCCTCTGTTAGGTTCCTAACCTCCATCAAGTGAGAATAGGATCCTCTGGGTCAAATGAGTTCTTTGAACTCCTGCAGAAGTGCTTGGGTTCTCCCATGATGCCAAATCACATAAAGAATCTATACCTGAAAGTCAGTTGGCCTCAAATTGGAGAAGCAGAGCAGTATTAAAGGCAGGCCTATTTGATCACTCCTGGTTCACAGGAAGGGTGTCAAGGCCACCCTCATTGTAGGCAAATGACGGGCAAGGGTGCATATTTTGGACATTGCCTTGGGCTGCGCTACTCATGGAAACCTCCAGCAAGAGTTTATGATGAGTGTCTATATGGAAGAAGATGAGGGTCATGTGGGAATGTTTTGGTTTCAATTGTGGTCATTTGTGTGGCGGTTGGAAGAGATGACTGGGTCCACATGGGCTTGAACTCGGGTGTGATTCTCCTTCGAGACTGAGTTCTGGAACTGACCTCAGAGAAGTATTGCCATTAATTGTGTTGGGATTGTAGGAGGCCACGCATGAGAGTCACCCTTGAAACCTGAGATTGGGCCCTGGGTGGCTTTCCACAGAGCACTGAGAATCTCAACCAGGATATCACATGATTTTATTCTGAAAGACTTGGCAGCCATAGTTAAGAGTCAAAACACACATGGACCTCACATTTTAGACCTCAATGGGCCTGTCTGCATATGACATTTTGACCACTCTTTGGAAAGCCTTGCCTGTGAGAGTTCTCCAGAGCTTTCATTGAAATGAGCTTCCTCACCATTTAATGGTTCTTGGATGAATGAAAACCCCAAAGTGCCTCCAACTTCATTCTTGAACAATGGATAGATAAATACCATGAAATTTTTGAAATTCCCAATGACCAGGTGGCACTGGAGAACCATTGGATGTCCTATTGCTGCTCATGAGTGTACCAGACAGTGCCTTGATTGACTGGAGTTCTTGAAAATGGTGTGGAACACAGATGCCAGTAAGTTGGAGCCTGCTGAGTAGTGGGCCTAGAGCAGTGGTGTGCAGTTGTCTGATAATATATTTGCGGTGTGGCCATGTGGGTGTGTCATTGGCTTCCAAATGGCTTGTGACTGACTTGGTGCAGCCAGCAGCAAATTATATGAAAAGGCATCTGGTTATATGGACAGGTTTCAGGGCAATGTTCAGCATCAGGTTGCTATGGTCAAGGGAGCAAGAAATGTGGGATAGAAGCCTGGTTGGTGCATTCTCCTGAAGACCCTGACCCACCACACCTTACAGGACTCCCACCAGCACTGTGACCCATTTGAAATCCTTGTATGTTGTGAAGCAAATACAAAACACCCAGTGCAGCAGCAAGAAACACCACGAAAATTGGAGAATGACCAAATGGCTTCAAAGTCCACACAGGGAGACACTTAGCCCCCAGTGGCCACAGTTTATCTACAAAGAGAGAATTCATCACTGCTTCCTCATGTTCATTAGAAAATAAGAAACCATATCCTCCAGGTCACATAGATGCAGACCCAGCTTTGATGGTCTCCGTACACAGGGAGCTAAAGCTCCTGACAACAACATATTTTTCAAGTGTCCAACCTCAGAGGCAGTTTCTCAAGAAGTCTTAATGCCAGCATAGCTCCATGTTTGTGGAGTGTTTACACTGTCCCTTACTTTTGGAAACTCCTCTACCACCTCCAAGGTTGTGAACTCCTGAACATTTTCCATTCCAGGTATGTATTCACAGATTTTCTAACTCTTCTTCTCTAATTGTGTCTTACTAGGGGCGAAGATATTGTCAAGGCATTGTTCTGGATGATAGTGGGAATTTTTTGTAGCACATATTTGCATACACATTGGATTTATTTTCCTATTTTCCATTTGAAATACTGAATAACTGACACTAACCCATACCCTAATAGACTCTTACTACTAATCCTAATATGATGGAGTAAAATAACCCAAACAGAATAGAAATGCAAGCATTTCAGAGGAGGCATGGTGTATAGTTAGACTTGGCTTTTGCATGATAAATTGTAGGTGTTATAATTCAAGTTAATTTTTAATTGAAATAGTTCCATGGGTACTTAAAGTAAACAAATATGTGAATTCCTCTCTCCCTTTCTCTGTAGCCTATTCAGCACATGTATTTTTATATGCACATATAGAATTCTACCTGGTACGACAGGTACACTCTTGTGAGGTGGCTGACTTGGCAGATAGAAATTGTGAGAATAGATCACTCCGCCTAAACGCTGTTGAAACTGAAATTTCAAACTATGGGTGAGCTTCCTACTTGAAAAACATTATACATAAATCCATGTTCAGTAAAATGAATATTTTTGGATCTGTGGATGATATATATTTCATGGTGAATTTCGATTGGCATATGTATTGCTAATTTTTAATGTCTCTGTGTGTGTGTGTGTGTGTGTGTGTGTGTGTGTATACACACACACACACACTAAATTTTTTTAAAATATAAAATATATGTGTCTTATTATACACTCCCTAAATTCATTCATATTCATGTATGTGGATTTAGAGTTAACATTTCACAAGATTATTCACGGAAATATTCATCCACCTGAAATACATATTTTTTTCCTAGAAATGAAAAATAACTTCAGTGAATGGTGGATACAAATCCTAATATTTCTACAATAATTGATCCAGTTTGTCATCAATGCAAGTAGATTCCTATGGGACATGATGTGTATTTTGATGTTCATTCTTATTCACCACTGGTATGTTACAATTTCTTCAGTTTATGCACATTATAGGATATATATTTCATCCATACGTTAGCAAAATTATAGGCATTTGTTTCACTTTCAATCATTTTCTGCTTTAGAACACATGTAATCCTCCATGTTTCTTGACTGGTTTTTTCATGAGACTTCATTCCAAACATATTATTTTCGATTTCCATAATCAAATTTGAAGCAAAACTCACACACCCTTCATGATAAACTATAACCCTAATATTACTATTAGATGTATAACTGGTTGGAATGAATGATTGTATATCAATATAAGATTTCTTATATATTTTCAGATATCAAATCAATCCATTATTTAAAGTGGA
Organism: Callospermophilus lateralis; assembly: GCF_048772815.1. Classification (NCBI taxonomy): domain Eukaryota; kingdom Metazoa; phylum Chordata; class Mammalia; order Rodentia; family Sciuridae; genus Callospermophilus; species Callospermophilus lateralis. The sequence continues at coordinate 1,738,130 of NW_027513051.1, forward strand.
ACCTGTTATATTATTTATTCACACTATTGTCTATTCATGCATTGTCTCTATATTCATAGACACAGAGTACACCTCTTTGTAAACCCAATACTAATTTATACGTCTTCAAAATTTTGCTCCCAGTAATGGTGGAAGAAATACTCATGTCATCTGATCTACATATACATTTTATCAGAGTAATATTCTGGAAACAAAAAGAAATGGTCACACTTATGTTTGCACGAAAGCCTAAATGTAAAGTGAACATGGATTACTAAAACCATCCATATCAAGTTTGGCTAATGCTCTCAAAATTCAATCCTATTTGTGACAACATATTTGTTTCTTGCTAAGATTATATATTCAAACTCAACCCTGTTGAAAATATCTAATCCTATCTCTCACTTTATACTTTTCCTGATTTCATAATGTCTCTATTTATATCAGCTTTCCTACATACTTTCCGCAGTTCATCATTGTGACTGACTCTTCAATTGTGCTGACACTTACATTCACACTCTAATCCAAACCCTATTGCTAAGGAACTTTTGTTCCAAATCCTATACTCACTCTTCTTCTTAAACCTACTGACTATCTTCCTAATACTACCCATTATCCCTTTTTGACTGGATGTTCTCTTATACATTCAATAATCCAAGGTACAGGGTCTAATGCCATTGTATATCGATCTATCTCAGACATCTGTGCAGAACATAATTCAACGCTAAGTATCACAATCAAGGGCCCATCCCCATTCTGCGCTTCAAATCTTACTTAGATTTCTGTTTTCATACATATATTTCACCTATATATACTTATAAATGTCGCAGGTTCCCAGTACCATTATTCATCCAGCAGAATGATTCCTAATTCAAATTGAACATATTATTAACCCTAACCATACACTGTTCCCTCAATCTAACTTTACAGAAGAGCAGGGACAGAGTTGGTCTTACAATACAGGAATGTAGGGGATCTTCCACCTCCTGAGAACCTCAAGGTCCATGCAGAAATGATCCCTGGAGAAGATGTAGACAACTATGAAGGACCTGAGAGAGCAAAAGTCAGCTTCCATGGAAAACAACCTGGTCAGGATGAAGGGTTGTTTATGAATCAGCCTCTCTCTTCTTAATGTAGAGAAGATGGACCAAACCAGGTTGGTGTGGAGAGCTGTTCCTAGGTACCTATGGTTGATATACCATTCTACCTTGTGAAAGTGTCACAGAAAGTAGGGGCAGCCTCCATCTCATGGTAGTCTTGGAAGCAACTGTTAGGACAAAGTGGTTACCAAGGCAGTGATCTGATTCAGTTCCTTAAGGAAGTGACCTCACCTCACTTCTTTGTTGATGGAACTCTCTGAACTTGGTATCCAAGAAGCCAGGCACCAAGAGGCAGTCCCAGCCCCAGTGGTCTCACTTGTTTGGACTTACCAAGGACAGAGTCAGTCATTCTTGCTACCTACTGATGTGAGGACGGCCAAAACCAGGAAAGCTCTGAAGAGGGGCTTTTCCTGATAAAGTAGGTAGTGGCTCACTGCTGGCTCCTGACAACTTCACAGAGTTGGCCAAGGAGACCAGATCTGAGACAGGACAGGCCATTTCATTGGAACATAGTATGGCCCACCAGTCAGAGGACACTCCAGATAGTCACAGACCTACATGGGGGAAGGAGGTGTCTTTGTGGGTGTGGGTGTGGGTTTGTGGTTTTGTCTCATATTCTGAGAATAGGTAGGAATGGCGGTTTGTTTGGTTTGGAGGGAACTGTTTCTAGTAAGTCATTTGACAAAGCGAGTGTTTCTATGTCTGTTTATACCACTGTGTCCCTGGTTGTAGACATTAGAAAAGAAAATGCATCAATTGGTGAGTCCTGTCTAGTAGAAAGCTTCTCAGCTTTCATCCTGCACAATTCATGAATGGACTGCGGCATGACTTATCGATGGGGAACATCTGCTAACTTCTTAAGTTCCTGTTTTCTTCCTGAATTGTGTGCACTCTCCAGAATAGGCTCATAGTTTTGTGTCAAATATATGTACCACCTCAAATCTCTGTGACATGGCCATGTACTGGATAGCTGAAGGGAATGGCGAGCATCTCAGAAAGCTCAGATATCAGTGAGACCAGGAATGCCTCATTGGAAAAACCCTGCTTTGGACATTTTGCTTACCGATTCTTCTGTTGCCCTGAAAGTCAGGAAGGTCTTTGCATCAGGTGTGTCATGTGGGAGTGTTTTGGTTTTAATTGTGGTCATTTTTGTGGCCGTTGGAAGACATGGCTATGTCCACCTGGGCTTGAACCCTTATGTGATTCCCCTTAGAGACTGAGTTCTGGAACTGACCTCAAAGAAGTATTGCCATGTATTGTGTTGGGATTTTAGGAGGCCACGCATGAGAGTCGCCCTTGGAAACTGAGATCTAGGCCCAGGGAGGCTTTCCGAAGAGCACTGGAAATCTCAGGAAGGACATCACATGATTTTATTCTTAAAGACTTGGCAGCCATCGTTGCAAGTCAAAACACACATGAACCTCACATTGTAGACCTCAAATGCCTGGCTTAATGTGACCTTTTAGCCTGTCTTTGGGAAGCCTTGCCTGTTAGAATTCTCCAGAGCTTTCATTGAAATGAGCTTCTTCTCCATTTAATGGTTCCTGAATAAATTGAAACCCACAGTGCCTTCAACTTCATCCATGAAAAATGCCTAGATAAATATCATTAAAGTTTGGAAATTCCCATCACCTGGTGGCACTGGAGAAGCTTTAGGTGTCCTATTGCTGATCATGAATGTACCAGACAGTGCCTTGATTGACTGGGTTTCATGAAAATGGTGTAGAATAGAGATGCCAGTAACTTGGAGCCTGATGATTAGTCGGCCTAGAGCAGTGGTGTGCAGGTGTGTGTTAAAACATCTGTGGTGGGCTGATGTGGATATGCCATTGGCTTTCAAATGCCTTGTGACTGATATGGTGTAGCCCCCATACCCTTGTATGTAAAGGCATCTTGTTATATGGAAAGGTTGAAGGGCAATGTTTAGAATCAGATTGCTGTGGTCAAGGGGGCAAGCTATGTGGGATATAAGCCAGGTTGGTGCATTCTCCTGCAGACCCTTACCCACCACACATGACAGAACTCCCTCCATCACTGTGTCCCAGTTGAACTTCTCGTATTTTGTGAAGCAAATACCAAACTCCCAGTGCAGCTGCAAGAAACACCACGAAAAGTGGAGGATGACCAAATGGCTTCACAGTCCACACTGCAAGACACTTAGCCCCCAGTGGCAACAGTTTACCTATAAAGAGAGAATTCAGCCCTACTGCTTCATGTTCATAGGAAAAAAAGAAACCATGTCCTCCAGGTCATATAGATGCAGACCCAGCTTTGATGGTCTCACTACAAAGGAAGCTAAAGCTCCTGTCATCAACATATATTTCAAGTGCCCAATCTCAGAGGCAGTTTCTCAAGAAGTCTTTAGGCCAGCAGAGCTCCATGTTTTTGGAGTTTTTACCCTGTCCTTTACTTTTGGAAACTCCTCTACAACCTCGAAGGTTGTGAACTCCTGAGCATTTTCCATTACCGATATGTATTCACAGATTTCTAACTCTTCTCCTCTAATTATGTCTTACTTGGAGTGAAGGAAATGTCAAGGCATTGTTCTGAATGAGAGTGGGAAGATTTTTGGGTAGCACATATTTGCCTACACATTGGATTCATTTTCCAATTTTCCATTCGAAATACTGAATCCCTGACTGTCAGGGGTAGAAGAAATTCTTCTTCAAAGAACAGCCTGACACTTACAAGAAACAGCCCCCAGGAGACATCCTGTCTGGAAGACATCCTGTAGCCATATATGTCCCTGAGACATCCTGTGGCCATCTTTCTACCAGAAACATCCTGAAGTTATCTCACCTTGTGAAGACATCCAGGAACTGCTGATAAGAGAGCTTTCCCATATCCAGCATATTAATACCCATGTGTGAACAATAAAATTTTGCAGCTTGATCAGAACTCCTGTGTTGCTCTCATCTCTCATGCCTCTTGTCCCTTCATTCCTCCCCATCTAGGTTCGCTGACCACGTTGATGTGTCCTGCCGGCCGGGACATCTGGCGCCCACCGACTGGGGCTCAAGCCTTTGACTGAGGGGGAACCCCTTCCTCCTGGAAGACTTGGTCAAGAGGAGCTCACGATCGCCTCAGCAGACACCACCCGGAGACATATCCAGGAGGAAGGTGGGGATGATGCACGGTGAGTGACGCACCATGTGACAAGCAGTATCGTCACATGATTTGTTTATTTCAGGCCTCAAGGAGTCCTTCAAGACATGAGGGGCACATGTTAAGAAAAAGGACTTAAAATTTTTCTTTTCATACATAGGAGAATTGTGTCCATGGTTTCCTCTTGAAGGGACCATTGATGGCAAAAATGGCTTAGAGTAGGAGACTGTTTAAAAGATTATTATGAATCATTTGGCCCAGAAAAAATGCCAGTTCCCACCTTTTCTTACTGGAACTTAATTAATGAAATTCTTAAAAGTTTTCACTTTGACAATGTTACCTTACAACTTGTCAGGATTGGGGAAGAGATTAGGCAAAAGACCTCTCGTCCCCCCTCTGCATGCCCATCATTAGTATAGACATAGAACCTTCTCAGTCTTCCCAGGACCCTGAGAACCTTCCTGGTCCCCCTCAAAATACGACCCTAATTAATAAGGCTCCAATGATTAAAAACCACCTTTATCCAGTTTTAAATCCCAGAGACACATTGACCCCTGGGGAGGACGCTATCTTGGAGAAGGAAGCAGCTCTCTACCATTCAGAACACCCGCGACCTCTCAGGACCCTGCCACAGCCTATAGGATTTACCAAGCGAAGGTGAAAGCACCTATGTAAAACATCTTGCCTTTGAAAATGCCAACCCAGCATGTCAGAATGTTCTTCAACCACATAAGGATAAAGGGAAACTTTCTGAAGTTATTAGACTCTGTGCAGACGTGGGTGCAGCCCATGCCATGGGTCTGGCTTTAGGGACCGCCTTTACCAAGGCCTTTCACAATCCTGGCTCACGTACTTGCTTTACTTGTAAACAACCTGGCCATTTTGCATGTGAGTGTCCCACAGGCAAACAAAGCCTAGGAATAGCGTCTCCTCAAACTGGGGCTTAACCGCCCCCAGCTACCCTTTTCCATAGAAGTGGTAAAGGTCATCACTGGGCCAGTGAGTGTAGATCTAAGACAAATGCCCTCAGACAGCCTATTTCTTCCTACTTCTCGGGAAACTCCCTGCGGGGCCAGCCCCCGGCCACAACATCCCCCACGACAAACACAGGAGCAATAAAGTTTGTTCCCTCCTAAACTCCCAACCTACCACAAAATCCTTCTCCACAATTGCCTCCCTCCAACTAGCCACCCCAGGCTGCACAAAATTGGACCTCTGTGCTGCCACAAATACAATATTAGACCCAATGCAAGGGCCCCAGATAATACCCAATAAAATTATGGGTCCCCCTCCATCTCATACATGTGCCCTTAATCTTGGAAGAGCCTCCACTACCATACAAGGTGTTCAGGTCTTCGTTGGCATTAATGATAATGATTTCACTGGAGAAATAAAAATACTGGCCACTGCTATTAATGGAGTTGCCGCCATCCCAGCAGGAACAAGACTTGCACAATTAATTCTCCTTCCCTTGGATTCAGGAGGCATTTCAAAAACCCAAACCTACCTCGGGGGACTGCCTTCTTGGGCTTCTCTGATGTGTATTGGGTTCAGCCCATTTCTCACAATAGACCCACCCTTACCTTACTTACTGAAGGAAAGGAATTCCAAGGAGTTCTAGATATTGGAGCTGATGCCACAATTATTTCTCAAAAATACAAGCCATCAGGTTAGCCCCTCACTCCATCCTTGACTGACCTTAAAGGGATAGGAAAATAAAAAAGTCCTCTGGTCAGCTCTAGGTCTATTAGCTGCACTGATAAAGATGGTAATAAGTCAACTGTCACTCCTTTCGTTGATTCTGACCTCCCTGTTAACGTATAGGGAGGAGATATTTTGAGTTATTGGAAGTTATTCTCGCCAGTCCCAATTCCATGGTGACTCATCAAATGCTTCCTATGAATTTTGTTCCTGGTACAGGCCTGGGGATACTGAAACAAGGACTGGTGGAGCCTATAAAACCCATACAAAAACAAATACATGTGGACTTGTGTATTCAGATTTTTAGTGTCAGTCCCTGACCCTCCTGTACCCCATGCAGATAAAATTATTTGGGAGACTCAGACTCCTGTGTTGGTGGATCAGTGGCCCCTTACCCAAGAAAAATTGGAGGCTGCCTCCACGTTAGTGCAGGAACAGCTTGCAGCCGGCCATGTAAAGCCCTCAACCTCATCATGGATTACTCCTATTTTTATTATCAAGAAAAAATCAGGCAAGTGGTGCCTTTTACAATATTTGTGTGCCATTAATAAAGTTATGCGCCCGATGGGAGCACTACAGTCAGGCATTCCCACACCAGTGGCGATTCCAAAAAACTATTGTAAAATGGTTATTGACTTAAAAGATTGCTTTTTTACCATTCCTTTACATCCTGAGGATAGACCCTATTTTGCCTTTAGTCTCCCTCACATTAATTTTCAGGGCCCTATGCAGAGATTTCAATGGAAGGTTCTTCCCCAAGGTATGGCCAACAGCTCTAGTCTTTGCCAAAAACACGTTGCTCAAGCAGTAGACCCTGTGAGAGAGCGATGAGCACAAAATTATATTTTACATTATATGGATGATTTGTTAATTGCTGCACCTAATACCCATGACCTTAATAATTGTTACTTGGACTTTTACAAAACCTCACTACCTTGGGACTACAGATAGCTCCAGATAAGTTTCAAACACAGGACCCTTATACCTATTTGGGCCTTAAACTTCAAGATAATCAGATCCAAATTCCTAAAATACAACTATGTGTTAGCCATCTTCACACACTTAATGATTTTCAAATATTACTGGGGGATATTCAATTGCTAGGAACATATTTAAAATTACCCACTTGTGTACTTTTGCCCCTTAATGATATTTTGATAGGTGATTCCCACCCCTCCTCCCCTCAAAAGCTTACTCCCAAGGCATGACATGCATTAAACCAAGCCACAGAAGCCATTGCCCAAAAGTTTGTTACACAAATTTCTTATAACCTTCCTCTGGTTCTGGTTATTTTCCACACTCCTCATACACCCACAGGAATATTTTGGCAGCGAGATCCACCTTTTAAAAATAAAGGCTGCCCCTTGCTTTTGGTCCTTGTATCCACCACATCCTCCAAGGTTATTACTGTTTATCTTGCTCAGGTAGCTTCTATTATTTTTAAAGGTCGTTTGCTTTCTCGACAACATTTTGGCAAAGACCCTGATAATATTTTAATTCCATATACTAAGGACCAAACCCTTACTACAATTTTTACTAGGGACATGGATCAATGGGGTATTTCCCTATCAGGCTTTTTGGGAACAATTCATAACCACATCCCCAATGACCCCGTTTTAAATTTTGTCCAGTTACATTCATTTATTTTTCCCAAAATTACTCAAAAGGCTCCCATTCCTCAAGAACTTACTGTCTTTACAGATGGTTCCAGTAATGGCCGTGCAGTCTTTGTTGTCAATAACAAGCCTACCACCTTTGATACTGTCTATCAGTCAGCTCAGTTTGTGGAATTGTTCACCATAACACAAGTTTTCATAAAGTTTTTTTGATAATCTTGTTAATATTTATACAGACAGTGCCTACATTGCTCTTTCTGTGCCCCTGCTGGAGATTTCACCCACCATTATGGCTTCTTCCAATTCCCCCTTTCTGTTTCACCAGCCTCAGCAGCTAATTCAGGCCAGAAAACATGCATTTTCCTTAGGACACATCATGACACACTCTGACCTTCTGAGCCCTCTAACACAAGGTAATGCCCAAGCTGATGCAGCAACACGTTCCATCTTTCCAATTTTTGTTGGCTCCATTCAAAAGGCCATGGAGTTACAAAATCTTCACCATCTAAATTCCCAGAGCCATCGATTACTTTGGAAAATTACCAGGCAACATGCATGAGAAATAGTAAAAGCATGCCCTGGTTGCACTGTCTCCCTCCCCATTCAACACTTGGGAGTTAATCCCCGAGGATTACAGCCCAATCAGGTTTAGCAAATGGATGTTATTCATTTTCCTGAATTTTGAAAAACCAAATATATATACGTTTCTATAGATACCTTCAGCGGCTTTAGTTTTGCATCACCACATTCTGGAGAGGCTACCAAAGATGTCCTTTCTCATCTTGTTTCAGCCTTTTTCGTAATGGGTAAACCAATACATATTAAAACAGATAAATGTCCTGCATATACCAGTGCCAAGTTTAAACAGTTTTGTGCTACCTTGCAATTTTGTCATACTACTGAAATTCCATACAACTCTCAGGGCCAAGGCATGTGGAACTTGCCCAGCTTAGCTTAAAGACTTGGCTATCCCGTCTTAAGGCTTCCGCCCTTGTATTTACCACTCCCAGGGATCGCCTTAACCATGCATTATTTGCCCTTATTTTTCTTACCTTAGACAGTGAAGGCCATTTGGCCACAGACAGACACTGGCATCCTTCGTCCAATTCTGTTCGCTCGCCTGTTATGTGGTGCAATCCCATTACAAATAAATGAAAACGCCCAGATCCTATCCTCATCAGGGGATGAGGCTCAGCTTGTGTTTTGGACCAAGAGCAAGCATCCCCAAGATGGTTACCAGAATGCCTGGTTAAACAGGTAAATTACTTACCTCAACCCAGGGATGGAGGCCCTCCCCCTGAGGACAAATTTTCCTCCATTTCAGATACAGCCAACAATCTGTGCGAGGATCCTGCTTAAGGCACTTCTGCTGAACAGGTTTGAACACGGAGGCCTTGGACCTCCAATTTCCAACATCATGGAGTACCTTTTTGCCCCCCCCCCCGTGAATGCAAAGGAGGATTTTGGACTGAGGCTCCCACTAGTTGGACCCAGACTGCTGACTGCATGACTAAGGTGACTTACCTCCGTGCCAAGGTTGACCATAATCTCGGAGGAGTTCATCAGCCTAAATGGGTATGTGTTAACAAGCCAAAGATTATTCCCCCTAGTACAAGTAAAGCTCTCCAAAATTGTTCTGCAACTTGTACGCATACCCAGGCGAAGCATGTCTCTTGTAATGTGTCGGCTTCACTTTGTGTTAATAAACAGGGAGAACAATTTTTTGAAGCCTCCCTAACTAAAAATCATGCAGCAGGGGGACCACTATTCATTATACCCCCATTCTCTTTGACCATGGAGGAGATGGCAAATACACCAAGCTACAGTCAGCTGGGTGCCAAGGCACTGTCGGAAAAGGTTCCTACTGGCCCATTAAGGCCCCTACAGGGGTCTCTGATGGTGGAGGACCCACTTATTCTGTCAAGCATCTTCAGATAATCAAACTTTTGAAACCCCAAATCCCTGAGCTCACATATCATCCCTTAATGTAGCCTAAATCCCAGTTCCCAGGTTTAGATACCAATACATTAGATATTTTGCAAACTACATTCTCCTAGCTTAATAATTCGAACCCCACCCTTGCTGGTGATTGCTGGCTCTGCATGACAGCAGGGGCAATCATGCCTATGGCAGTTCCTATTAATTCTATCATGGACAATGATAATACATGCCAACCCGGATTTCCCTTTAAAATACAGCCTATAGGCACTTTTACATTATTTCTTTTGGGCGCGATGCAGAATAATACCTATGATACTGATGTTCGACTTACTTCCTTTGGAAATTGCTCAACAGTATAAAATTATTCCTCACCCACCCCATCTCTTTGTTCCTCCAATGGCACAGTTTTTATGTGTGGAGGAAACTCGGCCTTCCCACGCTTCCAGCGAATTGGACCATTGGTTGTGTTCTTGCTTTATTACTCCCTGATATAACTATTGTCCCAGGAGATGAACCTCTACCAATTTCTAGCCTAGACACTTTAGTCAAAAGACATAGGTGGGCAATACAGGCTTTACCACTCATTGCCAGCCTTGGAATAACAGCTGCTGTGGGCACAGGTACAGTGGCTTAGGCACGGCTATTCACTCTTACCATCGCCTGTCTCAACAACTTATAAATTATGTACAAACTTTATCAGGAACCTTTAAAGATTTGCAGGACCAAATAAATTCCCTGGCAGAAGTGTTCCTTCAAAACAGACGGGGCTTAGATTTGCTGACAGCTAACCAGGGAGGTATTTGCTTAGCCTTAGGGGAACGATGCTGCTTTTATGCCAATAAATCAGGCATAGTACGCATTAAAATTAAGCAGCTTCAAGAAGATCCAGAAAAGAGACAAAGGGAACTATTTGAAAATCCCCTCTGGATTGGGCATAATGGATTTCTACCCTACCTTCTTCCCCTATTAGTCCCTTTGTTGGGTTTACTTTTAATGGTGTCCATAGGCCCCTGCATTATAAAGAGGCTGGTACAATTTATTAAAGAACAGATTAATATTTTGGTTTCTAAGCCCATACAGGTCCACTATCATGGTCTGGAGATGGAAGACAGCACTGCCAACATTTAAAAGAATGTTCAACCCTTCTCACAGGCTTATTAAGTTTACATCCCCACAGATCTCTCTTTCTTACAGAAAACTATAAGTAACAGCTCTGAGCAACCATCTTCTACCCTTGCAATAAGGGTTCGTTCTCCATGGGCCCCTCCGCTTGGGGGAGGACACACCCTTGGAATGAGCACGTTAGGCCATAATAACGGAGGGTCCAGGAAGGACTGCAGGAGGATGGATCCACGGATCCCCAAACACAAGACCTCTGAATGACACGCTCTGGTGCATGGCGGTTGGCATGCTATCCCCTCAAAGACGTCTCCTCCAAAAACATGCCAAAGCCAACACGAAATCTCCTAGGAAAGATGCTCGCTCAAATCAGGAGATATTCTAAGGCATCCTAGAGAAACAGAGCCACTATCACCCCCTAAATCCATGGCCTGTAAGGTATGGTCGAATATTTTATATAACAAAAGGGGAGATGTCAGGGGCTAGAAGGAAGTTCTCCTTCAAAAAATAGACTGACACAAGAAACAGCCCCCTGGGACACAACCTGCCTGGGAGACATCCCACAGCCATCTATCTCCTTTTGACATCCGGCTACCATCTGTCTACCTGAAACATCCTGAGGTTATCTCACCCTGTGAAGACATCCAGCAACTGCCGATAAGAGAGCTTTCCCATGCGCAGCATATAAATACCCTCTGAGAATAATAAAAGTTTGCAGCATGATCAGAACTCCTGTCTTGCTGTCATCTCTCGTGTCTCTTGTCCCTTCATTCCTCCCCAACTAGGATCGACACCCAAGTTGATGTGTCCTGCCAGCCGGGCCATCTGACACTAACCCATACCCTCCTAGACTCTGATGACAAATCCTAATATGATGGAGAAAAATAACCCAAACAGAATAGAAATACAAGCAGTTCAGAGGAGGCATGGTGTATAGTTGCACTTGCCTTTTGCATGATATAGGGTAGGTGTTATAAATCTAGTAAATTTTTAATTGAAATAGTTCTCCATGTGTTTTTAAAGTTAACAAATATGTGAATTCCTGTCTCCCTTTCTCTGTAGCCGATTCAGCACATGTATTTTTATATGCACATATAGAATCCTACCTGGTATCAGATGTACATTCTTGTGAGGTGGCTGACTTGGAAGATACAAATTGTGAGAAGAGATCACTCCTCCTAAACGCTGTTGGAACAGAAAATTCAACCTATGGGTGAGCCTCCTAGTAGAACAACATTATACATAAATCCATGTTCAGTAAATTAAATATTTTTGCATCTGTGGATGATATATACTTCATGATGAATTTCGATTGGCATATATATTGCTACATTTTATTGCCTGGGTGTGTGTGTTGTGTGTGTGTGTGGGGGGGTGTATATATATATATATATATATATATATATATATATATATATATATACTCTCCAAATATTTCAAAATATGAAATATATGTGTCTTACATATACTATCTAAATTCATTCATGTTCATGTATGTGGATTTATAATCAACTTTTCACAATATTATTCTCAGAAATATTCATCCACCTGAATTACATATTTGTTTTATAGTACTGAAAACTAACTTCAGTGAGTGGTGCATACAATCCTAATATTTCTACAGTAACTGACCCAGTTTAACATCAATGCAACTAGATTCCTCTTGGATATGATGTCTATGTTGAAGTTCATTTTATTCAACACTGGTACATTACTATTTGTTCAGTTTATACACATCATAGGATATATATTTCATCAACAACTTCAATAATTTATAGGATTTTGATTCACTTTCAATCATTTCCTGATTCAGAACACATGTATTCCTCCAGGTTACTTGATTGTTTTTTCATGAGACTTCTTTCCAAACACTTTTTTTTTCGATTTCCATAATCATTTTGAAGAAAAACTGACACACTCTTCATGATAAACCATAACCCTAATATTACCATTAGATGTATTTCTGGTTGGAATGAATGATTGCATATAAATACACGATTTTCTGTTTATTTTCAGATATCAATTCAATCGAATATTTAAAGTTGGAACAAGTTATAATATTTAATCACAGTATCGTCTATTCATAAATTATCTCTATGTTCATAGACACAGAGTAAATCTATTTGTAACCCCAATACTAATTTTTTCATCTTCAAAATGTTGCTCCCAGAAATGGTGGAAGAAATACTCATGTCACCTAATCTACATATACATTTTATCACAGTAATATTCTGGACACAAAAAGAAGAGGTCACACTTATGATTGTATCAAAGCCTAAATGAAAAGTGAGCATAGATTACTGAAAACATTCATGTCCAGTGTGCCTAATGCTCTCAAATGTCAATCCTATTGGTGTCTACATATTTGTTTCTTCTTAAGACTATATTTTGAACCTCAACCCTGTTGCAAATGTCTAATCCTATCACTCAATTTATACTTTGCCTGATTTCCTAATGTCTCTATTGATGTCTGCTTACCTAAATATTTTCCCCAGTTCACCATTGTGACTGACCCTTCACGTGTGCTGACATTTACATTCACTCTCTACCCGATACACTATTGCTAAAGAACTTTTGGTCCAAATTCTGTACTCAGTCTTCTTCTGAAACTTATCGAATATCTTCCTAATCCTACCGACTATCCCTGTTCTAGTGAATGTTCACTTCTACATTCAATCATCCAAGGTACAAGGTCCTATGCCATTGATTATCGATTTATCTGAAACACCTGTGCAGAACGTATATCAAAGCTAAGTATCCCAATCAATAGCGCAATGCCCTTCTGGGCTTCAAATCTTACCTAGATTTTTGTTTTCATACTTATATTTCACCTATATATTCTTATAAATATCACAGGTTCCCAATACCATTATTCATCAATTAGAATAATTCCTAACCCAAATCAAACCTGTTATTAACCCTAACCATACACTGTTCCCTCAATCTAACTTTACAGAAGAGCAGGGACCAAGTTGGTCTTACAATACAGGAATGTAGAGAATCTTCCACCTGTTGTAAAACTCAAAGGTCCATGAAGAAGTGATCCCTGGAGAAGATGTAGGCAGCCATGAAGGACCTGAGAGAGCAAACGTCATCTTCCATTGCAAACAACCTGGTCAGGATGAATGGTTGTGTCTGAATCAGCCTCTCTGTTCATAATGTAGAGAAGATGGACACAAACAGTCCTTTTTGGAGACCTGTTCCTGGGTGCCTATGGTTCATATACCATTCTAACTTGTGAAAGTGTCACAGGAAGTAGGAGAAGCCTCGATCTCATGGGACCCTTGGAAGCAACTGTTAGGACAAAGTGGTTGCCAAAGCAGTGACCTCATTCAGTTCCTGAAGGAAGTGACCTCACCTCACTTCCTTGGTCATGGAACTCTTGGTACTTGGGATCCAGGAAGCAAGGTACCAAGAGCCTGTCCCAGTCCCAGTCCCAGTGGGCTCACTTGTTTGGATTTACCAAGGACAGAGTCAGTCTTTCATGGTACCTACAGATATGAGGATGGCCAACTGCCAGGAAAACTCAGAAGAGGGGCCTTTCCTGAGAAAGCAGATAGTGGCTCACCGCTGGCTCCTGACAAGTTCACAGAGTTGGTGTTTTCCGGGGAACATAAGTTGGCCCACCAGTCAGAAGACACTCTGGATAGTCACAGACATACTTTGTAGAAGGTGGTGCCTCTGTGGTTGTCGGTGTGGGTTTGTGGTTTTGTCTCATGTTCTGAGAATAGGTAGGAAAGGCGGTTTGTTTGGTTTGGAGTGAACTGTTTATAGTAAGTCGTTTGGCAAGCAAGTGTTTCTATGTCTGTGTATCCCATTATGTGCATGGTTTTAGATATTAGAAAAATGAATGCATCAATTGTTGTCTCCTGTCTAGCAGAAAGCTTCCCAGCATTCATCCTGCCGAATTTATGAATGGATTTCAGCTTGCCTGATCGATGGGCAACATGTGGTATCTTCCAAAATTCCTGCATTCTTCATGAATTCTGGCTACTCTCCAGAATAGGCTCATGGTTTTGTGTCCAAGATATGTAGCAGTTCCAAGCCCTGTGACATGGCCATGTACTGGATAGCTAAAGGGAATGTCGAGCATCTCAGAAAACTCAGATATAAGTGTGACCATGATAGTCTCTGTGGAGAAACCCTGCTTTGGGCCTTTTGCTTACCTATTGTTCTGTTGCCCTGAATGTCAGGAAGGTCTTTGCCTCAAGACATCCGTTTGTGAAGCCTGAAGAAAACAGGTTCAAATGGAAATGAATGGACATCACCTGTGGATCTTTGCTTAATTCCTTTGAAAATGGAAGTTTCTGAAACAGCCTCTTGGCCCTGTGTGAGGCCGTGGCTTAGATTCTCAACCCCTGAAGAATCTAAAGAAACATCACATGTGTGCATCCAAAACAAAAATGGCCAAAAGTGCAGTTATTGTGGATGAAGTCTCTCCCTATTCTCTGTAAGGTTCCTGACCTCCATCAAGTTAGAATAGGGATCCATTGGGCCAAATCATTTCTTCAAATCCCTAAATTGCTTGAGTTTTCCCGTGGCTACAATTCACATAAAGAATCCAAACTGCACAGTCAGTACGCCTCAAATTGGAGAAGCAGAGAAGTATTAACAGCAGGCCTATTTGAACACTCCTGGTTCACAGGAATGGTGTCCAGGCCACCCTGAATTTAGGCAAATTAGGGGCAAGAGAGATTATTTAGGAGACTGTCTTGGGCTTCGCCCCTCATGGAAATTTCCAGCGATAGGTTATGATGAGTGCCTATATAAAAGAACATGAGGGCCATGTGGGATTGTTTTGGTTTTAATTGTGGTTGTTAGTGTGGTGATTGGAAGAGATGACTGGGTCCACCTTGACATGAACTCTGGTGTTTTTCCCCTTAGAGACTGAGTTCTGGAACTGACCTCAGAAAAGTATTGCCATTAATTGTATTGGGATTTTAGAAGGCCATGCATGAGAGTCGCCCTTGGAAACTGAGATCAAGGCCCAGGGTGGCTTTCAACAGAGCACTGGGAATCAAAGCCAAGATATCACATAATTTTCTTCTGAAAGACTTGGCAGCCGTAGTTGAGAGTCAAAAGTCACATGGACCTCACATTGTAGAACTCAATGGGCCTGGCTTCATTTGACCTTTTGGCCATTCTTTGGGAAGCATTGCCTGTGAGATTTCTCCAGAGCTTTCATTGAAATGAGCTTCGTCAACATTAATGGTTCTGGAATGAACTGAAACTCACAGTGCCTCCACCTTCATTGTTGAAATATGGCTAGAAAAATACCATGAAATTTTTGAAATTTCCATGACCAGCTGGCACAGGAGAACCTTTGGATTTCCTGTTGCTGATCATGAGTATAACAGACACTGCCTTGATTGACTGGTTTTAATGAAAATTGTGTAAAACAGAGATGCCAATAAGTTGGAGCCTGATGATTAGTGGGCCTAGAGCAGTGGTAGGCAGGTGTGTGATAAAACATCTGTGGTGGGGCCATGTGGATCTGCCATTGGCTTCCAAATGGCTTGTGACTGACATGATGCAGCCAGCAGTCCCTTCTAAGTAAAGGCATCTTGTTATTTGGAGAGGTTTCAGGGCAATGTTCAGAATCGATTTGCTATGGTCAATGGGGCAAGCTATGTGATATAGAAGCATGGTTGGTGCATTCTCCTGCAGAAATTGAAATACCACACGTGACAGAACTCCCTCCTGCACTGTGTCCCAGTTGAACTCCGTGTATTTCATGAAGCAAATACCAAACTCCCATTGTAGCAGCAAGAAACACCATGAAAATTGGAGGATGAACAAATGGCTTCACAGTCCACACAGGGAGACACTTAGAACCCAGTGGCCACAGTTTACCTACAAAGATCAAATTCAGGACTGCTGCCTCATGTTCATTGGAAAATAAGAAACTATGTTTTACAGGTCACATAGGTGCAGACCCAGCTTTGATGATCTCACTACAAAGGAAGCTAAAGCTCCTGATAACAACATATGTTTCAAGTGACCAAACTCAGAGGCAATTTCTCAAGAAGTCTTTAGGCCAGCAGAGCTCCATGTTTGTGGAGTGTTCACCCTGTCCCTTACTTTTGGAAACTCCTCTACCACCTCCAAGGTAGTGAACTCCTTAGCATATTCCATTCCAGATAAGTATTCACTGATTTTCTAACTCTTCTCCTCTAATTATGTCTTACTTGGGGCGAAGATAATGTCAAGCCATTGTTCTGGAGGAGTGGGAAGATTTTGTGCAGCACATATTTGCATACACATTGGATTCATTTTCCAATTTTCCATTCGAAATACTGAATCCCTGACTCTAACCCCTACCCTACTAGACTCTGACTACTAATCGTAATATGATAGAGAATAAAAACTCAAACAGAATAGAAATACAAGCAGTTCAGAGGAGGCATGGTGTATAGTTGGAATTGCCTTTTGCATTATATAGGTTAGAAGTTATAAATCTAGTCAATTTTTTGTTGAAATAGTTCTCCGTGTGTTTTGAAAGTTAACAAATATGTAAATTCCTGTCTCCCTTTCTCTGTAGCCTATTCAGCACATGTAATTTTATATGCACATATAGAATCGTACCTGGTATCACACGTACATTTTTGTGAGGTGACTGACTTGGCAAATACAAATTTTGAGAAGAGATCACTCCTCCTAAATGCTGTTGGAACAGAAAATTCAACCTATGGGTAAGCCTCCTAGTTGAACAACATTATACATAAATCCATGTTAAGTATATGAATATTTTTGGGTCTGTGGATGATATGTATTTCATGATGAATTTCAATTGACATATATATTGCTAGTTTTTAATGTCTGTGTGTGTGTGTATATATATATATATATATATATATATATATATATATATATACACTCTCCGGATTTTTCAAAATATGAAATATTTGTGTCTTATTATGCACTCCCTAAATTCATTCATATTCATGTATGTGGATTTATCATCCACTTTTTAAAAAATTAATCTCAGAAATATTCATCCACCTGAAATACATATTTTTTTCTAGTACTGAAACAGTTTTCAGTAAATGGTGCATCCATATCCTAATATTTCGGCATTGCAAGATGACTGTAAAGACAGTGTATCACACCCAGTGTACCCTGCCACTGCGCAGGTGAATAACGAGTTAGAACGATGAAAAACTATCTTGTTAGGATCTTACAGGAAAATGGGTGTTTACCGAAATCTAGAAGAATGATTTCCACCACCGAGGTCCGGTAATTGAGTCTCAAACACAAGCCACTTGTGCAACCGGAGATCCATTCTGATTTATCCGCGTGACCTGCCCCGTGTCTACAAATGGTGAGGCACCACCGAGAAGCGACCAGCAAGCAGGGAGAAACGTTGCTGCAGATTCAGTGGAATCCTGCTGGCTGAGCATCCACTGAGGCCCCAGCTGAATTTGGGATTTCAGACGGGAAAGTTAGCAGTACATTTCTATCCCCCAAAGTGGAAACTCCACAAAGGAAACCAGCAGCCACCATCTTGGAGAGCTGAAGTAACCACCACCACTCCCAGACAGATTGCAACAATAAAACAGGTGTGTGTTTCTCAGCTCATCTCACATACAGAGGAAAATTCGCATAAAATCTCTCCTAGGCTTTTGGGGGAGGGATAATCAGAGCAAGTCTGCATAAAGACTGGGGGAAAACTAGAGGCACCTGACCTTCATCTCCCCTTCCCATCAGCGGCAAAAATGAAACTTGTCTAGCCAGTGCGGGGCGAGGGGCAAGCGGAAAATATTAAAACAATAGAGTTCCAGGGTTCACAATAGACACCCTCCCCACCCAACAAACGGCAGACCCGGAGAACAGTTTGAGCTGCCGAGAAGCATCACTCAGGAGAAATCTGGTCTAGCAGGAGAAATCAGGACTAGCAGGATAAACCAGGGGACTAGAGGCCAGGCCCTCCTGACTGGGTGGCTGGAGAACGCCAGACCGCTGCAAGTGTGACTGGGCAACTGGAGACCACCTTCCTGCCGGCGCCAGCCCACCTGCTGACGGCATGTCTTGACGGCTGGAGAACGCTCGCCTGCCGACGACCGAACGCGCAACTGTGTGGCTAGAGATCACCCACCCGCCGGCGACAGCCCATCCGCTGCCCGCGCTACTGGGTGGCCTGAGACTGCCGGCATGCCAGCGACCGGGAGCTGAAACCAACAAGAGACAATCCAGTCCACCCCCCCAATTCGGACACTCCGGCAAGGAGCCTGGGGCCCACCACAGCAGAGAGGTGACATCACTGGAGCTCGGCTGTCAGAATTCCTTAACAGCGAAATCCACTTAAGCAGGCATAGTCTAGCAACACAAAGGAGAGAAAACAGAGATATATAAACCCATAACAAATCTATAGAAGAGAGCAGAAACACAGCAATCAAATAGAGCCAGAAAATAACGTGAACATCATGAAAAAACAAGGGGAAAAAAAGGTGTAGAAACAATGAAGGACAACTTAATACTACAGGAGAACCTAGAAGCATCAGAAACAGGGATAGGGAAAAAACTTAAGTCATACCTAACTCAGATGGAAAGGAATAATAGAGAAGACATGAGGCAGCAAGTCCAAGAAATAAAAGTATATTTTGAAAATGAATTAAACAACCAAATTCAAATGGCAAAGAACAAGGTTTACCAGGAGATAGAGATCTTTTAAAAAATCATACAGTAATTCTAGAAATGCAGGAAACTATAAACCAAATTAAAAACTCAAACAAGAATATTTCAAATAGACTAGATCAAGTAGAAGTCAGAACATCAGATAATGAAGACAAAGTTTGTCAACTTGAAAAGAATATAGTCAACACAGAAAACATGCTTAAATCCCATGAGCAACTATTCAAGAGATATGGGATGTCATAAAAAAAACAAAATTGGGAGTCATCGGGATAGAAGAAGGCATAGAGATTCAAACCAAAGGAATGGACAACATATTAAATGAAATAATTCTAGAAAACATCCCAGAGATGAAAGATGGAATGGATTGCCATATCCTGGAAGCCTACAGGACCTCAAACATTCAAAACCATAATAGACAAACTCCAAGACATATAATTATGAAGATAGCCAACATACAGAACAAGGAGAGAATATTAAAAGCTACGAGAGAAAGTAGGCAGATAACATTCAGGGGTAAACCAATTAGGTTAACAATTGATTTTTCATCACAGACTTTGAAAGCGAGAAGATCTTTGAACAATGTATTTCAAACACTGAAAAATAATGGATTCCAACCAAGAATACTGTATCCAACAAAATTAATCTTCAGATTTGACAATGAAATTAAGTCTTTCTTGATAAACAAAAGCTAAAAGAATTCGCAGACAGAACACCAGCACTGCAAAGCATTTTGAGCAAAATACTACAAGAAGAGGAATTGAAAAATAGTGCCCAAAACTAACAGTGGGAGGTATCTCAGTAAAGGGGTAAGAAAATAACCAAAAAGTAAAAACTACCCAAATTAAAATAAATAAATAAATAAACATGACTGGAAGTATAAATCATATTTCAATTGTAACCTTAAATGTTAAAAATCTAAACTCACCAATCAAGAGACATAGGCTAGTAACCTGGATCAAAAAAATAAATCCAACAAAATGCTGCCTTCAGGAGACTCTTTTGATAGGTAAAGACATACACAGGCTGAAAGTGAAAGGTTGGGAAAAATCTTACCACTCACATGGCCCTCGGAAGCAAGCAGGAGTGGCCATACTCATATCATATAAAATCAACTTCAAACCTACGTTAATCAAAAGGGATAAAGTAGGACACTATATATTGTTAAAAGGAACCATCCACCAACAAGACATAACAATTATCAATTGGTATGCACCAAACAATTGAGCTGCAACGCTTATAAAGCAAACTCGCCTCAAGTTCAAGAGTCAAATAGACTACAACACAATAATTATGGGTGACTTCAACACACCACTCTTGCCATTAGACAGATCCTCTATAAAAAACTGAATAAAGAAACTATAGAATTCAACAGCACAATCAATAACCTTGACTTAAAAGACATATATAGAATATATCAACCATCATCAAGTGGATACACTTTATTCTCAGCAGCACATGGATCCTACTCCAAGTTAGACGATATATTATGCCATTGGGCAACTCTTAGTAAATATAAAGGCGTGGAGATAATACCATGCACCATATCTGATCATAATGGAATGAAACTGGAAATCAATGAGAATAGAAGGAAGGAAAAATCCTACATCACATGTAAAATGAACAATATTCTACTGAATGATCAATGGGTTACAGAAGACATAAAGGAGGAGATAAAAAAATTCTTAGAATCAAATGACAATACAGACACAACATACTGGAATCTATGGGACACAAAGAAGGCAGTTTTAAGAGGGAAATTCATTTCTTGGAGTTCTTTCCTCAAAAAAAGAATAAAACAACAAATAAATAAACTCACAGTACACATCAAAAACCTAGAAAAGGAAGAGCAAAACAACAGCAAATGTAGTAGAAGACAAGAAATAATTAAAATTGGAGCAGAAATCAACGAAACTGAAACAAACAAAAAAAAAACATTGAAAAAATTGATAAAACTAAAAGTTGATTCTTTGAAAAAATAAATAAGATTTACAGGCCCTTAGTCATGCTAAGGATGAGAAGAAGAGAGGGAACTCAAATTACTAACATACGGAATGAAAAAGGCAATATCACAACAGACAGTACACAAATACAGAAGATAATTAGAAAGTATTTTGAAATCCTATATTCCAATAAAATAGAAGATAGTTATAATATCGATAAATTTCTTAAGTCATACGATCTGCCCATATTCAGTCAAGAAGACACACACAATTTTAACAGACCAAAAACAAAGAAAGAAATGGAAGAAGCCATCAAAAGACTACCAATCAAAAAAAGCCCTGTACCTGATGGGTATACAGCGGAGTTCAACAAAACCTTCGAAAAAGAATTAATACCAATACTGTTCAAGCTATATCAAGAAATGGAATAATAAGGAGCTCTTCCAAATTCATTCTCGGAGTCCAAAATCACCCTGATCCCAAAACCAGACAAAGACACTTCAAAAAAGAAAACTACAGACCAATATCTCTAATGAAGTTGGATGCAAAAATTCTCAATAAAATCCGTGTGAATTGAATACAAAAACATATCAAAATAGTTGTGCACCATGATCAAGTAGGATTCTTCCCTGGAATGCAAGGCTGGTTCAATATACGGAAATCAATAAATGCTATTCACCACATCAATAGACTTAAGGACAAGAACCATATGATCATCTCGATAGATGTAGTAAAACATTCAACAAAGTTCAGCATCCCTTTATGTTCGAAACACTAGAAAAACTAGGGATAACAGGAACTTACCTCAACATTGTAAAAGCTATATATGCTAAACCTCAGGCTAGGATCATCCTAAATGGAGAAAACTGAAGGCATTCCCTCTGAAATCTGGAACAAGACAGGGATGCCCTCTATCACCACTTCTATTCAATTTAGTTCTTGAAATACTAGCCAGAGCAATTAGACAGACAAAAGAAATTAAAGGCATAAAAATAGGAAAAGAAGAACTTGAATTATCGCTATTTGTGGATGACATGGTAATATATTTAACAGACCCAAAAGGGTCTACAAAGAAACTGCTAGAGTTAATAAATGAAGGATATAAAACCAACACGCATAAATCAAAGGCATTTCTGTATATCAGCAACAAAACTTCTGAAATGGAAATGAGGAAAACCACTCCATTCAAAATATCCTCAAAGAAAATAAGATACTTGGAAATCAACCTAACAAAAGAGGTGAAAACCACAGAACCCTAAAGAGAGAGATAGAAAAAGATCTTAGAAGATGGAAAAATGTACCCTGTTCATGGATAGGCAGAACTAAATTCATCAAAATGGCGAAATTACCCAAAGTTCTCTACAGGTTTAAAGCAATGCCAATCAAAATCCCAACGGCATTTCTTGTAGAAATGATAAAGCAATCATGAAATTCATATGGAAAAACAAAAGACACAGAATAGCAAAAGGAATTCTAAGCAGGAAGTGTGAATCGGGAGGTATAGCGATACTAGAGTTCAAACTTTACTACAAAGCAAGAGTAACAAAAACAGTGTGGTACTGGTACCAAAACAGGCAGGTGGACCAATGGTATAGAATGGAGGACAGAGAAACCAATCCACAAAATTACAACTTTCTTATATTTGATAAAGTGGCTATAAATATGCAATGGATGAAGGATAGCATCTTCAACAAATGGTGCAGGGAAAATTAGAAATCCATGTGCAACAAAATGAAACTGAATCCCGTTCTCTCACCATGCACAAAAGTTAACTCAAAATAGATCAAGGAGCTAGATATCAAATCAGAGACACTGCGTCTCATAGAAGAAAAAGTTGGCTATGATCTATATACTGTGGGGTCGGGCTCCAAATTCTTTAATAAGACATCAATAGCCCAAGAGTTAATAACAAGAATAAACAAATGGGACTTACTTAAACTAAAAAGTTTTTTTCTCAAGAAGAGAAACAATAAGAGAGGTAAATAGAGAGCCTACATCCTGGGAACAAATTTTTACCCCTCACACTTCAGATAGAGCCCTAATATCCAAAATATACAAAGAACTCAAAATATTAAACAATAAGATAACAAATAACCCAATCAACAAATGGGCCAAGGACCTAAACAGACACTTCACAGAGGAGGACATACAATCAATCAACAAGTACATGAAAAAATGCTCACCATCTCTAGCAGTCTTAGAAATGCAAATCAAAACCACCCTAAGATACCATCTGACTCCAGTAAGATCAGCAGCCATTATGAAGTTAAACAACAATAAGTGTTGGCGAGGATTTGGGGAAAAGGATACACTTGTACACTGCTGGTGGGACTGCAAATTGGTGAGGCCAATTTTGAAAGAAGTATGGATATTCCTGGAAAAGCTGGAAATGGATCCACCATTTGACCCAGCTATCACCCTTCTTGGAATGTTCTCTCAGGATCTTAAAATAGCGTACTATAGGGATACTGCCACATCAATGATCATAGCAGCACAATTCACAATAGCTAGACTGTTGAACCAACTTAGATGCCCTTCAATAGATTAATAGATAAAAAAAATGTTGCATCTATACACAATGGAGTATTACACAGCACAAAAAATGACAAAATCATAGAATTTGCAGGGAAATGGATGGCATTAGAGCATATTATGCTAAGCGAAGCTAACCAATCCTTAAAAAACAAATGCCAAATGTCTTCTCTGTTATAAAGAGAGCAAATAAGAACAGAACAGGGAGGAAGAGCATGAGGAAAAGATTAACATTAAACAAAGACGAATGGGGGGAGAGAAAGGGAGAGAGAAGGGAAAGCTTATGAAAATTGTAGGAAACTCTCAATGTTACACAAAATTGCATATAAGATGTTGTGAGGGGAAGTGAGGGGGAAACAATGGAGAGAATTGAACAATAGCAGATGAGGTAGAGAGGGAAGATGGGAGGGGAGGAGAGGGTGGATAGTAGGGGATAGGAAAGGTAGCAGAATACAACAGTCACTAATATGCCATTATGTAAAAATGTGAATGTGTAACCGATGTGATTCTACAATTCGTATTTGGGGAAAAAATGGGAGTTCATAACCCAATTGAGTCAAATGTATGAAAGATGATATATCTTGAGCTTTGTAATGTTTTGAACAACCAATAAAAATAAATAAATAAATAAAGGTTTAAAATTTAGTGGGAAGAAATCAGCTAAAAATGGGTTCAGATGTATTCATTTTGCTATACAGAAACTTTGTTTTGTGAATATCACAAATTTATTTTACCAGAAAATGCACATAAATTGAGATTAAAGGATAATTCACCTAACTTCATGAAAAATTCATAGCATTTTCTACACTTTTCATATTTCATTTTTTTCGTGAATATTTTGTCATGGACAAGGTCTAGTCTTAGGCTATTCTTCCAGAATACTACCTCATCTGACAAGTTCATACAATGTGTTGGATTGTTCTTTTCATCTTTTATTTAATAGTTTCTAGCTGATAATGTGTATTTTTTTTATCTTTATTTGGACATACAAACCTAACTATATCTTTGCATTTTATGTTTTACTGGGGAAGAGACTCATCAAAAGCTCTTTGTTATATGTATCAACAATCAAACATCTAGAGCATACAATTATTCTTAATTTTGCATGAAAATAAATTTGTACCATTTTTCTTATAAAGATGTAGTATTATTAATAATGTCCCTACTGTAATAAGTAATTACTTACAAGAAGAATTAAACAATTGACTTTATATCAATTTTGAACATGAAAAGTACTAAAATAAGTATTTGGCAATTAATACACAATTGATAGAAATTGAAATCACAAGAAAGCCATTTAAAATGTCAGTGCATATGGTCCTTAAATAATAGGTTGTTCAAATAAAATTTCTCTAATTCATAAGAGTTAATATGCCACATTACAGCTTAATGTGATATAAAACTTTAAATTATCAGTATTGATAAATAAGAATGGTACCTGTTTACTTAAATATGTTTATTTGATTTTCACTGTAAGATGTTAATTATGGAAGAATTGAGAATTAATAAAGACTTGGTCTATATTATTTCTAACAGGAAAATCAAAGTACTTTTAAATATATATATATATATATATATATATATATATATATATATATATATATATATATATATATAATATATGTAATGCATATGCATGAATATAGATACATATGTATAATAAATGTATTGTAATATATCTATCAGGTGATTATAATTTTTAAATTTTCTCAAGAAAAAGAATGACTATAAAAAACAGTCTTAAATTTAAATTTCATAGCATACTACTGTTTGTAATGACATGAGAGAAAAATAGATATGGAGGGGGAAACCAAAAAGGAAGGGAGAGAAGGGGGAAAATGAGGAAGAAAGTGAGTAAAGAAGAGGGACATGAGTGTATGATGTTAAGATAGAAGTGGAGGGGCTGGGTTTGTGGCTCAGAGGTAACATGCTTATCTAGCATGTGTGAGGCACATGGTTCTATTCTCAGCACCACATACAAATAAACAAAATGAAGGTCAATCAACAACTGAAAAAATAAAAAAAGAAAAAAGAAGAAATATTATGAAAATTCCAAGCTTTGATGAATGTTAAATAAAAAAAATATGTTACATAGCCTTATGTAATTTCTAGACTATCCAAAATAGTCACTAAATGTTAGATTATTAGTGCTATAACTAAAAATCCATTGATCTTTCCTCTACATTCTGTGGCATGCTAGTGCTAAAATAAATTGTATTATTAATTCCCCCCCAAATCCTAATATTTCTACAGTAACTGACCCAGTTGAACATCAATACAAGTAGACTCTATGAGACATGATGTGTATTTTGACGTTCATTTTTATTCAACACTGGTACATTACTATCTTCAGTTTATGCACATCATAGCATATATGTTTCATCAAAATTTCTCAAATTTATAGGCATTTGTTTCACTTTCAATCACTTCCTGCTTGAGAACACATGTATTCCTCCATGTTTCATAACTGCTCTTTTCATGAGACTTCTTCCCAAAAACATTATTTTCGATTTCCATTATCACATTTGAAGCAAAACGCACAAACCCGTCACAATAAACCATAACACTAATATTACCATTAGATGTATAACTGGTTGGAATGAATGGTTGTATATCGATATAAGATTTCTTACTTAGTTTCAGATATCAATTCAATCCATTATTTAAAGTGGAACCAGTTATATTATTTATTCACAGTACAGTCTATTCACGAATTATCTCTATATTCATAGACACAGGTACACCTCTTTGTACCCCCAATACTAATTTATACGTCCTCAATATATAGCTCCCAGAAATGGTGGAAGAAATACCCATGTCACCTGATCTCCATATACATTTTATCACAGTAATATTCTGGACACAAAAAGCAAAGGTCACACTTATGATTGTACAAAACCTAAATGGAAAGTGAACATGGATTACTAAAAACATCCATGTCCAGGTTGCCTAATGCTCTCAAATGAAAATCCTATTGGTGACTACATATTTGTTTCTTCCAAAGATTATATATTCAAACTCAAACATGTTGAAAATGTCTAATCCTGTCACTCACTTTATACTTTGCCTGATTTTGTAATGTCTCTATTGATATCTGCTTTCCTACATATTTTTCCCAGTTAATCATTGTGACTTCCTCATCACATGTGCTGATATTTACATTCACTCTCTGAGCGATACCCTAGTTCTAAAGAACTTTTGTTCCAAATCCTACACTCATTCTTCTTCCTAAACCTACCGACTATCTTCCTAATCCTACCGACTATCACTTTTTGACTGGATGTCCTCTTCTACATTCAATCATCCAAGGTGAAAGGTCCTATGCCATTGTATATCGATTTATCTGAAACATCTGTGCAGAATGTAATTCAACGCTAAGTATCCCAATCAAGGGACAAATGAAGTTCTGGGCTTCAAATCTTACTTAGATTTCTGTTTTCGTACATATATTTCACCTCTATATTCTTATAAATATCACAGGTTCCCAATACCATTATTCATCCAGCAGAATGGTTCCTAACCCATATCGAACATGTTAATAACACTAATCATACACTGTTCCCTCAATCTAACTTTACTGAGGAGCAGCGACAGTGTTGGTCTTACAATACAGGAATGTATGGGATCTTCCACCTGCTGAGAACATCAAAGGTACATGCAGAAATGATCTCTGGAGAAGATGTAGGCAGCTATGAAGGACCTGAGAGAGCAAAAGACATCTCCATGGCAAAGAACCTGGTAGGATGAAGGAATGTGTCTGAATCAGCCTCACTCTTCTTAATGTACAGTAGACCAAACCAGGCCTGTGTGGAAAGCTCTTCCCAGGTGCGTATGGTTGATATACCATTCTAACATATGAAAGTGTCACAGGAAGTAGGGGCAGCCTCCATCTCATGGGACCCTTGGAAGCAACTGTTAGGACAAAGTGGTTGCCAAGGCAGTTACCTCATTCAGTTCCTGAAAGAAGTGACCACACCTCACTTCCTTAATGATGAAAGTCTCTGAACTTGGGATCCAGGAAGCCAGGCACCCAGAGCCATTACCAATCCCAGTCCCAGTGGTCTCACTTGTTTGAATTTACCAAAGACAGAGTCAGTCTTTCTTCTTACCTGTTAAGGTCTGTAAACAAGTCAGATTGGCACCTGTTATTTTGCCAGAGAAATGTTAGAGTCTGTAAAAAAAGTCTGGATGGCGCCTGGCAAAATGCCAGAGGGAGTGGTTTGTGAAGTAACAAAAGCGAGCCATTAAGTGTGGAGATTCCTTATTGTTTGACTGCTGTATCTATTTCATGCTAATTAGATAGGCTGTGTAAAATGTATAAATACCGATCTTATTCAACAATAATTGTCTTCCACTCCTGCTGCATCAGTCTACCCAAGTTGTTCGTCACCCCCCCGGTTATTTTGCCCAGCCAGCCTGGCTGCGGCACTTACCTCCAGATGTGAGGATGGCCAAATGCCAGGGAAGCTCTGAAGATAATTCTTTTCTGATAAAGCAGGTATTGGCTCACCGCTGACTCCTGACTACTTCACAGAGTTAGCAAAGGAAAGCAGATTTGAGACAGGACAAGCAATTTTGGGGAACATAGTATGGCCCACCAGTCAGAGGACACTCTGGATAGTCACAGACCAACTTGGAGGAAAGGGTTGCCTTTGTGGGTGTGGTTGTGGGTTTGTGTATTCCACTGTGTCTGTGGTTATACACATTAGAAAAGAGAATGCATCAATGGAATTGTTCTGTCTAGTAGAAAGCTTCTCAGCATTCATCCTGCCAAATTTATGAATGGACTACGGCTTTCCTTATGAATGGGCAACACCTGCTATCTTCCTAAGTTCCTGTTTTCTTCCTGAATTCTGGCCACTCTCAAGAATAGGCTCATGGTTTTGTGTAAAAGATATGTACCACCTCCAAACTCTATAACATGGCCTTGTACTGGATAGCTGAAGGGAATGGAGAGGAACTCAGAAAACTCAGATATCAGTGTGACCAGTAAAGTGTCAGTGGAGAAACACTGATTTGGGCCTTTTGTTTACCTATTGTTCCGTTGCCCTGAATGTCTGGAAGGTCTTTGCCTCAGTCCACCCCTTTGTGAAACCTGAAGAAAACAGTTGTCTAATGGAAAATAATGAGCATCACCTGTGGCTCTTTGCTTAATTGCCGTGGAAAGGGATGTGTCTGAATCAGCCTCTTGGCCCTGTGTGAGGCTGTGACTTAGATTCTCACCACCTGATGAATCTAAGGAAAGATCTCATGTGTGCATCCAAAACCAAAATGGAAAAAGAGCAGTCTTGTGGATGAAGTCTCTCGCCTTCCTCTGTAAGGTTCCTGACTTCCATCAAGTGAGAATAGGTATCTTTGGTTCAAAAAGTTTTTCAAAGCCCTGCAGAGGCAAGCCCATAGGTGCTTGGATTTTCTCATAACTCCAATTCACATAAAGAATCTAAACCCCACAGACATAAGGCTCAAATTGTAGAAGCAGAGCAGTATTAATGGCAGGCCTAATTGATCACTCCTTGTTCACAGATAGGTTGTCAAGCCACCCTGACATTAGACAAATGAGGGTAGGGAGCATATTTTGGATACTGTCTTCAGCTGCACCCCTCATGGAAACTTCCAGCCAGAGGTTATGATGAGTGTCTATGTGGAAGTAGTTGAGAGCCATGTGGGAGTGTTTTGGTTTTAATTGTGGTCATTTGTTTGGCTGATGGAAGAGATGACTGGGTCCACCTTGGCTTGAACTCTGGTGTGAGTCTTCTTAGAGACTGAGTTCTGGAAATGACTGCAGAGATGTATTGCCATGAATTGTGTTGGGATTTTTGGAGGCCACACATGGTAGTGGCCTTTGGAAACTGAGATCTAGGCCCGGGGGGCTTCCCACAGAGCACTGGGAATCTGAGCCAGAATATCACATGATTTTATTCTGAAAGACTTGACAGCCATAGTTGAGAGTAAAAACACACATGGACCTCACATTGTAGACCTCAATGGGCCTGGCTTCATTTGATCTTTTGGCCACTCTTTGGGAAGTCTTACCTGTGAGAGTTCTCCAGATCTTTCATTGAAATGGGCTTTCTCACCTTTTAATGTTTCCAGAATGAATTAAATCCCACAGTGCCTCCAACCTCATCCTTGAAAAATGGCTAGATAAACATCATAAAAATTTGAAATTCCCATCACCAGGTGACACTGGATACACTTTGGATTTCCTGTTGCTCATCATGAGTGTACCAGACAGTGCCTTGATTGACTGGGTTTCATGAAAATGGTGTACAACAATGATGCAAATAAGTTAAAGTCTGCTGAGTAGTGGGCCTAGAGCAGTGTTTTGCAGGTCTGTGATAAAACTTCTGTGGTGGGGTCATGTGGATCTGCCAAAAGGCTTGTAACTGACATGGTGCAGCCAGCAGACCCTTGTATGTAAAGGCATCTTGTTGAATGGAGAGGTTTCAGGGCAATGTTCAGAATCAGGTTGCTATGGTCAAGGGGGCAAGCTATGTGGGATAGAAGCCTGGTTGGTGCATTCTCCTGCAGACCCTGACGCACAACACGTGACAGATCTCCCTCCAGCACTGTGACCCAGTTGAATTCCTTGTATTTCCTGAAGCCAATACCAAACTCCCAGTGCAGCAGCAAGGACACCATGAAAAGTGGAGGATGACCAAATGGCTTCACAGTCCACACGGGGCCACACTTAGCCTTCAGTCTCAAGAGTTTACTTACAAAGAGAGAATTTAGCCTTGCTGCCTCACGTTCTTTGGAAAATAAGAAACCATGTTCTGCAGGTCACATAGATGGAGACCCAGCTTTGGTGGTCTCACTAGAAAGGAAGCCATAGGTCCTGACTACAACATATACCTCAAGTGGCCAACCTCAGAGGCAGGTTCTCCAGAAGTCTTTAGGCTGGCAGATCTCCATATTTGTGCAGTATTTACCCTGTCCCTTACTTTTGGAAACTCCTCTACCACCTCCAATATTGTGAACTTGTAACCATGTTCCATTCCTGATATGTATTCACAGATTTTCTAAATCTTCTTCTTTTATTAAGTCTTACTTGGGGCAAAGATAGTGTCAAGGTATTGTTGTGAATGAGAGTAGGAAGATTTTGTGTAGCACATATTTGCATACACATTTGATTCATTTTCCTATTTTACATTCAAAATACTGAATCCCTGACACTAACCCATACCCTACTAGACTCTGACTACTAACCCTAATATGGTGGAGAGAAATAATGCAAACAGAAGTGAAATACAAACAGTTCAGAGGAGGCATGGTGTATAGTTGGATTTGCCTTTTGCATGATAAAGTGTAGGTGTTATAAATCTAGTCAATTTTTAATTAAAATAGTTCACCATGGGTTTTTGTAGTTAACAAATACGTGAATTCCTGTCTCCCTTTCTCTGTAGCCTATTCAGCACATGTATTTTTATATGCCCTTTCTCTGTAGCCTATTCAGCACATGTATTTTTATATGCACATATGGAATCCTACCTGGTATCACACGTACATTTTTGTGACTTGGCTGACTTGGAGATACAAATTGTGAGAAAAGATCACTCCTCCTAAAAGCAGTTGGAACTGAAAATTCAACCTATGTGTGAGCTTCCTAGGAGAACAACATTGTACATAAATCCATGCTCAGTAAAATAAATTATTTTGCATCTGTGGATGTTATATATTTCATGATGAATATTGATTGGCTTATATATTGGTACTTTTTAATATCTCTGTGTGGGTTTTGGGTGTGTGTTTATATATATATATATATATATATATATATATATATATATATATATACACACTCTCAAGATTTTTCAAAATATGAAATATATGTGTCTTATATACACTACCGAAATTCATTCATGTTCATGTATGTGGATTTATAATAAAAATTTCACAAGATTATTCTCAGAAGTATTCATTTACCTGAACTACATATTTGTTTAATAGTACTTAAAACTAACTTCAGTGAATGTGCATACAAATACTAATATTTCTACAGTAATTGACCCAGTTTAACATCAATGCAATTAGATTCCTATGGGACATGGTGTGTATTTTGATGTTCATTTTTATTCAACATTGGTTCGTTAATATTTCTTCAGTTCATGCACATCATAGGATATATATTTCATCCACAAATTCACAAATTTATAGGCATTTGTTTCTCTTTCAATCACTTACTGCTTCAGAACACATGTATTCCTCCAGGTTTCTTGACTGGTCTTTTAATGAGACTTCTTTCCAAACACATTATTTTCGATTTCTATAATCACTTTTGAAGCAAATCTCACACAATCTTTATAATAAAACATAACGCAATTATACAATTAGATGTGTAACTGGTTGGAATGAATGATTGTATATCAATATAAGTTTTTGTGTATATTTTCACATATCAATTCAATCCATTATTTAAAGTGGAAACAGTTATATTATTTATTCACAGTATTGTCAATTCATGCATTAATTCTATATTCATAGACACAGAGTACAAATCTTTGTACCGCCAATAATAATTTATACATCTTCAAAATATTGCTCTCAGAAATGGTATAAGAAATACTTATGTCACCCAATCTACATATACATTTTATCACAGTAATATTCGGGACCCAAAATGCAAAGGTCAAACATATGATTGTACCAAAGCCTAAATTGAAAGTGAGCATGGATTACTAAAAAGATCCATGTACATGTTGCCTAATGTTCTCAAATGTCAATCCTATTTGTGACAAAATATTTTTTTCTTCCTTAGATTATATATTCAAACTCAACCCTGTTGAAAATATCTAATCCTATCACTCACTTTATACTTTTCCTGATTTCTTAATGTCTCTATTGATATCTGCTTACCGACATATTTTCCCCAGTTCATCATTGTGACTGACTCTTCACATGTGCTCACATTTAAATTCACTCTCTATCCGAAACCCTATTGCTGGAGAACTTTTGTCCAAAACCTATACTCACTCTTCTTTCTGAAACTGAATATCTTTCTAATAATTTCAACTATCCCTTTTTGACTAGAAGTTCTCTTCAACATTCCATCATCCAACGTACAAGGTCCTATGCCATTGTACTGAATTTATCTGAGACATCTCTGCAGAAAATAATTCAAATCTAAGTATCCCAATCAAGGGCCCAATGCCCTTCTGGGCTTCAAATCTTACCTACATTTCTGTTTTCATACTAATATTTCACCTATATTTTCTTGTAAATATTGCAGCTTCCCAATCATTCCTGCAGAATGATTCCTAATTCATATCGAACATGTTATTAATCCTAACCATACACTGTTCCCTCAATCTAACTTTACAGAAGATTAGAGACAGAGTTGGTCTTTCAATATAGGAATGTAGCAGATCTTCCACATGCTAAGATCCTCAAAGGTCCATACAGAAATGATCCCTGGAGAAGATGTATGCAGCTATGAAGGACCTGAGAGAGAAAAAGTCATCTCCATGTAATGGCTCACCGCTGGCTCCTAATAACCTCACAGAGTTGGCCAAGGAGACCAGATCTGAGACAGGACAGGCCATTTCTGGGAACATAGTATGGCCCACCAGTAAGAGGACACTCCGGATAGTCACAGACCTACTTGGGGGAAGGAGGTGCCTTTGTGGGTTGGGTGTGAGTTTGTGGTCTTGTCTCATTTTCTGAGAATAGGTAGGAAAGGCAGTATGTTCATTTTGGAGTGGATGGTTTATAGAAAGTCGTTTGACAAGGAGTGTGTTTCTATGTCTGGGTATCCCACTGTGTTCGTGGATGAAGACATTAGAAAGAGCATGCATCAATGGATGTGTTCTGTCTAGTAGAAAGCTTCCCAGCATTCATCCTTCCCAATTTATAGATGGACTTGGCTTGCCTTCTGGATGGGCAACACCTACTGTCTTCCTAAGTTCCTGTTTTCTGCCTGAATTCTGGCCACAAACCATAATAGGCTCATGGTTATGTGTCCAAGATATGTACCACCTCCAAGCTCTGGGACATGGCCATGTACAGGATAGCTGATGGGAATTGGAGCATCTCAGAAAACTCAGATATCAATGTGACCAGTAAAGTCTCTGTGGAGAAACCCTGCTTTGGGCCTTTTGCATACCTATTCTTCTGTTGCACTGAATAACAGGAAGGTCTTTGATTAGGCCACGCCTTTGTGAAGCCTGAAGAAAACAGTTTTCAAATGGAAATGAATGGGCATCACCTGGGGCTCTTTGCTTAATTGTTTGGAAAGGGATGTGTCTGAATTGGCCACTTGGCCCTGTGTGAGGCTGTGGCTTAGATACTCAGCACCTAATGGACCTAAAGAAAGATCCCATGTGTGCACCCAAATCCAAAATTTCCAAAAAGCATTTATTGTGGACTACGTCTCTCGCCTTCCTCTGTAAGGTTCCTGATCTCCATCAAGTGAGAATAGGGATCCTTTGCATCAAATGAGTACTTCAAAGCCTTGCAGAGTCTAGCCCACTGGTGCTTGTGATTACTCATGACTCCAGTTCACATAAAGAATCTAAATCCCACAGTCAGTAAGCCTCAAATTGGAATTGTGGAGCAGTATTAAAGGCAGGGCTCTATGATCATTCCGTGTTCAAAGGAAGGGTGTCCAGGCAACCCTGACTTGTGAC
The DNA here is from genome assembly GCF_048772815.1 of Callospermophilus lateralis. NCBI lineage: Eukaryota > Metazoa > Chordata > Mammalia > Rodentia > Sciuridae > Callospermophilus > Callospermophilus lateralis. The sequence goes on from NW_027513051.1 coordinate 1,772,422, forward strand.
AAATGAGGTGCGAGGGTGCTTATTTTGAACACTGTGTTGGTCTGTGCCCCTCATGAAAACCTCAAGCCAGAGGTTATTATTAGTGTCTATATGGAAGAAGATGAGTGCCATGTGGGAGTCTTTTGTTTTTAATTGTGGTCATTTGTGTGGCGGTTGGAAGAGATGTCTGGTTCCACCTGGGCTTGAACTCTGGTGTGATTCCCCTTAGAGACTGAGTTGTGGAACTGTCCTCAGAGAAGTATTGCCATGAATTGTGTTGAGATTTTAGGAGGCCACACACGAGATTCGCCCTTGGAAACTGAGATCTAGGCCCAGGGTGGCTTTCCACAGAGCATAAGTAATCTCAGCCAGGATATCACACGATTTTATTGTTAAAGACTTGGCAGCCATAGTTGAGAGTCATAACACACATAGAGCTCACATTGTAGACCTCAATGAGCCTGGCTTCATGTGACCTTTTGGCCACACTTTGGGAAGCTTTGCCTGTGATAGTTCTCCATTTCTTTCGTTCAAATGAGTTTCCTCGCCATTTAATGGTTCCTGAATGATTGGAAACCCACAGTGCCTCCAACTTCATCCTTAAAAAATAGCTAGATAAATACCACCAAATTTTTGAAATTCCCTTGACCAAGTGGCACTGGAGAAACTTTGGATTCCTGTTGCTGATTATGAGTATACCAGACAGTGCCTTGATTGACTTGGTTTCACGAAAATGCTGTAGAACAGAGATGCCAGTAATTTGGAGCCTGCTGAGTAGTTGGCCTAGAGCAGTGGTGGGGAGGTGTCTGAAATAACATCTGTGGTGAGGCCATGTTTATCTGCCATTGGCTTCCAAATGGCTTGTGACTGACATTTTGCATCCAGCAGACCCTTGTATGTAAAAGCATCTTGTTATATGGAGAGGTTTCAGGACAATATTCAGAATCAGGTTGCTATGGTCAATGGGGCAAGCTCTGTGGGAAAGAAGCTTGCTTGGTGCATTCTCCTGCAGACCCTGACCCACCACATGTGACAGAATTCCCTCCAGCACTTTGTCCCAGTGGAACTCCTTGTATTTCAAGAAACAGATACCAAACTCCCAGTGCAGCAGCAAGAAACACCACAAAAAGTGGAGGATGAAAAAATGGCTTTACAGTAAAGACGAGGAGACACTTAGCGTGCAGTGGCTACAGTTTACCTACAAAGAAAAAATTCAGCACTGCTGCCTCATGTTCATTGGGAAATAAGAAACAATGTCCTCCAGGTCACATAGATGCAGACCCAGTTATGATGGTCTAACTAGAACGGAAGCTAAATCTCCTGACAGCAACATATATTTCAAGTGCCCAAACTCAGAGGCAGTTTCTCAAAAGTCTTTAGGCCAGCAGAGCTCCATGTTTGTGGAGTGTTTACCCTGTCCCTTACTTTTGGAAACTCCTATACCACCTCCAAGTATATGAACTACTGAGCATATTCCATTCCAGATATGTATTCACAGATTTTTGTAAATCATGTCCTCTAATTGTGTCTTACTTTAAGCGAAGATGATGTCAAGGCATTGTTCTGGATGAGAGTGGGAACATTTTTTTGTATCACATATTTGCATAAATATTGAATTTATTTTCCTATTTTCAATTCGAAATACTGAATCCCTGACACTAACCCAAAACCTACTAGACTCTGACTACTAATCCTAATATGATGGAGTAAAATAACCCACACAGAATAGAAATACAACCAGTTCAGAGGAGGCATGGTGAATAGTTGTACTTTCCTTTTGCATGGTAAAGGGTTGGTGTTATAAATCTTGTCAATTTGTAGTTAAAATAGTTCTCTATGTGTTTTTAAAGTTAACAAATATGTGAATTCCTGTCTCCCTTTCTCTGTAGTTGATTCAGCACATGCATTTTTATATGCACATATAGAATACTACATGGTATCACACTTACATATTTGTGAGGTAACTAACTTTGGAAATACAAATTGTTAGAAGAAAACACTTCTTCTAAATGCTGTTGGAACTGAAAATTCAACCTATGGGTGAGCTTCCTAGTTGAACAACATAAATCCATATTTAGTAAAATCAATATTTTTGGATCTGTGGATGATATATATTTCATGGTGAATTTCGATTGCCATACATAATGCTACTTTGTAATGTCTGTATTTAGGTGTGTGTGTGTGTGTGTGTGTGTGTGTGTGTGTATTCACTCTGCTGATTATTCAAAATATAAAATATATGTGTCTTATTATACACTAACTAAATTCATTCATATTCATGTATTTGGATTTATAATCAACGTTTGAGAAGATTATTCTCAGGAATATTTTTCCACCTGAAATACATGTTTGTTTCCTAGTACTGAAAACTAACTTCAGGGGATCATATTATGGCAGCGATGGGAGTTCATTACCCACCTGTACCTCGTCACTTTGCAGGAGAAGGACGAGTTAGAACGGCTAAAATCTATCTTATTAGAAATTTCCAGGAAAATTGGTATGCTCCAAAACCTACAGGAAGGATTTCCATTGCACAAGGACCAGCTATGGGGACTCAAACACCAGCAATTTGTTCTCACGGAGGGTCACGCTGCTTATTTAGGAAATCGCCCCACGGCTAGTGTCTGCAATGCGCGCTGGGAAACGACGAGAGAGCAACACAAAGATACAGTCTGTGGATTATGCGGGCTCCTGCCATCTGGGCAATCACTGTGCTCAGTGCTGAATTCTGGGTTTGAAATGGGGGAAGGAAGTGGTCCAATTCGGTTTTCCACACCGGTGAGACCACAGAGGAAGATAGCGGTCACCATCTTGGAGAGCTGATGTCACCATCCCTGTTTTCGACTGATCACAGCTCATTCAGATACAGAATAGGTAATTTCAGGCTGCCATTCGCCTTCATCTTGCAGACAAATTACTCAGGGTCAGTGCTAAAGAACCCATGAAAATTGCTTCTTGGATCATTCTCCTATCAGAACATACACCGAGCCCGGAGCGGCTGAATTCCGGGTCCCGGAACTGCTCTGGCCCAGGGCTAAAGAACCTGCGGAAACTGTTTCTTGGTCTGGGTCCTGCTGAATACTGTAGAGGTAAATGCCAACTGAGCCTTCATAGACAGTGGCAACAGGATTGAGACGGGGCTTGTGAGGGCCGGTCAGGACTCACCCGTTGCTTTGGTCACCCGACAAAGGGAATGAAATGCTGCCATTTACATGGGATACCAACATGGCAGACATCTGATGTGATCACAAAGCAGTGGAGGAGATAACTTCATCGATACCAGCGGCGAGAGAAATAGTTGGTCTCCTGGTAAAGAAAGTGAGTCACAAACATCTGAGTCTCTCTCATTTTGTCATCAAGCCAGAGGTGCAGAGCAGAGCTGCCACCTGTGCCTGGAACAGGCCCAGTGACCCTCCGGCGTGGTAGTCACGTCACCCCAATTGGAGTAGGGGCAGAGCAGAGCCGACACCCATGCCTGCAAGGTAGGCAGACGTACAACCGACCGGCAGAACAGGCCTAGCGGCCGGTCAGCATGGTAGACAGATCACCCCAATTGGAGGAGCAGCACAGCCACCAACCGCACCTGCAGTGGAGACTTTTCCACAATACAAGAGCAATATAAATATACAGGGGGAAAATTACAAAAACACAACAGTTTCCCAAGCAGAAAGAAACGCAAGCTGTATGAAAAGACAAGGAAAGAAAGGACCACAAGCAATGCAGGTCAACTCAACTTTAGAAGAGGTAATAGATGCAGCATATGGAATGTCAGATAAAGAATTCAGGATATACATGCTTCAGGTGATCTGGAATCTCAAGGAAGACATTAGACAGCAAAAATCAGTCAATGAAAGATCACTTCGACAATGAATTACATAAAAAAATCCAAGTAGCAAAGATCAACTATACAGGGAGATAGAGGTTATAAAAAACAAACGAACTGAAATCTTAGAAACGCAGGAAGTAATGAACCATCTTAAAAACTCAATTGAGAATACTACCATCAGAGCAGAATACTTAGAAGATAGAACATCAGACAATGAAGACAAAGTATTTCAACTCAAAAAGAACATATACAGCTCAGCAAGACTGTTAAGAAACCATGAGCAAAACTGCAAGAAATATGGGATAACATAAAGAGAATAAACATAAGAGTCATTGGGATACAGGAAAGTATAGAGGTCCAAACCAAAGGAGTGAGCATTCTATTCAATGAAATAATAGGAGAAAAATTCCTAGACTTGAAGAATGAGACAAAATCCCAAATCCTAAAAGTCTACAGGACGCCAAACGTGCAAAATCATAAGAGATCCACACCTAGACACATTGTAATGAAGATACCCTACATACAGAATAAGGAGAGAATTTTAAAAGCTACAAGAGAAAGGAAGCAGATTATAGTTAGTGGTAAACCAACCAGGATAACAGCTGATCTTTCAACACAGACTCTGAAAGCTAGAAGATCCTTTAATAACATATTTCAAACACTGAAAGAAAATGGGTTCCAACCAATTATCATGTATCCAGCGAAATTAAGCTTCAGATGGAAGATGAAATTAAAACCTTCCACGATAAACAAAAGTGAAAAGAATTTGCAGCTAGAAAACCATCTCTTCAAAACATCCTCGGCAAAACATTACAGGAAGTGGAAATGGAAAATACCAATGAAAACCAACAGTGGGAGGTAGGACATTAAAGGGGGGAAAATAATCAAAGAGGAAAACAAACTATGTTTAGTAACATAAATAAACAAATATGGCTGGAAGAACAACCCATATCTCAATAATAACCAAAAATCTTAATGGCTTAAACTCACCAATTAAGAGACACAGGCTAGTAGAACGGATCACAAAACAAGAACCAACAAAATGCTGCCTACAGGAGACGCATTTTATAGGAAAAGACATACATAGACTGAGGGTGATACTTGGAAAAATCGTATCACACTTATGAACTTCGGAAACAAGCAAGAGTGTCCATACTCATATCAAATAAAATAGATTTCAAGCCAAAGTTAATCAAAAGGGATAAAGAAGGACACTACATACTACTCAAGGGAACCATACGCCAACAAGACATAACAATCATAAATATATATGCCACAAACAATGGTGCAGCTTTGTTCATCAAACAAACTCTTCTCAATTTCAAGAGTCTAATAGACCACAATACAGTAATCATGGGAGACATGAACACACCTCTCTCACCACTGGACAGATCTTCCAAACAAAAGTTGAATAAGGAAACTATAGAACTCAATAACACAATTAATAACCTAGACTTAATTGACATATATACAATATACAACCCATCATCAAGAAGTTACACTTTTTTCTCAGCAGAACATGGATCCTTCTCAAAAATACATCATATATTATGTTACAGGGCAATTCTTAGACAATAAAAAGGAGTAGAGATAATACCATGCATTTTATCTGATCATAATGGAATGAAATTAAAAATCAACGATAAAAAAAGGAAGGAAAAATCATTCATCACTTGGAGAATGAACAATAGGTTTCTGAATGATCAATGGGTTATAGAAGACATCAAGGAAGAAATTAAAAAATTCTTAGAGATAAATGAAAACACAGACACAATATATCGGAATCTATGGGACACATTGAAAGCAGTTCCAAGAGGAAAATTCATTGCTTGAGTTCATTCCTTAGAAAAAGAAAAAACCAACAAATAAATGATCTCATACTTCATCTCAAAATCTTAGACAAACAAGAGCAAACAACAGCAAAAGAAGTAGAAGGCAACAAATAATTAAAATCAGAGAAGAAATTAATGAAATCAAAACAAAAGAAACAATTTAAAAAATTGACAAAACAATACATTGGTTTTTTGAAAAAATAAATATAATCGACAGACCCTTAGCCATGCTAACAAAGAGAAGAAGAAAGAGAACTCAAATTACTAGCATATGAAATGAAAAAGGAAATATAACAAGAGACACTTCAGAAATACAGAAGAAAATCAGAAATTATTTTGAATTAATATACTCCAATAAAATAGAATATAGTGAAGGCATTGATAAATTTCTTAAGTCATATGATGTGCCCAGATTGAGTCAGGAGGATATAGACAACTTAAACATTCCAATATCAATTGAGGAAATAGAAGAAACCATCAAAATACTACCAACTAAGAAAAGCCCAGGACCGGATGGATATAGAGCAGAATTATACAAAACCTTTAAAGAAGAACAAAAACCAATACTTTTCAAGGTATTTCAGGAAAAATGCAAAAATCCTCAAAAAAATTCTGGCGAATCAGACACAAAAACATATATATAAAAAAAATGTGCACCATAATCTAGTAGGATTCATTCCTGGGATGCAAGGCTGGTACAATATACAGAAATCAATAAATGTTATTCATCACATCAATAGACTTAAAAATAAGAACCATATGATCATCTCGAGAGATGCAGAAAAAGCATTTGACAAGGTACAGCATCACTTTACGTTCAAAACTCTAGAAAAACTAGGGATAACAGAATCATACCTCAATATTGTAAAAGCAATCTTTGCTAAGCCTCAGGCTAGCATCATTCTGAATGGAGAACAATTGAAGACATTCCCCCTAAAATCTGGAGCAAGACAATGATGCCCTCTCTCATCCCTTCTGTTCAACATAGTTATCGAAACACTGGCCAGAGCAATTAGAAAGACTAAAGAAATTAAAGGCATTAAAATAGGAAAAGAAGAACTCCAATTATCGCTATTTGCAAAAGACATGATTCTATACCTAGCAGACCCAAAAGGGTCTACAAAGAAACTATTAGAGGTAATAAATGAATTCAGCAAAGTGGCAGGATATTAAATCACCACGCATAAATCAAAGGCATTTTTGTATATCAGCGACAAATCCTCTGAAATGGAAATGAGGACAATCAGTCCATTCACAATATCATCAAAAAAATAAATAAAATACTTGGGAATCAACCTAACAAAAGAGGTGAAAGACATATACAATGAAAACTACAGAACCCTAAAGAGAGAAATAGAAGAAAATCTTAGAAGATGGAAAAATATACCCTGTTCATGGATAAGCATAACTAACATCATCAAAATGACGATATTACCAAAAGTTCTCTATAGGTTTAATGCAATGCCAATCAAAATCTCAAGGTCATTTCTTGTAGAAATAGATAAAACAATTATGAAATTCATATGGAAAAATAAAAGACCCAGAATAGCAAAAACAGCTCTAAGCAGGAAGTGTGAATCAGGCAGTATACCGATACCAGACCTCAAACTATACTACAGATCAATAGTAACAAAAATAGCATGGTACTGGTGACAAAACAGGCGGGTGGACCAGTGATACAGAATAGAGGACACAGAAACCAATCCACAAAACTACTGCTATCTTATATTTGATAAAGGGACTAAAAGCATGCAATGGAGGAAGGATAGCATCTTCAACAAATAGTGCTGGGAAAACTGGAATTCCATATGTAACAAAATGAAACTGAATCCCCTCCTCTCACCATGCACAAGAGTTAACTCAAAATAGATCTAGGAGGTTGATATCAAATCAGAGACACTGCATCTGGTGGAAGAAAACTTTTGCCACCATCTACATACTGTGGTGTCGGGCTCCAAATTTCTCAATAGGACACCCATAGCACCAGAGTTAATCCCTAGAATCAACAAATTGGACTTACTCAAACTAAATACATTTTTCTCAGCAAAAGAAACAATAAGAGAGGTAAATAGGGAGCCTACATCCTTGGAACAAATCTTTACTCCTCACACTTCAGATAGAGCCCTAATATCCAGAGTATACAAAGAACTCAAAAAAATTAAACAATAAGAAAATGAATAACCCAATCAACAAATGGGCCAATGACCTGAACAGACACTTCTCAGAGGAGGACATACAATCAATCAATAAGTACATGAAAAAATGCTCACCATCTCTAGCAGTCAGAGAAAAGCAAAACAAACCCACCCTAAGATACCATCTCACTGCAGTAAGATCGGCAGCCATTATGAAGTCAAACGCCATCATGTGCTGTCGAGGATGTGGGGAAAAGGGCACACCTGTACATTGCTGGTGGGACTGCAAATTGGTGCAGCCAATTTTGAAAGCAGTATGGAGATTTCTTGGAAAGCTGGGAATGGAACCACCATTTGACCTATTCCCCTTCTCGGTCTATTCCCTAAAGAACTAAAAAGAGCATGCTACAGAGATACTGATAAATCGATGTTCATAGCAGCACAATTCACAATTGCAAGACTGTGGAACCAACCTAGATTCCCTTCATTAGATGAATGGATTAAAAATGTGGCATTTATATAGAATGGCTTGTGACTCACAAGGTGCAGCCAGCAGACCCTTATATGTAAAGGCAAATTGTTATATGGTTTGGTTTCAGGTAAATGTTCAGAATCAGGTTGCTATGGACACGGGGGCAAACAATGAGAGATAGAATATTGGATGGTGCATTCTCCTGCAGAACCTGACCATACACACGTGACAGAACTCCCTCCAGCACTGTGTCCCAGTTGAACTCCTTGTATTTCGTGATGCAAATACCAAACTCCCAGTGCAGCAGCAAGAAACACCACGAAAAGTGGAGGATGACCAAATGGCTTCACAGTTCACACGGGGAGACACTTAGGTTCCAGTGTCCACAGTTTACTTAGGAAGAGAGAATTCAGCACTACGGTCTCATGTTCATTGGAAAATAAGAAACCATGTCCTCCAGGTCACATAGATGCAGACCCATCTTTGATGGTCTCACTACAAAGGAAGCTAAAGCTCCATACAACAAAATATATTTCAAGTGCCCAACCTCAGAGGGACTTTCTCAAGAAGTCTTTAGGCCAGCAGAGCTCCATGTGTGTGGACTGTTTAAACTTTCCCTTACTTTTGGAAACTCCTTTACCACCTCCAATTTTTTGAACTACTGAGTATATTTTATTCCACATTTGAATTCACAGATTTTCTAACTCTTCTCCTCTAATTGTGTTTTACTAGGGTCGAAGGTAATGACAAGGCATTGTTCTTGATGAGAGTTGGAAGATTTTTGTGTAGCATATGTTTGCGTACACATTGGATTCATTTTCCTATTTTCCATCCAAAATACTGAATCTCTGACACTATCCCATACCCTACTAGACTTTGACGATTAATCCTAATATGGTGAAGAAAAATAACCCAAAGAGAATAGAAATACAAGCAGTTCAGAGGAGGCATGGTGTATACTAGGTCTTGCCTTTTGCATGATAAAGGGTAGGTATTATAAAAATTGTCAATTTTTAATTGAAATAGTTCTACATGTGTTTTTAAAGGTAACGAATATGTGACTTCCTGTTTCCTTTTCTCTGTAGCCTATTCAGAACATGTGTTTTTATACGCACATATAGAATCCTACCTGGTATCACACATAATTTCTTTTGAGGCTACTGACTTGGAAGATAAAAATTGTGAGTAGAGATCATTCCTCCTAAACGCTGTTGAAACTGAAAATTCAACCTATGTCAGCTTCCTAGTAGAACAACATTATACATGAATCCATGTTAAGCAAAATGAATATTTTTCGATATGTGGATTATATATATTTCATGATGAAATGCGATTGGCATATATATTGCTACTTTTAATGTCTGTGCATGTGTCTGTGTGTGTGTGTGTGTGTGTGACTCTCCAAGTTTTTTAAAATATGAAATATATGTGTATTATATAAACTCCCTAAATTCATTCATGTTCATGTATGTGGATTTATAATCAACTTTTCAGAAGATTATTCTCAGAAATATTCATCCACCTTGAATACATATTTGTTTCCCATTACTGAAATCTGACTTCAGTTAATGGTTCATACAAATCCTAACATTTCTACATTAACTGACCCAGTTTAACATCAATGCAAGTAGATTCCTATGGGACATGATGTCTATTTTGAACTTCATTTCTATTCAACACTGCTACATTACTATTTCTTCACGTTTAGCCCATCATAGCATATATATTTCATCCACAAGTTCACAAATTTAGAGGCATTTGGTTCACTTTAAATCCCTTCCTGCTTTAGAACACATGTATTCCTCCAGGTTTCTTGACTGGATTTTTTGAGACTTCTTTCCAAACACATTATTTTCGATTTCCATAATCCTTTTGAAGAAAATCAGACACACCCTTCATGATAAACCATAACCTAATATTACCATTAGATGTATAACTGGTTGGAATGAATGATTTTATATCAATATTAGATTTCCTGTATATTTTCAGATATCAATTAAATGAATTATTTAAAGTGGAACCAGTTATATTATTTATTCACAGTATGGTCTATTCATGCATTATCTCTATATTCACAGACACAGCGTACACCTCTTTGTACCACCAATACTAATTTATACGTCTTCTCAATATTGCTCCCGGAAATGGTGGAAGAAATACTCATGTCACCTGATCTACATATACATTTTATCACAGTAATATTCTTGACAAAACTGCAAAGGTCACACTTATGATTTTACAAAGCCTAAATGGAAAGTGAACGTGGATTACTAAAAACATCCATGTCCAGGTTGCCTAATGCTCTCAAATGTCATTCTTTGGTGACTACATATTTGTTTCTTCCTAAGATTATATATTCAAACTCAATCCTGTTGAAAATGTCTAATCCTAACAATCACTTTGTACTTTGCCTAATTTCCTATTGTCTTCCTTGATATTTGCTTTCCTACATTTTTTCCCTAGTTCATCATTGTGAATGACTCTTCACATGTGCTGACATTGGCATTCACTCTCTAATCGAAACCCTGTTGCTAAAGAATTTTTTTTTTCCAAATTCTATACTCACACTTCTTCTGAAAACTACCAACTGTCTTTCTAATCTTACCGACAATCCCTTTTGGAGTTGATCTTCCCTTCTAAATTCAATCATCCAAGGTACAAAGTCTTATGCCATTGTATATTGATTTATCCAAGAAATCTCTGCTGAAGGTAATTCAATGCTAAGTATCCCAATCAAGGGCCCAATTCCCTTCTGGGCTTCAAATCTTACCTAGATTTCTGTTTTCATACATATATTTCACCTCTATGTTCTTATAAATATAGCAGATTCCCAATATCATTATTCATCCCTCAGAATAATTCCTAACCCAAATTGATCAAGTTATTAATGCTAACCATACACTGTTCCCTCAATCTAACTTTACAGAAGAGCGTTACAGAGTTGGTCTTACAATACAGGAATATAGGGTATCTTCCACCTGCTGAGAACCTCAAATGTCCATGCAGATATGACCCCTGGAGAAGATGTAGGCAGATATGAAGGACCAAACATGGCCTGTGTGGAGAGCTGTTCCCGGGTGCCTATGGTTGATATACCATTCTAACTTGTGAAAGTGTCACATGAAGTAGGGGTAGCCACCAGCACTTGTCCCCGTTGAACTCCTTGTATTTAGTTAAGCAAATACCAAACTCCCAGTGCAGCAGCAAGAAACACCACGAAAATGGAGAATGAACAAATGGCTTCACAGTCCACATGGGGACACACTTAGCCCCCAGTGGCCACAGTTTACCTACAAAGAGGGAATTCAGTACTGCTGCCATATGTTCATTATAAAATAAGATACCATGTCCTCCAGGTCACATAGATGCACACCCAGCTTTGATGGTCTCACTACAAAAGAAGCTATAGCTCCAGACAACAATATAAATTTAAGTGCCCAACCTCTTAGCCAGTTTCTCAAGAAGTCTTTAGGCCAGCAGAGCTCCATGTTTGTGTTGTGTTTACAATGTCCCTTACTTTGAGAAACTCCTCCACCATATCCAAGGTTGTGAACTCCTGAGAATTTCCCATTCCAGATTGGATTTATTTTGCAATTTTCCATTCTACAGTAACTGACCTAGGTTTACATCAATGCAAGTAGATTCCTTATGGAACATGATGTGTATTTTGAAGTTCATTTTTATTCAACACTGTTACATTACTATTTCTTCAGTTTATGCACATAATAGGATATATATTTATTCCACAAGTTAGGAAGTTTATAGGCATTTGTTTCACTTTCAATCACTTTCTGCTTCAGAACACATGTATTCCTCCATGTTTCTTGACTGGTCTTCTCATGAGACTTCTTTCCAAACACATTATTTTCTATTTCCGTAATCACTTTTGAAACAAAACTCACACACCCTTCATTATAAACCATAACTCTAAGATTACCATTAGATGTATAACTCTTTGGAATGAATGATTGTATATCAATATAAGATTTCCTATATATTTTCAGATATCAATTCAATCCATTATTTAATTGGAACCAGTTATATTTTTTCCCAGTATGATCTATGTATGCATAATCTCTATATTTATAGACACAGCATACGCCTCTTTGTACCCCCAATACTAATTTATTCGTCTTCACAATATTGCTCCCAGAAATGGTGGAAGAAATACGCATGCCACCTGATCTACATATACATTTTATTACAGTAATATTCTGGACACCAAATTCAAAGGTCACACTTATTATTGTACCAAAGCCTAAATGGAAAGTGAGCATGGATTACTAAAAACATCCATGTCCACATTGCCTAATTCTCTCAAATGTCAATCCTATTCGTGACTACATATGTGTTTCTTCCTAAGATTATATATTCAACCTGAACCCTTTGAAAAAGTCTAATCCTATCACTTTATAGTTTGCCTGATTTTGTAATGTCTTTATTGATATCTGCTTTCCTACATATTTCCCAAGTTCATCATTGTGATTGACTCTTCACATGTGCTGACAAATATTCACTCTCTAACCAAAACCCTATTGCTAAAGAACTTTTGTTTCAAATACTATACTCACTCTTCTTCCTATACCTACCGACTATCTTCCTAATCCTACCGACTGTCCCTGTTTGACTCGATGTTCTCTTGTACATTCAATCATCCAAGGTAGAAGATCCTATGCCATTGATTATAGATTCATCTTAGACATCTGTGCATAACATAATTCAATGCTAATTATCCCAGTCAAGGTCCCAATGCCATTCTGGGCTTCGAATCTAAACTAGATTTCTGTTTTCATAATTAAATTTCACCTCTATATTCTTTTAAATATTTTAGGTTCCAAATACCATCATTCATCCAGCAGAATAATTTCTAACCCAAATCAAACATGTTGTTAACCTTAACCATTCACTGTTCCATCAATCTAACTTTACAGAAGAGCAGGGATAGAGTTGTATGAGATCTTTCACCTGATGAAAACCTCAAAGGTACATGCATAAATGATCTCTGAAGAACATGAAGGCAGCTATAAAAGACCTGAGAGAGCAAAAGTCATCTTCAATGGCAAACAACCTGGTCAGGATGAAGGGTTCTGACTGAATCAGCCTCTCTCTTCTTAATGTAGAGAAAATGGACCAAACCCAGCCTGTGTGGGTAGCTGTCCCAGGGCGCCTATGATTGATATACCGTTCTATCTTGTGAAAGTGTAACAGGAAGTAGGGGCAGCCTCCTTCTCATGTGACACTTGGAAGCCACTGGTAGGACAAAGTGGTTGCCAAGGCAGTAACCTCATTCAGTTCCTGAAGGAAGTGACCTCACCTCACTTCCTTGGTGATTAAAATCTCTGAACTTGGGATTCATGAAGCCAGTCACCCATAGCCAGTCCCAGTCTCAGTCCCAGTGGTCACACTTGTTTGGATTTACCAAAGACAGAGTCAGTCTTTCTTGGTAACTACTGATGTGAGGATGGCCAAATGCCAGGAAAGCTTTAAAGAGGAGCCGTTTCTGAGAAAGCAGGTAGTGGCTCACCTCTGGCTCCTGACACCTTCACAGAGTTAGCCAAGGAGACCAGATCTGACACAGGTCAGGCCATTTCAGGGGAACATAGTATGGTCCACCAGTCAGAGGACACTCTGGATATTCACAGACCTACTTGAGTTAAGGAGGTGCCTTTGTCGGTGTGGGTGTGAGTTTGTGGTTTTGTCTCATGTTCTGAGAATAGGTAGGAAAGGCAGTTTGTTTGGATTGGAGTGGACTGTTTCTAGTAAGTCGTTAGACAAGGCGAGTGCTTCTATGTCTGTGTTTCCCACTCTGTCCGTGGTTGTAGACATTAGAAAAGAGAATGCATCAAGGATGTGTCCTGTCTAGTAGAATGCTTCCCAGCATTCTTCCTGCCCGATTTAGGAATGGACTGTGGCTCGTCTTATGCATAAGAAACACCTACTAACTTTCTAAGTTCCTGTTTTCTTCCTGAATTCCGGCAAACCTCAAGAATAGGCCCATGGTTTTGAGTCCAAGATGTGTACCACCTCCAAGCTCTGTGACATGGCCATGTGCTTGATAGCTGTAGGGAATGGGAACATCTTAGAAAACTCAAATATCTGTGTGACCAGTAAACTCTCAGTGGAGAAACACTGCTTTGGTTCATTTGCATACTTATGGTTATGTTGCCCTGAATGTCAAGAAGGTCTTTGCCTCAGGCCACCCCTTTGTGAAGCCTGAAGAAAACTGTTTTCAAATGGAAATAAATGGGCATAACATGTGGCTCTTTGCTTAATTGCTTTGAAAAGGGACGTGTCCGAATCAGCCTTTTGGGCCTGTGTGAGGTTGTGGCTTAGATTCTCAGCACATGGTAGATCTAAAGATAGATTTCATTTGTGCAATCAAAACCAAAATGGCAAAAAATCACTCATTGTGGATGAGTCTCTTGCCTTCCTCTGTTAGGTTCTTTACCTCCATCAAGTGTGAATAGGAGTCCTTTAGGTCAAATGAGTTCTTCAAATCCCTGCAGAGGTGCTTGTGTTTTCTCAAGATTCCATATCACATAAAGAATCTATACCTGAGAGTCAGTAGGCCTCAAATTGGAGAAGGAGAGCAGTATTAATGGTAGGCCTATTTGATCACTCCTGGTTCACAGGAAGGGTGTCCATGTCACCCTCACTTTAGGCAAATGAGGGGCAAGCGACATTATTTTGGACACTCTCTTGGGATGCATCCTGCATGGTAACCTCCAGCCAGAGGTTAAGATGAATGTCTATATTTAAGAAGATGAGGGCCATGTGGGTGTCTTTTGGTTTTAATTGTGGTCATTCTTGTGGCAGTTGGAAGAGATGACTGGATCCACCTGGGCTTGAACTCTGGTGTCATTCCCCTTAGAGCCTGAGTTCTGGAACACATATCAAAGAAGAATTGCCATAAATTGTGTGGGGATTTTAAGAGGCCACACATGAGAGTCGCCCTTGGAAACTGAGATCTATGCCCACGGTGGCTTTCCACAGAGCACTGGGAATCTCAGACAGGATATCACATGATTTAATTCTGAAAGACTTGGCAGCCATATTTGATAGTCAAAAAACACATGGACCTCAATTTTAGACCTCAATGGGCGTGGCTTCATGTGACCTTTTGGCCACTCTTTGGGAAGCCTTGCCTGTGAGAGTTCTCCAGAGCTTTCATTGAAATGATCTTCCTCAACATTGAATGATTCCTGAATGAATTGAAATAAACAGTGCCTCCAACTTCATCCTTGAAAATTGGCTAGATAAATACCATAAAATATTTAAAATTCCAATGACCAGGTGGCACTGAAGAACCTTTGGATGTCCTGTTGCTGATCATGAGTGTACCAGACAGTGCCTTGATTAACAGGCTTTCATGAATATGGTGTAGAACAGAGATGCCAGTAATTTGGAGCCTGCAGAATAGTGGGCCTAGAGCAGAGGTGATTAAGTGTGTGATAAAACATCTGTGGTGGGGTCATGTGGATCTGCCATTGTCTTCCAAATGGCTTGTGACTGACATGGTGCAGCCAGCAGAACATTGTATGTAAACGCATCATGTTATATGGAGAGGTTTAAGGGCAATGTTCAGAATCAGGTTGCTATGGTCACGGAGGCAACCTATGTGGTATACAAGTCCTGTTGGTGCATTCTCCTGCAGTCCCTGACCCACCATATGTGACAGAACTCCCTCCAGGACTGTGGTCAAGTTTAACTCCTTGTATTTCATGAAGCAAATACAAAACTCTCAGTGCAGCAGGAGACACTATAAAAAGTGGAGGATGATGAAATGGCTTCACAGTCCACATGGGGAGACACATAGCCCCCAGTGGCCATAGTTCACCTACAAAGAGAGAATTCAGCACTACTGCTTCATGTTCATTGGAAAATTATAATCCATGTCCTCCAGGTCACAGAGATGCATAAAGACGTTTGATGGTCTTACTAGAAAAAAAGCTAAAGTTCCTGAAAACTACATATATTTCAACTGTCCATCTTAGAGGCAGTTTCTCCAGACGTCTTTAGGCTGGCAAATCTTCATGTTTGTGGAGTTTTTACATTGTCCCTTACTTTTGGAAACTCCTCTACCATCTCCAAGGTTGTGAAATCCGGAGCAGTTTTCATTTCAGGTATGAATTCAAAGATTTTCTAACTCTTTTTCTCTAATTGTGTCTTACTTGCGGTGAAGGTAATGTCAAGTTATTGTTCTAAATGAGAGTGGGAAAATTTTTGTGTAACACTAATTTGCATACACATTGATCCATTTCCAATTTTCCATTCGAAATACTGAATCCCTGACAGTAACTCATACCCTACTATACTCTGACTACTAATCCTAATATGATGAAGAATAATACCCAAATAGAATAAAAATACAAGCAGTTCAGAGGAGGCATGCTGTACAGTTGGACTTCCCTTTTGCATGATTAAGGGTAGGTGTTATAAATCTACTCAATTTTTAATTGAAATAGTCCTCCATGTGTTTATAAAGTTCACAAATATGTGAATTCCTGTCTCCCTTTCTCTGTAGCCTACTCAGCACATGTATTTTTATATGCACATACAGAATCCTACCTGGTATCACACGTACATTTTCATGAGTTGGCTGAATTGGCAGATAAAAATTGTGAGAAGAGATCAGTCCTCCTAAACGCTGTGGGAACTGAAAATTCAAACTATGTGTAAGCTTCCCAGTAGAACAATATTATACATAAATCCATGTTCAGTATAATAAATATTTTGCATCTTTGAATGATGTATATTACATGATGAATTACGATTAGCATATATATTGATACTTTTTAATGTATATTTGTGTTTATTTAAAATATATATATATATATATATATATATATATATATATATATATATACACTCCAGATTTCTCAAAATATGAAAGGTATGTGACTTATACACACTCTGTAAATTCATTCATGTTCATGTATATAAATTTATAATTAACTTTTCAGAAGATAATTCTCAGAAATATTCATCCACCTGAAATACATATTTATTTCCCAGTAGTGAAAACTAATTTCAATCAATGGTGTTTACAAATCCTAATATTTCTACAGTAACTGACCCAGTTTAACATCAATGCCAGTAGATTCCTATGGGACATGATGTCTATATTGATCTTCATTTTAATCCAACACTGGTACATTACTATTTCTTCAGTTTTTGCACATCATAGGATATGTATTTCTTCCACAAGTTTAAAATATATAGGAATTTGTTTCACTTTCAAACACTTCTTGCTTCAGAACACATGTATTCCTCCATGTTACTTGACTGGTCTTTTCATGAGACTTCTTTCCAAATACATTATTTTCAATTTCCATAATCAATTTCGAAGCTAAACTCACACACTCTTCATGATGAACCATAACATTAATATTAACATTAGATGTATAACTGGTTGGAATGAATAATTGTATATCAATATAAGATTTCCTCTATATGTTCACGATTCAATTCAATCCATTATTTAAAGTTGGAACCAGTTATGCTTTTTATTCACAGTATTGTCTATTAATGCATTATCTCTATATTAATAGATACAGTGTACTCTTCTTTGTCCCTTCAATACTAATTTATACGTCTTCAAAATATTGCTCCCAGAAATGATGGAAGAAATACTCATGTCAACTTATCTATATATAGATTTTATCACAGGAATATTCTGGACACAAAAAACGAAGGTCACACTCATGATTGTATCAAAGCCTAAATGCCAAGGGAGCGTGGATTACTAAAAAGAACCATGTCCAGGTTGCCTAATGCTCTCAAATGTAAATCAAATTGGTGACTACATATTTGTTTCTTCCTAAGATTATATATTCAACCTCAACCATGTTGAAAATGTCTAATCCTATCACTCACTTCATACTTTGCCTGATTTGGTAATATCTTTATTGATACCTGCTTTCATACATATTTCCCCCAGTTCATCATTGTGACTGACACTTCACATATGCTGACATTTACATTCACTCTCTACCCGAAACCCTATTGCTAAAGAACTTTTGGTCCAAATCCTATACTCACTCTTCTTTCTAAACCTACTGACTATCTTCCTAATGCTACTGACTATAGTTTTTTGACTCGATGTTCTCTTCGACAATCAATTATCCAAGGTATAAGGTCCTATGCCATTGTATATCAATTTATCTGAGACACATGTGCAGAACATAATTCAAACCTAAGTATCCCACTCAAGGGCCCAGTTCCCTTCTGGCTTCCAATCTTACCTAGATTTCTGTTTTTATACTTATATTTTACCTATATATTTTTGTAAATATCACAGGCTCCAAATACCATTATTCATCCGGCAGAAAGATTCCTAACGCAAATCAAACATGTTATTAACCCTAAACATACACCTTTCCCTCAATCTAACTTTACAGAAGAGGAGGGACAGAGTTGGTCTTACAATACAGGAATGTAGGGGATCATCCACCTGCTGAGAACATCAAAGGTATATGCAGAAATGATCCCCTGAGATGATGAAGGAAGCTATGAAGGACCTGAGAGAGCAAAAGACATCTTCCATGGCAAACTATCTGGTCAGGATGAAGGGATGTGTCTGAATCAGCCTCTACCTTCTTAATGTAGAGAAGATGGACCAAACCAGGCCTGTGTGGAGAGCTGTTCTCAGGTACCTATGGTTGGTATACCATTCTAACTGTGAAAGTGTGACAGGAAGTAGGGACAGCCTCCATCTCATGGGACCCTTAGAAGTAACTGTTAGGACAAAGTGGTTGCCAAGTCAGTGACCTCTTTCAGTTCCTGAAGGAAGTGACCTCACCTCACTGCCTTGGTGATGGAACTCTCTGGACGTTTGATCCTGGAAGACAGGCACCAAGAGCCAGTCACAGTCCCAGTCCCAGTGGTCTCACTTGTTTTGATTTACCAAGAACAGAGTCAGTCTTTCTTAGTACCTACTGATGTGATGATGGCCAAATGACAGGAAAGCTCTGAAGAGGAGCTTTTCCTGGGAAAGCAGGTAGTGGCTCACCCATGGCTCCTAACAACTTCAAAGTGTTGGCCAAGGAGACCAGATCTGATACAGGACAGGCCATTTTGGGGGAACATACAATGGCCCACCATTCTGAGGACACTATGGATAGTCACAGACTTACTTGAGCAAAGGAGGTGCCTTTGAGTGTGTGTGTGTGGGTTTGTGGTTTTGTCTCATGTTCTGAGAATAGGTAGGAAAGGCTCTTTGTTTGGATTGGTGTGGACTGTTTCCAGTAAGTCGTTTGACAAGGCGAGTGCTTCTATGTCTGTGTATCCCACTCTGTCCGTGATTGTAGACATTAGAAAAGAGAATGCATCAATGGATGTGTCCTGTCTAGTAGAAAGCTTCCAAGCATTCATCCTGCCCAATTTACAAATGGACTGCAGCTTGTTTTATTGAAGGGCAACATCTGCTCCCAGTAGTTTCTGTTTTCTTCCTGAATTCTGGAAACTCTCCAGAATAGCCTCATGGTTTTGTGTCCAAGATATGTACCACCTCCAAGCTCTGTGAAATGGTGATGTACTGGATAGCTGAAGGGAATGGCGAGAATCTAAGAAAACTCAGATATCAGTGGGACCAGGAAAGTCTCAGTGGAGAAACCCTTCTTTGGGCCTTTTGCTTACCTATTGTTCTGTTGCCCTGAATTTCAGGAAGGTCTTTACCTCAGGACACTAATTTGTGAAGCCTGAAGAAAACTGTTTTCAAATGGAAATTAATGGGCATCACCTGTGGCTCTTTGCTTAATTGCTTTGGAAATGGATGTTTCTGAAACAGCCTCTTGGCCCTGTGTGAGGCTGTGGTTAGATACTCAGCACCTTATACATCCCACGTGTTCATCCAAAACCAAAATGGCCAAAAGAGCAGTTTTTGTGGATGAAGTCTCTCCCTACCTCTGTAAGGTTCCTGACCTCTATCAAGTGAGAATAGGGTGCCTTTGGGTCAAATGAGTTCTTCAAAGCCCTTCAGAGGCTAGCCCATAGGTGATTCCAATGATTCCAATTCACATGAAGAATCTAAACCCCACAGTCAGTAGTCCTCAAATTGGAGAAGCAGAGCAGTATTAACGGCAGGCCTATTTGATAAGTCATGGTTCACAGGAAGGTGTTCAGGCCACCCCAACGTTAAGCAAATGAGGGGCAAGGGAGCTTATTTTGGACACTGTCTTGGGCTGTGCCCCTCATGGAAACCTCCAGCCAGAGGTTAAAATGAGTATCTATATGGAAGAAGATGACGGCCATGTGGAAGTGTTCTGGTTTTAATTGTGGTTATTAGTGTGGTTGTTGAAAAATATGACTGGCTCCACCTGGTCTTGAATTCTAGTGTGATTCCCCTTAGAGACTGAGTTCTGGAACTGATCTCAGAGAGGTATTGCCATGAGTTTTGTTGGGATTTTAGGAGGCCATGCATGAGAGTCACCCTTGGAAACTGAGATCTGTGACCAGGAAGGCTTTCCACAGAGCACAGGGAATCTCAGCCAGGTTATCACATAATTTTTTTCTGAAAGAATTAGCACCCATAGTTGAGAGTCAAAACACGCAAGGATTTTACATTGTAGACCTCAATATGCCTGGCTTTATGTGACCATTTGGCAACTCTTTGGGAAGCCTTGCCTGTGAGAGTCTTCCAGAGCTTTCATTGAAATGGGCTTCCTCACCATTTAATGGTTACTGAATTAAATGAAACCCTCAGTGCCTCCAACTTCAACCTTAAAAAATGGGCTCGATAAATACCATGAAATTTTTGAAATTCCCATTACCAGGTGGCACTGGAAAACCATTGGAGATCCTGTTGCTGATCATGAGTGTACGAGAAAGTGCCTTGATTGACTGGGTTTCACAAAAATGGTGTAGAACAGAGATGCCAGTAAGTTGGAACCTGCTGAGTAGTGGGCCTACAGCAAAGGTGGGTAGGTGTGAGATAAACCATCTCTGGTGGTTTCATGTGGATTGGCCATTGGCTTTCAAATGGCTTGTGACTGACATGATGCAGCCAGCAGACCCTTATATGTAAAGGCATCTTGTTATATGGATAGGTTTCTGGGCAATGTTCAGAATCAGGTTGATATGGTCAAGGGGGCAAGCTATGTTGGACATAAGCCTGGTTGGTGCATTCTCCTGGAGACCCTGTCCCACCACACGTGACAGAACTCCCTCCAGCACTGTGTTCCAGTTAAACTCCTTGTATTTCATTTAGCCAATACCAAACTCCCAGTGCAGCAGCAAGAATCACCACGAAAAGTAGAGTATGACCAAATGGCTTCACAGTCCACACGGAGAGACACTTATCCCCCAGTTGCCACAGTTTACCCACAAAGTGAGAATTCAGCACTGCTGCCTCATTTTAATTGGAAAATAAGATACCATGTCCTCCAGGTCACATATATGTTGACCCAGTTTTGATGGTCTCACTACATATGATGCTAAAGCTACCGACAACAACATACATTTTAAGTGTCCCAACTCAGAGGCAGTATCTCAAGAAGTCTTTAGGCCTGCAGAGCTCCATGTTGTGGAGTGTTTACCTTGTCTTTTACTTTTGGAAACTCATCTACCACCTCCAAGGTTGTGAACTCCTCAGCATATTCCATTCCGGGTATGTATTCACAGATTTTCTAACTCTTATCCTCTAATTGTGTATTTCTTCCAGTGAGGGTAATATCAAGGGATTGTTTTTAATGTGAGTGGGAAGATTTTTGTGTAGCACATATTTGCAAAAACATTGGGTTTACTTTCCTATTTTCCATTTGAAATACTGAATCTCTGACACTAACCCATACCCTACTAGACTCTGACTACTAATCCTTATATGATGGAGAATAGTAACCCAAAAAGAATACAAATACCAGCAATTCAGAGAAGGCATGGTATGTAGTTGGACATCCCTTAATGTTTATTGACATAGTTCTCCATGTGTTTTTATAATTAACAAATATGTGAATTCCTCTCTCCCTTTTTCTGTAGCCTATTAAGCACATGTATTTTAATATGCACAAATAGAATCCTACCTGGTATCACATGTACATTCTTCTGAGGTGGCTGACATGGCAGATAAAAATTGTGAGAAGAGATCACTCCTCCTAACCTCTGTTGGAACAGAAAATTCAACCTATGGGTGAGCTTCCTAGTTGACCAACATTATGCATAAATCCATTTTCAGTAAAATGTATATTTTTCGATAAGTGGATGTTATATATTTAATGATGAATTTCGATTGGCATATATATTGCTACTTTTTAATGTCTCGGTGTGTGTGTTTGTGTGTGTGTGTGTGTATATATATATATATATATATATATATATATATATACTCTCCCGATTTTTTAAAATATGAAATATATGTGTCTTATTATACACTTCCTAAAATTATTCATATTCATGTATGAGGATTTATAATGAACTTTTCACAAGATTATTCTCAGAAATATTCATCCACCTGAAATACATATTTGTTTCCTAATACTGAAAACTAACTTTAGTGAATGGTGCATACAAATCATAATATTTTGACATTGCAAGATGGCCGCGAATAGAGAGCATCATACCCAGTGTACCGCGCCACTGCGCAGGTGACTAACGACTAAGAACGACAAAAAACTATCTTGTTAGGAACTTACAGCAAAATGGGGGTGCACTGAAACCTAGAAGAAGGATTTCTAGCACTGAGGTCCGGTAAATGAGTCTCAAACATGAGCCAACTCTGCGACCGGAGATCCTGTCTGACTGATCCGCGCTACCAGTCCAGTGGCTACAGACAGCAGGGCACCACCGAGATGCGATCAATAATCACGGAGAAACGTTGATGCAGATTCTGTGGAATTCTGCCAGTAGAGTCCCCACTGAGCCCTGGGCTGAGTTCAGGGTTTCAGATGGGGAAGGATGTGGTACAGTTCTAACCCCCACAATAGAAACTCCACGAAGGAAACCAACGGCCACCATCTTGGTGAGCTGAAGTAACGACAGCCACTCCCCTACAGAATGCAACAATAAAATGTTGTTATTCTGTTACTGTTACTCAGCTCCTCTCCCATACTTCGGGGAATTTGCATCAAATCTCTCCTAGGCTTTCTGGGGAGAGATTATCAGAGGGAGCCTGCATAAAGATAGGGGAAAACTAGAGGCACCTGACTTTCAACTCCCCCTCCCATCAGTGGTGAAAAAAACCTGTCTAGCCAGCGCTGAGAGAGGGGCAAGCGGAAAAAAAAAATCAAAACAATAGAGTGCCGGGGTTCCCAATAGCCAACTGTGCAATCAGAGATCCGGGCTGATTGAATCATGCAGCCAGGCCTGCTGTTTCAGATGGCGGGGCACCACCGAGAAGGGACCTGAAGCAGGGAGAAATGTTGCTGCGGATTCTGTGGAATCCTGCCGGCTGAGCTCCCACTGATCCCCGGGCTGAGTTTGGGAATTCAGACAGGGAAGAAAGTGGTATAGTTCTATCCCCCACAAAAGAAACTCCACCAAGGAAACAAGCGGCCACCATCTTTGAGATCTGAAGTAACCACCGCCCCTCTCCAATAGACTGCAACAATAAAACAGATGTGTGTTACTCAGCTCATCTCTCATACAGCGGGGAATTCGCATAAAATGTCTCCTAGGCTTTCCGGGGGAGGGTTAATCAGAGCAAGCCTGCATAAAGACGCAAGAAAAACTAGAGACACCTGACTTTCGACTCCCCCTACCATCAGTGGCCATAACAAAACGTGTATAGCCAGTGCTGGGGGAGGGGTAAGTGGAAAAACTCAAAACAATAGAGTGTCTGGGTTCCCAAAAGACACCCTCCACACCCAACAAACGGCAGGCACAGAGTACAGTTTGAACTGCCGAGAGGCATCACTCAGGGGAAATCTGGTCTAGAAAAAGAAACCAGGACAAGCAGGAGAAACCAAAGGACTAGAAGGCAGGCCCTTGTAACTGGGCGGCTGGAGACCGCAGGCCTGCACATGACATTCCACCCACTGCCTGAGTGACTGGGGGGCTGAGGAATGCCCGCCCGCCGGCAACCGAGCGTGAGACTGCGTGGCTAGAGATTGACAACCCAACGGCGACAGCCCGCCTGCTGCCCGCGTGACTGGGCGGCTGGAGACCGCCTGTCCGCTGGCGACCAACCGCGCAATTGGGCGGCTGGAGACCGCCCGCCTGCCAGTGACCCAGAGCTGAAACAAACCAGAGACAGTCAAGTCCCACCCCCCAATTCGGACACCTCGGCAAGGAGCCTGGGGCCGGCCAAAGCAGAGAGGTGACATCACTGGAGCTCGGCCTTCGGAATTACTTCCAAGCGGAATCCACTTTAGCAGGCATAGTTTACCAACACAAAGGACAGACAACAGAGATATACAACACCAAAACAAATCTAAAGAATAAAGCAGAAACACAGCAATCAAATAGAGCTGGAAAGTAACGTGAACATCATGAAAAAACAAGGGCAAAAAAGGAGTACAAACAATGCAGGACAACTTAAATCTACAGGAGGACCTTGAAGCATCAGAAACAGGGATAGGGAAAGAACTCAAGGCATACCGAACTCAGATGGAAAGGAATATTAGAGAAGACATGAGGCAGCAAGTCCAAGCAATAAAAGTATATTTTGAAAATGAATTAAGCAAACAAATTCAAATGGCAAAGAATGAGCATTACCAGGAGATAGAGATCTTAAAAAAATATTAAACAGTAATCCTAGAAATGCAGGAAAATATAAACCAAATTAAAAACTCAAACAAGAATATTACAAATAGACTAGATCAAGTAGAAGTCAGAACATCAGATAATGAAGACAAAGTTTATCAACTTGAAAAGAATTGAGTAAACACAGAAAAGATGCTTAAATCCCACCAGGAATTTATTCAAAAGATATGGGATGTCATAAAAAAACAAAAAACAAATTTAAGAGTCATCAGGATAGAAGAAGGCATAGAGATTCAAACCAAAGGAATGGACAACATATTAAATGAAATAATTCTATAAAACTTCCCAGAGATGAATGATGGATTGGATTGCCAATTCCTGGAAGCCTACAGGACCCCAAACATTCAAAACCAAAATAGACCAACTCCAAGACATATAATTATGAAGATAGCCAACATACAGAACAAGGAGAGAATATTAAAAGCTATAAGAGAAAGGAGGCAGATTACATTCAGGGGTAAACCAATTAGGTTAACAACTGATTTTTCATCACATTCTTTGAAAGTGAGAAGATCCTGGAACAGTGTAATTCAAATGCTGAAAAAATAAAAAGAATTCCAACCAAGAATACCATATAAAGAAAAGTTAAGCTTCAGATTTGACAATGAAATTAAAGTCTTTCACGATAAACAAAAGCTAAAACAATTCTCAGCCAGAAAACCAGCACTGCAAAGCATTTTGTGCAAAATACTACAAGAAGAAGAGTTAAAAAATAGTGCCCAAAACTAACAGTGGGAAGTATCTCAGTAAAGCGGGAGGAAAGTAACCAAAAAAGTAAAAACTATCCAAACTAAAATATAATAAATAAATAAACATGACTGGAAGTACAAATCATATTTCAATTGTAACCTTAAATGTTAATGGCCTAAATTCACTAATCAAGAGACATGTGCTAGTAACCTGGATCAAAAAAACAAATCCAACAATATTCTGCCTTCAGGAGACTCATATGATAGCAAAAGACATACACAGGCTGAAGGTAAAAGGTTGGGAAAAATCATAACACTCACATGGCCCTCGGAAGCAAGAAGGATTTGCCATACTCATATGGAATAATATCAACTTCAAACCTAAGTTAATCAAAAGGGATAAAGAATGACACTATATTCTGTTAAAAGGAATCATCCACCAACAAGAAAAAAACAATTATCAATTTGTATGCACCAAGCAATGGAGGTGCAACGTTCATAAAACAAACTCTCCTCAAGTTCAAGAGTCAAATAGACTACAACACAATAATTATGGGTGACTTCAACACACCACTCTCGGCATTAGAGAGATCCTCTAGACAAAAACTGAATAAAGAAACTATAGAACTCAACAGCACAATCAATAACCTAGACTTAACCGACATATATAGAATATATTAACCATCATCAAGTGGATACATGTTCTTCTCAGCAGCACATGGATCCTACTCAAAGATACACCATATATTATGCCATAGGGCAATTCTTAGTAAATATAAAGGCATGGAGATTATACCGTGCACCATATCTGATCATAATGGAATGAAACTGGATATCAATGAGAAAAGAAGGAAGGAAAAATCCTACATCACATGGAAAATGAACAACATGCTACTGAATGACCAATGGGTTACAGAAGACATAAAGAAGGAGATAAAAAATTCTTAGAGACAAATGACAATACAGACACAACATACCGGAATCTATGGGACACAATGAAAGCAGTTTTAAGAGGGAAATTCATTTCTTGGAGTTCTTTCCTCAAAAAAAGAAAAAAAAACAACAAATAAATGAACTTAAACTACACCACAAAAACCTGGAAAAGGAAGAGCAAAACAACAGCAAATGTAGTAAAAGACAAGAAATAATTAAATTTAGAGCAGAAATCAACGAAATTGAAACAAAAAAAAGTTGAAAAAATTGATAAAACTAAAAGTTGGTTCTTTGAAAAAATAAATAAGATCAACAGGCCCTTAGCCACGCTAAGGAAGAGAAGAAGAAAGAGAATTCAAATTACTAACATGTGGGATAAAAAAGGCAATATCACAACAGACACTACAGAAATATAGAAGATAATTAGAAAGTATTTTGAAACACTATATTCCAATAAAATAGAATATTGTGAAGATATTGATAAATTTCTTAAGTCATACGATCTGCCCAGATTGAGTCAGGAAGACACAAACAATTTAAACAGGCCAATAACAAAGGAAGACATAGAAGAAGCAATCAAAAGACTGCCAACCCAAAAAAAGCCCTGGACCGGATGGGAATACAGCGGATTTCTACAAAACCTTCAAAGAAGAATTAAAATCAATATTTTTCAAGCTTTTTCAAGAAATAGAAAAAGAAGGAGCTCTACCAAATTCATTCTATGAGGCCAACATCACCCTGATCCCGAAACCAGACAAAGACACTTCAAAGAAAGAATACTACAGACCAATTTCTCTAATGAACTTGGATGCAAAAATTCTCAATAAAATTCTGACAAATCGAGTACAAAAGCATATCAAAATAATTGTGCAACATCATCAAGGAGGATTCATCCCTGTGATGCAAGGATGGTTCAATATACGAAAATCAATAAATGCCATTCACCACATCAATAGACTTAAAGACAAGAACTATATGATCATCTCGATAGATGCAGAAAAGCATTTGACAAAGTTCTGCATCCATTTATGTTCAAAACTCTATAAAAACTAGGGATAACAGGAACTTACCTCAACATTGTAAAAGCTATATATGCTAAACCTCAGGCTAGCATCATCCTAAATGGAGAAAAAACTGAAGGCATTCCTTCTAAAATCTGGAACAAGACAGGGATGCCCTCTATCACCACTTCTATTCAATTTAGTTCTTGAAATACTAGCCAGAGCAATTAAACAGACAAAAGAAATTAAAGGCATAAAAATAGGAAAAGAAGAATTTAAAGTATCACTATTTGCAGATGACATGATAATATATTTAACAGACACAAAAATGTCTACAAAGAAATGGCTAAAGTTAATAAATGAATTCAGAAAAGTGGCAGGATATATAATTAACACGCATAAATCAAATGCATTCCTGTATAACAGAAAAAAAACTTCTGAAATGGAAATGAGGAAAACCACTCTATTCACAACATCCTCAAATAAAATAAGATACTTGGGAATCAACCTAACAAAAGAGGTGAAAGATTTATATAATGAAAACTACAGAAATCTAAAGAGAGAAATAGAAGAAGATGTCAGAAGATGGAAACATGTGCCCTGTTCATGAATAGGCAGAACTAACATCATAAAAATGGCAATATTACGCAAAGTTCTCTACAGGTTTAATGCAATGCCAATCAAAATTCCAACGGCATTTCTTGTAGAAATAGATAAATCAATCATGAAATTCATATCGAAAAATAAAAGACCCAGAATAGCAAAAGCAACTCTAAGCAGGAAGTGTGAATCTGGAGGTATAGCGATACCAGAGTTCAAACTGTACTACAAAGCAATAGTAACAAAAACAGCATGGAACTGGTACCAAAAAATGCAGGTGGACCAGTGGTACAGAAGAGAGGACACAGAAACCAATCCACAAAATTACAACTTTATTATATTTGATAAAGGGGCTAAAAGCATGCAGTGGAGGAAGGATAGCATCTTCAACAAATGGTGCTGGGAAAATTGGAAATCCATGTGCAACAAAATGAAACTGAATCCCGTTCTCTCGCCATGCACAAAATTTAACTCAAAATGGATCAAGGATCTAGATATAAAATCAGAGACACTGCGTTTCATAGAAGAAAAAGTTGGCTACGATCTACATACTGTGGGGTCGGGCTCCAAATTTCTTAATAGGACGCTCATAGCCCAAGAGTTCTTAACAAGAATAAAAAAATGAGACTTACTTATACTAAAAAGTTTTTTTTTTCTCTGCAAAAGAAACAAAAAGGGAAGTAAATAGATAGCCTACATCCCGGGAACAAATTTTTACCCCTCACACTTCAGATAGAGCCCTAATATCCAGAATATACAAAGAATTCAAAAAAATTATCAATAAGATAACAAATAACCTAATCAACAAATGGGCCAAGGACCTGAAAAGACACTTCACCGAGGAGGACATACAATCAATCAACAAGTACATGAAAAAATGCTCACCATATCTAGCAGTCAGAGAAATGCAAATCAAACCCACCCTAAGATACCATCTCACTCCAGTATGATTGGCAGCCATTATGAAGTCAAACAACAACAAGTGTTTACGAGGATATGGGGAAAAGGGGACACTTGTACACCGCTGGTGGGACTGCAAATTGGTGAGGCCAACATGGAAAGCAGTATGGGGATTCCTGGGAAAGCTAGGAATGGATCCACCATTTGAACCAGCTATCGCCCTTCTCGGACTATTCCCTGAGGATCTTAAAAGAGTGTACTAAAGGGATACTGCCACATCAATGATCATAGTGGCACAATTCACAATACCTAGACTGTGTAACCAACCTAGATGCAATTCAATAGATGAATGGATAAAAAAAATGTGGCATCTATACACGATGGATGCAGCACTAAAAAATGACAAAATCATAGAATTTGCAGGGAAATGGATGGCATTAGAGCAGATTATGCTAAGAGAAGCTAGCCAATCCTTAAAAAAACAAATGCCAAATGTCTGCTTTGATAAAAATAGGGTAACTAAGAATAGAACAGGGAGGAAGAGCATGAGGAAAAGATTAATATTAAACAAAGACAAGTGGGAGAGAGAAAGGGAGAGAGAAGGGAAAGCATATGGAAATGGTAGGAGATCCTCATTGTTACACAAAATTACATATAAGACGTTGTGAGGGAAAAGGCGGGATCAAGAGAGAGAAGTGAAAAAGTAGATGAGGAAGAGAGGGAAGATAGGATGAAAGGGGAGGGGGGATAGTAGGGGATAATAAAGGTAGCAGAGGACAACAGTCACTAATGTGACATTATGTAAAAATGTGAATGTGTAACTGATGTGATTCTGCAATTCGTATTTGGGGAAAATTGGGAGTTCATAACCCATTTCAGTCAAATGT
Source organism: Callospermophilus lateralis (assembly GCF_048772815.1). Lineage (NCBI taxonomy): Eukaryota > Metazoa > Chordata > Mammalia > Rodentia > Sciuridae > Callospermophilus > Callospermophilus lateralis. Next base: position 1,802,371 of record NW_027513051.1, read on the forward strand.
ATGAAAGATGATATATCATGAGCTTTGTAATGTTTTGAAAAACCAATAAAAATAAATAAACAAAGGTTTAAAATTGAGTGGGAAGAAATCAGCTAAAAAGGAGTTGAGATGCATTCATTTTGATAAGCAGAAAGTTTGTTTTGTGTAGTTGTAAATATCACAAATTTATTTTACCAGAAAACTGGCTTTTGAAATGAACATATATTGAGATTAAAGGATAATCCACCTACCTTCATGAAAAATTCATATCATTTCCTATATTTTTCATATTTCATTTTTTTTCGTGAATATTTTGTCATGGACCAGGTCTAGTCTTAGGCTACCTCATCTGACAAGTTCGTACAATGTGTTGGATTGTTCTTTTCATCTTTTATTTGATAGTTTGTAGCTGATAATGTGTATTTTTCCTTATCTTTATTTGGACATACATACCCAACTATATCTTTGCATTTTATGTTTTACTGGGGAAGAGACTCATCAAAAGCTCTTTATTATATGTATCAACAATGAAACATTTAGAGCATGCAATTATTCTTAATTTTGCATGAAAATATCTTTGTACCATTTTTCTTATAAAGATGTAGAATTATTACTGTAATAAGTAACTACTTACAAGAAGAATTAAACAATTGACTTTATATCAATCATGAATATGAAAATTAATAAAATAAGTATTTGGCAATAAATATGCAATTGATAGAAATTAAAATCACAAGAAAGCCATTTAAAATGTCAGTGCATATGGTCCTTAAATAAAAGGTTGTTCAAATAAAATTTCACTAATTCATAAGAGTTAATATGCCATATCACAGCTTAATGTAATATAAAAACTTAAATGATAAGTATTGATAAATAAGAATGATACCTGTTTACTTAAATATGTTTATTTGATTTTCACTGTAAGCTGTTAATTCTAGAAGACTTGAAAATTAAGAAAGACTTGGTCTATATTATTTCTAACAGGCTAATCAAAGTACTTTTAAATATATATGTATATATATCATATGTAATACATATGCATGAATATAGATACATATGTATAATAAATGTATTGTAATATATCTATAGGTTATTATAATTATTAAATTTTCTCAAGAAAAAAGAATGACTATAAAAAATTCTTAAATGTAAATTTCATAGCATATTACTGTTTGTAATGACATGAGAGAAAAACTCCTATGGAGGGAAAATGAAAAAGGAAGAGAGAGAAGGGGGAAAATGAGGAAGAAAGTGAGTAAAGAAGAGGGAGAGGAGTGTTTGATTATAAGATAAATGTGGAGGGTCTGGGTGTCTGGCTCAGTGGTAACATGCTTGGCTAGCATGTGTGAGGCACTGGGTTATATTCTCAGCACCACATATAAATAAATAAAATGAGGTCGATCAACAACTGAAAAAATAAAAAAAAATTAAAAAGTAGAAATATTACCAAAATTATAAGTTTTTATGAATGCTAAATAAAAAAAAATGTTACATAGCCTTATGTAATTTCTAGACTCCCCAAAATAGTCATTTAATGATAGATTACTAGTGCGATAACTAAAAATCCATTGCTCTTTCCTCGACATTCTGTGGAATGCTAGTGCTAAAATAAATTGTATTATAACACCAAAAAAAATTCTAATATTTCTACAGTAACTGACCCAGTTTAACATAAATGCAAGAAGATTCCTATGGGATATAATTGTATTTTGACGTTCATTTTTATTCAACACTGGTACATTACTATTTGTCCAGTTTATGCACATCATAGTATGTATATTTCATTCACAATTTAGCAAATTTATACGCATTTGTTTTACTTTCAATCACTTCCTGCTTCAGAACACATGTATTCCTCCACGTTTCTTGACTGCTCCTTTCATGAGACTTTTTTCCAAAGACATTATTTTTGATTTCCATTATCATTTTTGAAGCAAAACTCACACACCCGTCATGATAAACCGTAAACCTAATATTACCATTAGATGTAAAACTGGTGGGAATGAATGATTGTATATCAATATAAGATTTCTTGTATACTTTCAAATATCAATTCAATCCACTGTTTAATTTGGAACCAGTTATATTATTTATTCACAGTATTGTCTATTCATGCATTGTCTCTATATTGATAGACACAGGGTACACCTCTGTGTACCCTCGATAATAATTTGTATATCTTCAAAATTTTGCTCACAGAAATGGTGGAAGAAAGACTCATGTCAACTGATCTACATATACATTTTATCACAGTAATATTCTGGACACAAAATGCAAAGGTCACACTTAGGATTGTCCCGAAGCCTAAATGGAAAGTGAACATGGATTACTAAAAACATCCATGTCTTGGATGCCTAATTCTCTCAAATGTCAATCCTATTGGTGAGTACATATTTGTTTCTTCCCAAGATTATATATTCAACCTCAACCATGTTGAAAATGTCTAATCCTATCACTCACTTTATATTTTGTCTGATTTCCTAATGTCTCTATTGATATCTCTTTTCCTACATATTTTCCCCAGTTCATCATAGTGACTGATTCTTCACATGTGCTGACATTTACATTCACTCTTTATCCGAAACCCTATTGCTAAAGAACTTTTTGTCCAAATACTATACTCACTCTTTTTTCTAAACCTACCGACTATCTACCTAATCCTACCGACTATCCCTTTTTGACTGGATGAACTCTTCAACAATCAATCATCCAAGGTACAAGGTCCTATGCCATTGTATATTGATTTATCTGAGACATCTGTGCAGAACATAATTCAAAGATAAGTATCACAATCATGGGCCCAATGCCTTTCTGGTATTCAAATCTTACCTAGATTTCAGTTTTCATAATTACATTTCACCTGTATATTCTTATAAATATTGCAGGTTCCCAATACCATTATTCATCCAACAGAATGATTCCTACCACAAATCGAACATGTTATTAATCCTAACTATACACTTTTCCCTCAATCCAACTTTACAGAAGAGCAGGGACAGAGTTGGTCTTACAATACAGGGGTGTAGGGAACCTTCCACCTGTTGACAACCTCAAAGGTCCATGCAGATATGATCCCTGGAGAAGATGCAGGCAGCTATGAAAGGCCTGAGAGAGCAAACGTCATCTTCCATGGCAAACAACCCGGTCAGGTTAAAAGCATGTGTCTGAATCATCCTTTCTCTTCTTAATGTAGGGAAGATTGACCAAACTAGGCCTGTGTGGAGAGCTGTTCCCAGGTGCCTATTGTTTCTATACCATTCGAACTTGTGAAAGTGTCACAGGAAGTAGGCGCATCCTCCATATTATGAGACCCTAGGAAGCAAATGTTAGGACAAAGTGGTTGGAAATGCAGTGACCACATTCAGTTCCTGAAGGAAGTGACCTCACCTCACATCCTTGTTGATGGAACTCTCCGAATTTGGGTTCCAGGAAGCCAGGCATCCAGACCCAGTCCAAGCTCCAGTCACAGTGGTCTCACTTGTTTGGATTTACCAAGGACAGAGTCAGTCTTTTGTGGTACCTAGTGATGTGAGGATGGCCAAATGCCAGGAAAGTTCTGAAGAGGGGCCCTTCCAGAGAAAGAAGTTAGAGGCTCACTGCTGTCTCCTGACAACTTCACAGAGTTGACCCAGGAGACCAGATCTGAGACAGGACAGGCCATTTCTGGGGAACATAGTATTGCCCTCCAGTCAGAGGACACTCTGGATAGTTTCAGACCTACTTGGGGGAAGGAGGTGACTTCGTGGGTGTTTGAGTGGGTTTGTGGTTTTTTCTCATGTTCTGAGAATAGTTAGGAAAGGGGGTTTGTTTTGTTTTTAGTGAACTGTTTCTAGTTAGTCCTTTGACAAGGCGAGTGTTTCTATGTCTGTGTATCCCACTGTGTCCATGGTTGTAGACATTAGAAAAGAGAATGCCTCAATGGGTGTGTCCTGTCAAAGAGAAAACTTCCAAGCATTCATCCTGCCCATTTTATAAATGGACCGTGGCTTGCCTTATCATTGGGCAACACCTATTATTTTCTTATGTTCCTGTATCCTTCCTGAATTCTGGCCACTCTCCAAAATAGGCTCATGGTTTTGTGTACAAGATATGTACCACTTCCAAGCTCTGTGACATGGCCATGTACTGGATAGATGAAAGGAATGCATCTCAGAAAACTCTGATATCAGTGTGACCAGTAAAGTCTCAGTGGAGAAACCCTGCTTTGGGCCTTTTGATTACCTATTGTTATGTTGCCCTGAATATCAGGAACATCTTTTCCTCAGGCTACTCCTTCCTGAAGCCTGAAGAAAACAGTTTTCACATGGAAATGAATGGGCATTTTACCTTTGTGTTTTACAATAAAACCTTCACAGAGATTAGGCTCTCATTAACTTAAAAATACTTTTAAATTTTATCTAAGGGTAAAAAGTAACATGTAACTGTACATATCTTTTTGATAACAAGTCCAATTATACAACACAAATGATACACATAAATCTCCAACATGTTTTTATTTTAAGCCTAGAATTACCATACAACCTTAGAACATTTCTGTTTTCATACTTATATTTCACTTCTATAGTCTTATAAATTTCGCAGGTTCCCAATAACATTATTCATACAGCAGAACAATTCCTAACCCAAATCGAACATGTTATTAACCCTAACCATACACTGTTCCCTCAATCTAACTTTACAGAAGAGCAGGGAAAGAGTTGGTCTTACAATACAGGAATTTAGGGGATCTTCCACCCGCTGAGAACCTCAAACGTCCATGCAGAAATGATCCCTGTAGAAGATGTAGGCAGCTATGAAGGACCTGAGAGAGTAAGAGTCACCTTCCATGGCCAACAACCTGGTCAGGATGAAGGGTTGTGTCTGAATCTGCCTCTCTCTTCTTAATGTAGAGAAGATGCACCAAAACAGGCCAGTGTGGAGAGCTGCTCTGGAGTGCCTATGGATGATATACCATTCTAACTTGTGAAAGTGTCACAGGAAGTAGGGGCAGCCTCCATCTCATGGGGCCTTGGAAGCAACAATTAGGACAATGTGTTTGCCAAGGCAGTGACCTCATTCAGTTCCTGAAGGAAGTGACCTCACCTCGCTTCCTTGGTGTTCGAAATCTCTGAACATGTGGTCCAGGAAGCCAGGCACCCACAGCCAGTCCCAGTCCCAGTCCCAGTGATCTCACTTGTTTGGATTTACCAAGGACAGAGTCAGTCTTTCTTGGTACCTACTGATGTGAGGATGGCCAAATGCCAGTAAAGCTCTGAAGAGGGCCCTTTCCTGAGAAACCAGGTTGTGGCTCACCGCTGGCTCCTGTCAACTTCACAGAGTTGGACAAGGAGAACAGATCTGAGACAGAACAGGCCATTTCATGGAAACATAGTATGGCCCACCAGTCAGAGGACACTGCGGATAGTCACAGACCTACTTGGGGGAAGGAGGTGCATTTGTGGGTGTGGGTGTGTGTTTGTGGTTTTGTCTCATGTTCTGAGAATAGGTAAGAAAGGCAGTTTGTTTTGTTTGGAGTTAATTGATTCTAGTAAGTCGTTTGAAAAGGCGAGTGTTTCTAGGTCTGTGTATCCCACTGTGTCAGGGGCTGTAGACATTAGAAAAGAGAATGCTTCAATGGATGTGTCCTGTCTAGTAGAAAGCTTCCCCGGATTCATACTTCCCATTTATGAATGGACTGTGGCTTGCATTATTGATGGGCAACCCCCGATATCTTCCTAAGTTCCTGTTTTCTTTCTGAATTCTGGCCACTTTCCAGAATAGGCTCATGGTTTTGTGTCCAAGATGTATACCACCACCAAGCTCTGTGACATGGCTATGTACTGGATAGCTGAAGGGAATGGCGAGCAACTCAGAAAACTCAGATATCAGTGTAATCAGGAAAGTTTCAGTGGAGAAATACTGCTTTGGTTACCTATTGTTCTGTTGCCCTCAATGTCAGGAAGGTCTTTGCCTCTGGCCACCCCTTTGGGAAGCCTAAAGAAAACAGTTTTCAAATGGAAATCAATGGGCATCACCTGTGACTCTTTGCTTAATTGCATTGGAAAGGGATATGTCTGAATCAGGCTCTAGGTCCTGTGTTAGGCTTTGGCTTAGATTCTCAGCACATGATGGATGTAAAGAAAATCCCATGTTTGCATCCAAAACTAAATTGGCCAAAAGAGCAGTCATTATGGAAGAAGTCTCTCGTCTTCCCCTGTAAGGTTCCTCACCTCCATCAAGTGAGAATAGGAACCTTTGGATCAAATGAGTTCTTCAAAGCCCTTTAGAGGCTATCCCATAGGTGCTTGGGTTTTCTCCAGAATCCAAATCACATAAAGAATCTATACCTGACAGTCAGTAGGCCTCAAATTGGAGGAGCAAAGCAATATTAATAGCAGGCCTATTTGATCACTCCTGGTTCCCTGGACGAGTGTCCAGAACACCCTGACTTTAGGCAAATGAGGGGCAATGGAGGTTATTTTGGACACTGTCTTGGGCTGTGCCCCTCATGGAAACCTCAAGCCAGAGGTAATGATGAGTGTCCATATGGAAGAAGATGAGGGCCATGTGGGAGTGTTTTGGTTTTAATTGTGGTCATGTGTGGCCATTGGAATAGATGACTGGGTCCACCTTGGCTTTAACTCTGTTGTGATTCCCCTTAGAGACTGAGTTGTGGACCTCACCTCAGAGACGTATTGCCATGAATTGTGTTGGGATTTTAGGAGGATTCACATGAGAGTCACCCTTGTAAAATGAGATCTAGGCCCAGGGTGGCTGTTCACCGAGCACTGGGAATCTCAGCCAGGTTACCACATGATTTTATTCTGAAAGACTTGGCAGCCATATATGAGAGTCAAAACACACATGGATGTTACAATGTAGATCCCAATGGGCCTGGATTCATGTGATCATTTGGCCACTGTTTGGGAAGCCTTGCCTGTGAGACTTCTGCAGAGATTTCATTGAAATGAGCTTCCTAACCATTTAATAGTTCCAGAATAAAATGAAACACACAGTGCCTCCAACTTCAACCTTGAAAAATGGGTAGATAAATACCAAGAAATTTTTAAACTTCCCATGACCAGGTGGCACTGGAGAATCTTTGGATATCCTGTGGCTGATCATGATATTAGAAGACAGTGCTTTGATTGACTGGTTTTCATAAAAATGGTTCAGAACAGAGATACCAGGAAGTTGGAGCCTGCTGAGAGGTGGGCCTACAGCAGTGCTGGGCAGGTGTGCAATAAAACAACTGTGGTGGGGCCATGTGGATCTTCCATTGGCTTCCAAATGACTTGTGACTGACATGGTGCAGCCAGCAGACCCTTGTATGTAAAGGCATCTTGTTATATGGACAGGATTCAGGGCAATGTTTAGAATCAGATTGCTATGGTCAAGGGGGCAAGTCATGTGGGATATAAGCCTGGTTGGTGCATTCTCCTGCAGACCCTGACCTACCAAAACTGACAGAACTCACTCACGCACCGGGTAACAGTTGAATTCTTTGTATATCATGAAGCAAATACCAAAATCCCAGTGCAGCAGCAAGAAACACGACGAAAAGTGGAGGATGACCAAATGGCCTCACAGTCCACATGTGAATACACTTATCCCCCAGTTGCCACAGTTTACCTACTAAAGAAAATTCAGCACTGCTGCCACATATTCAGTGGAAAATAAGAAACCATGTCCTCGAGGTAACATAGATGCAGACACAGCTTTGATTGTCTCACTACAATGGAAGCTAAATCTCCCGACAACAACATATATTTCAAGTGCCCAAACTCAGAGTGAGTTTCTCAAGAAGGATTTAGGGAACCAGAGCTCCATGTTTGTGGACTGTTTTCCCTGTCCCTTACTTTTGAAATCTCCTCTTCCGTCTTCAAGGTTGTGAACTCCTGAGCATATTCCATTCCAGATATTTATTCACAGATTTTCTAACTCTTCTCCTCTAATTGTGCCTTAGTCTCCGTGATTGTAATGTCAAAGCATCCCTTTCTCTGTATCCTATTCAGCACATGTATTTTTACATGCAATTATAGAATCTTACCTGATACCACACGTACAATCTTGTGAGGTGACTGACTTGGCAGATACAAATTGTAAGAGATCACTCCTCCTAAAAGCTGTTGGAACTGAAAATTCAATCTATGAGTGAGCTTCCTTGTTTAAGAACATTATACATAAATCCATATTCAATAAAATAAATACATTTGGATCTGTAGATGACATATATTTCATGGTGAATTTCAATTGGAATATATTATGCTATTTTTAATGTCTGTGTGTTTGTGTATGTATATATATATATACACACTCTCCAGATTTTTCAAAATATGAAATATATGTCTTGTTATACACTCCCTAAACTCATTCATATTCAAGTATGTGTATTTATAATCAAATTTTCACAGGAGTATTCTCAAAATTATTCATTCACCTGAAATACATATTTGTTTCCTAGTACTGAAAACTATCTTCAGTGAAAGGTGCATACAAATCCTAATATTTCCACAGTAACTGAACCAGTTTAACATCAATACAAGTAGATTCCTATGGGACATGTTGTGCATTTTGACATTTATTTTATTCAACACTGGTACATTACTATTTCTTCAGTTTATGCTCATCATAGCAAATATATTTCATCCAAAAATTTGCAAATTTATAGGCATTTTGTTCACTTTCAATCACTTTATTCTACAGAACACATGTATTCCTCCATGTTTTTGATGGGTCTTTTCATGAGACTTCTTTCCAAACACATTATTTTCGATTTCCATGATCACTTTTGAAGCAAAACTCAAAGACACTTCGTGATAAACCATAACCCTAATATTACCATTAGATGTATTGCTGGTTGGAATGAATGATGGTATATCGATACAAGATTTCTTATATATTTTCAGATATGAATTCAATCTATTATTTAAAGTGGGACCAGTTATATTATTGATTCACAATGTGGTCTATTCATGCACTATCTCTATATTCATAGACACAGTGTACACCTCTTTGTACCACCAATACTAATTTATAGGACTTCAAAACATTGCTCCCAGAAATGCTGGAAGAAATACTAATGTCACGCCATCTACATATACATTTTATCACAGTAATATTCTGGACACAAAATGCAAAGGTTACACTTATGATTGTACCAAAGCCTAAAAGGAAAGTGAACAGGGATTACTAAGAACATCCATGTCCACATTGCCTAATGCTCTCAAATGTCAATCCTATTGGTGACTACATATTTGTTTCTTCCTAAGATTATATATTCAAACTCAACCCTGTTCAAAATGTCTAATCCTATCACTCACTTTGTACTTTCCCTGATTTTGTAATGTCTCTATTATTATCTGATTTCCTACATATTTTCCAAAGTTCATCATTGTGACTGAATCTTCATATGTGCTGACATTTACCTTCACCCTCTAACAGAAACCCTATTGCTAAAGAAGTTTTTTTTTTCCAAATCCTATACTCACTCTCCTTCCAAAACCTACCAACTATCTTCCTAATCTTACCTACTATCCCTTTTTGACTGGATGTTCTCTTCCACATTCAATCATCCAATGTACAAGGTCCTATGCCATTGTATATTTATTTATCTGAGACATCTGTGCAGAAAGTAAGTCAACACTAAGTATACCAATGAAGGGCCCAATGCCCTTTAGGGTTTCAAATCTTAGATTTCTGTTTTCATACATATATTTCACCTACATATTCTTATAAATATTGTAGGTTCCCAATAACATTATTCATCCAGCAGAATAGTTCCTAACACAGATTGAACATGTTATTAACCCTAACCATACACTCTTCCCTCAATCTAACTTTACAGAAGAGCAGGGACAGAGTTGGTCTTACAAGACAGAAATTAAGGGATCTTTCACCTGCTGAGAACCTCAAAGGTCATTAAAGATGATCCCTGGAGAAGATGTAGGAAGCTATTAAGGACCTCAGAGAGCAAAAGTCATCTTTCATTGCAAACAACCTGGTCAGGATGAAGGGTTGTGTCAGAATCAGCCTCTCTCTTCTTAATGTAAAGAAGATGCAGCAAACCAGGCCTGTGTGGAGAGCTGTTCCTGTTTGCCTACGGTTTTATACCATTCTAACTTGTGAAAATGTCAGAGTAAGTAGGTGCAGCCTCCATCTCATGGGACCCTTGGAAGCAACTGTTAGGACAAAGTGGTTGCCAAGGTATGGACCTCATTCAGTTCCTGAAGGAAGTGACCTCACCTCACTTCCTTGGTGATGGAATTCTCTGAACTTGGGATCCAGAAACCCAGGCATCCAGAGCCAGTCCCAGTCACAGTCCCAGTGGTCAAAATTTTTCGGATTTACCAAAGACAGAGTCAGTCTTTCTTGGTACCTACTTATGTGAGGATGGCCAAATGCCAGGAAGGTCTGAAGAGGGGCCTTTCCTGAGAAAGCAGATAGTGGCTCACCACTGGCTCCTTACAGATTCACAAAGTTGGCCACAGAGACTAGATCTGAGACAGGACAGCCCATTATGAGGGAATTTCTTATGGCCCACCATCAAACGACACTCCGTATTGTCACAGACGTACTTGGGGGTCTGTGTGGGTGTGGGTGTGGGTATTGGTTTGTGGTTTTGTCTCATGTTCTGAGAATAGGTAAGAAAGTCGGTTTGTTTGGTTTGGTGTGAACTGATTCTAGTAAGTCGTTTGACAAGGCTAGTCTTTCTATATCTGTGTATCCCACTGTGTCCATGGTTGTAGACAATAGAAAAGAGAATGCATAAATACATGTGTCCTTTCTAGTAGAAATCTTCCCAGCATTCATTCTGCCCAATTTATGAATGGTCTGCGGCTTGCCTAATGGATGGCCAACACCTAATATCTTCTTAAGTTCCTGTTCTCTACCTGAATTATGGGCAACCTCCAGAATACGCTCATGGTATTGTGTCCAAGATATGAACCACCTCCACGCTCTGTGATACGGCCATGTACTAGAGAGCTGAAGGAAATGATGAGCATCTCAGAAAACTCAGATATCAGTGTGACCAGGAAAGTCTCAATGGAAAAACCCCGCTTTGGGCCTTTTGCTTACATATCCTTCTGTTGCCCTGAATGTCAGGAAGGTCTTTGCCTCAGGCTATGCCTTTTTGAAGCCTGAAGAAAACAGTTTTCAAATGGAAATGTATAAACATTACCTGTGGCTCTTTCTTAATTGCTTTGGAAAGGGATGTGTCTGAATCAGCCTCTTGGCCCTGTGTGAGGCTGTGGCTTAGATTCTCAGCACCTGATGGATCTAAAGAAAAATCCCATGTGTGCATGCAAATCAAAAAGCCAAAAGAGCAGTCATTTTGGATGAAATTTCTCGCCTTCCTCTGTAAGGTTTCTGACTTCCATCATTGAGAATATGGATCCTTTGGGTCAAATGAGTTCTTCAAAGCCCTGCAGACACTAGACCATAGGTTCTTGGGTTTTCTCATGACTCCAATTAACATAAAGAATCTAAACACCACAGTCAGTAGGCCTCAAAATTGAGAATAAGAGCAATATTAACGGCAGGCCTCTTTGAACACTCCTGGTTCACAGGAAGGATGTCCCGGCCACACTGACTTTAGGCAAATGGATGCAAGGGAGCTTATTTTGGACACTGTCTTAGGCTGTGCCCCTCATGGAAACCTCCAGCCAGAGGTTATGATGAGTGTCTATATGGAAGAAAATGAGGGCCATGTGGGAGTGTCTTGATTTTAATTGCGGTCATTTGTGTGGCGCTTGGAATAGATGACTGGGTCCACCTGGGCTTGAACACTGGTGTGATTCTCCTTAGAGACTGAGTTCTGGAACTTACCTCAAAGAAGTATTGCCTTGTATTGTGTTGGGATTTTAGGAGGCCATGCATGAGAGTCGCCCTTGGAAACTGGGATCTATGCCCAGGTTGGCTTTCCACAGAGCACTGGGAATCTTGGGAAGGATATCACATGATTTTATTCTTAAAGACTTGGCAGCCATAGTTGCAAGTTAAAACACATATGGACCTCAAATTGTAGACCTCAATAGGTCTGGCTTCATGGGACCTTTTGGCCTGTCTTTGGGAAGCCTTGCGTGTGATAGTTCTCCAGAGCTTTCATTGAAATGAGCTTCCTCTCCATTTAATCATTCCTGAATGAATTGAAACCCACAGTGCCTCCAACTTCACCCTTGAAAAATGGCTAGATAAATACCTTTAAATTTTTGACATTCCCATGACCAGGTGGACCTGGAGAACCTATGGATGTCCTATTGATGACCATCAGTGTACCAGACAGTGCCTTGATTGACTGGGTTTCATGAAAATGGTGTAGAACGGAGATGCCAGTAATTTGGAGCCTGCTGAGTAGTCGGCCTAGAGCAGTGGTGTGCTGGTGTGTGTTAAAACATCTGTGGTCGGGTCATCTGCATCTGCCCTTCGCTTCCAAATGGTTTGTGACTGACATGGTACAAGCCCCAGATCCTTGTATGTAAAGGCATCTTGTTATATGGAGAGGATTCAGGGCAATGTTTACAATCAGATTGCTATGGTCAAGAGGGCAAGCTATGTGGGATAGAAGCCTTTTTGGTGCATTCTCCTGCAGACCCTTACCCACCACACGTGACAGAACTCCCTCCATCACTGTGTCCCAGTTGAACTTCTTGTATTTTGTGAAGCAAATATCAAACTCCCAGTGCAGCTGCAAGAAACACCACAAAAATTGGAGGATGACCAATGGCTTCACATTCCACCCTGCGAGACACTTAGCCACCAGTGGCCACAGTTTCCCTACAAAGAGAGAATTCAGCACTGCTGCCTCATGTTCATTGGAAAATAAGAAACAATGTCCTCTAGGTCACATAGATGCTGACCCAGCTTTGATCGTCTCACTATAAAGGAAGCTAAAGCTCCTAAAAACAACCTCAGATGAAGTTTCTCAAGAAATATTTAGGCCGGAAGAGCTCCATGTTTGTGGTGTTTTTACCCTGTCCCTGACTTTTGGAAACTCCTATACCACCTCCAAGGTTGTGAACTCCTGAGCATTTTCCATTCCAGATGTGTATTCACAGATTTTCTAACTCTTCTCCTCTAATTGTGTCTTACATGGGATGAAGGTAATGTCAAGACATTGTTCTGAATACACATTGGATTCTTTTTCCAATTTTCCATTTGAAATACTGAATCCCTGACTGTCAGGCATAGAAGGAATTCACCTTCAAAGAATAGCCTGACACTTACAAGAAACAGCCCCCATGGAGACATCCTGTCTGGGAGACATCCTGTAGCCAACTGTGTCTCTGAGACATCCTGTTGCCATCTGTATTCCTGAAACATCCTGAGTTTATCTCACCTTGTGAAGACATCCAGGAACTTTGGATAAGAGAGCTTTCCCATCTCCAGCATATAAATGCCCCTGTGTGAAAAATAAAAGTTTGCAGCTTGATCAGAACTCCTGTCTTGCTGTCATCTCTCGTGTCTCTTGTCCCTTCATTCCTCCGCATCTAGGTTCGCTGCCCCTGTTGATGTGTCTTTCCAGCCGTGACTACTGGCACCCACTGACTGGGGCTCGAGCCTTTGACTGATTGGGAACCCCGTCCTCCTGGAAGACTTCATCAAGTGGAGCTCGCGATTGCCTCAGCAGACACCACAAAGAGACAGATCCAGGAGGAGAGTGGGGATGACGCACGGTGAGTGACCCACCATGGGACAAGCAGTTTCGTCACATGATTTGTTTTTGTCAGGCCTCAAGGAGTCCTTCAAGACATGAGGGGTGCGTGTTAAGAAAAAGGACTTAAAATTTTTCTTCTAATACATAGGAGAATTGTGTCCATGGTTTCACATTGAAGTGACCATTGATGGCAAAAGATGGCTTAGAGTAAGAGACTGTTTAAAAGATTATTATGAAACCTTTGGCCCAGAAAAAGTGCCAGTTTGACAATGGTACCTTACAACTTGTCAGGATTGGAGAAGAGACTATGCAAAACACCTCTCGTCTCCCCACGGCATGCCCATCAGTTAGTATAGACATTGACCCTTCTCAGTCTCCCCAGGACCCTGGGAACCTTCCTAGTCCCCCTCAAAATACCACCCTAATGAATAAGGCTCCAATGGTTACCAAACACCTTTATCGAGTTTTAAATCCCAGAGACACATTGACCCCTGGGACGGAGGCTACCTTGGAGAAGGAAGCAGCAAGCTACCATTCAGAAGATGCGCCACCTCTCAGGACCCTGCCACAGCCTATAGGACTTACACATCTACCTACCTCCTATATCCCTCCTGCCTTTTGTGCTCCAGCCTTTCAGGAGCAAAATGTAACCCAGATATTTTTCCCCACTTCCCTTGCCTAGCCTGGCTCCCTTGTGAGAGTCTCTCCAACATAGACGGGAACAGATCAAACTTTTAAAAGAATTAAGATCCCTAGACTCTGAGCTCTGTTCATTAGCCTTAGGCACAGAGTCAATGCAAACTGGCCCACGGCGGTCTAATACAAAGGCTAAGCCACTCCATCAGCCTGTTCTCGCCTTCCCAGTCACCCGCAGTCAGATAGATAAGCCTGCCCAGGCTGAGGTCAAAGACTTAGACGAGGATCAAGAGGAGGAAGTGGGGAAAATGGATCAAGGAGATCAGGACTCAGAGGATGAGGAGTTCACCCCTAGGCAGGAGGGAACCCAGAGTGTCTACAAAAAAATTAAGCCTGCGTTTTCTTGAAAAACATAAAAAGACTTGTGCTCACAATGGCCCCACTGTGCCCTACAAGTTGACTTTATTAGAAAGCCACAGCGCACAATGGCTTAGTCCCAATGATTGGAAATTTTTAGACCGAGCTACCCTCAGTGCCGGAGATTTCCTGTTATGGAATGCAGATTTCGAGGAGCACTGTCAGGAAACTGCTCAAAAAAAGTTAACTAAGGCCTCCTCTAAATCCTGAACTTATGTTAAGCTAGTGGGCTATGCGCCATTTGACACTAAAACTAAATAGGCACGTTTCCCTGCTGGAATTTTGGCGCAGATTCAGATGGCTTGCTTACATGCTTGGAGATGCCTCCCTCAAACTGGCTCGGCTACCACTTCTTTGGCAACAATTTGACAAGGACCCAACGACCCTTATAGAAACCTTGTTCCCCAGCTTAACCTAGCTGCAGAATGCTTGCTTGGACCAAGCGAAAGCAAAAGAACTTTTGTAAAACATCTTGCCTTTGAAAACGCCAACCCGGCATGTCAGGATGTTCTTCGACCACATAAGGAAAAAGGGAAACTTTCGGACTTTGTTAGACTCTGTGCAGGGGTGGGTGCAGCCCATGCCATGGGTCTCGCCCTACATGCCCCCTTTATCAAGGCCTTTCACAATCCTGGCTCATGTACTTGCTTTACTTGTAAACAACCTGGCCATTTTTCACGCAAGTGTCTGAAAGACAAACAAAGCGTAGGAATATCGTCTCCTCAAACTGGGGCTAAACCGCCCCCAGCTACCCTTTGTTCTAGATGTGGTAAATGTCATCACTGGGCCAGTAAGTGTAGATCTAAGACAAATGGCCTCAGACAGCCTATTTCTTCCTGCTTCTCAGGAAAACCCTGCGGGGCCAGCCCCTGGCCACGACCTCCCCCAGGACAAAACCAGGGGCAATAAGGTTTATTCCCTTCCAAACTCCAAACCTACCACAAAATTCTTCCCCACAATTGCCTCCCTCCAACTAGCCACCCCAGGCAGCGCAGGACTGGACCTCTGTGCCACCACCGATACAATATTAGACTCAATGCAAGGGCACCAGATAATACCCACTAGAATTATGGGTCCCCCTTCATCTCATACGAGTGCCCTTATTCTTGGAAGAGTCTCTGCTACCTTAAATGGTGTTCAGGTCTTCCCTGGCATTAATGATAATGATTTCACTGGAGAAATAAAAATACTAGCAACAGCTATTAATGGAGTTGCGGCCATCCCAGCAGGAACAAGACTTGCACAATTAATATTCCTTCCCTTGGATTCAGGAGGCACTTCCACCGCCCAAAAATAAAATGAGGGACAGCCTCCCTCGGCTCCTCTGATGTATATTGGGTTCAGCCCATTTCTCACAATAGACCCACCCTTACCTTACTTATTGAAAAAAAGGAATTCCAAGGAATTCTAGATACTGGAGCTGATGCCACAATTATTTCTCACAAATACTGGCCATCAGGTTGGCCCATCACCCCATCCTTGAATGACCTAAAAGGGTTAAGAGTCAAAAAATCCCCATGTCAGTTCTAGGGCTCTTAGCTTTACTGATAAAGAGGGTAATAAGGTGACTGTCACTCCTTTCATTGTTCCTGACCTCCCTGTTAACCTATGGGGCCGAGATATTTTGAGTCAAATGGAAGTCATTCTTGCCAGTCCCAATTCCATGATGACTCATCAAATGCTTCGTATAAATTTTGTCCCTGGTACAGGCCTTGTGAGACTGAGACAAGGACTGGTGGGGACTATAAAACCCATAAAAAAACAAATACATATGGACTTGGGTATTCTGATTTTTAGTGTCGGTTCCTGACCCTCCTGTACCCCATGCAGATAAAATTATTTGGGAGACTCAGACTCTTGTGTGGGTGGATCAGTGGCCCCTTACCCCCCCAAAAAATTGGAGGCTGCCTCCATGTTAGTGCAGGAACAGCTGGCAGCCGGCCATGTAGAGCCCTCAACCTCACCATGGATTACTCCTATTTTTGTTATCAAGAAAAAATCAGACAAGCGGCATCTTTTACAATATTTGTGTGCCAGTAATAAAGTTATGTGCCTGATGGGAGCACTACTGTCTCGAATTCCCACACCAATGGCTATTCCCAAAACTATTGTAAAATGGTTATTGACTTAAAAGTTTGCTTTTTTACCATTCATTTACATCCTGAGGATAGACCCTATTTTGCCTTTAGTCTCCCTTGCATTAATTTCCACGGCCCTATGCAGAGATTTCAATGGAAGGTTCTTCCCCAAGGTATGGCCAACAGCCCTAGTCTTTGCTAAATATAAGTTGTTCAAGCAGTAGACCCTGTGAGAGAGTGATGACCACAATTTTATGTTTTACATAATATGGATGAATTTTTAATTGCTGCACCTAATTACCATGACCTTAATAATTGTTACTTGGACCTTTAGAAAACCCTCACTACCTTGAGACTACGGATAGCTCCTGATAAGGTTTAAACACAGGACCCTTATACCTATTTGGGCCTTAAACTTCAAGATAATCAGATCCAAATTCATAAAATACAACTGCGTGTGAACCATCTTCACACCCTTAATGATTCTCAAAAATTACTGGGAGATATTCAATGGCTAAGAACATATTTATAATTATCCACTTGTGTACTTTTGCCCCTTAATGATATTTTGAGAGGTGATTCCTACCCTTCCTCCCCTCAAAAGCTTACTCCCGAGGCATGACAGGCATTAAACCAAGTCACAGAGGCCATTGCCAAACAGTTTGTTACACAAATTTCTTATAACCTTCCTCTGGTTCTGGTTCTTTTACACACTCCTCATATACCCTCAGGAAAATTTTGGCAGTGATATCCCTATTTTAAAAATAAAGGCTTCCCCTTGCTTTGGGTCCATTTATCCACCACATCCTCCAAGTTTATTACCGTTTATCTTGCTCAGGTAGCTTCTATTATTATTAAAGGTCGTTTGCTTTCTCGACAACATTTTGGCAAAGACCCTGATAATATTTTAATTCCATATACTAATGACCAAACCCAATTTTTACTACAGAGAGGGGATGAATGGGGTATTGCCCAATCAGGCCATTTGGGAACAATTGATAACCACGTCCCCAATGACACCCTTTTACATTTTGTCCAGATACATCCATTTATTTTTCCCAAAATTACTCAAAAGGCTCCCAGTTCCAAGCCCTTACTGTCTTTACAGACGGTTCCAGTAATGGCTGTGCGGTCTTTGTTGTCAATAACCAGCCTACAACCTTTGATACTGTCTATCATTCAGCACAGTTTGTGAAATTGTTTGCCATAACACAAGTTTTTATAACATTTTCTGATAATCCTGTTAATATTCATACAGACAGTGCCTACATTGCTCATTCTGTGCCCCTGCTGGAGATTTCACCCGCCATTAAAGCTTCTTCCAATGCGGCCTTTCTGTTTCACCAGCTTCAGCAGCTAATTCAGGCCAGACAACACCCATTTTTCTTAGGACACATCAGGGCACACTCTGATCTTTCCGACCCTCTAACACAGGTAATGCTCAAGCTGATGCAGCAACTCCTACCATCTTTCCAATTTTTGGTGGCTCCATTCAATAGGCCACGGAGCTAAACAATCTTCACCAACTAAATTCCCAGAGCCTTCGATTACTTTGTAAAATTACCAGGCAACAGAAACGAGAAATAGTAAAAGAATGCCCTGCTTGCGCTCTCTCCCTCCCCATTCAACACTTGGGAGTTAACCCCTGAGGATTACTGCCAAATCAGGTTTGGCAAATGGATGTTACTCATTTTCCTGAATTTGGAAAAACCAAATATATACACGTTTCTATCGATAACTTCAGCAGCTTTATTTTTGCATCACCACATTCTGGAGAGGCTACCAAAGATGTCCTTTCTCATCTTGTTTCAGCCTTTTCCATAATGGGTAAACCAATACATATTAAAACAGATAATTGTCCTCCATATACCAGTGCCAAGTTTAAACAGTTTTGTGCTACCTTGCAATTTTGTCATCCTACTGGAATTCAATACAAACCTCAGGGCCAAGGCATTGTGGAATGTTCCACCTTACCTTAAAGACTTGGCTATCCCGCTTTAAGGCTTCCGCCCTTGTATTTACCACTCACAGGCATTGCCTTAACCATGCATTATTTGCCCTTTCTTTTCTTACCCTAGACAGTGAAGGCCTTTCGGCTGCAGACACACACTGGCATCCCTTTTCCAATTCTGATCAGCCACCTGTTATGTGGCGAAATCCCCTTACAAATAAATGGAAATGCCCACATCCTGTCCTCATCTGGGAATGTGGCTCAGCTTGTGTTTTGGACCAAGAGCTAGCAGCCCCAAGATGGTTACCAGAATGCCTGGTTAAACAGGTTAATGACTTACCTCAAACCGGGGACGGAGGCCCTCTCCCTGAGTACAAATTTTCCCCTTTTTCGGATCCATCCAACAATCTGTGTGAGGATCCTGCTTAAGGCACTTCTGCTGAACAGGTTTTTGCACGGAGGCCAGGGCCCTCCACCTTCCAACATCATGGAGTACCTTTCCCCCCCTCCCCCCATGAAGGCAAGGGAGGATCTTGGACTCAGGCTCCCACTAGTTGGAACCAGACTGCTGACTGCATGACTAAGGTGGCTTACCTCCGTTCCGAGGTTGACCATAAGTTCAGAGGAGTTCATCAGCCTAAATGGGTATGTGTTAACAAGCCAAAGATTATTCCCCCTAGTACAAGTAAAGCTCTCCAAAATTGTTCTGCAACCCGTACGCATACCCAGGCGATGCATGTCTCTTGTTTTGTGTCAGCCTCAATTTGTGTTAACAAGCAGGGAGAATGATTTTTTGAAGCCTCCCTAACTAAAACTCATGAAGCAGGGTGGACCACTATTCTTTATACCCCCGTTCTCTTTGACCAGGGAGGAGAAGGCAAATACACCAAGCTACAGTCAGCTGGGTGCCAAGGCACTGTCGGAAAAACTTCCTACTGGCCCATTAAGGACCCTACAGGGGTCTCTGATGGTAGAGGACCCACTGATGCAGTCAAGCATCCTCAGATAATCAAACTTTTGAAACCCCAAATCCCTGAGCTCACATATCATCCCTTAATGTAGCCGAAATCCCAGTTCCCAGGTTTAGATACCAATACATTAGATATTTTGCAAACTACCTTCTCCTTCCTTAATAATTCCAACCCCACCCTTGCTGGTAATTGCTGGCTCTGCATGACAACAGGGGCAAGCATGCCTATGGCAGTACCTATTAATTCTACTATGGACAATGATAATACATGCCAACCCGGATTTCCCTTTAAAGTACAGCCTATAGGCACTTTTACATTATGTCTTTTAGGCGTGATGCAGAATAATACCTATGATATGGATTTTGGAATTGCTTCCTTTGGAAATTGCTCAACAGAACAAAATTATTCCTCACCCATCCCATCTCTTTGTCCCCCCAATGGCACAGTTGTTATGTGTGGAGGAAATGTGGCCTTCCCCAGGCTTCCAGCGAATTGGGACAGTGGCTGTGTTCTTGCCTTATTACTCCCTGATATAACTATTGTCCCAGGAGACGAAACTCTAGCCTAGACACCTTAGTCAAAAGACAGAGGCGGGCGATACAGGCCTTATCACTTATTGCCAGCCTTGGAATAACAGCTGCTGTGGGCACAGGTACACTGGCTTAGGCACGGCAATACACCCTTACCATCGCCTGTCTCAACAACTTAAAATGATGTACAAACTCTATCAGAAACCATTAAAGATTTGTAGGACCAAATAGACTTCCTGGCAAAAGTGTTCCTTCAAAACAGACGAGGCTTAGATTTGCTGACTGCTAACCAGGGAGATATTTGATTGGCCTTAGGGGAACGATGCTGCTTTTATGCCAATAAATCAGTCATAGTATGCACTAAATTTAAGCAGCTTCAAGAAGATCTAGAAAAGAGATGAAGGGAACTATTTGAAAATCCCCTCTGGACAAAGCTTAATGGATTTCTACCCTACCTTCTTCCCCTATTAGGCCCTTTGTTGGGTTTACGTTTAATGGTGACCATAGGACCCTGCATTATAAACAGTGTGGTACAATTTATTAAAGAACACATTAATATTATGGCCTCTAAGCCCCTACAAATCCACTATCATCATCTGGAGATGGAAGACCACGCTGTCAACTTTTAAAAGGATGTTCTACCCTTCTCACAGGCTTATTTCTTAAGTTTACATCCCCACAAATCTCTCTTTCTTACATAAAACTATAAGTAACAGCTCTGACAAACCATCTTCTGCCCTTGCCATAAGGGTTCGTCTACATGGGCCCTTCAGCTTGGGGGAAGACGCACCCATGGAGTGAGGACGTTAGGCCATAATATCGGAGGGTGCAGGAAGGATTGCAAAAGGATGGATCCACGGATCCCCAAACACAAGACCTGTGAGTGACATGCTCTGGTGCATGGCGGTTGGCATGCTTCCGCTTCAAGGCCATCTCCTCCAAAAACATGCCAAGGCCACCACGAAATCTGCTAGTAAAGATGCTCGCTTGGATCATGAGATATTCTAAGGCCTCCTAGAGAAACAGAGCCTCTAACCCCCCCCCCAAAAAACATGGCCGGTAAGGTAGGTCAAATAATTTATATAAGAACGGGGGAGATGTCAGGGGCTAAAAGGAAGTTCTCCTTCAAAGAATAGCCTGACACTTACAAGAAACAGCCCCCTGGGAGACATCCTGCCTGGGAGATATCCCACAACCATCTATCTCCCTGAGACATCCTGTCGCCATCTGTCTTCCTGAAATATCCTGAGGTTATCTAACCCTGTGAAGACATCCAGCAACTGCCAATAAGAGAGCTTTCCCATCAGCAGCATATAAACACCCTGTGAGAACAATAAAAGTTTGCAGCTTGATCAGAACTCCTGTCTGGGTGTCATCTGTCCTGTCTTTTGTCCCTTCATTCCTTCCCAACTATGTTCGATGCCCACGTTGATGTGTCCTGCCGGCCGGGACACCTGGCACTAACCCATACCCTACTAGACTATGACTACTAATCCTAATATGATGGAGAAAAATAACCCAAATAGAATAGAAATACAAGCAGTTCAGAGGAGGCATGGTGTATAGTTGGAGTTGCCTTTTGCATGATCTAGGGTAGGTGTTATAAATCTAGCTAATTTTTAAATGAAATAGTTCTCCATGTGTTTTTAAAGTTAAAAAATATGTGAATACCTGTCTCCCTTTCTCTGTAGCCTACTTGCCACATGTATTTTATATGCACATATAGAATCCTACGTGGTATCACACGTATATTCTTGTGAGGTGGCTGACTTAGCAGATTCAAATTGTGAGAAGAGATCACTTCTCCTAAACGCTGTTGGAACTGAAAATTCAACCTATGGGGGAGCCTCCTAGTAAAAAAAAAAACATTATACATAAATCCATGCTAAGTAAAATTAATATTTTTGCATCAGTGGATGATATATATTTCATGAAGAATTTCGATTGGCATATATATTGCTACTTTTCATTGTCTGTGTTTGTGTTTTGTGTGTATATATATATATATATATATATATATATATATATATATACTCTCCAAATTTTTCAAAATATAAAATATATGTGTCCTATATACACTACCTAAATTCATTCATGTTCATGTATGTGGATTCTTAATCAACTTTTCACAAGATTATTCTCAGAAATATACATCCACCTGAAATACATATTTGTTTCCTAGTACTGAAAAGTAACTTCAGTAAATGGTGCATACAATCCTAATATTTCTACAGTAACTGACCCAGTTTAACATCAATGCAAATAGATTCCTATGGGACATGATGTGTATTTTGAAGTTCATTTTATTTAACACTGGTACATTACTATTTCTTCAGTTTATGCGCACCATAGGATATATATTTCATCCACAGGTTCACAAATTAATAGGCATTTGTTTCACTTTCAATCATTTCCTGCTTCAGAACACATGTATTCCTCCAGGTTTCTTGACTGTTCTTCTCATGAGACTTCTTTCCAAACACATTGTTTTCGATTTCCATAAAAATTTGAAGCAAAACTCCCACACTCTTCATGATAAACCATAACCCTAATATTACCATTAGATGTATAACTTTTTGGAATGAATGATTGTATATCAATATAAGATTTCCTGTATATTTTCAGATAACAATTTAATCCATTAATTAAAGTTGGTACCAGTTATATAATTTATGTTGAGTGTCTATATGGAAGAAGCTGAAGGCCATTTGAGAGTGTTTTGGTTTTAATTGTGGTCATTTGTTTGTGGTTGGAAGAGATGACTGGGTCCACCTGGGCTTGAACACTGGTGTGATTCCCCATAAGACTGAGTTCTGGAACTGAACTAAGAGAAGTATTGCCATGAAGTCGTGTTGGGATTTTAGGAGGCCACGCATGAGAATCGCCCTTGGAAACTGAGTTCTAGGCCCAGGATGGCTTTCCACATCGCCATGGAAATCTCATCCAGGATATTACATGATTTTATTTTTAAAGAGTTGACAGCCATAATTAAGAGACAAAACACACATGGATCTCACATTGTAGACCTCAATGGGCCTGGCTTCATGTGACCTTTTGCCCCCTCTTTGGGAAGCCTTGCCTGTGAGAGTTCTCCAGAGGTTTCATTCAAATGAGCTTCCTCAAAATTTTATGGTTCCTGGATGAATGGGAAACTCACAGTGGCTCCAAATTCATCCTTGAAAAATGGCGAGAAAAATACCATGAAATTTTGGACATTCCCTTGACCAGATGGCACTGGAAAACATTTCCATGTCCTATTGCTGATCAGGAGTATACCAGACAGTGCCTTGATTGACTGGGTTTCATGAAAATGCTGTAGAACAGAGATGCCAGTAAGTTGGAGCCTTCTGAGTAGTGAGCCTAGAGTAGTGGTTAGCAAGTGTGTGATAATACATCTGTGCTGTGGCCATGTAGATCTGCCATTGGCTTCCAAATGTCCTGTGAATGACATGGTGCAGCCAGCAGACAATTATATGAAAAGGCATCTTGGTATATGGAGACGTTTCTGGGGAATGTTCAGAATCAGGTTGCTATGGAAAAGAGTGCAAGCTATGTGGGGTAGAAGCCTAGTTGGTGCGTTCTCCAGCAGACACTGACCAAGCACATGTGACATAATGCCGTGCAGCACTGCGACCAATTTGGACTCCTTGTATTTTGTGAAGCAAATACCAAACTCCCATTGTAGCAGCAAGAAAGACCATTAAAAGTGGAGTATGACCAAAGGGCTTCACAGTCCACACGGGGAGACGCTTAGCCCCAATGGCCATTGTTTACCTACAAAAAGAGAATTCATCACTGCTGCACCATTTTCATTGGAAAATAAGAACACATGTCCTTCAGGTCACATAGATGCATATCTAGCTTTGATGGTCTCAAAACAAAGGAAGCTAAAGCTCCTGACAACAACATATATTTCAAGTGCCCAGCCTCAGAGGCAGTTTCTCAAAATGTCTTTAGGCCAGGAAACCTCTATATTCATAGACACAGGGTACAACTCTTTGTACCCCCAATACTAATTTATACGTCTTCAAAATATTGCTCCCAGAAATGGTACAAGAAATACTCATGTCACCTGATCTACATATACATTGTATCACAGTAATATTCTGAAAACAAAATGCAAAGGTCACACTTATGATTGTACCAAAACCTAAATGGAAAGTGAACCTGCATTACTAAAATCATCCATGTCCACTTGCCTAATGCTCTCAAATGTCAATCCTATTGACGACTACATATTTCTTTTTTCCTTAGATTATATAATTAAAGTCAAACATGTTGAATGTGTAATCCTATCACTAACTTTATGCTTTGCCTGATTTCATAATGTCTCTATTGATATCTGCTTTCCTACATGTTTACTCCAGTTCATCATTGTGACTGACTCTTCACATGTGCTGACATTTACATTCACTCTCTATATGAAACCCTATTGCTAAAGGACTTTTTTTTCCAAATCCTATATTCACTCTTCTTCCTAAACCTACCAACTATATTCCTAATCTTACTGACTATCCCGTTTTGAATGGATGTTCTTTTCTACATTCAGTCATCCAAGTAAATGTCAGGTGAGCGTCGGAGGAAGAGACCACCCAGAATCTACCTCATGCAACAGCAAAGGGTTTATTGGGGGTCCAGCGTGCTGGTGCTCATAGCTCACTTGAATAGAGCAGAGAGCCCTGAGAACAGCTTAAGCAGAGCTTATATACTTTCCTTGGAGAGGGCAGGGAGGGATTTTTATTAATGGATCAAGGCGAGTGGGTAGTTTGCGTGTAACCTGGTGAGGGAGTGCATTCTGTAGTTTGGCAGTTGGGGACAGCACATTCTGGGAACAAGATTAGCAAACATTTCTCAAGATTTCAACAGTGTTTTGTTAAGCGTACAGAAAAACAGAAAGTGACAAGTGCCTATTTTATTAACCTTTCATTCCCCACTTTTTCTTCTGGCTACTTTTAGTCATAAAAGTGATCATTGGGGGGTGTCACATTTTATGTCTGCTAGTGGGGTATTAACATAAGTTTAACTTGTCCAATTTGAGATTGGAGAAAAGAAATTACATGGTTGAACAAACAGAGTTTATAGTTAGCAATAATATGAGGATTATTATTGGACCAGCCAGGGTTGATTAATACGTAGTTAAACAGGGGGACTGTGTGAACCAAGACTCAAACCACCCTTTTTTGGCCTCTCTCTCTCATTGACACTCTTCGAGTTGTCCTTTTAATTTACTCATAGATTTTTTTTACAACTCCATAATGGTCAGCATAAACACAACATTCTTCCATCAATGCAGAACAAAGGCCCCCTTCTCTCATGAAGAGGAGGTTCAACCCTTGATTGTTCTGTAAAACAACTTCAGAGAGAGAGGTTAAAGATTTCTGCAAAGCTGTGATGGAGGTTTCTAATATCTTTAAGTTTTGGTCTATTGCTGCTTCTAATTGTGTCATTTGTTGTGTCCCATGGACCAAGGCAGTGGTTCTTGTGCCCACCTCTACTGCAACTCCTATTTCTAATAGGATGGCTAAAGTGAGGGATATATGTGCCCAGTGGAACCAGGTTTTATTTCCCCCTATTTGAATTTCAAATGAACATGCATCAGGATAAAGCACTCTGGGAAACATCTGCACCATTACACAATTAATCATATCTGTTGACAACTTCATGAAAACATAAAAAATGTTTAAGTATATAGAATTATACTGCTGTAGGGACAGACAAGGCAAGGCGCCTAAGATAGTACCGAAGACAGGGAAACAGTCCTATTCGTTTGCAACCAGATTCAGAGGGCATTACTTCTGTTGTAATCAATAAATCCCCTGAAACCCAAGTTTAGGTAGTTTCAGAATTTTGTACCCAACATGTAAAGGAAGGGGCGCAGAAGTTCACAGTCTGCAGAAGTTCACAAAAAGCAGTTTATTTTTCTGTTTTTTTCCTCTGTTCTTGGCAAGTTAACTTTTCAAGGACACCTGGGTTAGGGAGAGCTCTTTCTTCCCTTTAATTTTCACCCTGCCAGCTGTTACCATGGAGCCCAGTTTGTAACTTCTGTATCTTAGAAATGCAGCCATCTCTGTGAATCCCTAGCTCATGGCCAGAGGCCTTGTACACATATTTTGTGAAAAACTAGTAAGGGGGTGTCTACCTTAGGAGTGCAGATTTTTTAGCCAGTGGCCAAGTAGAACAGGGCAACATGTAAAGAGGAATTTTATCTACTCTGAAGTCTTTTATAGGGACTCTTTTGCTGAAAGTCCTAAAGTCAGCCATGATGAAGACTTCTGAAGAAGGTCAGATAAGACTTTTCGGTGGGCCTGGTACAGAGGGGGCAGATGGGGTAGGTGGGGCTGAGAGCAGTTCTGAAGATCTGAGAATGAGGAAGGAAAGATGTAAAGGAATAATGGGAAAGGGGTTTGGGATTTTCCTAGCAACAAAATCTTGAGCAGTAGAACAGGTAGAGCAGAGGAGAAGACTGGAGTTAGTATCACTAAAAGCCTGTAAGGGACTTTAAATTCTGAGTAACCTTTTTTCAGTGATGACAAAGAAACTTTTAAGTCCATTTTCATTACATCTTGGATAGGGGTCTGAGGGCTCTCCTCAGCTGGTTTGAGATTTGGGTTAGCTGGTAAGAGGACCTGGTGGGATCCGGTGCGGACACTGATAGGAGAAGAGAGGAGGGAGTTGGTGGAGGGGTACTTCATTACCTGCTACCTCAGCAATTGGGCAATGGTCTGAGAACTGGCAGAGGTTTGGATTTTTGATCTAGTAATTGGAGGGGAGAAATCATGTTGCTGAGGTGATAGTGACAGCAGAGAGACTGGAGCAGAAGGCTAAGGGTGAGGATCTATTGGAGAAACATAGGTCAGGATGTGAGCGAAGGAGGGAAAAGGCCTCCACATAGGGGAATCTCCTTTCACCCTTTTGAGCATTTGCAGAAGTTAAAAATGTCACGCAGAATTTGAGGACCTAGAGACCCCACTATGGGCCATCGGTTTTGGTTATCTAATTGGTAATATGGCCAATGCTGTGTACAGAATTTTTTTATTGGTTATTCAAAACATTACAAAGATTGCAGAATCACATTGGTTACACATCCACATTTTTACATAATTCCATAATAGTAACTGTTGTATTCTGCTACCTTTCCTATTCTCTACTATCCCCCCTCCCCTCCCCTTCCATCTTCTCTCTCTACCCCATCTACTGTAATTCATTTCTCTCCTTATTTTTTCCCATTCCCCTCACAACCTCTTATATGTAATTTTGTATAACAATGAGGGTCTCCTTCCATTTCCATCCAATTTCTCTTTTCTTTCCCTTTTCTCTACAGAATTTGATGAGAAGCTTGAGATCCATCAGGCAGTCCCTGTATGCTCACATCCCCATGACTTAGAGAAGAAGTCGGCTTTCCCCCCACACAGCCGTGATTTCATGTGGCTTTGATAGTCCACCAGGCAATCATAGTAATCTAGGCTAGCCAACCTGCATCTGGCTCACTTGTCCCTACATCCATTAGGTTTGTTTCCATTGTCTATGGTTTGGAAGGGATTTAATGGAATTTTAGTGGCATCCTCTTCATCAGGGATATCCCAATAGGAAAGACGTATAGCCAGCTAATAAATGTCTGGGTAGAGAGATGGTCACTAGTTACCTAATTGGGCTGTATATGAGATAGACCATAATTCTTTTCCAGTAGGATTTGTGATCAGCCATCACTGCTGAACGGGCTGATGAGGGTTAGGACTACTGGTGGTCAAGGGGAGAGTCTATAGCTTTATCCACATGGCGAATACACAATTTGAAAGGGTTACCAGTCTTTTCCAGTTTCCAGCCAGAGTCTCAACAGGCCGCAGGCTTGAGATGAGAGGTATGGATCCAGGAAATGATTCTGTCTACCTTTACCGCTGTAGGTGTTATAAGTAGCACCTGGTATGGTCCTTTCAAGCGGGGTTCCAGGGATGACACCTGATGTCGTCTTACATAGAAGAAGTATCTTAATTGACGTTGATTTGGAGTCCTCTCGTCCCCAGGTTGTTAGGCAGTGGCCATCTGTTTTCACAGGTATCCTGAGTTCTTTCAAGAGCTTTAAGTCTGTAAAGCAAATGGGTGTGAAAGAAATCGTTAGGTCTTAGAGTTGGGGTTAGGTCCCTTACTGGAGGAGGGGCACCATAGAAAATTTCATAGGGGGTGAGGTTACACAAAGAAACAGAGGGAGTATTTCTTGCATGAAACAGTTCATAAGGCAGGAGCATAGTCCAATATTTTATGCCGGTCTCTAAGCTTAATTTCGTTATGGTCTCTTTAATGTTTCTATTCATTCATTCTGCCTGTCCTGAACTCGGGGGTCTATAAGCACAATGTAACTTTCAATAAATCCCCAAGGTCCTGGCTAACCCCTGACTTATGTGGGTTATGAATGCCGGTCCATTATCACACCCTATTACTTTAGGCAGGCCGTATCTTGGAAAAATATCTCCCAGGATCTTCTTCACCACAATTTGCACTGTTTCTTTTTTTTTCTTTTTTTCCTTTTCTTTTTTTCTTTTTTTTTTTTTTTGGTGGGAAAGGCTTCAATCCATCCTGAAAATGTATCTACAAAGACTAGGAGATATTTAAGTCCATAACTTGCTGGCTTTATTTCAGTAAAGTACACTTCCCAGAATTGTCCTTGTCTGGTTCCTCATAGGTGCTTTCCTGTAGGAAGCTTGGAAGGATAAGAATTAACCATTTGATGGACCTGACAGGCTTTTGTTAACCATTCAGTTATTTCCTTTAACTGTGAGTCGGTTAGTGGAAAACTCTGTTCTTGATCCTTCATAAATGAATGTAGTTTCTTTAAACTAAGGTGAGTGATTTGATGTACATTATCTACTGACATAGTTAGAGCTGTGAATATAGGAGTTTTTACTGAAGGATTTAGAAATTCCACTTGGGGGCCTTCAGGGTTAAGTTATTTTGGCCCGGAGCTTGGTGAGCAGAACTCTGCCTATCAATGGGGCCGGGCATTCTGGGATTACTTGGAAGGAGTGATGGATTTTTCCTTTCCCCTGGTCCCAGGTCCTCTTAGTTGTGCAAGCCCGATATTTACTGCAATTAGCCCCTTGAATTAGAGACCTTTTATTTGATAGAGGGCAAAATGGAGCCTTAATGGCTGAGTATATTTCCCCTGTATCCACTTCAATGTTTACTGGGGTGCCCTCCACTTCAAAAGTTAACCTGAGCTCGGGGAGGGGATCTGATCCCCAACTTTCTTAGTCATCCTCCAGAGTCAGGATGGCTGGCTGGCGTGGCTGTCTCTTTCTAGGGCTCTCTTTGGCCCAGTGTCCTTTTTCTTTACAATAGGCACATTGATCTGAGGCCAGGGGTGGCCTCTAGTTTGGGCCCAGGTATCCCTTCCTGTCTCCATGTTTCTTATTTCTGGCCTATTTGTTGTTGTGACCAGGACCTGAGTCAATTCCTTAGTCTGTCTTTTGTTTCTTTTATCCACCCTTTGCTTCCTTATCTTCCTCAGTTTCTCTCGTATAGTATACGTTTTTGGCTTCTCTGACTAAATCTCTCAAAGTCATATCTTGTAATCCATCTAAGTGTTGTAACTTTCTTTAAATATCCATGGCAGCTTGCCCAATAAAGGCCATCATGACAGATGCCTTTTGAGCCTCTGCCTGAGTATCAAAAGGAGTATATCTCCTATATGCCTCCATAATTCTCTCTAGAAACATAGAGGGAGATACATCAGGCCCTTGAATAAACTCTATTACCTTGGCCAAATTAGTTGGTCGCCTAGCAGCCACTAAGATACCCGCTATTAGAGCCCGGAGATAAGTGGACAGATGCTCCCTACCTTCAAAGGTGTTGGGGTCCCAGTTTTGTCGATTCTAGGGAAAGCCGGGTTGAATATGTTGGGAAGTGGTGTCAGTCAACCATCTGGTCCGAGGATATTTTTTTCTAGCTTCCAGGAGGATTCTCTTTTGTTCCTCTGTCATGAAGAGAGTCCCTAGGTGTTGTTGGCAGTCATTCCAAGTAGGCTGGTGTGAAAACATCTATGAATCAACCACACCTGAGACACGAGTGGGGTCCTCTTAAAAGGGGGGATTGTTATTTTTCCAGTTATATAGGTCTGAAGAGGAGAAAGGCCAATACTGGTAGGCTTGCAATTTTTCCCCATGGCCATCATCAATCATTGGCACATAGGGACGGAGGGGGAGCATCACGGGAGTTCCAGGGTTTTCAATCTTTCATTGATGGTGAGTTCCTTTAGCCGGGCCAGGTTCCTCCAGGGGAGGAGGGGCTGTGTGTGCCGCGGGGGAGTTTTCTGGAGGGTGCTGGGCTGGCTTAGCTTCCTCCAATGGCGGAGAGGCTGAGTCAGCAGCAGGGGAATCACTTAGAGGGTGTTGGGGGTTGAGAGACCAGGGCAAGGGATAAGGAGAGGGATGAGAGTCCAGTAGAGTTAAATCTTGTGACTTAGGCAGAAAAGAGGGTGGAGGAGGAGGAGGAGCAGAGGGTTTGAGAGATGGTGGGGGAAGGATTAGGAGCGGGGGCAGGGGCAAAGAAAGGCTTCACCCATGGAGGAGATTTGCAGAGGTAATGCCGGGTTAAGATATATGGCTTTTGATCTGGATGGCTATGTGGCCCTTCCTGAAAGACAATATCTCTGACTTTTTAAATTAGTGAGAAGTAGAAAAATCCTTCTAAGGGCCATCCGAATCCAAAGGTGGGCCACTCTGAGGCACAGAGAGTCTGCCAGGTCCAGCGGTTTATTGAAAAAGAAAGATTCTGAGCCCTTAAGCCGAATTTGGTCCAGTGATCAAGGGTCAGGGACAGAGGCATTGAAGTGCTCTTTTCCATAATGAAAAATGCACAAACAGTAAAAGCAACGACACATGACACAGACAAGACAAGACAATAAAGACAGGAAATGGACGTCCAACACTGAGACGAGGACTGAGTAGCCGGCAATACCTGATGGGCTGGCAATACCGAATCTGAAACAAAATATCACTGAGTTGAGGAGACTATTGTTCCTTGATTTTCAGAGTCCTCTGGGGTGTCCCTCAGGGTGGTGGCCTGTGGCTCTGTGACACATCTGTCAGCCACCGTGAGAGAGAGCTCACACTCTTCATTGACAGCCATTTTGCCAAGCTCTAACCTGAAACCTGACACCAGAAAGAGGCGCCTTACAAATCCCTTGTGGAGCCAGTTGGGGTCTCTCGTCCGCTGCTGCCAGAACTCGGTGGAACCTCCATATGTAAAGGTCGGATGAGTGTCAGGCGAAGAGACCTCTAAGAAACTGTCTCATGCAAAAGCAAAGGGTTTATTGGTGGCCAGCATGCTGGGGCTCAGAGCTCACTTCAATAGAGCAGAGAGTCCTGAGAACAGCTTAAACAGGGCTTATATACTTTCCTTGGGGAGGGCAGGGAGGGAAGTTAAGTATACAGAAAAACATGAAGAGACAACTACCTATTTTACTAACTTTTCACTAACGACTATACTTTGCCAGATTTCCTAATGTATCTATTGATATCTATTTTCCTACATATTTTTCCCAGTTCATCATTGTGGCTGACTCTTCACATGTGCTGACATTTACATTTACTCTATACCCGAAAAGCTATAGCTAAAGAACTTTTGGTGCAAATTCTATAATCACTCTCCTTTCTAAACTACCGACTATCTTCTTAATCTTACCGACTATCACTTTTTGACTGGAAGTTATCTTTGACAATCAATCATCCAAGGCACAAGGTCCAATGCAATTGTATATCGATGTACCTGAGACATCTGTGCAGAAAATAAATCAAAGCTAAGTATCACAATCAAGGTCCTAATACACTTCTGGGTTTTAAATCTTACATAGATTTCTGTTTTCATACTTATATTTTACCTATATATTCTTGTAATTATCGCAGGTCATCAATACCATTATTCATCCAGCTGAATGATTCCTAACCCAAATCAAACCTGTTATTAACCCTAACCATACACTGTTGCCTCAATCTAACTTTACAGAAGAGCAGGGACAGAGATGGTCTTACAATACAAAAATGTAGGATTCCTTCCAACTACTGAGAAACTCAAAGGTCCATGCAAAAATGATCCCTGCAGAAGTTGTAGGCAGCTATGTAGGAACTGAGAGAGCAAAAGTTATCTTTCATTGTAAAAAACTTGGTCAGGATGAAGAAATGTGTCTGAATCAGCCTCTGTCTTCTTAATTTAGAGAAGAAGGACCCAACCAGGCCTGTGTTGAGAGCTGTTCCTGGGTGCCTATGGTTGATATACCATTCTAAGTTGTGAAAGTGTCACAGGAAGTAGGGGCAGCCTCCATTTCATGGGACTCTTTGAAGCAACTGTTAGGACAACATGGTTGCCAAGGCAGTGACCTTATTCACTTTCTGAAGGAAGTGACCTCACCTCACAACCTTGGTGACAGAACTCTCTGAACTTGGGATCCAGGAAGCCAGTCACCAAAATCCAGTCCCAGTCCCACTCCCAGGGGTCTCACTTGCTTGGATTTACCAAGGACAGATTTAGTCTTTCTTGGTACCTACTGATGTGAGGATGGCCAAATGCCAGAAAGCTCTGAAAAGTCACCTTTACTGAGAAAGCAGGTATTGGATCACCGCTGGCTCCTCAGTAGTTCAAAATGTTGACCAAAGAGACCAGATCTGAGACAGGACAGGCCATTTTGTGGGAATAAAATATGGTCCACAATTAGAGAAACTCTGGATAGTCACAGACCTACTTCGGGGAAGGAGGTGCCTTTGTGGGTGTGGGTGTGAGTTTGT
Source organism: Callospermophilus lateralis (assembly GCF_048772815.1). NCBI lineage: Eukaryota > Metazoa > Chordata > Mammalia > Rodentia > Sciuridae > Callospermophilus > Callospermophilus lateralis. The sequence goes on from NW_027513051.1 coordinate 1,835,342, forward strand.
GGATTTGTCTCATGTTCTCAGAATAGGTAGGAAAGTCGGTATGTTTGGTTTGGTGTAGACTGTTTCGAGTAAGTCGTTTGACAAGGCGAGTGTTTCTATGTCTGTGTATCCCACGGTGTCCATGGTTGTAGACATTAGAAAAGAGAATGCATCAATTGATATGTCCTGTCTAGTTGAAAGCTTCCCAGCATTCATCCTGCTCAATTTATGAATGGATTTCAGCTTGCCTTATCGATGGGCAACACTTGCTATCTTTCAAAGTTTCTGCTTTCTTCCTGAATTCTGGCCACTCTCCAGAATAGGCTCATGGTTTTGTGTCCAATATATGTACCACTTCCAAGCCCTGTGACATCGCCATGTACTGGATAGCTGAAGGGAATGGCGAGCATCTCAGAAAACTCAGGTATCAGTGTGATCAGGAGAGTCTCAGTGGAGAAACCCTGCTTTGGGCCTTTTAATTACCAATTGTTCTGCTGCCCTGAATGTCTGAAAGGTCTTTGCCTCAGGCCACCCCTTTTTGAAGCCTGAAAAAAAACTGTTTTCACATGGAAATGAATGGGCATCACCTGAGGCTTTTTGCTTAATTCCTTTGGAAAGGATGTGTCTGAATCAGCCTTTTGGCCCTGTGTGAGGCTTAGGCTTAGATTCTCAGCACCTGATGGATCTAAAGAACGATCCCATGTGTGCATACAAAACCAAAATAGCCAAAAGAGCAGTCATTCTGGATGAAGTCTCTCCCATTCCTTTGTGAGGTTCTAGACCTACATCAAGTTAGAATAGGAATGCTTTGGGTCAAATAATTTCTTCAAAGCCCTGCAGAGGCTAGCCCGTAGGAGCTTGGGTTTCCTCATGTCTCCAATTCAGACAAAGAATCTAAACCCCACAGTCAGTAGTCCTCAAATTGGAGAAGCAGAGAAGTATTAACAGCAGGCCTATGTGATCACACCAGGTTCACAGGAAGGGTGTCCAAGCCACCCTGTTTTTAGGCACATTGGGGGCAAGGGAGATTATTTTGGAGACTGTCTTGGTCTGCACCCCTCATAGAAACATTCAACCAGAGGTTATGAAGAGTGTTTATATGAAAGATCATGAGGGCCATGTGAGAGTGTGTTGGTTTTAATTGTGGTCATTTGTGTGGTGGTTGGAAGAGATGACTGGGTCCACCTTGACATGAACTCTGGTGTGATTACCCTAAGAGACTGAGTTCTGGAACTGACCTCAGAGATGTATTGCCATGAATTGTGTTGGGATGTTATGAGTTCACGCATGAGAGTCGTCCTTGGAAACTGAGATGTATGCCCAGGTTGTATTTCCACAAAGCACTGGGAATCACAGCCAAGATATCACATGATTTTATTCTGAAAGACTTGGCAGCCATAGTTGAGAGTCAAAACACACATGGACCTCACATTGTAGACCTCAATGGGCCTGGATTCACGTGACCATTTAGCCAATCTTTGGGAAGCCTTGCCTGTGAGAATTCTCCATAGCTTTCATCGACATGAGCTTCCTCAAAATTTAATGGTTCTGGATTGATTTGAAACGTACAGTGCCTCCAACTTCATCTTTCAAAAATGGCTAGATAAATACCAAGAAATTTTTGAAATTCCCATGACCAGGTGGCACTGGAGAACCTTTGGATGTCCTGTTGCTGATCATGAGTATACCAGACAGTGCCTTGATTGACTGAGTTTCATGAAAATGGTGTAGAACAGAGATGCCAATAAATTGGAGCCTGCTGAGTACTTGGCCTAGAGCAGTAGTGGGCAGGTGTGTGATAAAACATTTGTGGTGGGGCCATGTGGATCTGCCATTAGCTTCCAAATGTCTTGTGACTGACATGGTGCAGCAAGCAGTCCCTTCTATGTAAAGGCATCTTGTAATATTGAGAAGTTTCAGGGAAAGTTTCAGAATTAAGTTGCTATGGTCAATGGGGAAAGCTATGTGGGATAGAAGCATGGTTGGTGCATTGTCCTGCAGAAACTGACCCACCACACGTGACAGAACTCCCTCCAGCACTGTGTCCCAGTTGACCTCTTTGTATTTTGTGAAGCAAATACCAAACTCCCAGTGAAGCCGCAAGAAACACCATGAAAACTTTAGGATCACAAAATGGCTTCACAGTCCACACGGGGAGACACTTAGACCCCAGGGGCCACAGTTTAGCTACAAATAGCAAATTCAGCACTGCTGCTCATGTTCAGTGGAAAATAAGAAACCATGTCCTCCAGATCACATAGATGCAGACCCACCTTTATTGGTCTCACTAGAAACGAAGCTAAAGCACTTGACAACAACATATGTTTCAAGTGCCCAACCTCAGAGGCAGTTCCACAAGAAGTCTTTAGGCCAGAAGAGCTCCAGTTTGTGGAGTGTTTACCCTGTCCCTTACTTTTGGAAACTCCTTAGCATACTCTATTCCAAATATGTATTCACAGATTTTCTAACTCTTCTCCTCTAATTTTGTCTTACTTGGGGACTAGGTAATGTCAAGCCATTGTTCTGGATGACAGTGGGAACAATTTTTTGTAGCACATATTTGTATACACATTGGATTCATTTTATAATTTTCCAGTCAAAATAGTGAATCTCTCACACTAACCCCTATGCTACTAAACTCTGACTAGAATAATAACCCAAACAGAATTGAAATACAAGCAGTTCAGAGGAGGCATCGTGTATAGTTGGACTTGCCTTTTGCATTATATAGGGTAGGAGTTATGAATCTAGTCAATTATTTGGTTGAAAGAATTCTCCATGTTTTTTTAAAGTTAACAAATATGTGAATTCCTGTCTCCCTTTCTCTGTAGCCTATTTAGCACATGTAGTTTTATATGCACATATAGATTCATACCTGGTATCACACGTATATTTTTGGTGAGGTGGCTGACTTGGCATATAGAAATTGTGAGAAGATATCACTCCTTCTAAAAGCTGTTGGAACTGAGAATTCAACCTATGGGTGATCCTCCTATTTAAATAGCATTATACATAAATCCATGTTCAGTAAAATAAATATTTTTGAATCTGTGGATGATATGTATTTCATGATGAATTTCGATTGGCATATATAATGCTACTTTTTAATGTCTCTCTGTGTGTGTCTATATATATATATATATATATATATATATATATATATATATATATATCCTCCAGATTTTTCAAAATATGAAATATATGTGTCTTATTATGCACTCCCAAATTTCATTCATATTCATGTATGTGGATTTATAATCTACTTTTCAAAAGATTATTCTCAGAAATATTCATCCACCTGAAATAACATTTTGGTTTACTAGTACTGAAAACTATCTTCAGTAAATGGTGCATAGAAATCCTAATATTTTGACATTGCAAGATGGCCATGAATAGAGTGCATCACACCCTTTGTACTGCGCAACTTCACATGTGAATAAGGAGTTAGAATGACGAAAAAGTATCATGTTAGGATCTTACAGAAAAATGGGTGTGCCTGGAACCTAGAATAATGATTTCCACCACCGAGGTCCTGTAATTGAGTCTCAAACAAGAGCCAACTATGCGACCGAAGATCTGGGGTGGCTGATCCGTGCGGCCCATGCCGTGGCTACAGAAGGCGGGCCTCCACCGTGAAGCGACCAGCATGCAGGGAGAAACGTTGCTGCGGATTCTGTGGAATCCGGCTGGCTCACCCACCACTGAGCCTGGGGCTGAGTTCGGGATTTCAGATGGGGAAGAAAGTGTTACAGTTCTATCCCCCACAACCGAAACTCCACCGAGGAAACCAACGGCCACCATCTTGGAGAGCTGAAGTATCCACCACCACTCTCCGACAGATTGCAACAACAAAACTGGTGTGTGTTACTCAGCTTATCTCCCATACAGCAGGTAATTCGCAAAAATTCTCTCTTAGGCTTTCCGGGGGAGGGATTACCAGAGAAAGCCTTCATAAAGACGGGGGGAAAACTAGTGGCACCTGACCTTCATCTTCCCCTCCCATCACCGGTGAAAACAAAACTTGTCTAGCCAGCGCAATGGGTGGGGCAAGCGGAAAAAATCAAAACAATAGAGTGCCAGTGTTCCCAATAGACACCCTCCACACCCAAGGAACGGCAGGCAAAGAGTACAGTTTGAGCTGCCAAGAGGCATCACTCAGGGGAAATCTGGTGTAGCAGGGGAAATCAGGACTCGCAGAGGAAACCAGGGGACCAGAGGACAGACACGCGTGACTAGGAGGCTGGAGAACGCCTGCCCACCAGCAACCAATCACCCGCTGGCTGCCTGCGCAATTGGGCAGCTAGAGATCACCCGCCCGCCGGTGACACCCCATTCGCTGATTGCACGACTGGATGGCTGGAGACCGCCCACCCGCCAGCGACCGGGAGGTGAAACCAACCAGAGACAGTCCAGTCCCACCCCCCCATTCAAACACCCCGGCAAGGAGCCTGGGGCCCGCCATAGCAGACAGGTGACATCACTGGAGCTCAGCTGTCGGAATTCCTTCCAAGTGGAATCCACTTTTGCAGGCATAGTCTACAAACACAAAAGAGAGACAACAGAGATATATAAAACAAAAACAAATCTATTGAAGAAAGCAGAAACACAGCAATCAAATTGAGCTGAAAAGTAACGTGAACATCATGAAAAAACAAGGGAAAAAAAGGTGTGCAAAAAATGCAGGACAATTAAATTCTAAAGGAGGACCGTGAAGCATCAGAAATAGGGATAGGGAAAAAACTCAAGGCATACCTAACTCAGATGGAAAGGAATATTAGAGAAGACATGAGGCAGCAAGTCCAAGCAATAAAAGTATATTTTGAAAATCAAATAAACAAACAAATTCAAATGGCAAAGAATGAGCTTTACCAGGAGATAGAGACATTAAAAAGAAATATCAAACAGTAATCCTATAAATGCAGGAAAGTATAAACCAAATTAAAAACTCAAACGAAGAGTATTACAAATAGACTAGATCAAGTAGAAGTTAGAACGTCAGATAATGAAGACAAAGTTTATCAACTTGAAAAGAATAGAGTAAACACAGAAAAGATGCTTAAATCCCATGAGCAATGTATTCAAGAGATATGGGATGTCATAAAAAAAACAAATTTGAGAGTCATCGGGATAGAAAAAGGCATAGAGATTCAAACCAAAGGAATGGACAACATATTAAATGAAATAATTCTAGAAAATTTCCCAGAGATGGAAGATGGAATGGATTGCCAAATCCTGGAAGCCTACAGGACCCCAAGCATTCAAAACCATAATAGACCAACTCCAAGACAAGTATTTATGAAGATAGCCAGAACAAGGACATACAGAACAAAGAGAGAATATTAAAAGCTACAAGAGAAAGTAGGCAGGTTACATTCAGGGGTAAACCAATTAAGTTAACGACTGATTTTTTTCATCACAAACTTTGAAAGCAAGAAGATCCTGGAACAAATTATTTCAAACGCTCAAAAATAATGGATTCCAACCAAGAATACTGTATCCAGCAAAATTAAGCTTCAGATTTGACAATGAAATTTAAGTCTTTCACGATAAACAAAAGCTAAAAGAATTCACAGCCAGAACACCAGCAGTGCAAAGCATTTTGAGCAAAATACTACAAGAAGAGGATTTGAAAAGTAATGCCTGAAACTAGCAGCAGGAGGTATCTCAGTAAAGGGAGAGGAAAATAACCAAAAAGTAAAAACTAACCAAAATAAATAAATAAATGAATAAATAAATAAACAAACAAACAAACATGACTGGAAGTAGAAATCATATTTCAATTGTAACCTTAAATGTTAATGGCCTAAACTCACCAATCAAGAGACATAAGCTAGTAACCTTGATCAAAAAAAAAAAAAAAATCCAACAATATGCTGCCTTCAGGAGACTCATATGATAACTAAAGACATACAGAGGCTGAAATTAAAAGTTTGGGAAAAATCATACCACTCACATGACCCTCAGAAGCAAGCAGGAGTGGCCATACTCATATCGAATAAAATCAACTTCAAACCTACGTTAATCAAAAGGGATAAAGAAGGACACTATATACTGTTAAAAGGAACCTTGCACCAACAATGCATAACCATTATCAATTTGTATGCACCAAACAATTGAGCTGCAACACTCATAAAACAAACTCGCCTCAAGTTCAAGAGTCAAATAAACTACACAATAATTATGGGTGACTTCAACACACCGCTCTAGCCATTAGACAGATCCTCTAGACAAAAACTGAATAAAGAAACTATAGAATTCAACAGCAAAATCAGTAACCTAGACTTCACCGACATATATAGAATATATCAACCATCAAAAAGTGGATACACGTTCTTCTCAGCAGCACATGGATCCTACTCAAAGATAGACCATATATTATGCCATAGGGCAATTCTTAGTAAATATAAAGTCGTGGAGATAATACCATGCAGAATATCTGATCATAATGGAATGAATCTGGAAATCAATGATAAAAGAAGGAAGGAAAAATCCTACATCACATGGAAAATGAACAACATGCTACTGAATGATCAATGGTTTACAGAAGACATAAAGGAGGAGATAAAAAAATTCGTAGAGACAAATGACAATACAGACACAACATACTGGAATCTATGGGACACAATGAAAGCAGTTTTAAGAGGGAAATTCATTTCTTGGAGTTCTTTCCTCAAAAAAAAAAAGAAAAATCAGCAAATAAATGAACTCACACTACGCCTCAAAAACCTAGAAATGGAAGAGCAAAACAACAGCAAATGTAGTAGAAGACAAGAAATAATTAAAATTAGAGCAGAAATCAACGAAATTGAAACAAAAAAAATTGAAAATATTGATAAAACTAAAAGTTGGTTCTTTGAAAAAATAAATAAGATTTGCAGGCCCTTAGCCATGCTAAGGAAGAGAAGAAAAGAGAGAACTCAAATTACTAACATACGGGATGAAAAAGGCAATATCACAACAGACACTACAGAAATAAGAAGATAATTAGAAAGTATATGGAAACCCTGTGTTCCAATAAAATAGATGATAGTGAAGATATCAATAAATTCTTAAGTCATGCGATCTGCCCAGATTGAGTCAGGAAGACACACACAATTTAAACAGACCAATAACAAAGGAAGAAATAGAAGAAGCCATCAAAATACTACCAACCAAAAAAAGCCATGGACCGAATGGGTATACAGCAGAGATCTACAAAACCTTCAAAAAGGAATTAATACCAATACTTTCCAAGCTATTTCAAGAAATAGAAAAATAAGGAACTCTTCCAAATTCATTCTATGAGGCCAATATCACCCTGATCCCAAAACCAGACAAAGACACTTCAAAGAAAGAAAACTACAGACCAATATCTCTAATAAACTTGGATGCAAAAATTCTCAATAAAATCTTGGTGAATCGAATACAAAAGCATATCAAAAAAATTATGCACCATGATCATGTAGGATTCATCCCTGGGATGCAAGGCTGGTTCATTATACGGAAATCAATAAATGCTATTCACCACATCAATAGACTTAAAGACAACAACCATATGATCGTATCGATAGATTCAGAAAAAACATTCGACAAAGTTCAGCATCCCTTTATGTTGAAAACACTAGAAAAACTAGGGATAACAGGAACTTACCTCAAGATTGTAAAAGCTATATATGCTAAACCTCAGGCTGGCATCATCCTAAATTGAGAAAAGCTGAAGGCATTCCCTCTAAAATCTGGAACAAGAGGGATGCCCTCTATCACCACTTCTATTTAATTCAGTTCTTGAAATACTAGGCATAGCAATTAGACAGACAAAAGAAATTAAAGGCATAAAACTAGGAAAAGAAGAACTTAAATTATCGCTATTTGCGGATGACATGATAATATATTTAACAGACCCAAAAGGGTCTACAGAGGAACTGCTAGAGTTAATAAATAAATTCAGCAAAGTGGCAAGATATACAATCAACACGCATAAATCAAAGGCATTCCTGTATATCAGCAGCAAAACTTCTGAAATGGAAATGAGGAAAACCACTCCATTCAAAATATCCTCAAAGAAAATAAGATAATTGGAAAAACAATTATATAGTTGGGAATCAACCTAACAAAAGAGGTGAAAGATTTATAAATGAAAACTACAGAAACATAAAGAGATAGAAGAAGATCTTAGAATATGGAAAAATATACCCAATTCATGGATAGGCAGAACTAGCATCATCAAAATGGCGATATTACCCAAATTCTCTACAGGTTTAAATTGATGCCAATCAAAATCCCAACGACATTTCTTGTAGAAAAGATAAAGCAATCATGAAATTCATATGGAAAAACAAAAGACCCAGAATAGCAACAGCAATTCTAAGCAGGATGTTTGAATCTGGAGGTATAGCGATACCAGACTTCAAACTGTACTACAAAGCAATAGTAACAAAAACAGCATGGTACTGGTACCAAAACAGGCAGGTGGACCAATGGTACAGAATAGAGGACACAGAAATCATTCCACAAAATTACAACTTTCTTATATTTGATAAAAGGGGCTAAAAACCTGCAATATACGAAGGACAAATGGTGCTAGAAAAATTGGAAATCGATATGCAACAAAATGACACTGAATCCCTTTCTCTCGCCAAGCAAGGAAGTTAACTCAAAATGGATCAAGGAGCTAGATATCAAATCAGAGACACTGCATCTGATAGAAGAAAAAGTTGGCTACGATCTACATACTGTGGGATCGGGCTCCAAATTCCTTAATAGGACACCCATAGCCCAAGAGTTAATAACAACAATAAATTAATGGCACTTACTTAAACTAAAAGTTTTTTTTTTTTCTCAGCAAGAGAAACAATAAGAGAGGTAAATAGAGAACCTACATCCTGGGAACAAATTTTTACCCCTCTCACTTCAGATAAAGCCCTAATATCCAAAATATACAAAGAACTCAAAAAATTAAAAAGTAAGGTAACAAATAACCCAATCAACAAATGGGCCAAGGACCTGAACAGACACTTCACAGAGGAGGACATACAATCAATCAACAAGTACATGAAAAAATGCTCACAATCTCTAGCAGTCAGAGAAATGCAAATCAAAACCACCCTAGGATACCATCTCACTCCAGTAAGATCGGCAGCCATTAGGAAGTCAAACAACAGTAAGTGTTGGCGAGGATGTGGGGAAAAGGGGACACTTGTACACTGCTGGTGAGACTGCAAATTGGTGCAGCCAATTTGGAAAGCAGTATGGAGATTCCTGGGAAAGCTGGGAATGGATCCACCATTTGACCAAGCTATCACACTTCTTGGACTATTCCCCTTAAAACAGCGTACTATTGGGATACTGCCACATCAATGATCATAGCGGGACAATTCACAACAGCTAGACTGTGGAACCAACTTAGATGCCCTTCAATAGATGAATGGATTAAAAAAAATGTGGAATCTACACACAATGGAGTATTACGCAGCACTAAAAAATTACAAAATCATAGAATTTGCAGTGAAATGTATGGCATTAGAGCAGAATATGCTAAGCAAAGCTAGCCAATCCTTAAAAAAACAAATGCCAAATGTCTTCTTTGATATAAAGAGAGCAACTAAGAACAGAAAGGGAGGAAGAGCATGAGGAAAAGATTAACATTATACAAAGACGTGTGGGGGGAGAGAAAGGGAGAGAGAAGAGAAAGCATATGGAAATGGTAGAATACCCTCAATGATACACAAAATTACACATAATAGGTTGTGAGGGGAAATGGGGCGGAAATAATGGAGAGAATTAAACAACAGCACATGAGGTAGAGAGGGAAGATGGGAGGGCAGGGGAGGGGGGATAGTAGGGGATAGGAAAGGTAGAAGAATACAACAGTCACTAATATGCCATTATGTAAAAATGTGAATGTGTAAGCAATGTGTTTCTGCAATTCTTATTTGGGGAAAAAATGGGAGTTCATAAACCAAATGAGAAAAATGTATCAAAGATGATATATCATGAGCTTTGTAATGTTTTGAACAACCAATAAAAATAAATAAATAAATAAAGGTTTAAAATTGAGTGGGAAGAAATCAGCTAAAAAAGGGTTGAGATGCATTCATTTTGCTAAGCAGAAACTTTGTTTTGTGTAGTTGTAACTATCACAAATTTATTTTACCAGAAATTTGGCTTTTGAAAATGCACATAAAATGAGATTAAAGGATAATTCACCTACCTTCATGAAAAATTCATAGCATTTCCTATATTTTTCATATTTCATTTTTTTAGTTAATATTTTGTCATGGACCATGTCTAGCCTTAGGCTATTCTTCCAGAATACTACCTCATCTGACAAGTTCGTACAATGTATTGGATTTTTCTTTTCATCTTTTATTTAATTGTTTCTAGCTAATAATGTGTATTTCTTCTTATCTTTATTTGGACATACATACCCAACTATATCTTTGCATTTTATGTTTTACTGGGGAAGAGACTCATCAAAAGCTCTTTGTTATATGTATTAACAATCAAACATTCAGAGAAGGCAATTATTCTTAATTTTGCATGAAAATAACTTTGTACCATTTTTCTTATAAAGATTTAGAATTATTAATAATGTCCCTGCTGTAATAAGTAACTACTTACAAGAAGAATTAAACATTGACTTTATATCAATTATGAATATGAAAAGTACTAAAATAAATATTTGGCAATTAATACACAATTGATAGAAATTGAAATCACGAGAAAGCCATTTAAATTGTCAGTGCATATGGTCCTTAAATAATAGGTTTTTTAAAAAAAATTTTCTCTAATTCATAAGATATATTATGCCATATTATAGCTTAATGTGATATAAAACCTTAAATTATCACAATGATAATAATAATCCATTGTTCCTTCCTCTACATTCTGTGGCATGCTAGTACTAAAATAAATTGTATTATAACACCAAAAAAAAAAAAAAAGCCAAATCATAATATTTCTACAGTAACTGACACGAGTTTAACATCAATGCAAGTAGATTAGATTTCTATGGGACATGATGTGCATTTTGACGTTCATTTTTATTCAACACTGGAACATTACTATTTCTTCAGTTTATGCACATCAGAGGATATATAAATATTTCATCCACAATTTAGCAAATTTATACGCATTTGTTTAACTTCAAATCACTTCCTGCTTCAGAACCCATGTATTCCTTCATGTTTCTTGACTGCTCTTTTCATGAGACTTCTTTCCAAACACATTATTTTCGATTTCCTTTATCATATTTGAAGCAAAACACCCGTCATGATAAACCATAACCCTAATATTACCTTTAAATGTATAAGTGGTTGGAAAGAATGATTGTATATCAATATAAGATTTCTTACTTAGTTACAGATATCAATTCAATCCATTATTTAAAGTGGAACCAGTTATATTATTTATTCACAGTATGGTCTATTCATGTATTATCTCTATATTCATAGACACAGGGTACACCTCTTTGTACCCCCAATACTAATTTATACGTCTTCAAAATATTGCTCCCAGAAATGGTGGAACAAATACATGTAACCTGATCTACATATACATTTTATCACAGTAATATTCTGAACAGAAAAAGCAAAGATCTCACTTATGATTGTACCATACCTAAATGGAAAGTGATCCTGGATTACTAAAAACATCAATGTCCAGGTTGCCTAATGATCTCAAATGAAAATCCTATTGGTGACTACATATTTGTTTCTTCCAAAGATTATATATTCAAACTCAACCCTTTGAATACGTCTAAAGCTGTCACTCACTTTACACTTTGAATGATTTTGTAATGTGTCTATTGATATCTGCTTTCCTACATATTTTCCCCAGTTCATCATTGTGACTGAATCTTCACATGTGCTATCACTAACATTCACTCTCTAACCGAAACCCTATTGCTAAAAAACTTTGGTCCAAATCCTATATTCACTCTTCTTCCTAAACCTACCTACTGTCTTCCTAATCCTACCGACTATCCCTTTTTGACTGGATGTTCTCTTCTACATTCAATCATCCAAGGTACAAGGTCCTATGCCATTGTATATCGATTTATCTGAGACATCTGTGCAGAACGTAATTCAATGCTAAGTATCCCAATCAAGAACCCAATGACCTTCTGGGCTTCAAATCTTACTTAGATTTCTCTTTTTGTTCATATATTTCACCTCTATATTCTTATAAATATCACAGGTTTCCAATACCACTGTTCATCGAGCAGAATGGTTCCTAATCAAAATTGAAAATGTTATTAACACTAACCATACACTGTTCCCTCAATCTAACTTTACAGAAAAGCAATGACAGTGTTGGTCTTACAATACAGGAATGTATGGGATCTTCCACCTGATGAGAACCTCAAAGGTATGTGCAGAAATGATCCCTGGAGAAGATGTAGGCAGCTATGAAGGACCTGAGAGAGCAAAAGTCATCTTCCATGGAAAACAACCTGGTAGGATGAAGTTTGGTGTCTGAATCAGCCTCTGTCTTCTTAATGTAGAGGAGACGGACCAAACCAAGCCTTTTGGAGAGCTGTTCCTGAGAGCCTATGGATTATATCCCATTCTAACTTATGAAAGGGTCACAGGAAGTAGGGGCAGCCTCCATCTAAAGGGACCATAAGAAGCAACTGCTAAAACAAAGTGGTTGCCAAGGCAGTGACCTCATTCAGTTCCTGAAGGAAGTGACCTCACCTCACTTCCTTGGTGTTGGAACTCTCTGAACTTGGGATCCAGGAAGCCAGGCACCCCGAGCCAGTCCCAGTCCCAGTCCCAGTTGTCTCACTTGTTTGGCTTTACCAAGGAGAGGGTCAGTCTTCCTTGGTACCTACTGATTTGAAGATGTCCAAATGCCAGAAGAGCTCTGAAGAGGGGCCTTTCCTGAGAAAGAAGGTAGTGGATCACCACTGGTTCCTGTCAACTTCACAGAGTTGACCAAGGAGACCAGATCTGAGACAAGACAGGCCATTTCAGAGGAACATAGTATGGCCCAGCAGTCAGAGAACACTCCGAATAGTCACAGACCTACTTGGGGGAAGGAGGTGCCTTTGTGGGTGTGGTTGTGGGTTTGTGATTTGGTCTCATGTTCTGAGAATAAGTTTTTTCAGATATCAGCTCCGGAGCCCAGGAATTAATTCTCATTGGGGCTAAGGTTCCCCACCAGTGAGATTTGAAATTGGCGCTGGCTGCAGAGTTAATAAGGGCAGGGACTTTTAACGCCACTGCAGAAAAGAAGAAGGTACGAAGAAGAAGTCCTTAGGTGCCATGTTGGGGTTTTTCTCTGGGGTATGGCTGCCATTTATACTTTTCCTAACATTCCTCCCTTTTTGTTTTCTTAGAAAGTGGGGCATTGTTTGTCATTTCTGGCTGCTGCCTGCTGTGTGGGGGTGCTGTGGGGCCTAGAAAGGGAAGTGGACAAATGCTCGGGGGCCAGGTCTGGGGATATCATGGCAGCCAGAAATAAAAGCCAGTGGTATAGATAGCTACTTCAGTAGGGGTAAAGTCTATGAAAGTTCCCTGATGCCACAAGTTGTCGATGGCATGAAACCAGTCCTGGATGGAGGAGACTGTTGGTATCAGCTACTGGTCCTGTAACAGAGACTCTAGGAAATACTGGAAGCGTTGCCTGGTCATGGCGTCACCAGCACTTGAAGAAGATCAGAGTGAATAAAAACAGAATGAAGATAAAAATTAAAGCAAAGGTCAATTTTTGGCAGAAGTTCCATGTTGGGGGACTGACATAGAAGAGGCCAAGGGCCATGAGGAAGCTTAGAAGGTCATAAAGACTCATGAATCCAGGATGGCAGATTAAGAGGTTCTCCAAGCTCGTTGCCTCCCGCTGTCTGATGTACGTTGCATTCCATCGTGCCTGGTAGTGAGCTTCATCACTGAGTGAACTGTTCTCTTGGAGATGTTAGGGGTTCATCGGTCATCAGAGGATGGTAGTGCCTAAGCAAAAGCTGGTTGAAATTTTGATTAGAAATTTTTTGCAGTTGGGTTTGAAGGAACTTCATTATGCATGGCAAGAGAGCAAAAAAAGGGAGCATACCAATAAGGGGCCCCAAGATAGGTAGTAAGTACATGGCAAGATAGGATTGGAAGAACCCTGTTATGGGATTGGAGGAGCTAGGTTTGAGCAATTTGGTCAATAATTTCTGCAATTTAACAACATTTTTTTCTATCAGCCCAGATTCATTAACATAAGAGCAACATTCCTCTCTGAGGAATAGGCATGTACCCACTTTTTCTGCAGTGAGAAGATCAATTGCCCTTTGGTTCTGTAAAGCCACTTGTGCCAATGAAGTAACCTGGCGCTGCAAGGAGCCCAGAGACTCAGCAGTGGTATCGAGTGCTTCCTGCAGTTTTTGTTGCAGGTCTTTGAATGCCCATAGAGCATGACCTATAGCTCCACCAGAGAGTCCGAGACCCGCCACTGAGGTTGTTAAAGTGAGGCCTACCAGAACCGGCAGAAAGACTGCCCTACGGGTTCAGGAAGGTAGGGCCAACTGTCGGAATTCGGTGGGAGTATACAAAGACAGCTGAGGAACTACAGTAACCAAGAAACAGGTGCCAGAGACATTGATCGTTGAGGTACTTAAAGACCCATTACACCAGAGGAAATGTCCAGGTTGCATAAATGCAGGGCTCGATTGGGTGCTTAAGCTCAAGGAACAAATGGGTAAAGGATTCATTATTGGCAGGTGGAAACAGATGAAAGCAAATAAAGTATTGGTGAAATAACTTTCCCACAGTGGGATACGTGTCACATGTAGGGGTTGTCCTTTCTTAGAGAAATTGTAGGTTTTTGCTGAAATATTTCCTGCCGCTAATGGGACTAAGTGAAGCACAGAGAAAGCACTGAGAAGGAGGCACAAAAAGAGGGGTGGAGTTTAATAATCGAAGAGATTGGTGTAACAAATTGAGCCATGTGTCAGGGGGACCTGAGGGGGTTGAAGGGTCTGAATCCTTTGTGGATGAGCTATGGATAAGATCTAAAAGTTTTGATTCTGACTCCTTAATGTGTTCGACTACCTGGATGGTTGCCTTAGGTGGCATAATCAGGGTGCGGCCAACTGTCATCCACCCTGTGGGTCTGGCTGAGGTTGTCCGAGCATAGACAGCAAACTCAACATAGTCCCAACGTTTGGCCTTGGGGTCAGGTATATCTAAAGTATACCATCCATTGTTATCAGATAAAGAGACTTTATACCACTTTAGGTAACTAGAAGTCCACACTTTAGGGTAACCAAGTGAGTGGTAAGAATAGCTACCATGTTCATCATGGAACCTGCATGACCAATAGGGGCACCCATTATATATGTCAGGCCACCAATGACAATAGTCTTTTGTTTGATCAAAAAGGAAGCAAATGAAAAGCCAGTTCCAGCTACCAGGGACGAAGGTCCTTGAAGGTGACAATTTTAGGGAAATAGAGGTGCAGTTGTGGATGAAGCAAGTAGTTGCATCCACTGCACGGACCTTCTACATGCCATGTTCTGAGTATCGTTCCTGAAGAGTGAATAAATACATGGTAGGAGAGGAGGGTAAAGACCAGTCCCGATAGAGCACAGAAAATAAGCAGAGCACAAAAAACAAGCAGTTACAGAAGATTAGGGTGTTGAGAGAGCCCATTGTGACTTTTTTAAGAGGAATTGGGCTGCATGGAACACCGTGTGAGCCGCAACTTAAATGGGTGAGATGAGTGTGGAGAGCAGGAGTTAATGGGAGGTTCAGGAGGTGATTCTTGGAGTTCCTCTGGGTTGGTCCTGTCGTCAGCAGGTGGGGCCTCCTGGTGATATGGCTTCAACCTAGAAATGTGAATCCAGGGAGTTAGACGGTTGTCTGGTAAGGAGAGTTTGGCGGCAGTGGGGGTACAGAGAATGACAGGATAGGGGCCTTCCCATTTTGGGGCAAGAGTCCCTTTCTCCTCTGGGGTATTATAATATACTAGACTCCCAGGTGTTAAGGGAGGAGTGTTTGGAGAGGACACTGGGTCCGGATGAAGCCAGTCCTGATATTTCCAGAGTTCCGAGCGGAGATGATACAAAAGAGGCAAAGACAAATCTCGGGTGAGAGGTCCTTGTGAAATGACCAACCCAGGGGGTATAAGAGGTCTTCCATATATTATCTCAAAGGGAGACAGTAAAGATGGTTTTTAGGGAGAGCTCTGATTCGAAGCAAATCCAAGGGAAGAAGTTTGACCCAGTCTAAGTTTAATTCCATTGTCATTTTGGTAAGGACTTCCTTTAGAGTACAATTTACCCTTTCCACTTTCCCTGAAGCTTGTGGATAATATGGACAGTGGACATGCCACTTGAAGGAGAGGGCTTGAGAGACCTTTTGTGTGATTCTAGAAATAAACTCAGGGCCATTGTCATATTGTAGAGAAGTGGGCATACCAAACCTGGGGATGATGTCTGTCAGTAAGATTAAAGCTACAGTGGAAGCCATTTTATTGGAAGTGGGAAATGCCTCAATCCAACCAGAGAAAGTGTCCACAAAGACAAGGAGGTATTTAGTGCGCCATACTGTGAGCATGTTGGTGAAGTCTACCTGCCAGTCAGCAGTGGGAATGTGTCCCCGGGCTTGGTGGGAAGGAAAAGGTTCGGGCCTTAAAGGAGTATAAGTGTTGGTCCACTGACAGATCTGACAATTAGAGGCTATATTCTGTAGCATGGCTTTGTCAGAGAGGGTGAGCGAGAAGAAGCTCTGTAAAAAGAGGGTCAAAGACTGAGAATTGGAAAGGAATAGAGTATGAAGGAACTTGAAGAGATCCTTGTTCTTACTGGAAGAAGTAGGGGCTTCAGATGAGCTGTCTAAAGTGGCCATTATATGTCCCCCAGGGGGTCCATCATTGGAAGTGGTAGCAGCCATTTGTTCCGCCTGGTCAGCTTTGGCATTGCCCTCAGTGATAAGAGAGACGTCCTTCTAATTAGACCTACAATGGACAACTCCCACCTGGGTGGGTAAGTGGGAGGCCTTTATCAGATTGGTTATAAGAGCCGAATTAGTGATTACATTACCTTTGGTTGTAAGTAGGCCTCGCTCCTTTCATATTGCAGCATGGGATAAGATATGGAAGACATATTTTGAATCAGTATAAAGGGTTAGGGATTTTCCTTGTGCTAGAAGGCAGGCACGAGTGGCTACTATAAGTTCAGACTGCTGGTTGGTAGTTCCTGAAGGCAGAGCTTTGGCCTCTATAATCTCAGTGGCTGAAACTACAGTGTATCCAAAGTAATGAGTGCAATTCTGCCTAAAGGAACTGCCATCAGTAAACCAGATAAGGTCAGGCTTGGCTAGTAGTCTCTCAGAAATGGAAGAATGACAGGGGAGGAAATCATCTAAGGTTTCCAACCAATTATGAGTTGGTGTGTTAGACGTGGGAGTCACTGAGAGCAGTGAGGCAGGGTTCTGTGCAGAGCAGGGGAGGAAAGTAATATTAGGGTTTTCCAGAAAGGAAGTGAGGAGTGACAGAACTCTGGATGGAGGAAGGGTTTGAAAGCCCTTATAAGCTAAAAGATCCTTCAAGTGATGTGGGAGTGGATAGTTAAAGGGGCCCAAAAAGTAAGCTTAGAGGCTTCTTTGTGTAAAATTTGTCCAGCAGCCAGAGCTCTTAAGCAAGGGGCCCACTCACGGATGGTAGGGTCAATTTGCTTGGACAAATATGCCACAGGTGCAAATGTAGGCCCATAGTTTTGACCTAAGACCCCAAGTTCTTGCCTCCCTTTTTCATGGACATATACATGAAATGGTCTTGAAAGATCAGGAAGGTGAAGGGCAAGTGCCTTTAAGAAAAGTTGCTGAAGCCTGCGCAAGTGGTAGTTTGGGGAGGAGGCAAGAGATTCACTAGGGGGTCCCTTTGCTAGTTCATACAGGATTTGTATAGAAGAGAATAATTTGGGATCCAGGCCCTAAAATAACCTGCTAGTCCTAGGAATAATAGTATTTTGGCTTTTGTATGGGGCACTGGAAGATCAGAGAGGAGTTGCCTCCTATCCAGTGTTATTTCCTTTTTTCTGGGTGTAAGGCAAAAACCAAGAAAGGTGACAGAAGACTGGGAAACCTGGGCCTTGTGGGGAGACTTCCTATTTCCCTTGTCTGCTAGGAAATTAAGAAGCTGTGCAGTGTGGGATTGAGAGTGTTCCCAGAGGGACTACATAGAAGAAGGTCATCGACATATTGAAGGAGAGTAGAGTCAGGACAGGTCGGGTGAAAGGATGTGAGGTCCTGGGCAAGAACTTGGCCAAAGAAATGGGTGCTATCCCTGAATCCCTTTGGGAGGACAGTCCAGGTAAGCTGATGAGAATGGCGGGTGTGAGAGTCAGTGCAAGTAAAAGCAAAGATATCCTGAGATTCTGAGAACAAGGGAATAGAAAAGAATGCATGTTTCAAATTTAGAACCAAGAAGTGGGTAGTAGTGGCAGGGATCTGAGAGAGGAGGGTGTAAGGGTTGGACACTAGCGGGTGGATGGGGACCACAGAGGAGTAGACAAGGGGAAGGTCTAGAACCAGCCTGTAGGACACGTTAGGTTTCTTAACTGCCAGAATGGGGGTGTTGAAAAGAGAGTGTGTAGGCCTAAGATACCCCTTTCATTATAAATCCTGGATGATGGCTTCTAATCCGAGGAAGGCTGTGGTTGTGAGTGGATATCATGGTTGACTAATATATCTTGAAGGCTCCAGTAAGACAATATGAATAGGACTGCATTTAGCCATAAAGGGTGTAGTTGTGTCCCAAAACTCAGGGTTAACTGGTTTAGATTGTCGTGGGAGAGTGCATGGAGGAGGTGTATCTGCCCCTAGGAACATCATGAGGAAATGAGAGGTAGGAGAGGTGTGGGGTGATATGTGAGTGGTGACTTTTAATAGTGAGAGTATGTCCCTTTCCAGAAGGAGAATGGGGCAATGGCTCATAACGAGAAAGGAGTGAGTGAAGGACAAAAGGGATTTTGAGGGAAAATATGTTTACCTCCTACCACGACAATAGGAGTTTTTGAGGGTGTGGTAGAACCCCAATACTCCCTCAAGACCGAAAAAGTGGCACCAGTATCCAAAAGGAAGGTAATGAAGCGTCCATCCACCAGGAAGGTGACCCTAGGTTCTTGATTCTTGATGGTAATAATCTGGAGGGAAGGCCCAGGGCTCCATCATTCCTCCTCTGCCAAGCCCAGGAGAGGCTGGGGTTGCCGGGTGGCTGACCAACCTCCCTTCCGGGTTGTTGGGCAGTCTCCCCCCCAGTGTCTCCTTTGATGGCATGTTGGGCAGGGGTTGTAGGGTGTTCTCGGCGAAGGACAATCCTTACCACATTTGAAGCAAGCTCCAGGGGGTGTCACATTGGGACGGCGTGGTGATGGCCTTCTCTGAATGACCTGGGCCAACATTTGGAATTTGGCATTTTCAGCTCTCTTCCTACGGCATTCACTTTCATCCTCTCTACCATGAAAAACCTTTAAAGAGACAGCGAGGATTTCGGTCTGAGGAGTAGCAGGGCCCTGTTCAAGCTTTTTAAGCTTGGCTTTAATGTCAGAGTATTTTTGGGCCAGAACATATGTCATTAAGAGATGACGGCCATCAGGGGTTTCTGGGTCGAGTTATGTGCAGTGTTGAAGGGCCTTGGTTAGTCTATCCAGGAATTCTGAAGGTGTTTCCTCCTTCCTTTGAATGACCTCCTGCACCTTTTTAAAGTTAACAGCATTGTGGGTCGCCTTTTTCAGGCCCGCCAAGAGGCAGGATGTAAAAAGGTCATGAGTCTGTAAGCCTTCAGGGGTGTTGTAATCCCATAGGGTTCCTGCTCTGGGACAGCATGAGAGCCCGTGGGGTGGTCAGGATTGGTCCTATGATTTTCATCAGCATGGGCTTGGGCTAGCTCCCAAACCCATTGCCTTTCCTCAGGGAGAAGTGTATTGGCCAAGAGCATGTATATGTCATGATGAGTGAGGCTATATGCTTGCAGGACCCATTGAAACTCCCGAATGTAAGTGGTGGGTTTAGTGGTGATTGAGCCTAACTTGCTCTCTAGCTGAGTAATGTCTGACCTGGAGAAGGGCACGTGGACTCTGATGACACCCTCGGGACCAGCTACCTCACGAAGGGGTGCGATTGTCTTAGGGGTGGGAAGGAGTCCTTTAGACCTGGTAAAAGGAGGACTGAGAGAGGCAGGCGGAGGACAGGAAGGAGTGGGAGGGGAAGGGAGTGTCTCTTTGGAAGAGGAGGAAGTGGAGCAGGCAGAAGAGGACGGAGGGGAGGGGGATAAAATGGAAGGCTGAGGATCCATGGAATCAGGCAGAGGATGAGGAGGGTATTGCAGAAGAGAAGGGGCAGATGGGGCTGGGGAGAAGGTGGGGGTTCATCTGCTGGGTTGAATGAGGAAGAATCTGTGAAGTCAGAAGTAGAAGTAGGGAAAGAGAGGGGATTGCAAGCAAGGAGGACCTGACGGGGAGGGCAGGAGGAGCAGAGACAAGGTGCTGTGTGGGAAGGCTAATACCTTCAATGCAGGGAATCTCCCTCCACTTTTCCAGACGCTGGCAGTAGTTAAAAAGGTCCCAGGGGAGGTTTGGATCTAAGGAGCCTTCTGGAGGCCAATGATTGCCATTATCCAGTGGATATGGAGGCCAATCTTGGGTACAGAATTTAATTAAAAGTTTGGGCTTGATGTCTGGTGTGAGGGAGAGTGTGGCCAGATTTTTTATTAAACATTTGAGAGGTGAGGCTTCAGGTACAGATGAAGAGGTGCCCATTGTCACAGGGAGAGATGAAAGAGAGAGAGAGAGAGAGAGAGAGAGAGAGAGAGAGAGAGAGAGAGAGAGAATAAGAGTAAGCGAGAGACACAAAGAGAAAACCCGAGCTGGAACGGCTTCCAGGAAATTCAGGGCGAATGGGGGTCACGTGGGTGTCCCCAAAATGACCAGCTGTCGCGAGGAAATACAGAGGGTACTACCTGGTCGTCACCAGTGAAGTGCGATCTGGAAGACCCAATGGGTTTGGAGCCATGGGCAACCTGATGTCAGGAAAGTTTTCGAACGCAGCTGAAGAAGTCAGTAATGAAAACAGAACTCCAGCTCCAGCAGAATGCAGTTCTAGGACGGGAGTTCAGTTTTCCCTGAACAGAGAGGCAGCTTCAGCCAGACACAGCAGCCCTGCAGGAAACAGCAAATCTAGCCGGCAGCAGCAGTGGCAGCAAAGGAGGAAAAACCACAGAGCCTCTAGTGTAAACTCAGAACCCTCATGCCCCAAAGGGAAACGGATCACTAGAGGGTCCACTGTGACCAGTAAAGGTCTTGATGGGAGGAATTCCCTCTCCCCTACCGGGCGTCTAGAGTGTGCTGGACGATCAGGGTCACAAAACTAGCGGTAGCCCGAAGGAAGTTGGCGAGCCGGGGTCAGGGGAAGCTTACATACATCAGATCAGTGGTGAGTGCAGGAAGCTGGCGTCTGAAAAGAGCGGACCAGGACGGAGTGTCTGGGCGGAATGGGGGACGGGGCTCTTGTTGGAAAGAGCTCACCCGTATCCTCAAACGGGGCACCAGAATGAAAGAACTCCCCACTCAAAGGCACTTCGCCGGGAGAATTCCAATTTTATTGCAAAAAGCTGTGTGCTTATATAGAACTAAGGAGGAGATGAAAGGACTTAGATAAATGGCAGGCAACCCGTTTATTGGCAAGTTCTTTCAGATATCAGCTCCGGAGCCCAGGAGTTAGTTCTCATTGGGGCTAAGGTTCCCCGGCAGCGAGATTTGAAATTGGCACCAGTGGGAGAGTTCACCCGGGCGGGAACTTTTCGCGCCACTTCAGAAAAGAAGAAGGTAGGAAGAAGAAGTCCTTAGGCGCCATGTTGGGGTTTTTCTCTGGGGTATGGCTGCCGTTTATACTTTTTCCAACAATGAGTATACCAGACAGTGCCTTGATTGACTGGTTTTCATTAAAATGGTGTTTAACAGAGATGCCAGAAAGTTGGATCCTGCTGAGTAGTGGGCCTAGAGCAATGGTGGGCAGGTGTGTGATAAAACATCTGTGGTGGGGCCATGTGGATCTGCCATTGGCTTCCAAATGGCTTGTCACTGACATGGTCAAACCAGCAGACCCTTATATGTAAAGGCATCTTGTTATATGGAGAGGTTTCAGGACGCTGTTCAAAATCAGGTTGCTATAGTCAAGGGGGCAATCTATGTGGGAATGAAGCCTGGTTCTTGTATTCTCCAGCAGACCCTGACTCACCACACGTGACAGAACTCCCTCCCGTACTGTGTTCCATTTAAACTCCTTGTATTTCGTGAAGCAAGTACCAAACTTCCAGTGCAGCAGCAAAAAACACCACGAAAATAGAGGATGACCATATGGCTTTACAGTCCACATGGGGAGACATTTAGCCCCCAGGGGCCACAGTTTACCTACAAAGGGAGAATTCAGCAATGCTGCCTCATGTTCATTGGGAAAAAAAGAAACAATGTCCACCAGGTCACATAGATGCAGACCAAGCTTTTATGGTCTCACTAGAAAGGAAGCTAAAGCTCCTGACAACAACATATATTTCAAGTGCCCAACCTCACAGAGAGTTTCCCAAGAAGTCTCTAGGCCAGCAGAATTCCATTTTTGTGGAGTGTTTACCCTGTTCCTTACTTTTGAAAACTCCTCTACCACTTCCAAGATTGTGAACTCCTGATTGTTTTCCATTCCAGATATGTATTCACGGAATTTCTAACTCTTTTCCTCTAATTGTTTCTTACTTGGGGCGAAGGTATTGTCAAGACATTGTTCTGGATAAGAGTGGGAAGATTTTTGTGTAGCACATATTTACATACACATTGGATACATTTTGCTATTTTTCATTCGAAATACTGAAACTCTGACACTAACCCATACCCTACTAGACTCTGACTACTAATCCTAATATGATGGAGAAAAATAACCCAAACAGAATAGAAATACAAGCAGTTCAGAGGAGGCATGGTGAATAGTTGGTCTTGCCTTTTCCATGATATAGGGTAGGAGTTATAAATCTTGTCAATTTTTTTCTTGAAATTGTTCTCCATGTGTTTTTAAAGTTAACACACATGTGAATTCCTGTCTCCCATTTTCTGTAGCCAATTCAGCACATGTATTTTTATATGCACATACAAAATCCTACCTGGAATACATGTACATTTTTGTGAGGTGGCTAACTTGGCAGATACAAAGTATGAGAAGAAATCACTCCTCCTAAATGCTTTTGGAACTGAAAATTCAAACTATGAGTGAGCTTTTTAGTTGAGCAACATTATACATAAATCCATGTTCAGTAAAATTAATATTTTTGGATCTGTGGAGGATATATATTTCATGATGAATTTTGATTGGCATATATTTTCTACTTTCCAATGTATTTGTGTGTGTGTATATATATATATATATATATATATATATATATATATATATATATATATATACACTCTAGATTTTTCAAAATATGAAATACATGTGTCTTATTATACACTCCCTAAATTCACTAATGTTCATGTATGTGGTTTTATAATCAACTTTTCATAAGATTATTTTCAGAAACCTTCATCCACCTGAAATACATATTTGTTTTCTAGTACTGAAAACTTACTTCAGTGAATGGTGCAAACAAATCCTTATATTTCTACAGTAACTGACCCACTTTAACATCAATGCTACTAGATTCCTATGGGACATGATGTGTATTTTGACGTTCAATTTTATTCAACACTGGTAC
Source organism: Callospermophilus lateralis (assembly GCF_048772815.1). Lineage (NCBI taxonomy): Eukaryota > Metazoa > Chordata > Mammalia > Rodentia > Sciuridae > Callospermophilus > Callospermophilus lateralis. The sequence continues at coordinate 1,859,018 of NW_027513051.1, forward strand.
ATTTCTATTTCTTCAGTTTTTGTACATCATAAAATGTACATTTCATCCACAAGTTCACAAATTTAAAGACATTTGTAACACATTCAATCACTTCCTGCTTCAGAACACATATATTCCTACTTGTTTTTGACTGCTCATTTCATGAGACTTCTTTCCAAATACATTATTTTCGATTTCCATAATCAATTTTGAAGCAAAACTCACACAGAATTTATGATAAACTACAACCCTAATATTACCATTAGATGTATAACTGGTTGGAATGAATGTATGTATATCAATATAAGATTTGCTATGTATTTTGAGATATAAATTTATTCCAATTTGTAAAGTTGGAACAAGTTATATTATTTATTCACAGTATGGTCTATTCAATCATTCTCTCTATATTCATACACACATGGTACACCTATTTGTGCCCCCAATACTAATTTATACCTCTTCAAAATATTGCTCCCAGAAATGGTGCAAGAAATACTCATGTCACCTGATCTACATATACATTTTATCACAGTAATATTCTGGCAAGAAAATGCAAAGTCACACTTACGATTGTACCAAAGCCTAAATGGAATATGAGTATGGATTATAAAAATCACCCGTGTCCAGGTTGGCTAATGCTCTCAAATGTCAATCCTATTGGTGACTACATATGTGTTTCTTCCTAAGATTATATATTCAACTTCAAGCCTGCTGAAAATGTCTAATCCAATCAATCACTTTATCATTTGCCTGATTTCCTATGTCTCTATTGGTATCTGCTTTCCTACATATTTTCCCCAATTCATCATTGTGACCAACTCTTCACATGTGCTGACATTTACATTTTCTCTCTACCTGAAACCCTATTGCTAAAGAACTTTTTTTTCAAATCCTATAGTCACACTTTTTTTCTAATTCTACCAACTATCTTCCTAATCCTACCAACTATCCTTTTTAGACTGGATGTTCTCTTCGACATTCAATCATCCAAGTACAAGGTCCTATACCATTGTGTATAGATTTATCTGAGACACATGTGCAGAACATAATTCAAAGCTAAGTATCCCAATCAAGGATCCAATGCCCTTCTGGGCTTCAAATCTTACCTAGATTTCTGTTTTCATACATATATTTCACCTCTATATATACTTACAAATATCGCAGGTTCCCAATACCATTATTCATCCAGCAGAATGATTCCTAACCCAAATCAAACATGTTATTAACCCTAACCATACTCTTTGCCCTCCATCTAACTTTACAGAAGAGCAGGGACAGAGTTGGTCTTACAATACAGGAACATAAGAGATCTTCCACCTGCTGAGAACCTCAAAGGTCCATGCAGAAATGAACCCTGGGGAAGATAGAGGAAGCTATGAAGGACCTGAGAGAGCAAAAGTCATCTTCCACGACAAACAACCTGGTCAGGATGAATGGGTGTGTCTGAAGCAATCTCTCTCTTCTTAATGTAGAGAAGATGGACCAAACCAGGCCTGTGTGGAGAGCTGCTTCCGGGTGCTATGTTTGATATACCATTCTAACTTGTGAAAGTGTCACAGGAAGTAGGGGCAGCCTCCATCTATTGGGACACTTGGAAGCAAATGTTAGGAAAAAGTGATTGCCTAGGCAGTGACCTCATTCAGTTCCAGAAGGAAGTGACCTACATCACTTTCTTGGTGATGGAACTCTCTGAACTTGGGATCCAAAAAGCCAGGCACCCAGAGGCAGTCCCAGTCCCAGTCCCAGTGGTCTCACATGATTGGATTTACCAAGGACAGAGTCAGTCTTTCTTGGTAACTACTGATGTGAAGATGGCCAAATGCCAAGAGAGCTCTGAAGAGGGGCCTTTCCTGAGAAAGCAGGTAGTGGCTCACCACTGGCACCTGACAACTTCACATTGTTGGCAAGGAGACCAGATCTGAGATAGGATAGCCCATTTTGGGGGAACATAGTATGGCCCATCAGTCAGAGGACACTCCGGATAGTTACAGACCTACTTGGGGGAAGGCGGTGACTTTGTGGGTGTGCGTGTGAGTTTGTGGTTTTGTCTCATGATCTGGGAATAGGTAGGAAAGTCGCTTTGTTTGGTTTGGATTGGATCGTTTCTAGTAAGTCTTTTGATAAGGCGAGTGTTTTTATGTCTGTTTATCCCACTGTGTCTGTGGTTGTAGATATTAGAAAAGAGAATGCATCAATGGATGTTTCCTGTCTTGTAGAAAGCTTCACAGCATTCATCCTGCCCAATTTATATATGGACTGTGGCTTGCCTTATAGATGGGCAACAACTACTATCTTCCTAAGTTCCTGTTTTCTTCTTGAATTCGGGCCACTCTCCAGAATAGGCTCATGGTTTGGTGTCCACAATATGTACCACCTCCAGGCTCTGTGACATGGCCACGTACTGGATAGCTGAAGGGAATGGGATCATCTCAGAAAACTCAGATATCAATCGAGAAACCCTGCTTTGGGCCATTTGCTTACCTATTGTTCTGTTGCCCTGAATGTCAGAAACGTCTTTGTCTCAGTCCACCCCTTTGTGAAGCATGAAAAAATGGTTTTCAATGGAAATTAATGGGCATCACCTGTAGCTCTTTGCTTAATTGCTTTGGAAAGGGATGTGTCTGCATCAGACTCGTGGCAATGTGTGAGGCTGTTGCATAGATTCTCAGAACCTGATGGATCTAAAGAAAGATTACATGTGTGCTTCCAAAACCAAAATGGCCAAAAAAGCAGTCATTGTGGACGAAGTCTCTCGCCTTCCTCTGTAAGGTTCCTGACCTCCATCAATTGAAAATAGGGATCCTTTGTGTCAAATGAGTTCTTCAAACCCTGCAGAAGATAGCCCATAGGTGCATGGGTTTTCTCATGATTCCAATTCACATAAAGAATATACACCCGAGAGTCAGGAGGCCTCAAATTCGGGAAGCAGAGCAGTATTTATGGCAGGCCTATTTGATCACTCCTGGTTCTCAGGAAGGGTGTCCAGGCAACCCTGACTTTAGGCAAATGAGGGGCAAGGGAGGTTATTTTGTGCACTGTCTTGGACTGATCCCCTCATGGAAACCTCGAACCACAGGTTATGATGAGTGTCTATATGGAAGAAGATGAGGGCCTTGTGGGAGTGCTTTGGTTTTAATTGTGGTCATTTGTGTGGCGGTTGGAAGTGATGACTGGGTCTACCTGGGCTTGAACTCTGGTGTGATTCCCCTTAAAGTCTGAGTTCTGGAACTGATCTCAGAGAAATATTGCCATGAACTGTGTTCAGATTTTAGGAGGCCACACATGGGATTCGCCCTTGGAAACTGAGATCAAGGACAGGGTGGCTTTCCACAGAGCCTTGGAATCTCAGCTAGGATATCACATGATTTTATTCTGAAAGATTTGGCAGCCATAGTTGAGAATCAGAACACCCTTGGACGTCACATTGAAGACCTCAATGGGCCTGGCTTCATGCGACCTTTTGAAGACTCTATGGGAAGACTTGCCTGTGAGAGTTCTCCAGAGCTTTCATTGAAATGAGCTTCCTCACCATTTAATGGTTCCTGAATGAACTGAAACCCACAGTGTCTCCAACTTCATCCATGAAAAATGGCTAGATAAATACAATGAAATTTTTGAAATTCCAATAATCAGGTGGCACTAGAGAACCTTTGGATGTCTTGTTGCTGATCATTAGTGTACAAGAGAATGCCATGATTGACCGAGTTTCATGAAAATGGTGTAGAACAAAGATGCCAGTAAGTTGGAGCCTGCTGAGTAGTGGGCCTATTGCAGTGGTGGGCAGGTGTGTGATAATACATCTGTGGTGTGGCCATGAGGATTTGCCATTGCCTTCCAAATGGCTTGTGACTGACATTGTGCATCCAGCAGAACCTTCTATGTAAAGGCATCTTGTTACATGGAGAGGTTCCAGGGCAAAGTTCAGAGTCAGATTTCTATGTACAAGGGGGCAAGCTCTGTGAGATATAACCTGGTTGTTGCATTCTCCTGCAGACCCTGACCCACCACAAGTGACAGAACTCCCTCCAAAACTGGGTCCCAGTTGAACTCTTTGTATTTCATGAAGCAAATACCAAACTCCCAGTGCAGCAGCACGAAACACCACGAAAAGTGAAGGATGAAAAAATGGCTTCACAGTCCACACGGGGAGACACTCAGCACCCAGTGGCCACAGTTTACCTACAAAGAGAAAATTCAGCACTGCTGCCTTATGTTCATTAGAATACAAGAAACCATGTCCTCCAGGTCACATAGATTCAAACCCATCTTTGATGGTCTCACTAGAAAGGAAGCTAAAGCTCCTTACAACAACATATATTTCAAGTGCCCAACCTCAGAGGAAGTTCCTCAAGAAGTCTTTAGGCCGTCAGAGCTCCATGTTTTTGGAGTGTTAATTGTTAGACCACGACTCAAGAAAAGACCACTGACTCTAATTAAAATCATATTAAATTAATCTTATTATTTCTACCTTTCATGCTGCCTCCCCTCCCAAAACAGCCGGAACAAGACAGCAACCCCAGCTTTCCTACAGCCCAGCTTTATAGCCCAGAAAGTTACACAAAAGGGGTGTTACAGATAACAGAACTCTGACAAGCATCACACTAATGGTAGTTTAGGTTTTTTTTGCTGTCCCTAGATCAGAATTCAGAGGACCATTAGAGCCTCAGAGAGGGATGTTGTCTGGCCAGAGAAGGCAAATATTTATGATGTGTCACTAAAGTTTCAGAGAGGGCTGCTATCTGGTCAGAGAGCCGGGCATGAGTGAGTTCAAGGCACGGGCAGGCATTTCAAGCAGGTTCAGAATTTGCAGTAATTTATGGTAAAGCCAAAATTACCTTTTCATGGCTTTGTGGCAAGATGGCTCTCAATTTTAATAAAAGATCAGGTTGGGTCTATCATTTCCCCCTTTTCTCTGTGTCCCTTTCAAATCTTTAATAGATTAAGGGAAGAGCACTGAGGAAATTTTAATCCCTCAGGTAAGATTCTCCAAATTTTTAGAACTTACCCAAAACCGATCTCCCTGATTTTACCAGACTTAATTAATTACTTATATTGATAGTCTACTTATCTTTCTCTCCATTGTTGTAAGAAGAGTGGCGTCAATCATTATTTCTTCTTCTGACCTGAGACAGGGTGAAGTGAGTGGGCATGGCGTGAGGGACATGAGTTGCCTTTTATAAGTCAGTTGGGGGACATGAGTTGCCTTTTAGAAGTCATTTTGGATTGAAGTCTGGTTGGGGAAGAACAGGTTGTAAAGTCATCTGGGGATGGGTTCTTCTATGAGAGAAACAAAAACCATGAGTACTGAATAAATGTTGCAGCAGCCGGAACATGTTAGTGTATAGAAGTTCCCTCACCAGTCTTTAATATCCCCAGTTATCAGGACTATCAAATTAATATTTAACTTTTAGTGTTACAGTTGTCCTTCCCCATAAGATACAGTTTAACAATGTAATGTCATCTGATCTTGTAAAATCCTTTTTCTAGTATGACCTCTGCGTCTAATAGAGAAACCTTTAATTCTGTTACTCAGGGCTGGATAATCGTACTAGCAAACACCAAGCCTACCTGTGTTGGTTAGGAATATCTGCAGGCCTTAAATTAAAAATTTCTGCCTCTGGCAGCTCTTCTTGATAGTCTCTTTTTATAAGTATCAGGCATTCCTGTCTGAGAATCCTTCTTTGTAGCCTCCAGTCTTACTTATTTTGGGAGGCTAAAATAAAGTGCATACCTTAAAATATTATTATTATTATTATTATTATTATTATTATTATTATTATTATTATTTAAAATGCCAAGGAATGGCTGAATTTTCGTCTTAACTGTCTTTCCAAAGTGTTTAAGATGAAGCAGTCAAACGGACTTTTGTTTCTATCTATTGTTAACAGTCAGCTGAGCTTTATGGGAGTCAATTCTGGAAAAATGAGAGCACATTTTCAATTCTGCTAGTGCCATTTGCGCTAGGTGGGTCCAGGTCTTGCTTGACCATTTATCTTCCCTCAGAAGCATCAGGGATATCTCCTTTCTCTGATGACTCTCCTCTTCATAACAAATGCACTGATTGGCTTTCTGTTCTCCAGTGGTCTCATTAATCTCCCTGATCAGGAGGTTATGTGGCTCAGAGTTGCAAAGCTCTTTAGAGAAGTCCCCTGTTCCCTGGATTCAGATTGACTCAGAGGGTAAGAGCCAAATATTGGTTTTCTTGGCCCTTTTCATTTAACTTTAATTTTAAATCCTAATCTTAAACATCCAGCAAATTAATTTTAACAGCCTTATATTAAGAGTACTGGACTTTAATGTCTATAACTTTATAATTATCTTTTTATTAATTGGGATCTGTATTATTCTGTCTGTATTGTAGGTGATGACTTATTATCTTGAATAAACCCATGTTGTGTTCTTAAAGCAACACATTTGTAAAACACTAACAGGGAATCTTTAGATAACTTATAAGAAAATTTCAACTAAAATTAACAAAAGTAAAAATACTTAGTTCGTGTAATAGCTACCCTAAATTTTTTGGCTGAGTATTACATTATATCCCCTGTTTGAGATCCTAGGAATCTTGACATTTTTTATGTTTTTAACATAACTTTAAAGAAATATTATCTGACGTACTTGTTTCATAGTCATTCTCACATATAGTAAGATGGGACACACAGCCTTATCTCAGGTAAGGCAGGGCTCTTTATAAATCTTAAGCATTTTAGTTCTAAAGCTGATCTTTATTTTTTTTTGTTTGGGGGTCTGGGAAGATCTACTCCTTAAGAAACTAATAGTTCATACTCAGGATTGGTTTTTGGTAGGAAAAATTATGATAAACATGGATTATTAGAATTACTTTATAATTTGGAAGGGTTTCTAGAAAACAGTATACCAGATCTGTAAGTTTCTATGTGAGGAGCCTCTAGGTCATTGTGGTGTTTGTGAACTTCCATTTTAGTGTACTGTGGCCAAGGTCAAAATGTACAGACAGTGAAGGTGTAACCCATCAACTTCATCTTCAGACACTTGCAAAATAGTTTCCAATTTCAGGTTTGGCTCTATGAGCAAGTGAATGTGCAGGTTGAGGGCTCAATCAATGGTTTTAAGAAGTATATGAACCTCTCATCAGATGATGCAGAAGAAATTGATTTAAAACAAAGTAAAGAACAGAACTGGGTCACTGTGTACCAAAAGGAGATAATATTACTCTGCTACCAAGTGTCTCTAACTAGAAATGATCAATGAAGTCATGAATTATTGAGAAGGCAGTTTTGTTTTTTTAGGTGTTTTTGTTTAGGAGTATAATCCTAAAGTATTTGTTTATATTGCTTTGATTACCCTTTTGTTATTACCAGATGACAATAATGGTATGGGGTTGTTTTTATTAAAAAGTAAAAATTAAAAGCAACATTGACAAAGTTTACATAAATTGTTTGTGGTCTCATGAACATTAGCTAACACCATATGATATCACATTTAAAACATGAATTAAAGAAAGCCTGAAAGTTTTCAACTTTTACATAGATTAGGCTCTCATTAACTTAAAAATACATTTAAATTGTTCCACAATGTAAAAAGTAACACAAAACTTTACATATCTTATTGATAACAGGTAAATAAATCTCCAATATATTTTTTTACCATACAACTTCAGAACACCAGCTTGATATAATGCTCTTTTAAAGTTTCTACCTTACAGACTTGCATACCTGTAAGATATGAAAACATTAATAGCATCACAATTACATTGATGTTTCTACATTAACCAAGTTTAGCTTTTAAAGAAATGGCAGTACAATGCTCTAAAATAACAGTTCTGATTTAATAAGTTTTTTAATTTTTATGGTTCCTTGCTCTAGAAAAAATAAAACTTAATAAACACAATGTTATGGGTAAACTTATGTTTCAAAAAATTTTTGTCTCATTAACACATGACTGATTTTTAAAACCTTATATAGAGTTTAGTAAAAACTTATACAGACCTTAGTAAATGAATCAGATTTCTAACAAAAGTACTCACGAATGAGTAATCCCATATCAAATTTACTTTACTTATTTATCAAAATATTAGAGAAATGTATTGAACAGTGTAAACCATTTTTATGTTGAAGAAAATGTTCTAGAACCAAGGCACATTAGACGTTTTGTAGATATTAATATTTTATTAGATTTTTGAACACCTAGAAAAATTTGTAAGCTTAAATTTAAAAACATTTATTTTTATCTGTTTATCCGATTTAAATTGAAACATTTAAACCACGTGAACTAAAGATCTTTGGATCCACTTTTTAAAATTTGTTTTTATGAGCACTTTTTTTAATGAGCGCTCCTTATATATGTTAATTTGTGTATCATATATATGATATACGGATATATGTCTATATAGACAGACAACACATAACAAAATTGTGCACACATAATAATAGTAAAGGCCTTGCAGTTTTTCACAGGTTAAATATCTATTGCAATGTTTCAAAAAGTCCACAGTTGGTCAAAGATAGAACTGATCAGAAAAACATTAACCTAGGTCTGTATGCTCAGAATCATGAGCTCAAAAATAATAAAGTATCTAAGGAAAACAATAAGAGTCCTAGAAAAAATGACTGGCCAGTAATTAGTAAATACCATACAATTTACTTTTTTTTTCCGTTAGGCATCAAATCAGTCTCCTACTAAGCTTGCAGGCTTTTTTCATTTGCATTTCAACATGAGTCATGGCTGAGGTCTGGAAGGAGCAGGAAAAAAACTGCTATTCTGAGCAGACACCTCAGGCCTAAGGCATATTAACCATAATTTTCCGGTTGGGGTGTTGAAAATTATGATACAAGTTCAAGATACAATTCACAAAATTTTATGTCTTTACATCTTATTTTGTCAACAGATACCATACTATGGTTTACTATCCTTGTCCAAATTAATGCACTGGTACACACAGTGACATTTTCTCTGGCTACCGAATTCAAAATTGGTTAAAAAAAAAAAAGTGACTGATTGGGAAGTTACTTGCCAACTTGGAAGTAGAGTTCTTCAGTTTTCCATCCTAAGTATTTAAGTTCTCTGGCATGAATTACCTGAAATCTTAAACTAAACAATGACCTAAACCCGACTTTTTACTGCAAGATTGTGCAATGCTTCAAAAACCCATTCAGATACCAGTTTTTTTATGATAAAACATCATCATTTAGACACACATTCAGCTAAGATCATTCCCAAGAAAAAATTTATAATATCAACACATTATTGCACATGTCTTAAAGGACCAGAAACAAAGACACAAGACAGACAGAAAGGAGGTAGAGACTATGGTTGTCAGACAGAATCCTTTAAACCAGAGCAGATAAGAGAAAAAATCTACTACACCAGTGGCACCCAGGGGGGGACCAGATGTTTTAACAGAGGGGCAACCTGAAATGTAAAATAAAGTGTCTATATGGTGACTTTACTGAATTTAGTGTCCCCTTTTTCTTTTTCTCTTTTTTAACAAGACAGAGGTGGCATTATACTTACAGTGCACGGAAGGAAGGAGGGTATTCCCTGAATCAACAGGGCTTTGGCAGCTGCTGGGGGTCCCTCAGTCCCTCCTTTTACTTACAGGATTAGCTCCTCTGGTTCAGTTCCACCCCAAGCAAGCTCCATCTCCTAACATTTCAGTAGACAGCTCTCACAAAGTTCTGGGGCGGAGGGGGGGTACCAAATTTGTAACTTAAAGTTCGGTTCCTGACCTAGAAGCCAATTTATACCAATTAAATAATGAGGAATGGGTTCTGAGAAAAAGAAAAGGGGAGGCTAATTGCTTTGCTAACAAAGGAGAAACACAGGGGACTCTGCCAAATGTTGTGACTCTCTTGATCTGGAGGGACAAGGGGTTTTAAAGGAGTTTCACTTGTTAACCTGGGAGATACTCAGTTCTTAGGTCCCCAGCAGGCATTGCCCTCTGCAATGGTTGTGCTCCAGGCAGCCAGCTAGGGGCTTCTATCATCCTGCTAAACAAAGGGGGGTAAAGTTCATCGCAGTTCCTTAAAACACAGTTCAAACGGGTGTCAGGCTTACTCTCTTTATTACCCATTTTCACGTCCAATACCCTTAAGTTTTTACAACCAAAATCACACAACAAAATGAACAAAAGCAAACAAACAACAAAAAAAAATAGAACGGAGAACAAAACACACCACACACACACAAAAAGAAAAACAGAAACCCGGCGCCTAAACAGAAAAACAGTGGTACAGTGCAACATCTTGCTAAAGCTCCAGGGTAGGAGCGCGTGCGTGCCCGTCGGCACCTCTCTACACTTCCAGAGGAATTTCCTACAGAACAGAACAGAGGACAGAACGATTCTTGTTACTGTCCTGGACAGGAGTATATGTGAGCCTCCCCAGGCCACATCTCTGTCATCAGAAGAGATCTCCCTTAACCGGATATCAGATGTTATAAAGGCGCCACTTACCTATGGAGGCCTCCTCCATCAGGTGCTTTCTAATAGTTTTAGTGCAGAGGTTCACTGCAATGCTCCCGGGACTAAAGGCTCTCTTCCTAATATAGAGAAGATGGACCATACCAGGCCTGAGTGGAGAGCTGTTCCTTGGTGCCTATGGTTGATATACCATCCTAATTTGCAAAAGTGCCACAGAATGTAGGGTCAGCCTCCTTTTCATGGTACTCTTGGAAGCAACTGTTTGGACAAAGTGGTTGCCAAGGCAGTGACCTCATTCAGTTCCTGAAGGATGCGACCTCACCTCACTTCCTTGGTAATGGAACTCTCTGAACTTGGGATCCAGGAAGCCAGGCACACAGAGCCAATCCCAGTCCCAGTCCTAGTGGTCTCACTTGCTTCGATTTAGCAAGGACAGAGTCAGTCTTTCTTGGTACCTACTGATGTGAGGATGGCCAAATGCCAGGAAAACTCTGAAGAGGGGCCTTTTTTGAAAAAGCAGGTAGTGGCTCACAGCTGGCTCCTGACCACTTCACAGAGTTGGACAAGGAGACCAGATCTGAAACAGGACAGGCCATATCGGGGGAACACAGTATGACCCAGCAGTCAGAGGACACTCTGGAGAGTGAGAGACCTACTTGGGGGAAGGAGGTGACTTTGTGGGTGTGGATGTGTGTTTGTGGTTTTGTCTCATGTTCAGAGAATAGGTAGGAAAGTCGGTTTGTTTGGTTTGGAGTGAACTGTTTCTAGTAAGTTGTTGGACAAGGTGAGTGTTTCTATGTCTGTGTATCCCACTGTGTCCGTGGTTGTAGACATTAGAAAAGAGAATGCATCAATGGATGTTTCCTGTCTATTAGAAAGCTTCCCAGCATTCATCCTGCCCAATTAATGAATACTCTAGGGCTTGCCTTATCAATGGGCAACACCGGCTATCTTAATAAGTTCCTGTTTTCTTCCTGAATTCTGGCCACTCTCCAAAATAGACTCATGCTTTTGTGTCCACGATATGTAGCACCTCCAAGCACCGTGACATGGACATGTACTGGATAGCTGAAGGAATTGGCAAGAATCTCAGAAAACTCAGATACCAGTGTGACCAGGATAGTCTCAGTGGAGAAACCCTGCAATTGGCCTTTTTATTACCTATTGTTCTGTTGCCCTGAATGTCAGGAAGGTCTTTGCCTCAGGCCACGCCTTCGAGATTCCTGAAGAAAAGAGTTTTCAAACGGAAATGAATGGGCATCACCTGTGGCTGTTTGCTTAATTCCTTTGGAAAGGGATGTGTCTGAATCAGCCCTTTGGCCCTGTGTGAGCCTAGAGCTTAGATTCTCAGCACCTGATGGATCGTAAGAAAGATCCCATGTGTGGATCCAAATCAAAATGGCCAAAAATCAGTCATTGTGGATGAAGTCTCTCGCATTCCTCCATAAGGTTCTTAACCTCCCTCAAGTGAGAATAGGGATCCAATGGGTCAAATGAGTTATTCAAAGCCCTGCAGATGCTAGCCCATAGGTTCTTGGGTTTTCTTATGAATCCAATTCAAATAAAGAATCTAAACCGACAGTCAGTAGGCCTCAAATTGGAGAACAGAGCTGTGTTAACGGCAGGCATATTTGATCACTCCTGGTTCACAGGAAGGGTGTCCAGGCCACCCTGACTTTTGGTAAATGAGGGGAAAGGGAGCTTACTTGGGACACTGTCTTGTGCTGCGCCTCTCATGGAATCCTCCTGCCAGAAGTTATGATGAGTGTCTATATGGAAGAAGATGAGTGTCATGTGAGAGTGTTTTGGTTTTAACTGCGGTCATTTGTGTGGAAGTTGGAAGAGATAACTGGGTCCAACTTGGCTTGCACTTTGGTGTGATTCCCCTTAGAGACTGTGTTTTGGAACTGACCTCCGAGAAGGTACAAGGTCCTATGACATTGTATATCCATATTTCTGGGACATCTCTACAGAACGTAATTCAATGCTAAGTATACCAATCAAGGGCCAAATGAACTTCTGGACTTCAAATCTTAACTAGATTTCTGTTTTCATATTTATATTGAAAGGTTAATAAAATAGATACTTGTCATTTCCTGTTTTTCTGTATGCTTAACAAAACACCATTGAAATCTTGAGAACTGTTTACTATTCTTGTTCCCAGAATGTGCTGTCCCAAACTGCCAAACTGCAGAATGTACTCCGTCAACCAGTTGCTCGCAAACTGACACTCGCCATTACCCATCAATAAATTTCTCTCCCTGCCCTCTCAAAGAAAAATATATAACCATTTCTTAAGCTGTTCTCAGGGCTCTCTGCTCTGTTCAAGTGATCTCTGAGCCCTTCATGCCGGACTCCCAATAAACCCTTTGCTGTTGCATGAGACAGTCTCTTAGTGGTCTCTGCCGCAGATGCTCGCCCAACCTTTACATCTGGTGGCCCTAGCAAGATCCGGAAGCTGCAGACAAAATACCCCCAACGGGCTCCTCTGGGGGTAAATAAGGCCCATTTTTCTCGTTTCAGGCTTCAGGTTAGGGTATGGCAAAACGGCTATTGGTAAAGAGCGTGAGCTCTCTCCCATGGTGGCTGACACACATGTCACAGAGCCACAGGCCATGTCCCTGGGGGATAGACTCGGGAAATCGTGGAACAATAGTCTCCTCGACTCAGTGATATTTTGTTTCTGATTCGGTATTGCCAGCCCTTCAGGTTTTGCCGACTAGTCAGTCCTGGTCTCAGTATTGGACGTCCATTGCCTGTCTTTATTGTCTTGTCTTGTCTGTGTTGTGTGTCGTTGCTTTCGGTGTCTGTGTATATTTCATTATGGGACAGATCATTTCAATGCCTCTGTCCCTGACACTTAATCACTGGACCAAAATCTGCTTAAGGGCTCAGAATCTTTCTTTTTCAGTAAAACGCCAGACCTGGCAGATTCTGTGTCTCAGAATGACCCACCATTGCAGTCGGATGGCTCCTAGAAGGATCTTTCAATTTCGCACTTATTTGAAAAGTCCGAGATATTGTCTTTCAGCAGGTGCCACATAGACATCCAGATCAACAGCCATATATCTTAACTTGTCAGTACCTCTACAAATCTCCTCCTCCATGGGTCAAGCCTTTCCTTGTCCCTGCACCTGCTCCTACTCCTTCCCCCACGATTCTATCTCAACCTCTCTGCTCCTCCTCCTCCACCCTCTGTTCTCCCTGAGTCTCAAGACTCTACTGGACTCACCACCTCCTCCTTATCATCTGCCCTCGTCTCCCAACCCCTAACACCCTCTAAGTGATTCCCCTTCTGCTGACTCAGCCTCTCCACCATTCGAGGAAGCTAGGCTGGCCCAGCGTCATCCAGATGACTGTCCCGCGGCACACACAGCCCCTCCTTCCCTGGAGGAAGCTGGCCCGGCTAAAAGAACTCAGAGAACTCACCGACGTTTTCACACCTGCCTACTTGAGGTGACTGCCAACACCACCTAGCGACTCTCTTCATGACAGAGCAATGAGAGAAAAATCTCCTGGAATGTAGAAAAAAATATCCTCAGACCTGATGGGCGACCAACACAACTTCCCAACATAATCAAAGCTGGCTTCTCCTTAAACCCACCCAACTGGGACCCCAACACCTTTGAAGATAGGGAGCATCTGTTCAATTATTGCCAGGCTCTAACAGCGGGTCTCCAAGTGGCCGCTGGGTGACCAACTAATTTGGCCATGGAAAGAGAAATTATTCAAAGGCCTGATGAATCTCCATTTATGTTTCTAGAGAGAATCATGGAGGCATATAAGAGATATACTCCTTTCGATCCTCAGGCAGCAGATTAAAAGGCATCTGTCACGATGGCCTTAATTGAGCAAGCTGCCATGGATATTAAAAAAAAAATTAAAAGAGAGATTTTGTCAAAAAAGCCAAGAAAGTATACTATAAGAGAGAAACAGGGAGAAAGAAAGGGAGCAAAGGGAGGATGAGAGAACCAAAAGACAGACTAAGGCATTGACTAAGGTCCTGATCACAACAAGAAAGAGGCCAGAAATTAAGACATAGGGTGACAGGAAGGGCCCATGCCAGAGGCCACCCCTGGCCTCAGATCAGTGTGCCTACTCTAAAGAAAAAGGATACTGGGCCATAGAGTTCCCTATAAAGAGACAGCCACGCCAGCTGGCCATTCTGACTCTGGAGGATGACTAAGAAAGTCAGGGCTCAGAACCCATCCCCTAGCTCAGGGTAACTTTTGAAGTGGAGGGGACTCTAGTAAACTTTGAAGTGAATACAGGAGCAGTATACTCAGCCCTTAAGGCCCCATTGGGCCCTCTATCAAATAAAAGGTCCCTAGTTCAAAGGGATGATGACAGTAAATATCAGGCTTAGACAACTAAGAGGACCATGGACCTGGGGAAAGGAAAAATCCATCACTCCTTCCTAGGAATCCCAGAATGCCTGGACCCATTGATGGGCAGAGATCTGCTCATCAAGCTCCGGGCCAAAATAACTTTTAACCATGAAGGCCCCCAAATGAAATTTCTAAATACTTCAGCAAAAACTCCTATAGTCACGGCTTTAACTATATTAGTAGAAGATGAACATCCACCATTCACATGCCCCAAGTCTGATCAAACAGGCAAGCTACCCCAAAAATGGATAACAGATTACCCAGATGCCTGGGCAAAAACTGCTGGGTTAGGCCTGGCCGTGAAACAATCTCCAATAACAGTGGAGTTAAAAACCTCAGTCTCCCCAGTCAATGTCAAATAATATCCTCTAAGCAAAAAAACTAAAGGTGGGATAAGGCCCCATATTCAGAAATATCTGGCATTAGGGGTCCTAAGGCCCTGTCAATCGGCCTGGAACACTCCCCTGCTACTAGAAAAAAAAAGCCAGGGACCGGGAACTATCGCCCCATTAAAGAGCTAAGAGAGATCAACAAAAGAGGGCAGGACATTCACCCCACGGTACCTAATCGGTACAATCTTCTTAGCACTCTGAACCCTGAGGGGAAATTATATACTGTTCTGAACTTAAAAGATGCTTTCTTTTGCTTGCCTCTGCATAAAGATAGTCAGTTGCTCTTTGCTTTCGGGTGGGTAGACCCAGAAACCAAAACGTCTGGTCAACTAACTTGGACTAGACTCCCACAGGGGTTCAAAAACTCCCCCACTCTCTTTGATGAAGCCCTCCACAGAGATCTCAACAACTTCAGAACTACGCACCCTGAATTTTCCCAGCTTCAATACGTGGATGTCCTGCTACTGGCAGCCAACACCAAGGAAAACTGTGAGTCTGGGACCCAAGCACTATTATATGAGCTTGCTCAACTCGGGTATAGAGTTTCGACCAAAAAGGCCCAAATTTGCTAGCATGAAGTAATCTTCCTGGGCTATTCCCTTAGGGGCAGTAAACGATGGCTCACTGAGCCCAGAAAACAAACCATTATGTAGATACCACCCCCATCTTACAGCAGACAACTCAGAGAATTTCTTGGGACTGCTGGCTTTTGCAGGTTATGGATGCCTGGGTTTGCGTCCTTAGCTGCTCCATTATACCCGCTGTTAAAGGAAGATGCCCAATTCCAATGAAACCCTGAGGACCAGGAAGTTTTTGATAACATCTAAGGACACTGACACTGAACGCCTCAACTTCACTGAGCTCAGCCTGCAATTAGAGCAAGCCCTACACTACGTTAAAACTGTACATCAACTCACTCACCTTGGTTCAAAGAAACTGCAGGCATTACTGTAAGATTAAGAACAGAGTTTTCCACTAACCAACTCACAGTGAAAGGAAATAACTGAACGGGTAACAAAAGCCTGTCGTGTCCATCAATTGGGTAATGCTTACCCTTCCAAGTTTCCTAGAGGAAAGCACCTATGAGGAACCAGACCAGGGCAATTCTGGGAAGTGGACATTACTAAAATTAAGCCAGCAAGGTATGGATTTAAATATCTCCTAGTCTTTGTAGATACATTTTCAGGATGGATTGAAGCCTTACACACACACACACACACAAAAAAAAAAAAAAAAAAAAAAAAAAAAAAAAAAAAAAAACGGCGCAAATGGTTTTCAAGAAGATCCTGAAAGATATTTTTCCAAGATACGATCTGCCTAATGGACTGATAATGGACAGGTTTTCATGGCCCAGGTAAGTCAGGTGTTAACCAGGACCCTGTGGATTAATTGGAAGTTACATTATGCTTATATACCCCAGAACTCAGGACAGGTAGAAAAAATAAATAGAACCATTAAAGAGACCTTAACGGCCCCCTTAGGGACCTGGTGACTATCTCTCCACCCAGACATTTTTCAGCTCGGTATAGGTCTTTCCTATTGAGACATGCCTGATGAAGAGGATCTCACTAAAATTCCATTAAATCCCTTCCGTACCATAGATAATTGAAACAAACATTATGGATGCAGGGACACGCGAGCCAGATGCAGGTTGGCTAGCCTATATTACTATGTATGCCCGGCAGACTATCAAAGCGACAAACAGCCATGGCTGTGTGGGGGAAAAGCCGACTTCTTGTGTAAGTCATGGGGATGTGAGCATACAGGGACTGCCTGGTGGAACCCAAACTCCTCATCAAATTCAGTACACAGCATTGGCCATATTACCAATTAGACAACCAAAAACTATGGCCCCCAGAGGGTTCTCTAGATCCTCAAATTCTGCATGACATTTTTAACTTCGGCAAGTGCTCAAAAGGGGGAAATTCCCCTATGTGGAATCCTTTTTCCTCCTTCGCTCACATCCTGTACTATGCTTCCCCAATAGTTTCTCACCCTCAGCCTTCTGCTCTAGACTCTCTGCTTTCACTCCCACCTCAGCAACCTGATTTCTCCCCTCCAATTACTAGATCAAAAACCCAAACCTCCGCTGGATCTCAGAACATTGCCCCCTTGCTGAGGAAGCAGGTACCGAGGTACCCCTCCACCCACTCCTCTCTTTTCCTGTCAGTGTCTGCACTAGGTCCCACCAAGTCCTCTAGCAAGCTTAGCCAAAGCTCAAACCAGCTGAGAAGAGCCCTCAGACCCCTATCCAAGATGTAATGAAAATGACCTTTAAAGTTGATTTGTCATCACTGAAAACAGGTTTCTAAGAATTTAAAGTCCCTCACAGGCTTTTTGGAATACTCACTCCCGTCTTCCCCTCTGCTCTACCTGTTCTACTGCTCAAGTTTTTGTTCTAGGAAAATCCCAAACCCCTTTCCCATTATTCTTTGGCATTTCTCCTTCCTCATTCTCAGATCCACGGAGCTGCACTCAGCATCGCCTTCCCTGTCATCCCCCTCTGTACCAGGTCCACAGAAATGTCTTAAATGACCTTCTCCAGAAGTCTTTACCAAGGCTTACTTTAGGGCTTTCAGCAAAAGAGTCCCTCTGAAAAAGTTCAATGGAGATAAACTTCCACTCTTCATGTTGCCCTGTTCTACTTGGCCACTGGCTGGAAAAATCACCACCCCTAAGCTAGACATCGCCTTACCAGTTTTTCACAAAATATGTGAACAAGGACTCTGGCCTTGAGCTGGGGCTTCAGAGAGATTGCTACATTTCTAAGATAAAAAAGTTACCAACTGGGCTCCATGGTGACAGCTGGCAAGGAGGAAAAAAAAGAGACAAAAAAGCTCTTCCATTCCAAGGTGTAATTGAAAAGTTAACGTGCACAGAACAGAGGAAAAAAAACAGAAACAAAAACTGATTTGTGTGAATTTCTGCAGACTGTGAACTTCTGAGCCCCTTCCCTTACATGTTGGGTACAAATACTAAAACTACCAAAACTTGGGGTTCAGGGGATTAATTGATTACAAGAGAAGCAATGCCCTCTCAATACGGATGCAAACAAATAAAACTCCTTTCCTGTCTTTGGTGCTATCTTAGGTGCCTTTCCTTGTCCGTCTCTACAACAGTATAATTCTATACACTTTAACATTATTTATGTTTTCATAAAGTGGTCAATAGTTGCGATTAATTATGTAATGATGCAGATGTTTTCCAGAGTGCTCTATCAGGACGCAGGTTCATTTAAAGATCAAATAGGGGGGGCATACAACCCGGTTCCACCGGGAACCTGTATCCCTCACTTTAGGCATCCTATTAGGAATAATAGTTG